>NC_092414.1:89162196-90362196 GCF_040894005.1 Engystomops pustulosus | reverse complement strand
TGGCTTGTGTCCATGTGGATTTGAGACATTTGAAAGAAAAAGTCTCAAAAAGCAGCCATAATTTGCGCCTGCCAGGATAGGCAAACGTGAACATGTATTACAAGTAAAAAGACAGGATCATACATAAGGCGCAAAAAAGAGCTGCCAAATGTCTCAAAAATTCACCACAGAAAGAAAAAACTATGATACATGTCCCCCAATGGCTATGACAGATTTCCATGACTTTATTATTTTATGATTATTCATTCACTGGCTCATACACTAGAACAGATGTGCATATATGTCAAAGTATACTCTGTGACAGAAGTGCTATGATGTTTCTCCTGGCATAGGGAGGTGGTAAATTGAATGGTGTGAATATAAGGTGTCAGATCTATAGCAATTCTCATAAAAATAGACACCTGCTTAGAGAGCATAGTCAAACACATTTTTATCTTGTACAGCAAATACCATTTTTGTAGTCTTTTTTTCTACTATAGCAGAAATTAACCCTCAAAATTGTGTTAAAGGGAAACTCTGATTATCTAGAATGCTCTTTTAAAGACATGACTAGTATGAATGGACTTGTTTGTGATCACTATTATACTTAAATATTCTAGATTTATTTACCATGAGTAGATATCTGTTTTAAATACACTTTGTCCAGTCCTTATGTGAAGCATGATTTCAGAAGGCTAATATCCAAGAACTTCATCAGTTGCCTGAGCTTCTAAAAGTGCTACCTGATCCCTAAAGGATAGTCTATCCTTCTAAAGTCTTCTAGCTTCACTTGTATTATAGGAGCAGGAGGATGGGTAGGAGGCAGAGAGCACTACAGACCACCAGACGAAGGCTCATCCCGAGCCGAAACGCGCGTCGGGGCGGCCGGTCATCCCAGGCAGTGGAACATTCCGCTATCACCGCAAATTGGTAAGGACTTGGGTCAATATTGGGCAGATTCCCATATCATTGGTTTATGGCCAGGCACGGTATTTATTACCAGCCAGTACCTTAGTGGATCCCCTGTTGTACACAGTCCACCTGCTCTATCATTAGTGTATACTTTCAAGTTCCCTTACTGCCTTAGGCTCTGACTGCCATTCTTTCTGTGTTATCACCACACTGTATGTACTCTGTTTATATGTCTTGTTGATTTATATTCTTGTAAGCAATAAAATAATTTTTGTATATTTCCACATATTGCATTGGTTATTCCTCTCTTCCCTCCGGCTTTGTTCTTGGGGGGATATTATTAGTGTCTATTATGTTTGAGGTTCTTAACCCCATGCGTACACCATAAGGGGGGGGCACTTTAGGCTAGGATTAGAGGGATTCAATACCACTTGGTCATTATTTGTTCCCTGCCCCCTTTCCCCTCAATCTGATCTCTTGTGTTTGGATAAAACAACATGACTATCCATACTAAGCAGCTGACGCATTTCGGGCAAGAGAAAAATCAAATACCCTTAGTCATAGCAGAAGTTTTATGACAAAGGTCATGCGATTTTTCTTTTGCCTGAAACACATCAGCTGCTTAGCATGGATAGTCATGTTGTAGTATTTTAATATGCTTCAATAAAGCAAGTTTTTATCTTTTACGGAACTGGGACCTAAAATCCTTATAACTAGCCTAAATAATACTTGATCATCACCCAAAGGTTTTCTGACCTGAAGAAGCACTGAGGGACCTAATTGTGTTAAGATCATCCTTTTCAGAGGCAACAGCGCTCTAAACACCCAGCTTTCCCAGGCCTTCTACAAGTAGATTACATGATTCTAAAGTTCACTTTTTATCTTTCCCTTACTGTGCCTTATTTATTGGCACCAAAAGTCTCATCCCTCCCGATCACCTGAAATTTATATCAGTTCTTATACATAAAATCTTATGACAATAACAACCTTTTTTATACTGGTATGGTTCCAAGCAGTTCCTGAACTGTTCACTCTTATACTTTGTATTGAAACATCTCGTTCGCTACCATCTTATTATAAAGACAGATTTGTCTGGTAACAAAGATTTTAAATGGTGTTTTCCAATTAATAATATTTATCACCAATCTATAGCGTAGCATATGAATCGGTAAGCACTTCCCACTCTTCTTTTCACCCCTCTCTGAAGCGTCTGTCAGTCATCTCTGCCGGTGTAAGCCGTTTTCTCATGAAGACATTGGACTAATAACATGCAGCATAAGGTGCAATTTGAAAGTGTCTATTAACATTTATAACTGTGGTGCAGTTTGTGCTATTTTTTCATCTTAAAAATTGCTGCAGCTATTACTGAATTAACCACTCATGGATACTGATCAGTACTACTGGGGGTAATAGAATACCCTATAGAGGCATATCAAGTGCCTTATTTCTATTCAGATGAAAAATAGACCCAAGTCAATGTTTAACACTGAAAAGGAACATTTTCTGTTGTTTCTCCTGAGTAGAAAATAACCTACACATTTAGTTAAAAGAAGCAATTTTATGGCAGGAAGTGTGTAAGTGATTGCAGATGAAGCCCTTGCATTGCATGTTACCATAGTGATGTCAGTAATAGTTACTGAGCCTCTCTAGATTTAGATTATTTCTTAAACAGAGATTACATCTGAGTTTTACATGTTTTCCTCCAAGCGCACATTTGCCAGAAATGAAAAAAAGGAAAAATGTGTTTTAAAAAATGAGAAAGAAAAAACAAACCTTTAGCAAGTGCCCACATCTACAAAATATTCTCTTCACTGGTGCATTGAAATAGGTAGATTTAAGAGAGTCTGTAACTCGCTTCCATCACTTTGAAGGGTGATTCACTACATGTACAGAGATGCCTTTGTCGCCTTTCACAGCATTCTCTATGTCTATAAAATGAACTTGAATATCTAATATCTGGAGGTCTTGTACTGGCATACCAGCCTTGATATAGTCACAATTTCTGGTGCAGGGGCATTCTTGTCCCAGCCTGTGCACTAGCTATAACCTGTGCCAGAAATTGCAGTCCTAAGCCAGATCCTGCCTGCCATTGTTGGGTTCCAGGTACAGCAAGAGGCTTGAGCGGGGTGTATACTAAAGGCAAAGACCTCACTGCTGGGCCAACAATTGGATCTATCAAAAGAAACCGGGGAAACATATCTAGAATGAAACAGCTCTTATAGCACACTACAACTATAATACATAATGAATACCTAAAGTATATTTGATCTCAAAATATGAACAAAGACAAAAGGTACCTCTACAAGTATTGCTGAATCAATTCAATTGCTCCTAAAATGGAAATTGAAAGCGAATACATGACTTGTTACACAAGTTACATCAGAAGAGTTCAATAGGATACCCATAACGCCTTAAGGGGGCATTCCCATCTCAGAAGTCACAATTAATTTCATCTATTTCCCATCAAGATACATTTCTTCATTTGCAAGTTAAGAAAAATTTACCTAAGTGATTTCCCATAAATGTAGTGACTTGTAGAAATCAAAGACCGTTGTCCGTGGATACAACCACTGCTTCTGGTGTAACTTGCACAAAGAAACAAATAGTTTTTGCATATGAAATGTCTAGGATTAGTGCATGCCCTACAGCCGTTCTGTGGTAATAAAGCAAGGTGGTCGGACAGGCCTCAACAGTATATTCATGCTGGAAATTTTTTTTTTTAAAAAAAAGTATGTAATTGTTAAGACATGTACATATATGGTAGATTAATTGTGAATGTCCAGAAGAAAATATCCCTTTAAAGAGGACCTGTCACCCATAAATTGGGCACTAGGAGCTGCTTACTAAAGTAAGCAGCTCCTAGTGCCCAATTTATGGGTGACAGGTCCTCTTTAAGGATATTTGGATCTGTGTGGGGGCTAATTTTCTTTACTTGGCCCATTATAATGCTTATGAAACCAAGCTGCTCACCATTTGGTGCTTTTTATTTATTTCTGAGACAGTATAAAATACTTACTGTACCTCCATACATGTCAATCCAGCAATCCAATTTTGCAATAAAGAAGAAACCAGAAACTAAATTGTTTAAAATTTGAGATCTGTATACAAAGAACAATGTTTAAAGCCATATTGTCTTGCAAGTACCATTTTTGTCTCTGTTGGATCATTATATGGACTATGTGGATGAAGATAGGGGGACAGGACCAGGAACTGAGCAGAGCATTACGAGATGTTGTGCAAGACAGATTTCTTTTTTTATTCTGTTAGATCCTGGTGAGTTTGGTGATGGATACTGACATTATTGGGCCTCTACGGAGAACTATTTCACACTGCCTTTTCCCCAAGTCCTTAAAGGACATCTACAATTAGAATAACTAATGATAGATGTTTATAATTGCCTCCCCGTCCTGTGACGAGATGCAGTAATTTTCTTTTAGAATGTCTAAGTAGTGCACCGTTCCAGAGAAATAAGGCATTTAAAATTTTGTAAATGAGCCTCAGGTGCTCTGCCGAGTGCCTCTTGGCTCCTCCGATTAGTAATTATTCATGGCTGCTAGCCAAGCTGGCTCCACCCACAGAGCAATCAAAGAGCCAGTGTGACATCACCGGCTCTCCCGCGGCAAATCTCGACTATCGTAGCAGAGTCTACAGATGCAATGCTATGATCGCGCATAGTGTGTGGCATGAGCCAACTGAGGGCCATGAATAATTACTAATCAGAGGAGCCAAGATGCATTCGGCAGAGTACCTCAGGCTCATTTCCATATTTTTAAAAGTCTCCGGTCACAGGTTGTATTAAAAACATACACCCGAGTCACAGGTTGTATTAAAAACAAAAAAAAACCATGCTACTAAGCCATAGCTGCACTGTGTGCATCACAATGGCGCTCTCGGCTAATAATCATGAACGCCCCTTCATATGTTAGTAGATCCTCCTACCTGCCTCCGTCCTAATCTGTCATTTCAAAAACTTTACGTGTAATTGACATATTACTAAAATAAAGTTTTTTTTTTAACAAATTAGGTTCCAGGATTATTACATTGCAGATCAGGACAGAGTAAGGCAGAAGCAATCTACCATCATATCTACTTCTGATAGATTCCTTATGGTAGGCTTCAAGTCTGGGTCACAGGTGGGCAAAAGACTTTCTCTATTGTGATGATAGTATTATCAGATGTGTTGTTATAATACAAGTTTGTACATGTTCTTTATGCAAGTAACCATGCCATATACTTTAGAACTTAAAAAAAAATGCTCACTATCCAGTTCCCGTTTCCCTTCTTTATGCCATAATTGTCACCATTATATCCAGCCAATTCACGGCAGTTCAAGAGATACAGTATGTAAAGGCGGTTTTAAGTCAACCTCCTTGCAAGCTATTCTTCACGACACAAAGAAGCATTGACAGCAATTGTATTCAGAGAGCACTGCAAGACACAATGCGCAGAACAGATTTTTCTTAACATTGATGAAAAGACAAAATGAGAACAAAAAGGAAAAATTTAATGTAACATCATATTCCATCTTGTCTTGTGTTGGTTCATATTATATATTATCAATAACTATAACTTATTGCATTTAGGGCTTTGTGGACCTAGCATTTACTCTAGGAGGTATATGGCAACAGGTGGGTCATTTACAATGATTTCTAGTTTTTAACATATTGAGACACCCGGTCTCAGTGCAGCAGAAGATAAGTGTCGAAACAGTTGTGTAACATTACTGATACAGAGGACCAGCAGAAACCTGGAAGGAATCCCTTCGCTCATTTGCGAGTTGAGTATAAACCAGGTTTAGACATAAGAACCGCATGCTTATAATTATGTATATGTTTCTAAAGCAGGAATATATAAACTTTAGCATTTCATGTAAAGTGGGTTTCTGCTAAGCCCTGGCCATCTACCTGTTACCCATGGTGTACATTGTAATGTCCATCCTGAACAGTTCAATGCGGAGGTACCTGACTAGAGGCAAAGCCATGGAGTTATTGTATGTTCTAGTACAGATAAGAGGAAATATATACATTACACAATACACACAACAGAACAGGGTTGCAAACTAATTTTAGCTCTGCTCACTCAAGTTTATTGGGTCAATTTCTGCTGACAGATTCCCTTTAATTGAGCCAATGTAATACACAGCCCATGGACTTGTGCAGCACCTTTTTGGAAGAAAGCAGGTTTGTTTTCCTTATCCGGGAAACCCCTGTAAACCCAAACACCTTTAAGGTATGCTGAAAGAGTATAGCTAAAGCCCCTTAGAGTTGCTTACAAGCTTAGGGTACTAGTGAGAAAAATGGTGGTATAAAGGGAGATTATAGCTTGGGGGTGGGGGCAACACTGCTCTGCTGCTGTTTGGAAAGCCAAACACTGCTCTTCATTGCCAAAGTGATCCAACTTATTTTAAAAAATTTTTGCAATGTGCAACTGTCAGGAGCAGGATACTAGGTATTTTACCAATATACATCTATTAAAAGTTCTGCACCTCTTTGTGCTGCAGATGTGATCTCGGTCCTAGAGCAGTTGCTTTACCAAGACTTTAAACTGATATATCCTGTCCCGCACTTACCTACTTCATGTTCTGTTACCTCTTCAAGGTGTCAGAATTAAAAGATTCAATGCAATGATCAGGTCTTATGACATAGTCCATAGGTGAACTCAAACATTGCCCTTTAACCTAAGGCCGCATACAGACCACTGTTGTGTATATATCCATCTGCAGATATACGTTCCCATAGACACAGGTGCTCGCAGCACCATGGCCACAGAAAAGATAGAGCCTGCTCCATCTTTGGCCTTAAGAAAAGCTGTGCGGTGTGGTTTCCTATGGAGAGGGAAGGGGTCCACATCCATCATCCTCTCCAGTGCCTTGACGTGTGCTCGTCCAGGCTATGGCATTAGGCTCAGTTGACACTACTGTTGGGAATTCCATTTCTAGTATCCGCCTAGAAAAGTAAAAACTGAAATAGGACGCATCAATTTTAAATCCTATTGAAATCAATGAAAAATGACGGAGGTTCCAGTACTTTTTTTCAGTTAAAAAAAAAAACGATTCAAACCAGATGATGCCAAACTGACCATAACGGATAACATTAACTTATTTTTAAGTTATTTAGTGTCAGGCTTTAAATTTTTTTTTAAGATTAAGAAATAGACAGAAATAGTTAATATATAGATAGAAAAATAGATGGATTGATTATAGATAAATGTAATATATAGAAAGAAAGGCAAATAGAAATGAGAGATCAATAGGTAGATAAAAATTAGAGGATACTAACTGAAAGACAGGTGTCCGTTTTTAACCAGGAAACTTTAGGGTATTAACGCACACTATGTCATCCGTTACTTTCAGTTTATCGATGTATCCTAATACTTACGAACATGGATTTATCCCCAATTGGAAGGATGCAAAGAATATTAAATGCAAAGATTGTATAAAAGCGGAACATTGTCTTTAATATAGTGGTGGAGTCTCAAGTAGAAAAAAAGCAAACAGCAAGGTACAAAGTATTGCAGTGCTCTTCATACACTCAACATATACATCTCATATTCGTAACTCTTTGCATTAATCAAACAGATGAGGGCGTCTTTTCATTGGTAACATTTGGTGCCTCATTATCTTAAACGTTGATGCGGAGATGATAACAGACTACAACATGCATGACATTTGTCAGCAGCTCCCACTTTGTACAGTACCTGAGCGATAATTTCAAGCTTCTCCATTATTTAACCACTTAATATACATCCACTGTATAAAGTGTCACTGCTGTGCACGTATATAGAGAACAGAGTAGTTCTTTTAACCCTGACATCCCCACAATGTAGTACAGTAATAACTAAAACTATAAATGTATCAATTGTTCTGGAAAGATGAAGACAGACCAATGGCTGGTGTGACTGGAAATGTATGAGAAATCCTTTCTGAATATATTCAAAATGATGAACTTCAGGTCATCTACGGCTTAAACATGAAGAGCTTGTATGGCTACGTATAGGCTGAGGAGACAGAATGGCAGGTTTTTATTACTATCCTCTGGATGTACCATTCACCTAGTTTTTAGCAGGAATTCTTCTCATGATTGCACAAATGACTTCACAATCTCAAATCAAAGTCAACACTGCAGTGAGGAGAGCTTTTCTACTTTATTACAAAGAGAAGAAGCCTTTATGTGGTCAGAAAATACAAGATTGATCTTTTTTTTTTCTTCCTATGAAACGCTGCTGTTCAAACAGCCAGAGTGAATTGTCTCAGTTCACTTCTTTAAGTCCCATCACGTTCACTTGGGTATGGATGTCCTTGGCTGCTGAAAATCTGGCCCTTTAGTGCACAGGGCGACAATGGAGTCCCCTGACCAGCAGTTCCAGAATGTCCCATTTTCATATATTGCATCCATGCACACCTCCTAAAAATGAGGTACCGCAGGGCAAACATTTCCAAAATAGGTGTCATATATATAATATATACACATTCGTACATACATACCTTTATTCATGTGATGTCCAAAAATTTTAAAAAAATGTACACATTTATTACAAAATCGTAACAAAGACTGGACAGTGTTTTGCTCATTCTGGAAAGATGAAGCTCAGTAATACACAACTCTGGAAATTGTCCAAAGGTTGCGGCAATATCTTTCTCCTTAAGAGTGGATTTCTCAGATTAGTCTGCCCATTCCCTGCCACAGGGGCCTGTAGATCCTTGCACTGCAAGGAAATACATACTCCTCTGGCCGTGAAGGGGCCGAACTTGGCAGAAAATTGCCTTTCAAAAAACATAGGGTAAGTAAAATGAAGGAAGCTGACCTTGCCCATCTTTCCAAATGAAATACGAGAAGGATCTTCACATAAAAATGCACAAACATGTGTTTCTTTTATTACCAAATAGTGCTACAATGAACAAAGCAAACTTTGCTGTCTAATTTTCTTTTCGTCTCTCTCTCACTCTCACTTTGTACAATTTGGAAACCAGGTGGTAAACTCTGTCAGTATTCTGTTCTTATCTGTGTGTGTTGTGTCCAGACCTAAGTCTGTCTGCTGGCGTAAAATGAAAACAAAACAAAAGAGAAAAAAAATAACCAGACCCTGCTCAAACTAAGGAAACAAATGACATTTCTAGTTGTTGGGCAGCACATAATTAGTAAGGCAGGACCTCAAGTGATGATCCCTTTGCATGAGACAATTGCCAGATCCTCAAGGAATTAAAACCAGGATGCCTGAGCCACATCAGTTCTGCAGTTATGGTGAGTATTGTGCTGAGACAGCCATACCCCATGAACAGGGAAGTCTTTAGAAGGCTTGCTGAGCAGGATTGTAATTGAACGTGGATGGCAGATGAGGCCTTTCTTCTAGCTTGTCATATTCCAGATGGAACTCCTAGCAAAAAAGAAAATTCATTTTAAATGTCGTGTTTAGAGTGTTTAGGATTGATCCATAATGTTACAATTGTACTACAGAAATCATGTACCAATTATTATACATCATCCATCCATCCAGAAGAAAAATGTAGAAGACTTCTTTAAACTTTTCAACAACAGGAAAATATTTCCAAAATTTCCCTGCTTCAGGGAATGGAACTGTGTGACATTTTTTTTGAGATATGACATTTTCATTGCTACCATTTTGAGGACTGTACAGCCTTTTGATCACTTTCTATAAATTTTTTATTATTTGTTGCAAAACAGTGAAAAAGTGGTGTTTTGGACACCAAGTGGTGTTTTGTTTTAGAGTGCCCCCCATAGCAGCCACCGTGAACCCACAGTATTTACAGTGCACCCCTATAGTATTTAAGAGCCCCTACAACTGCCAGAGTGCCTCCCCCCATTGCAGTCATATTTCCCCCTCCCCTGATGCATGTAGCCAGCTACCTCTGCCCCTCCCCCCAGATGCATGTTCCGCTGCAAGAAAAAAAAACTTTAAAAATCACCTTTTCTAGCTCCTTCTGCGAATGACTGCTTTGCGCACCGGCTCTGAAGACGGCAAGATGATGTCATTAAGTCTGCCGGCTTCAGAGCCGGCGTTTACAGAAGTAAAGACGACAACAGCCGCTGCTTTGGAGGAGCGGGGACAGGCGAGTTTTGTAGTTACCCTGCCCCTATGCTGCAATCCCGACTATCACCACATTGGAGCAGGGAGCGAGGCCAAGATGGCAGCACCCACACGCCGCCGGCAAAGATGATGAAGGAGTTAACACCCACAATCAGTGCCAGCACCGATCGTGTTACACCGAGGTGTTACAGATGGGTGTTTGGTGCATGGGGCACCTTTTTGAATCTTGCTTCAAAAAGGTGCCCCCCTCACCCAGAGTATAAGATGACCCCTGACTTTTGAAAAGAAGTTAAGGCATTTTAAAGTCATCTTGTATGCCAGAAAGTACGTATATTTCACACAAATGTCTTCTTTAATATAACGCTTTATTAAAATGTCTCTCTGACAACTTTAAATGGGCAAACTTACATTGGCTTTTTAATTCACATCAGTGAGTTTTCAGTTAAGCAATGTGCTTCTAGGTGCAAGAGATCAGGAGATATTGTGCCCCCCTCCAGCCTGACTATATGCTGAAATACATTAGTATTGCAGTATATTACAATGAACAAGTGATCAAATGATCACTTGTTCATGTCCCACCCTGGGACAAAGTGAAATGGTAAAAAAAAAAAAAAAGTTTTACAAAAGTGTAAATAAAAAAATAAATAAAAAAATAAAATGAATAAAGATCCCCTAATGCCCCATCACTTCTAAAAAATCAAATTTTACACAAAAAAGTGAAAATCACCACAAAACACTACATATTGGATATCACCACGTCTGTAAAAACCCGTGGAATAAAATAAAATAGTTACCAAACAATTTACAATATTTTCATGTTGCAGCAAAGACTTACCAGTAACACCCGTGATACGTACTAGCATTGATCGAGGACGTAATCTCCTAGATTGCCGACAACGGCTTAAAAAACATGGCTGCGGTGTGGATCGTCACTCCCCATGTCATCGGGAGTGGCGATCCCTTGCTATGACAGCCTCTGTCTTTTAACCCTTTCAGTACAATGTTAGATTTGCACATTGTAATGAATGAGGAGGAAAATTCCAATATACTGCCATACTGTAGTAGGGTTAAAAGTACCCTAGGGCAGTGATGGCGAACCTTTTAGAGATTGAGTGCCCAAACTACAAACAAAATCCACGTATTTACCCTGAAGCAGGGCAAATTCAGACTCTCATTATAGCTTCTCGCCAGGGTCTCTGTACAGGAAGAATGGTGGGACCAGCAGGATGACAACCAGAGATATTGCAATTCAGTCCACACTTCCTAATTTTTCCCACAGTTCCAAACAGCCAATGAAGTGTTGCTTTAAAATAGCATGCAGAGCAGCATCTCTTTAGTTGCCTGGGACTGCAGGAAGATTTGGTGGATTTGGTCCTGTTTGGTGAACTCTGTCCTGGGGCAATGACCTGAGTGCCCACAGAAATGGCCACTAAGGTGCCATAGGTTCGCCACCACTGTCCTAGAGGTTCTGAAAAATAGTAAAAATTTTAAAAGTAAAAAAAGTGAATAATAATAAACTCCCCCCTTTCCCTAGAACAGATATAAATAAACAGTAAAAATCATAAACACATTAGGTATCGCCTCATCCGAAAACGTCGATCTATCAAAATATAAGAATAGTTTTTCACTGCGTTTAACCCAGTAACTGAATATAGCGCCAGAAATGGCACTTTTTTGCCAATTTGGAAAATAGAAAAAACTCTATAAAAAGTGATAAAAAGCTGGCACAGTCCTAAAAATTGTAGCATTGAAAACATCATCAAAAGTCACACAAAATGACACCAGCCATAGCTCCGTACACCAAAGTATAAAAAAGTTATTAGCACCAGAAGATGGCAAAAACAAACAAAAAATTTTTTGTACAGGAGGTTTTCATTTTTGTAAAATGTATGAAAACATTATAAAACCCATACAAATTTTTTATCCTCTTAATCGTACCGACCCAAAGAATAAAGTAGACCTGTCATTTGGGGGCGTACAGTGAAAGCCGTAAAATCCAAGCCCACAAGAAAACGCCACAAATGCGTTTTTTTTTCATAATTTTCACTGCATTTGAAATGTTTTCCCTACTTCCCAGTATACAGCATGGAATATTAAATACCATTACTATGAAGTGCAATTTGTTAAACAAGACATCACACAGCTCTTTACGTGTAAATAAAAAGGTTATAGATTTTGAAGGTGGGGATTGAAAAGATGGGAAAAAAAGCCAGGTCCTTAAGGGATTAATAGTCGCACCCCATGTTGTCATCTGGGAGCAGCGATCCCCCAGCCTTGGGTCATATAAAGACGCATCCATTATAATGTGCGATTTGCATATTGCAGTATATGGCAGGATCAAACATCCTAGGGTGTAACTATTAAGGGGTCTGAAAAATTGTAAAAAAAATTTAAATAAATCCTAAAAAGTTCAAAGCTCCCTAAAACGGATCTAAAAATAAACAAAGTAAATCACATACATGTAAAGTATAGCAGCGTACCAAAATGTCCGGTGTATAAAAAAAAAATAATGGTTATTCCCGGTGTTGAACCCTGTAAAATGGAAAATAAAGCCCAAATGTCCGAAACACCACTTTTTTGCATTTTGCAACATAAAATTTAAACTGATAAAAAGGTCGTACAGTCCTCAAAACGGTAGAAATAAAAAGGTCAGCCCATCTGACAAAAAAAGTCCCTTTAAACAACTCCAGACACCGACGAAAAAAAAAAAAATTTTGCGTCTGAATATGCAGAAACTAAAATTTTTTCATACACAAAGTTTAATTCTTTTAAAATGTATTATTAAAACACAATAAAACCAGTATAAATTTAGTATCCCTGTGATCGTACTGAACCAGAGAATAAAGTAGAGGTTCAGCGTTAACCATACCATACTTTTACCGCGCTTGTTGGCAAGGTAAGGGCTTCTGTCACAATAACATACAATACGTTTCAATACATTTTTTGCCATGGGGGTTTGCCATATAGAACTGATAAAGTATAGCTGCAGTGTTAGATGACTGGCTGTAAATCAGGAGGTGTACCATGCTCCTCAGACCACCAGTTACCCTCTCCGAAAACTGATGCGTTAATGTGACCAACATGGAGCTTTGCCAGACTCCTCAACTCCACTGACTACATAGAACTTAATAATGCAAATTGTTCAAGGGCAGAAAGTTAAATCCATATGACATTTTTGGTTACGTAAATTCAATGCAAAATGAAAATAAAATGTTTTCCTTATTAAATGATTTATCTTCTATTACGCTGAATCCGGCTCCTCTATAATTAGGCTTATTGCATTTGTGCAGCTAACTGCGGAAACTGTACCAAGATAATTCCAAGGTAAAGTATTTAGCCGTGTCTAGCATAGTGACTTCCCTATGGCTAGAATTCAGATTGTAAACTGCATGAAAGTGAGAGCCGTACCACACAACATCTATGTTCACATATAACAGCTCTCCCTATATGTCATTTCAAGGAAATGCATTCTCTATACCACAACTATTCTGCAACATCTTTTCTTAAACTCTGCATTAGGCCGCTCAGTACTAGAAATGGATGAATAAATTGACAACTGGTTATTATCATTTGCAAAGGTTTCACCATCAGACTATATGTTAAGGGGAGATTATTTCATTTACATAGATGGCGCAAATGGATTGAGTGACTTAATTGAAGGACAATGTAACTTCGTTAATAAAATAAAAATATATTGCACTACACGTTTTGGCCTCAGATTGAATGAAGCCTTCAGTCCGAAGATGAAAGTGTAGTGCGATTTTATTAAAGAAGTTATATGAAACCCAGGTTTCCAGCACCTATAATCAATTTGATCCATCCATTTGCGCCACTTTTATACCTGACAACAAGGGATTCTGGATCACCAGATCGATTCAGCCGGCTTGTGGACCCACTACACCAGTGATGGCAAACCTTCTAGACACCGAGTGCCCAAACTACAACCAAAACCCATGTATTTTTCACAAAGTGCCAATGCAACAATTTAAGCAGTTACTTATTACTCCCTGCTCTGTCACAGGTTTAAATTGTATAGGCCACTGAGGACACCGATACAGTAGAAAGAAGGAGAGGAAGTTCTGATTATCATTGTAGCTTCCTTCTAGGGTCCTGAGCTGCCTGGGACCTCAAGAGGCCTTGAGTCCTGTCTGGCAAACTCTGCGTTGGTGTGATGGTGCAGGTGCCCATAGAGAGGGCTCTGAGTGCCACCTCTGGCACCCGTGCCATAGGTTCGCCACCACTGCACTACACCAATGATCTATATAGAAATTGATATGCACAATTACAAGTTGTAGAGAGGTGAGAGTACACCCTTATGCTTGTATCACATTTTAAAGGACATTACCTCTAGGATCAAGGATTGTAAACCAAGCACACTTACAATGAGCCTAAGGGGCTCCAGAATCCAATCCATAGGTGTCATTTGCATATTTTTAAAGGAAACCTGTCACCAGAGACCTCATTTTCTCTAAAGAAGGGTTGCAGAAGCCCGATACACTTACACTGCAAATGTACCTTTCTGCCTTCTCTAAGCATTTGCATTACAATATAATTGTGTGCTATAACTTGCCTTGCACCCTGACAAAATCCTCTGGAGTTGGGCTTTGGTTTGGATGCATTTCAGAAACATTACATGACATTTCCAGTGCTGCAGACTGCTTAGCGCTCAGCCACCACCTTAGTGGGGGAAGGAGGAGCTGTACAGGAGCACAGATGTCAGCCCACAAGGCTGTGACCTCTAAAGCAGGAGGGAGGAGCTGTACAGGAGCACAAAGGTGGTGGCCAAGAGCTGAGCAGTCTGCAGCACAGACAAGTCACAAAACAAAGTCCAATCCCTGTGATTTAAAGGACATCTACCACCAGGATTAAGGATTGTAAACCAATCACACTTACATACTAGTGTGTGCCGCCTCTGGCATGATCTGCTCTATGTACTTGTTTTTGAGATATTTTAAAATTATTCAAATGAGCCTGGGGGCTCCAGGCTCCATTAACACCTATGGAGCCTGGCGCCCTCCAGGCTGATTTGCATAATTTTAAAAACCTGTTTTCTTAAAGACAAAGGCATAGGAAGCTTAAATAAGAGCAGGCACCAGCATGCAAGTGTGCATGGTTTACAGTCTTTTATCCTGGTGGCAGATGTCCTTTAACAGAGGATTTTGGCAAAACAGAAAGGCATATTTACAATGCAGCTCTAATAGACTTCTGTAACCTGTCTTTAGTGAAAATTAGGTCCCTGGTGACAGGTTCCCTTTAAAGCCTTTTTTTCTTAAAAACAAGGGCATAGGAAGTTTAAAGAAGAGCAGATCCTGCCAGAGGGGGTGCACCCCAGTATGTCAGCGTTCTTGGTCTACAATCTTTCATCCTGGAGGTTGATGACCTTTAAGTGTACAAGACCTCGACACTTGAATCTTGCACGTTTTTTCTCATCTCCATTTCCTGTTTCTAATGCACAGTGGGTTCACCAAAGAGATACCAAATTATATTATTTGTCAATATAATATTCAATCTAGAAATTATTATATAGCCAGCGCTATCCATCCATCCTCAAGAATGTGGACATATAGACGGCCATTTAAGTAAGACTGGTTCTACCACCAAATCAAACTGTTACAATTTTATTTAAGAATAACGTAGAAATTATCTTAAAGGGAACCTGTCACCAGGAGACCCATTTTTAGCACTCTCCCAGTCCCCACAGAGCATAGTACATACACTGCCAAAGTGTTTTTGTATAAAAAATTGGTTTTACAGAAAAAAAAGAAATGTTATATGGTACCTTTCATTAGCTTCTGCTGTGTGACTAGGCAGTTGCCTTTTGGGAGGGGCTGGAAAGGAGCAGTTCCCCCCCCACCACCACCCTTGGGAAACATGTGACCTTTTCAAATATATGAATAACTCCCCTCACTCGGGATTGGCTGTAGAGGAGCAGGGGGCGTCGCTAAGCCAAGTGATGGGTGTTTTCATATATTTGAAAAGGTCACATGGAGAAGCTGTTCCCCAAGGGTGGGGGGGGGGGGGGGGGGACTGCTCCTTTCCAGCTCCTACCAAAAGGCAACTGCCTAGTCACACAGCAGATGCTAATGAAATGTACAATATAACATATCTTTTTTTTCTGTAAAACCAATTTTTAATACAAAAACACTTTGGCAGTGTATGTACTATGCTTTGTGGGGACTGGTGGGAGTGCTAAAAATGGGTCTCCTGGTGACAGGTTCCCTTTAAGCAGCATATAAATGAATACATATGTTTAAAATAGTGTTTTAATGAAAACATCATACAACTATGAAATTATTTTAGTGAAAGAGCCTGTATGAAACACTGTTTCCTGTCTTACAAGTTCATTTATTGTAGAACTGAAAAAAAACAAAAAAAACCCTTTTTTTTTTATCTTCAAATCCCTTACCTGACTACCACGTACAAAGTGTTAAACTATCTTTTTCCGGTGGACTTTCTGTATGCTGTGATAAGATACCAGCTAAACCATTAGATACCCTCCCTCTGCACACCCAATAATGCATTCGTTTCATAACACATCAGTAGGTACGGAAATAGCCTTCTCTGCCAGTTGGTATGAAAATGTGATAATCCTTCTCGGCATCCTCCCTTGATCTACATTCATATGGTCATTTATCTTGAGTCAGTTTGTCATGAATATTAAACAGTAGCTGTTATATATCAGTTTGTACATCCTTGTGGAAAACCTGTGTAGTACTGTCCAAGCAGTTTCATCATGGAAGCCATCGATGGCCAAGATGGTGACCTCCTTGTAAATGTCAGAGTAGTGGCTACTTGAGATCACTTGACCAAACTAAATAGAAGAATCCCATGCTCAACTATTTATCCATCAGAACTAAAACATGACCTGAGTTTGTATGAATCTATAGCCTACAAGGGATGTACTATACCTTTGCAACTTTCCTCCAGTTAAGACAGTCAAAGAAATAGTATGTTCCCCTCTCGTAGGTATTGGTTTTCATAGTTGGTTCCATTCCAGGTGCTCTGGTTATCCATACCCGCTCTTCTTTGTGGTATCTCCAGTCTCTGTTGAAACTAAAATGACAAAAAGGTTTAACTTTTCATATGCAGTTAAATACAATCTAGGGAAATGTTCTGGATTTTGGGACCCATTTCAACTACTAGTAAAATGAAAGGGGCAGTTGGGCAACAACACACTGTACCCCTGATGAATAGAGCATCCAGTTTGTGCATGTGCCAGTTGCCCTATTCATCAGGGGTACAATGGACCCACGTTATCATGATCCCTGAGGGTCTAATCACCAAGACCCCCACCAATCAGCACATTAGCTCCTATCCACAGGATAGTGGCTAACTTTTTGTCACCATACAACCGCTTAAAAAAAGGGTGAAAAAAAAAAACCACAGGAAAAGACTATATGGCCAAGGTCCAGTTCACTTCACAGTTGGACCCCATACACAGTTAATTCCTTCAGTTATTGGGAGCCAAAAACAACAGGTTACAGACAGGTGTTTTTCAAAAGTTAAAACAATCCAAAAAGGTTTATACTTTGATAGGAATTGTACTAAATGACCTACACACATAAAAAGGAGGATATTAAAATATACATACAGCTCTACTGCCGCTAAAAGCTGTAATACATCTCCACCATTCATGTAATAAAGATAGAAAAGTAGATCTTCTCCATATCGCCCAAGTTTTATTGCAGCCAGCTATAAAAAAACATTATAATTGTGAAAAAGAAAGCATAATGATTATATAAAACATGCAGTATTTAAATCAGAAAATATATAAACCTAGTACAAACACATTCATTTCAATGGACCAATGACTTTTCCTTGAATCCATGTGAAAGTGGTAAAAAAAAAAAAAAAACCCACAGCAGGTGCTATTCCTGCTTTGTTTACAGCTTAGGCCATCCCATAGAAGTCTATGGAAAAGCGAAAAACAAATGCCATACAGTGCCATCCATGCCATCAGTATTTGCAGAGAAGTTGCTAAACCCTTTCAAAAGTTTAGGACAAGCTACCAACATCATTTGCCAGTCTTATCTTTGCAGATCTGATAAAAAGAGACGCATGTACCTTTTTTGTGGACTTACAGCTCAGCGACAGATGACACTGATAACATAAAGACCACTAAAACAGACCTCAGAATTATTATATAGCTCCTATCACCTACTGGAGACAACTTCAACCATGTATGCATAAATACTAGGAACAGATGGAATTGAATTGTAGTTCTCTAACTGACCACAGAAGTAATCATATATTACAGATAAGTTTGGAAAACTATTTTAATGGCTGAAGGCTGACATTTTATTTTGTAGTTTTCAGGCCGTTTAGAGTAACCTGATTTTAGAAGAATAAAGCACAGCTTTGCTTTGCCATGGAAGAGAGAATTATCCCACACAGGAACATCCATCTTGCCTGGTAGATTTTAATTAACCTCCAATTAGAAATGTAAAAGTGACATCAGACATTCAACATTATAACAGAAAGAAATACGCAATAATAATCTAGAGCCCAGCACTCACCTTATCCCTAATGTGAATGTTCGTTAAGTATTCGGAGGGAACATGAAAATCTAGAGGAAAGATCAAAAAAGGAAATTAGATGGTAGGAGAATGAGAATGCGGACAACATTCTTCAGCTCACAAAACATATTAATATATATTAATATATATATATATATATACATACATACACATATGAAATAAATGGTTATTTCACATGTAGAGTACATAAAATAATAATTGCATACCAATATCTTGTGGTCGACAAGGTGAGGATGCCCACGGTGATGCAAATTTCGGATAAAGATTTCTGGGTTTAAAAATGTAAAGAATACATAGTAAGTGCAAAACATAACAGCCCTTAAGAAATGTCCACCACTGATGAACATACAGTATGTGTCTAAAAAGGCCAAAACACAAAACTAAGACTGCATACACTTAAGCGTGTGTTCCATGGGGCCTGGTGGCGAGAAGGGGAAGAACACACGTCAGCCCTCCATATAAAGCCAAGCAGGGCATGCTCTATACCCTACGGAGCAGCCACCTAGGCTCAGTCACGCTGGGGTGACACACTATGCTCACCGCACTGTGAGCAGGTGCCATAGACCTCTATAGGGGCCATGATCTGTCCACTATTAGATCACGACCCCCCTTATAGTCGTGTGAATGTAGCTTAACAAATACAGCATGAAATCACCTTGTACATTTTGCAGATTGTTATAAAGCTAAACACTAGGCATGCTCCTTAAAACCCATAAAAATCTATTAGAAAAATAAAACCAAGCATCCAACCCAGTTATCAAAAGGGTAGAAAACTTCTAATTTCGAAGATGTCACCAAGGAACGTGTGTGCAGCCAACATAGAGCCGCAGCAACAATTCATTAGCTTATAAGTTATAAGGTACAATAATTTATAGGAAGCCATGATACAAGTGATTAATCATCCATAAAATACATTGATGGAAGTGTTGATAGAGGCAGTTCCCTATGATATTACAACAGTGCATACATGACATCACAGCCACTAGATGTAAAGTCCTTCAAAATTTGCACCAAAAAAAAAAAAAAAAAAAAAAAAATCTAATAAAAACAATGTCCATAAGCCTGAAAATATTGTGTCCGCTTTCTGCCCACACAGTGATCGACAGCTTCCCCTGCACATTTCTCTGTCCAGAAACACCTGTCAATCACTGTGTGGGTGGGGAACACAAGTTCTCCAAGCACTTTACATGAAAATATTGCAGCAAATCATAACTAAATGAAATACTATATCTATAGCTCAGCATATCCTGCTCCAATTGAAAATAGTATAACACAAATTAAAAAAAATCCACTGTAAGACCTATTAAAAGAAAATTAATTTACAGATACCAAGTCATAAAACACATTCATTAGAAGAGATTGTGCCCCAATAGACATTGTGTCATTAATATGTATTTATTATTAATGTTTGCCAATCAGCAGAACAGAGATTTTAAGTCTACCTGAACTGCTCCACAGCATAGGGACTTCTGTGTTTCAGGGATTTAAGGGAACCTGTCCTCAGGGACCTAATTTTTCACTAAAGACAGATTGTAAAAGCCCATGACACCTGCAGTGCAAACATGCCTATCTGCCTTTTCTAAGTATTTGCATTACAATATAATTGTGTGTTATAACTTACTCTTGCACCCTGACAAATTCCTGGGGTAGTCACAGATGCTGGGATTTGGTTTGGATGCATTTCAAAAACAACATGTGATTTGTCTGAGCTGCAGGCTGCCTCCATCTTTGTGCTCCTGTACAGCATGTCCCTACCCCACTGATGTCATCTCACCAAGCTGTGCACTCTGTGAAGGAGCAGGAGGGAGGAGCTGTACAGGAGCACGAAGGTGGGGGCCAAGACCTGAGGAGTGAGTAACAGACAAGTCACATGTTTTTTGAAATGCATCTTAACCAATGTCCAGCCCCTGTAATTACCCCAGGATTTTGTCAGGGTGAAAGGTTATAACACACAATTATATTGTAATGCAAATGCTTATTAAAGGCGGAGAGGCATTTTTGCACTGCAGGTGTCATGGGCTTTTACAATCTGTCTTTAGTGAAAAATGAGGTCCCTGGTGACAGGTTCCCTTTGGTTAGCTGATCCGAAAACCCCATCAAAGTCAATGGAGCACAAGTTGGTGTCGGAAAGAGATGGTTTTTTTCCAATTTTCAAAATTGTTCTCGTTGCTCATGGCAACCAATCAGAGCTTGGTTTTAATTTCCCATGCCATGAACAATGACAACAGTAGTTTTGTACAACTGTTTTAATAAATGAGGCTCATTGTGTTTTATAAAGAAGAGCAACCAACAAAAACTACTCACTCAGGAGAGTTGAGGTTGAGGCCTAGTGTTGTCAAGTCACTTCCTAATGCAAGATGTACCATCCCTGGATCTGTCTCAGCTGCCCTGATGAAGGTTAACAAGCCAATCATGCCAAACTGGTCTGTCACCATGCCTTGAGGAATGTTGGTAACTCGCCCTGGATAGGAGAGACAAGCAGCAGTCCATGTGGTTACACAGATAGCGCATTAAGAATCTAGAAACCAGGAAATTATGATCCAAGAAAATGAAAAGCTTCTAACAGGCTTGCCATATACATTATAGATAGCCAATGAAGCCCCACATTTACCCAACAAAGGATAAACAAGTAATTGGGTCGCTGCCATAAGACACAGTTTTGATTTGTAATATAGGCTGATGTGGTATTATCGCTGGATGTGATATTTTAGTGTTTATTTTTTGAGCAGTGTTAATTACAATCCTATCAAACATTTCACTGGATAGAGAAATGAAATAAAGAGTAACAGTGATAGACAGAACCTACCGTCGGGTAAAACTTGGATCCCTTTTTTTTGCTGGTTATTATTTTGCGTTGTGGAACTTTTGTCGCCTGGAAATTTGGGTCCATCTGTACTTGAGGCAGTCTTACCTGTTGTATTTAAATTCTGTACATAGAAAATATAATGAAAATCCATCAATACATCCCATTTATGCTTGTTCTAGCACTTAGGTTTCAGTATCTAGCATTATTGAAAAAAAAAAAAAAAATATGTAAATTGCTTTTAGTCTATTTAGTCATTTTCTGCTTAAAAGGAAACCTACCGTGAGTTATATACTATCAGAATTAGATCTGATGGTAGTTGTCTCCTGCCTTCCTCTGCCCTAATCTGTAATTTAATAATCCTGCAACCTATCCTATTAAAAACTTTTAGTAATATGTAAATTAACTGCAGAGGCTACTGGGGTGTGTATTAGCTTTACCTCCTAGTGCCTGGTCAGGCTTCTCCATACCTCAGTAGACTCTGCAGATAGTTTAAATATTGCTAAAATAAAGTTTGACAAATTAGGTAAGGTTCCAGGATTTTTTTAAATTACAGACTAGGGCAGAGGCAGGCAGGAGGAATCTACCATCAGATCTACTTCTAATGGTAGATCCTCATGGTAGGTTCCCCTTAAATTTATCATTAAAAATAGTGATTAATTTGGAGAAAAAAAAGATACCCTTCACTTTTTATATACTTTGTTGCTGGTCAACTTGTCTAGTTGTTTTTCTTATTGTTAGATATGTAAAAGCAAAAAACAGAGCAAGAAACCTAGAAAGTTCTAGAAAACAACTCTCCTGGTAATGGCTGACTGCCCATGGCAGAGCTCAGAAGATGTAAGGTAGCAAAGCACAGACACAAAACTGCAGCATAATGAGGAAAACGAGCAAATAGTTGATGAATGGTCTTCGGAGACGAGATACAAGATGTATAAACAAAGGAGAAGGAACAGCGATGACCCATTTAGTCACTCACTGCAACATTTCAGCTCACCATCCTCTTTTACTGCAAAGGATTTGTTAAAACCATAATAAACTAGGAATTTCGAAGTAAAATGACACCGCAAAATATATTTTATCAACTTAGATGAAAAATATAATGGCTTCTTTCTTTAACCAGTAATACTACAAGTATAAGCCATTAATGTATACATTTATATTGGCACTAAAAACTATGAGGAAAAAAACTTCAGAAAGAATGGAATATAAAAACATCCACGTACAGATTTATTGTCGTCATTGCTCGATGTTGGATCCTTATAGCTGGAGCCTGGTAATGCAGGGAAGTCCTCGTTGTGTATTGAGAAGTCCTGGGACTGCTCACTTGCTGGTTTTGTCACCATACCGACTGAAGAGAAAATTTATATTTATAAAACAAAAATTACATATGAACTAAATATGTACATATGAAATAATACCACAAAGTACATACAGGTAAAATAGTTTAAGACTCTACTGTAAACTCCACAAGGTCCACAATATAAGGGTATGTTCACACATCGAAACTTGGCACAGATTTTTCTGCTAGGATTTCTGTAGAAAAATTGGCCTTCCTATACAAATCTATTTCAGAACCCCCCCTGCACATTTTAAGAGTTTTAGCATTGAAAAACTCAAATAAGTTTTGGGCTTCAGACTTCTGCATGCTTCCGAGCAGAAATCTTCCAATACTCATTGCTGGAACATGGACTATACTGGGCTCATCCTACCCAGTCTCTACCTAGTCTCAAGAAGAACTTAGCTGATAGAGACAAATGAAAACCAGCCACACCATGACTACAGCTCTGACTAAACAAGACCATGAATAACAAGTGAGAAGTATACAGAACAGATTAATACGTTCATTGAGAAGGTTCAGAAATAAAAAAAAAGAAAGAAAAGAGGACACCTTGTTTTGGCAACAACAATCACAAGTTTTAGTGTTGCTGAATAATAGCTACATTTGAAGGTACTCTATGTATAATCTCAATGTGCACTACAATACCCATCATATAAACCACAGCGGGACTGTTCCTATGCTTTATAACCAGAAAGAAGGATTTATTACAAGGCTTGAAGAACAGGAGCTGTGAGTGCCCTTGGCTCAGCTTTAGCAGAGGACAATTCCAAAGTAAAGTACTAAACATTAGTTTAGCGAGTCTGGAGCCGTGTACTCTCTGATCAGGGCTATCTGAATGAGAAACCTTATCCAGCACCTATCAGCGAGCAAATGAAGTATTATGGTTAGAAATCTTCCTCTCATTAGGTTCCCTATCACAGATGCTATCATTTCTCTTACATTGTGACAGACTGTCAATGATGTCTGCAGAGAATAGTAAAAGCTACACAAAGAATAACTAGGACTTATTTTCTTATCTACCAATTGGGTTTAAAACTGGCAGCAGGGAATGTAAGGGAACTGTGCTTTAGGCAATGGTAAAGAAAGTGTACACCTCCTTCTTTGAGAAAGAAGAGGAAATTGAACAAATACAGAACAGAATGAACCCTGTAGTAAAAGTTATTCCAATGGCCATTATCTGAAATGAGAGTTGGAGTTTAAAATAAATAAATTATAGCCTTACCATAAGGAGCCCTTCCCGCCAAAGGGTTTATTAACGGAGTAGGGTTGCCACTTCCTTCCCTTCGATTTCTATCAGCTAGTGCAGGGAAATCTGAAAGGTCCAAACCCGTCACATTTTCACTTCCGTCTGAAATACAAAAGGAAGAAAGGGGTCCTAAAAGGCAATAAGCAAGAGCAGTCAAGACAGCTGAGCAATGGCAAGCAGAGCCTCAGGGGCTACTTTATTTTATTAAATCATGTTGCTTTCCTGTACACAAAAAGACACTAATGAAATGCACGAATAATAAGATGTGATGAAGAAAAGTATCAGATACTTGTCATGTTGCACGATGCTACATGTTCTAAGTTCTGGAGACCATAACTCATGCTTATTCATGGCTCTACCAATAAAGCAGAGACCAATGATATATACATATGTGCCATCTAGTGGCTTCTCTTGTCATACAAGTATATTCAAATAAGAATTACCCTTTAAGCTCTGATGTGCCCTCTGATATATTTGCACAATGCTTTTACTCAGATTTTATTTAAGTGTTATACATCATTTCTGAAGTGCCAGGGAATAGACTGACTTAACGCAAATAAATTACAATAGCTATTCCTTAACATATTTGTTCACTTGAAATTATAATTGTGCTGCATTATAATAGTATATGAAAGTGGTCAATGTCCAAACTTGTAGTCTATAGACTTATAACAAGTCATTAGAGGACTACAATATGGAAACTCTCATAATGGGAAGAAAGGACACCTGGATAATACCTGATGATACCTTATGAGCATAAAGAAGTGTGCAACATCTATCTTTCTATAAACACACTTGGAGCAGTGAGGAACATCCATCTTGATGCAAGCCAAGGGGTTTACTATTTTTTTACTATGTTGTACTGTATGTCATATCTATCACTTTAAATAGGTGACAACGCTATGGAGAACAAAAGTTGGCCACATAATAAGCCAATTGCTGTAGGTCTGGCATCTATAGATCAAGATGTATAGCTGGGGGCCACTGCATTAAGGCAAGTAAATCTAATTTCTTTCATAATGAAAACAGCCAAATATAGAGCAATTTATCCTTACAATAATACTAAGTATCAAACCGAATACTACATGGTATATTTACAGGGAACTGTGATGTAAAAAAACAAAAAAAAAAAAGAAAAAAACATTCTCTCACCTGTTCCATTAAAAATATTACTCGATAATGAATTGTTCAAACCAAACGCCTGATTTCTGTTCATTCCAAACCCAGACATGCTGTGTGATTAAAGAGGACAACCCAAGTTTAGAAAATACACTGGGTACAAAACAAACAGGATGAATGTAGTATACAAGGGAATCATGTTGCAATACAATTTTTAGTATTAACCCCTTAACTAGTACGGCGCGTGCCGGGTCCCGGTGCATGGAGAGGGCTCGCGGGCCGAGCCCTCTCCATAGCCGGTAAGTCTTTGCTGCATATTGCAGCAAAGGCTTACCGGTAACACCCGCGATCGGTGCTAGCACCGATCGCGGGTGCTTTCACCGCGATCGCCGCCGGCAATGCTGCCGGAGGCTTCAAAAAGATGGCGCTGCATGGGCACCGCCATCTTGGCGGGGAGCGGTGATCCGTTGCCATGACAGCATCGGGTCTCACGAAGGCCCGAAGCTGCAGTATGGCAGTATATGGTAGGATCGATCAGACAACCCAGGGTTAAAGTACCCTAGGGAGTCTGAAAAATAGTTAAAGTAAAAAAAAGTTTTAAAAAAAAAAATTATATTAAAAAAACCTAAAAATTCAAATCACCCCCCTTTCCCTAGAACTGATATTAATATTAATAAACAGTAAAAATCATAAACACATTAGGTATCATCGCGTCCGAAAATGTCCGATCTATCAAAATATAATAACGGTTTTTCACTGCGTTTAACCCCGTAACGGAAAATAGCGTCCAAATTCAAAAATGACATTTTTTTGCCATTTTGGAAAATATAAAAAAATTAATAAAAAGTGATCAAAAGTTAGCACAGTCCTAACAATTATAGCAATGAAAACGCCATCAAAAGTCGCAAAAAATGACACCACTCACAGCTCCGTACACCAAAGTATGAAAAAGTTATTAGCGCCAGAAGATGGCAAAATCAAAAAAAAAAATTTTTGTACAGGAGGTTTTAATTTTTTTAAATGTATGAAAACATTATAAAACCTGTACAAATGTGGTATCCCTGTGATCGTAGCAACCCAAAGAATAAAGTAGACATGTCATTTGGGGCACACAGTGAAAGCTGTAAAATCCAAGCCCACAAGAAAACGTCGCAAATGTGTTTTTTCACCATTTTCACTGCATTTGGAATTTTTTTCCCGCTTCCCAGTACACACCATGGAATATTAAATACAGTCACTACGAAGTGGAATTTGTTATGCAGAAAATGAGCCATCACAGAGCTCTATATGTGGAAAAATAAAAAAGTTATAGATTTTTGAAGGTGGGGAGTGAAAAATGGAAGTGAAAAAACTAAAAAAGGCCAAGTCGTTAAGGGGTTAAATTTGTTGTATTTACCCTTTTTTGTTTTTTCATTTCCATTTTTTACTCCCCACATTCAAAAATCTATAACTTATTTTTTTTACACGTAAAGAGCTCTGTGACAGCTTGTTTTCTGCGTAACAAATTTCACTTCACAGTGGTGGTATTTATTCTTCAATGCCGTGCACTGGGAAGCGGGAAAAAAATGCAAATGCAGTGAAATTGGTGAAAAATCGCATTTGAGACCTTTACTTGTGGGCTAGGGTTTTACAGCTTTCACTGTGCGCCCCAAATGACATGTCTACTTTACTCTTTTGGTCGATGCGATTACTGGGAGACCAAATTTGTTTAGGTTTTATAATATTTTCATACATTTACAAAGATTAAAACCTCCAAACTTTTTTTTTTATTTTGCCATCTTCTGGGACTTAAACTTTTTCATACTTTGGTGTATGGAGCTGTGGGTGGTGTCATTTTTTTGCAACTTTTGATGAAGTTTTCAATGCTAGCATTTTTAGGACAGTACTATCTTCTGATCACTTTTTAATGAATTTTTAATAATTTTCAAAATGGCAAGAAAAGTGCCATTTTCATATTCGGGCACTATTTTCCATTACAGGGTTAAATGCAGTGAAAAAACTTATATTTTGATACATCGGGTATTATCAGACGTGGCAGTACATAATGTGTTTATGATTTATACTGTTTATTTTTATCAGTTCAAGGGAAAGGGGGGCGATTTGGATTTTTTTTAATTATAATTTTTTTTTTTTTTTACTTCTACTTGTGTGATTAATCCTACCATATACTGCCATAGTGCTGTATGGCAGTATATGGGGATTTTCATCCTTCGACATTACAATGTGACATTAGCACATAGTACTAAATGGATTCAATCCAGACAGCCTCGGGTCTTCAAAGACCCGAGGCCATCATGGCAACCGATCGCCAATGATGATCCACGATGACATCATTGGGAGCAACTATCTCTTTTTGAAGCTGCCGGCAGCCTTGCCGGCCGCAATGTGTGGGTTAACACCCGCGATCAGTGCTAGCAGCCCATGAAGTTATTGAGAAAATATTCTCGCTAGGTGTTTTAACTTCAATCCCTTTTTATATATTGGTACAGGTTAGGCACCTGTTTATTACCTGTTAGCACCTCCACTGTCCCACTATTACTTAGAGTCTGGGGGGCAAGGCTAGTGCAGAGATAACTGTATATATAGACAAACTATTCTTGTTGTCTTTGAGCAGAGAGTGCACAATACAAAGTATACTTCTCAGGCAGGCCATAGATTCAGTCAGGAGACCAGTCTTATACAATTACATGCCAGAGTTTTCCAGCAGGTTAGACCAAATCCCACAGGTCCCACCTGAAGGCATCACATGCTGGAAGATGCAAATATGCGCTTCTTCCATAGGCCCCAAAAGGTAGTATAAGAAGCTCCTTACCTGTTCACAGTAAAAGGTTGCCGGGATGATGGTTGCTTTGGCATACATATTATGCTGGGCGAGCTTCTGTTTGGACTACCTAAACCTGAACTGCTCATGTTATTTGTCCTGCTGGGAATTCCAATGCCCTGACCAACTTGGGAGTGGTTCATCATATTCCTGGGATTCATCGGCAAGATACCCCTGAAACGGATCAGAAAGGGTATTAGCTGGAATACAGTAATATAATGGAAAGTTAGATTAAATGGTATGACAATACCCCTACTGTAAACAAGAGGAGAGAGAGCACTTTCCATTCATAGAAGTAAAATCAATCATTAAAATGAGTGTCTGAATTACCTGCTTGGCGATGGTGGCGTATGAAGTGACATTGTTGGTACCCCTGTTGTCGGCGTTACATGGTTTGGTAATTGAGTGCCTTGTGATAAGCTGCGGTTTAACTGAGGAGTATTGTTGCTCATCCCCCTCATTGGAAGGCCTAGTGCACCTAGAGAAATAACACATATAGGAAAACTTCATCCCAATGTAATAACATTCCCATTTTAGGTTTTCCAAAGCTAAATTTTTAAAGTTGGCTGTCCGATAAATAAAACATTTTTCTTTCAGATCACACAATATATAACATGCTCCTCTGTTTAGATATTCTCGCCATGGACTTGTTATGGTTCCAGACCTATTTATCTTTGAACATCCACCTAATGTGTCTAGCGCTGGTGGGGCTTGGGCACTTCGGGCACACGTGGCACACACTTACCTGCTGGATCCTATTGTTAACGGATATTAAAAATATTTCTGCTAAACCGGACAATGAAAGTCCCACATTCACCATTACGTGATCACCATAATGATTCCAATGTAAAACCTATTCTGTTTTGCCAATGAATAAATTAATAGTAAATGCGGCAGACAGACAATCTATTTGATCAAACGCACTTACTTTGTTGCCCGTATAAACTTGCCCCAAATTGGGACAGCTGGCCCGATGCAGATGGTGATGGAGATGCCAGCATCTGAAGAAGAAAAAAAAAAAACAGGACTCTGTTAGAGACAAAGGAAAATGTGCCATTCTTGACCTAAAATCTGACTAATCCTGAAGAACTTCTACCATCAGAATGAAGCTTGGATAAACCAGGAGCAGTTACTCATAGATGGAGGCACCGTGACTGTGGGAATCATCTTATATATGTTATCCATGGCCAGCTTCCTTCTAAAATCAACTATTAAAATTATGTGAATGATCCAGCAGGGTTCTGGGAGGCATTAGCTGAGCTGCCCCATGCCGTTGCTTCACATGCTGTTACATTTTGCAGGAGCAGGTCTCTCTAAGCATTTCCCCCTCACCCTCTGCCTGCTGTTATCTCACACAGAGGGGGAGGAGTAATCCTTCAGCATGGTTTCTCCATGCTCAATTTTGATGGTAGATTTCCTTTAAATCCAAATCCATGTGTGACTTATTATACCACCATCTGGAGCTGCAATACTGCATACATCCTGGGGATAGTTGTGGCACAGCTTTTGGATGGAGGCAGACTTTTTTTCCTACCCTTATACCTCACAGAAATAAAGAAACATTAAAAATATATATCATTCTTATGCTGGTAAGTTTCCAAACAGTCCCCAGAGGTACTTTGACCTGCTACTTGGGACTTCCTGTGATGTCATGTGTCCCAGTGCCTCTGGCAGATGGAGGGGGAAGTGCAGTCATTACTGTATGTACGTCTTCTACCATATGAGTGGTTGGAGGAGCATGTGGATGTCCTTGGTATGACACCGTAACCAGCGACACGATAGTGGTTATCAGAGAGGAGGACATAAAGATGATAATGACTGGATGGCCCCCTTTCATCTGCCGGAAGTATGCAAGTTGTGGGCTGTCACAACAAGTCACAGGGTTCCCAGGCTGCAGAGAAACAGTCTCAAGGTTAGTACAATGTGGTTCATCCTAGAAGAGTCTTTTCCTACCCTAGAAAAGTTTCTTATTAGTGTCCAACCCCTTTAAATAGATGTAAAACCTGCTATTTATGTAATTGATTATATTCTATAGAGCTAGGTCTGCAGGTTTAAAGGGTATCTCTCATCACATTTTCACATATACAGCTAGTGACAGGTTCCTATAGACTCCTCCCCATGCCTTATGCATCCTTAGTATGTCATGTCATGTGACCAGGGTGATTTCATCAAATGACTTGTACCCTTTACATTTGCAAAATGTAGCCCATGTACACTCACCGGCCACTTTATTAGGTACACCTGTCCAACTGCTCGTTAACACTTAATTTCTAATCAGCCAATCACATGGCGGCAACTCAGCGCATTTAGGCATGTAGACATGGTCAAGACAATCTCCTGCAGTTCAAACCGAGCATCAGTATGGGGAAGAAAGGTGATTTGAGTGCCTTTGAACGTGGCATGGTTGTTGGTGCCAGAAGGGCTGGTCTGAGTATTTCAGAAACTGCTGATCTACTGGGATTTTCACGTACAACCATCTCTTTGGTTTACAGAGAATGGTCCGAAAAAGAAAAAACATCCAGTGAGCGGCAGTTCTGTGGGCGGAAATGCCTTGTTGATGCCAGAGGAGAATGGGCAGACTGGTTCGAGCTGATAGAAAGGCAACAGTGACTCAAATCGCCACCCGTTACATCCAAGGTAGGCAGAAGAGCATCTCTGAACGCACAGTACGTCGAACTTTGAGGCAGATGGGCTACAGCAGCAGAAGACCACACCGGGTGCCACTCCTTTCAGCTAAGAACAGGAAACTGAGGCTACAATTTGCAGAAGCTCATCGACAGTAGAAGCTTGGACAGTAGAAGATTGGAAAAACGTTGCCTGATCTGATGAGTCTCGATTTCTGCTGCGACATTCGGATGGTAGGGTCAGAATTTGGCGTCAACAACATGAAAGCATGGATCCATCCTGCCGTGTATCAACGGTTCAGGCTGGTGGTGGTGGTGTCATGGTGTGGGGAATATTTTCTTGGCACTCTTTGGGCCCCTTGGTACCAATTGAGCATCGTTGCAACGCCACAGCCTACCTGAGTATTGTTGCTGACCATGTCCATCCCTTTATGACCACAATGTACCCAACATCTGATGGCTACTTTCAGCAGGATAATGCGCCATGTCATAAAGCTGGAATTATCTCAGACTGGTTTCTTGAACATGGCAATGAGGTCACTGTACTCAAATGGCCTCCACAGTCACCAGATCTCAATCCAATAGAGCATCTTTGGGATGTGGTGGAACGGGAGATTCGCATCATGGATGTGCAGCCGACAAATCTGCGGCAACTGTGCGATGCCATCATGTCAATATGGACCAAAATCTCTGAGGAATACTTCCAGCACCTTGTTGAATCTATGCCACAAAGAATTGAGGCAGTTCTGAAGGCAAAAGGGGGTCCTACCCGTTACTAGCATGGTGTACCTAATAAAGTGGCCGTTGAGTGTATGTTTCTAATTACATGAACTCAGCGCCCCCCATGGAAGCTGCTGTGATCACTTACATACAGTACGGGTACAGTTTGCTAACCTGAGGATGCTAAAGGACATGAGATGATGTCACTCTGGTCACATGACATGAACGTAACACAAGGCAGAGCTGTCAGTCGTGGTTTACTTAGCTTAGTAGGGAGGAGAGTCAAAGCCAGCAGACATGCAAATTAGCTTCCCTGACACATATCAGATAGACAACTGTAATTAAGGTACAAGCCTCACTGGCAGCTAATTAAAGGTGATACTTTCGCCTAGACACACTATAAAAGTCTAGAGGTAGAATGTGCCTGCTCCTTGCGCCATAACGCTAAAAAAAAGTTTTGGGCTGTTATGAAGTGATACAAGTAGGTTACTGAATAGAATGCAAAAAGTAAGCGACTTACATCTTTCTCCGACCGATGTGGAAACATCGAGGACTGGCTATAATACATGTTCTCATCATGGTAGTCACTTTCGACCCCTTCTACAAACTTCTTTCTTGAAGCACCAAACATGCTGTATGTCACCTAACAAAATAAAAAACAAAATTGTTTTATTTTTCATTTACAAGTCTATATGGGAGTTTCTCACCTGTAAAAGAAATTGTATGTGGTGGTAAATTGCGCCATATTCTTGCAGGCTTTATTTTTACAGCTTTCAATGTGCAGTATATGTTGCACGTTTTTAATTCCTTTAAAAAAGTTTTTTTGTTATATTTTGCATTTAATATAAAGTCTTGCATCGCTATTTTTTTTTTAAATGTCAGTATATAGAGCAATATAAGGAGTCATTGTGTGTGGGATGTGAGGACATTTCAAACTGCACGAAACAGACAAAAGGGCAAAGTGTCGGGTTCATCACCAGAAATTCTTTTTATATTTAAATAGATCAGACATTTTAGGACCCGGTAATGCTTAATAAGTTTATGATGTAAGGGTGGCGATTTGAATCTTTTGGGGTTTTAAAAAGTAAAAAGTTTAACAAACATTTTTTTTAACTATTATTTCAGCCCTCTAGGGTACTTGAACTTTAGGGGTCTGAACACTTATACTGCAATGCAGCTAAAGTGCAGAATATTGTATAACGTAGATATACTGTTTTTTAAAGTCTCAAATGCTTCAAAGCAAAAGAAAAATTGAAACAAATTACCAAACACAAACTTAGGCTACATTCACACACATGTATGGGGGACGTATATACGGCCGACGTATATACGGCCGATATACGTCCCCCATACACTCCTATGGGCTCACGGCCCTGTACGGGAGCGGTACGGTGCAGCACACGTGCGGCACCGTACCACTCCGTAGCACAGGAAAAGATAGGACATGTCCTATCTTTTCACGTATTACGGCGCCGTATCTCCCTATGGAGAGGGGCGGGGGTGAGCAGCGCTCATTCCCTGCTCCTCTCCGCAGCGCCGAAGTATGCCCGCCGTACTACGGTACAGCGGGCACACATCGTGTGAATGTAGCCTTATGGATGAACAGCTTTCTGTACTAACACTAAATAGCCAATCATGAAAGGAATCCAAAAGAGGTTTTTCACAAACGAAAACATGACAAGGTCTTCATCTACCCACATATATATTTAAAGGGAACCCATCACCAGGAGACCCATTTTTAGCATTCCCTCAGTCCCCACAGAGCATAGTACATACACTGCCAAAGTGTTTTTGTTTAAAGAAATAGGTTTTACAAAAAAAAAAAAAAAAAAGATATGTTATATTGTACCTTTCAATACCATCTGCTGTGTGACTAGGCACTCGTCCACCGGGAGTGGCTGGAAAGGAGCAGTCCCCCCCCCCCCCCCAAAAAAACCTGCTCCTCCATGTGTCCTTTTCAAATATATGAATAACTCCCAACACTCGGGATTGGCTGTAGAAGAGCAGGGGGCGTCGCTAAGCCAAGTGATGGGTATTTTCGTATATTTGAAAAGGACATATGGAGGAGCAGTTTCCCAAGGGTGGGGGTGGGGGGAACTGCTCCTTTCCAGCCACTCCCAGGGGACGAGTGCCTAGTCACACAGCAGATGCTAATGAAAGGTACAATATAACATATCTTTTTTTCTGTAAAACCAAATTTTTATACATAAACACTTTGGCAGTGTATGTACCATGCTCTGTGGGGACTGGGAGAGTGCTAAAAATGGGTCTCCTGGTTACAGGTTCCCTTTAAAGGTATTCCCATAACTTTTCACAGGGAGATAGCATCTGTATAGATTTTGCGAAGCACAATGGAGTTGTCAAATCTGAGCTTATTTCTACAAATTCAGTACCAGGGTGGGATAAGGAAACATTGCTTCTTAGCTACCTTGTAAGGCAGTCCCTTGTCATTAATTTGATTTTCACGAAGACATTTGAAAGATAATATCCAAACAAGATTCCCAACTGTGGCACAAGATTCCCTACACATGCGGCACCATACCGTGTGACAAGTTTCTCAATGGAGAGGGGCGAGGGTGAGCAGAGCTCAGCCCCTCTTCCTCTCCTGGGCGGAAGCAATTCTTGCCCATTTATTTGCACCACCTCCTTTATTAAGCAATGCATCTGAAAGCCTTCAGCTTTACAGTTTCCAGAGCTAATGATTTGCTCTTTCCGAACCTAGGGAACATTTTCCCTGATAATTCATCTCCCTTAGGTGAAAGCAGTTTTAGGAGAGTTGCTCACAAGCAAGTTCGGTCTGAACCTTGTATCACAGAACTGTATGTCAGTACAGTCTAGTGACACAAGGAGCATTTTTCACGGACCAAACTCCCTCTTGGGCACCTGGCCGCAGGTCATGTTCACACCTCTGTGAGGTCTTCAGGCTTAAGCCTTTTCTCTGTGTACGACCATGCCTGGTGCAAATAACTGGAGACTGTAAACAGAGTTGTAAACTAGGCTCGATAAGAACAGCTTACAGAAGTAAAGGAAGGGGTAAAAGTAGGACAAAAGGGATATATTTATTTAATAAAGTACAGGCAGTCCCAGGGTTAGGTACAAGATAGGTTCTTTAGGTTTGTTCTTAAGTTGAGTTTGTATGTAAGTCGGACCTGTATACTTTATAATTGTAACTCCAGTCAAAATTTTTTTGGTCTCTGTGACAACTGGATTTTAAAAATGTTTGGTTTTCATAAGAATTGTGATTAACAATAAATCTTAATTACAGACACCTTTGATAACTGTTTATTGTAGCATAGGACTAAAGTACAGCAAATTACCAAAATCCAGAGGTCCGTTTGTAACTAGGGGTTGTATGCAAGTCAGGTGTTCTTAAGTAGAGGATACTGCCTATATATTACAAAGTATACCATCATCTGCACTATTTAAACAATTGTGTTATATTTTAAATACAGGATTTTAGCAACATCAGCCAATGGTAACACCACATCAGTTTTAAAAGGAGACACATCAGAAAACCATTTGCATTGCTTTAGAAGACATAGAATATTAGAAATACATCCAATTTTCAAGCTGATTTATCCAGGTGGAAAGGACATGCAGCTTAACCAAAAACATTTTAGAGGAACAAAAATATAATACCGAGTAGACTGCAGAGGAAATGTAATACTCTTTAAGAACCGCAGAATAAATGTAGTAACTGTAAAAGGGTTCCCCCCCCCCCCCACACACACACACACATCAATAGCTCTTGGGATGTAAAAAAAACTTTGCCTATTACCTTTTTTACCTCTATGCAGCAGTTTCCTTGCTATCCCCCTCATATTACCTCAGTGCTGCAATGGCTGCCTACTCTCCATGTGCTGATAACCCCTACAAGTCCGTACTTTGTTTACACTTTGTTTCCGATTGGATTCATGGGAGGGGCGGAGCTCCACAGGGGAGGAGACCATGTGAGGTCAGTGTATGAGCTCAATGTGTGAATGCAGATGTCTCCTACACAGAATAGTTAGGTACCAGACCTCCCTGTTCCCCATCAGTCCCTCCATCGCAGTCAGTGTTTCTACAGAACTTTATCGGTCTCCTCTCTTTATGCTGCTCCCTTCCACCACCTTGTCATCGGCAGTATAAGCTCTGGTCAGATAAACTATTAACCCTTAGTGCTCACACAGCACAGGCTATAGACTTCATGTGGTAATGATTTCAACCACTTAATTCATGTTCCCTGCTCCTCCAGGTGACGAAAGCTGCCAGGCTGGTCACCATATACATCCTGTATATGCACTGGATTTGAGAGAGAACACAAGGCATCATGGGATCTGTGAGCAAGCCAAGTGGCCTCAGCTTGAGGGCATAGACTGACAGATATTAGTCTCTGCCCCCTTCACCTCTGGTGAGAAAGTTTTTGTCAAATACTTTCTGAACAGAAAATGAGAAAATGCCATAACTTTGGAAACAAAAGAATGAGCAGCACTAAGTAGCCATCGTTCTGTTTGTTTTCAAAGGGGGAAAATCACATAATAATTTGGTAAAAATCACTATAGCTTTACAGTTACGTTTTAAGATACGTTCACATGCGACAGACTTCCACAAATGGAAAGCGGTTCAATGCATCTGAAGTAGCATTTAAGAATTTCAGCAAGCCCCATACAGATAGTCGCAGGCATTTCTGCAAGAAAATCTTCTAATTTGCAGCGGAGAAAATACACTTAAAGGGGTTTTCCTACAAACGAAAAATTCTCACATATCAATCCCCTAATGATGTTAACACAATAAAGATCATTTTAACCCCTTACTTTACAATTTTACTCAGTTTTATTGCCGTTTTAGCTCCTATCACTCCCTCGGCAGCTCAGTGCAAAATCCCAGGTTGTGGACTGGGACTCTCTAAGCAGACACATTATGATCCATCTATCTCTGTGGGGCGACAATGTGGTTAGATTATCAGGGTACAAGGTGTATATACACTTTCATCTGGGTACTGATATTGTACTAACACACTGACACAGAGAGATGAGACAGATGAGATGCATGAGATCCATTACATGTCTTTTACAGAGTCAGCTCTACAACATCTCTGTTCTAAGTCTCACAGATATGTGCCTGCCTTCCCCTTCCCATGAATCACTTATTACCTTGTAGCTTGCAGCTTGTCTCTCCTCAGAATCTCCTGCCAGGAAGTGAATCAATGTCTGTAAGCTCTGTGCTAGGACTGCAGGGGACGGGGCTACAGACTGGAGACACAGAAATTCACTGCACGATCTCATCAAACATGGCGCCAGACCCCAAGTCTGCAGTTACAGGGTCGGACCTGGGGGCAACTGAAATTGTGTACACCAGGACTGATAGAGACAGGTTGGACTTGCTGCATTTCTGATAATTACATTGAATTACAGAATGTGTTATTTTCATGTGCCGAGTACATATAAGAAACTTGTCTTCGTGGGAATACCCCTTGAAATCCACCAAGTTCATATGACAATCTTGGCTGGAAATCTTGGTTATTTTATATGTGTTAGAAGACTTAATGCCATAAGGTTTATTGACTTAAAGCAAAAATCTAGACCAATTTGTTTTGTGAAACATTTAAATTATACTTCTTTAGGATCTCTCATCAAACATCTGAAAGGAATTGTTTGAGTTTATTAAGCATGGCTATTGAAATCATATTGCACTATACCATACATGTGCATTTGCATTTCAATTTAGAATAGAGTTAAAGGTGGGAGAAAATCTAAATATAAAAATGAGGCAGATTTATTAGACTTTTTTTTTTACTTTGCAAAGGTTGTCAAACTATAATTCCACAGCACTCTGCAGTAAAGATTATTAAATCTTATTTTTATATTTAGATTTTCTCCACCTTTAGGGTACATTCACACAGCGGTATGCCCGCCGTGCGGGCATACCGCCGTGTGCTGGAGAGGAGGAGGAGGTGACCCCTCCTCCCTCCTTAGAGAATAGCGGCGCACGGCCGCACACACGCCAAAAGATAGAGCATGCTCTATCTTTTTGCGGTGTGCGGGCCGGATCGGTGCCACACATGAGCCACATGTGTGGCACCGCATCTGCGCCGCGCCGCTATTGCAGTCTATGGGGACGTACATGCGGCCGCAAATTTGCGGCCGCATGTACGTCCCCACAGACGGCCATGTGAATGTGCCCTTAACTCCATTCTAAATTGAAATGCAAATGCACGCGTAAAATATAGTGCAATACACTTAATAGCCATGTTTAACAAACTCAGCTATTTCTTACACCTTTTCATGTGATGGACATTAATCCAAATTTTCTAGTGCACATTGAAGGTGTTTTCTAGGGGGGAAAGCTTGATGATAGGTTGAGTTGTCAGATGATACAATTTTGGTTGTCCCTGGATTCGACTGTAAATCTTCTGACTATGGTTGGACAATGGATCTAAGCTTATCAAGCATTGTAGAAGAAGGAGGAGGGGTAAAAGGCAGACAGGACTAGAGACACAGGCACTTCCTGGTTCAGCAGTGCTTCTACAGCAGCTGCTCTACAAGATAAGCTCTGGATCCCAGGTGAAGCAGCAACTGCCGAATGTGTGACGTCTTATATCCATTTCAGGACTCTGATCTGACTAGTCTTTCTCTATGTGTCAGATATTAGTAGACTGTTCAGAAGCTAAATGAAAGTGTAGATAAACCATGTATCCTGATAATCTAACCAATTGTCAGCTCCCTATCGAACAGCACTAGAGGAATCATAATGTGTCTGCTTAGAGATAAAATTAAAAAACAATAAAACTGAGTAGAATTGCAAAGTAAGGGGTCAAAAATAATCTTTATTGTGTAAGCATCAGTAGGGAATTAAATCTTAGAACTTTCTTTCATGGGCAAACCCCTTGAATAGTGGGTTAAGACACATGACCACTGTAAGCAAGTGGTCTTCATTGTCTGGGGCTGCAGCAGATACTCTGCAGAAACGCCCAGGAGGTTGGCAGCACCAGGCATAAGTTGGATTTCATGGACCAAAGTGCAGAGGATAGGGCTCCGAGCTTCATGATATACAAGTCCGCCCTTCTCTGCAAAAAGCACCACCGAACTCTAATCATGATTACATGAAGAAAGACTTCATCACTATGGAGTCCAATCATCTGCACTGAGGTCATTTTTCATGGACCATCCATGTTGGTGAGCAGCCCCTCATACATACAGACCAGCTATCAATGTAGATGAAAAATTATCACCACGACCAGTGGTGCATTCACAAATGCTCAAAACAATGCCACAAGAAACCAGAGAGATAATAAAGTATGAAAAAGTATAATAGACACCGTTACCCCTTTCATCCTGTAGATCCTTTTCTGGTGTTGGTTTCCAAAAAATATAAAATAATTAAAATATGGTTGTGTAAATAGTTTTTGATAAACACCACCTTCGGTTATTAAAAAAATTGAGGCACAAAAATAATTTTGGTATCCTTACAAATAAAGATGCAACCCATACAGCAAATTAATGAAAAAAAACAACCTTAATATTGTTGGTCTTGCTTAAAGTGAAACTTCACTTTCGACAAAATGGTATAAATTAATAGTGCAGATGATGATAGTGAAATTTATTATAAAAACATGTCTGTGTCCTTTTTCCTCTGCCTCTCTCCGAGTTAAAGCGGTTTGTGTAAATCTTCTTTCTGTCCTGTATCCACCAAGGATCAGAGATAAAGGAACCTGAAAATGTTCCTAATGACTTACAGACAGCTAGCTGAATCATTAAAGGGGTATTGCCACAAAGACAAGTTTCTTAAATATACTCAGAGAATGTGTTATTTTGTTATCCTAATTCACCGTTATTAACAAAAATACAGCATTTCACATATATAATTCCACCCTGTCTATCAGTCCTGGTGTATACAATTTCATTTTCCCCTAGACATGACCCTGTATCTTCTAACTTTAGGGTCGGCGCCATCTTGTCTGACGCTATGGAGCTGAGCTGCTCCCTGCAGCGGACCCTCCCCCTGCATTCCAGGACGGGTTTTCACTGACACACACAGGCCTGAAGTTGGCCTACATAATCATTGCAATGCATCTTAAGTTTTTCCCCTTTGTAACGCATGTGAGGAGTTGCCAGTTTAGTCTTACTTTTGCAACTTTTTGTTGTGTGCGACTATTTAGTAAAAGTAAGCCTGGGACTAGCATGCTCTGTTTTGAGACTTATTAGGAGCAAAAATGGGACAATTTCAGAATTGCCCAAAAGTCTCACAAGTTGAACAAACTTCTGGGCTACAAAGATAAATTTGGTATACTGCACTAAATTCTTGAGGCAACTAACTTTGGTATGCTGATTGATTCTGCGTCTAAAGTCTCAAACTGTGAAAAGTCGCAAAAAAAAAAAAAAAAAACTTCCTGCCAGCAAACACCAGCAGCAGCAAGAGAAAAGCTACAAGCTATAGACATGTAAGTTCTTTATCCGGGAGAAGAATCTTGTATCTCTTTCTCTGTGTCAGATACTAGTACAATGTTCAGAAGGTAAATTAAAGTGTATATAAACCTGCATCCTAATAATCTAACCACATTGTCAGCACACAGAACTAGATGGATCATTAGGAGTCTGCTTAGAGAGTCCCTGCCCACACATTCAGATTGTACACTTACCATCAGGAGCTTAAACAGCAATAAAACTGAGTAAAAATTGTAAAGCAAGGGGTTAAAAAAATTGTGTAATCCTCGCTAGGGGATAGAAATTTGAGAATTTTTTAAAAGGAAACATGCTCTAGGTATGGAAAGCCTACTTATCATTCCAAAGTGAATCAACTTTAGGTGGCTTTTTAGATACACTGCTCACTAGAAAGGAGCAGAAAAGTGATGGATAAACCGCTCTATATTTGCAATTTAAAAAACTTCAAAAAGTTATGCTTTAACAATAACCCATCAAAATTCCCAGACATCCCCATTAACACATGCGTGTAATTCTGCAAGGTCCACTCACATGAATGTAAAGAAAAATAATACTGGGTCCTAACTGGTTGGTAACATTAACCCCTTATCACCGACACTAGCTAAAAAGGGGTATTCCAGGAATCAGCATAATTCATATACAAATGGGTCCTTAAAATATAAGCTAATATGTAATTAGTTATTATTTAAAATGTTGCTCCCCTTAGCAGAAAAATCCTGGTGACATAGACTGTAATGAAGAATTAAAATGCTACTGGCCCTTTAATCAGTCCGTTAATTTCCTCCGCGCGGTCCGTTGCAGAGCATACACAGGACAGAAGATGGCCGCTGGTCACATGTCCACATCACATGTCTGCACCTGCCTGGGCAGGTCATGTGATCACCACTATGTTTGGCTGTAGTTGGTTGGTTGGTTGCAGTGCATCCAGTATGGCCAGTGTTTTGGTGATGGCAGTTACACGTCATTACTATGGTAACAGAGCAAGAAAACATTGGGAGCAGAGCATAAGAGGGAGGAGGAGTTACTGAGAACTAAAGGATCTTGGGAATTGTAGTTTCCAGTGGCAGCCATCTTGGTGATAACTCCGCATACTTTAGAGGGCATAAAATTTTGTTAATCATAAAATCAAACTATTTAAGTTGCATGTTGTGACTGATGACATGGAGTTGTGTTATGTTCATTTATTTATAGGATCATGACGTTCATATTCCCGGAATACCCCTTTAATTTTATTTATTCTTTTCATTATAAAATTATTTGTACTTTAACTTATTCTACACTTGGGCTTGAACAAGGGTTTCGCCCTTTCACTGCAATGTAGTGTATAATGTATGTAGCTGAGAATGCTCAAATAGTCATATGCGGCTCCTGCCAGGAGGCAGAACCCAACATATGGAGGAAGCAGCAGCCTTTGGGCACATGGCGGAACCCGGGCTGCAGAATTATGGATCCAAACCAAACCAGGTGCGTTTACTAAGCAACATTAAACCTACACTATTCATTTTGCTGATGAAAAGATAAATCTGAAGAAAAAAAACCAGAGACAAGATGCGCAACACACACACACACCAAATCTGCTCTACCTCATAGATCTAGGCACCGTGACTGTGGTAATTTTCTTAAATCTATTTTACATGGCCTCCTTCTTTCTAAAATAAACTTAAAATTATGCTAAGGATTCTGAAGGTCTCTGAAAAAAAACCCAGGAACCTTTCAGGCTCATTATCATAATTATAAAAGTTGATTTTAGAAGGAAGGAAGTCATGGATAAATAAAAGATTACCACAATTGTGGTGCCTAGATCTATGAGTAAGTGCCCTGGGTTAGTGATGCTTGATTTTGAGGGTAGATTCCTTTAAAAAAAAAAAAAAAATTCATCCTTATATAGTGCAGGTGCAGAGATGCCCGGCCATGCTGCTTCTGCTCCTCACACCACCAGTATAGCTGTACAGGCAGTCCCCAGGTTACGTACAAGATAGGTTCCATGTGGTTTGTACCACATATGGAGTATTGTTATACTCCGGAGAGATTTGCTTTCAAACTTTGTGGAGCGTTTTGGGATTTTATCCACTGAAAATGAGTACATTTTTTTTTGAAACCCAGATTCATTTGGCCAAAAAAATGAAAATTTCAAAACTGCACACTATTTTGTATTATCCCCTGTAAAACAATTAAAGGGTTAACAAACTTCATGAAAGTTGTTTTACATACGTTAAGGGGTGTAGTTTCTATAATGGGGTAATTTATGGGGTTTTACGGCTCTCACCTAGCAGGTCCAACAAAGACATGGTGATACCAAATATGTGGGGTTTCTTTGGCGATTTTGTGGGGTTTTTTAACTTTATTAGAAATGTATAGGGGATGTTGTTTTGTTTAGCGGACTTTAAGTAATCATTTTTATTAAAGTGTTTTTATTAAGGGTTTTAAACTTTCTCTTCTTTTACAGGTAGGCTTCAACAAGCAATGCTCTGATCACTTGTTCAAGCTCTTATTCTTATAACAGTGCAATACAGATCTATTATACTCTGTTATATAACACAATGATCATGCTGCACAGAAGGCAGGACCCAGCTCCCAGAAGAAGCCGCGCAGCCCGGGGGCAATGGCAGAAGACCCTTGCAAGGTGTTAGTGCCCGCAATTAGAGGCAGCTGGGTTGAGGAGCCGTGCCAGTAGCATGACGTAATAGTACACACCTCCTGCCATGCAGTACTATTAGGTCAAATGTCGGGAAGGGGTTGTCCAGTCCCCTACATGAAAAATAATCAAGCTTTCAAATACCATGATATAGAGTATAACTTGCTGATTGGTAGAGGTCCCAGTGTTGGATTTTATATGCAATGAAGAACTGTAGACTGTGACCGCTTTACGCATATAAACACCATCATGTCTTCCATATTTAAAACGCCACTAGTGGTCACATGAAAAATCACAGATCATATTAATAGAAGGAAGATGTCCTGTTAAAAGCTTCTAAAAAGGCACAAAAATAAAAATTATCACTCATATTTAGTAAGCATGTTATGTCCTACAGATAAATTACCCACCAGTCACCATAGGAAAAAAGGCTGCTGAATGCAATATGCATAGGATGCTGTACATTTATTAGAGTTCACAGTCTAGCCTCATAAATGCCCATTCTGAGCATCAAAGAAAAGCCATGGCAGCATGGTCACAGGCACCACGAGGGGCACTTTCTCTTCATGACAAAAGCCTGGAAAGTCTACAACATCTTCTTTAAGTCCTCGTGTAATTGTGTGATAAATAAATAAATGGTGTTGGAATTCAACTAAACCAAAATGAAATTTGGGCAGTTTTACGATGCCCCTCCGCCAGTCTTGATTTTGTGCATGAGCCTACAATAATCAAACATGAAATTCCATAATTTACATGGAATCAATTCAATAAACTGCATTTGGATTGTTGCTAGCTCTCCTGCCTGTTTTCTATTGATACTATTAAGAAACCGATCACGTCTAATAAGCCAGTATATACAGACTGCAATTACGCCTGTCATATCAATTATTAATTCACCCATTTTAATCTCCAAAGAGTAAAATAATTAAGCACATAAATTGCAGGTACATAACAATTCTTTAAGCACAAGGCAGCGCAAAACATATTGGTTATCAATATTTAAGAGCAGGAAAATAAGGAGTATAGTAAACACCGGGGAACAGTCTGCTTTATAATGGAGATGGTGGTTACATAAGAGGACATTTATCATTCAAGAAAACATCCCACGAGTATTTTTAACACTATACCCACAAATACGAGAGGTAGTCTAGTAGTCAAGTCCTTCTTAACCAGAGCTTCCATCCACCTGCTCTGAAAAAGTGGTCCACAGCGACTTCAGAAACTATATGCCAGTTAGTGTTTTCTAAGCCAAGAACATCGCAATAAACCCTCAGCATCACTCAGCAGCAGCATTGGTTTATAAAATGAATCTGCAACATGAGAGGTGGTTATAGAAGATAAGGAGGCATAGATTGGTGGAAATGTATGTAGAAGAGCGAGTAACTGTTATAGAAATCAGGCTGCAGCACCGGGAGAGGAAGTAAGAGTTCTCCTTACAGAGACTTTGCCAATTAACTGCCTTGAAGGCATGAGGAGACTTCTAGCCATTGATGCTCCACTGGGGGATTCGGGGAAATATACAAATCCCTTTTTCAGGATGGAATAAGGAATACATTGCCAACTTTGGAAAATGTTTTTGCATGTATCCCAGTCCAATACTGATAAATGCCAAATTATTTATATGGGAAGAGGAGAAACATTAGCCAAGAAAGAAACCTATAGATAAGATGGACACAGAAAAGGAATTAACTGCAGTAATTAATGCCAGGTGGCTGATGCCAAGTTACATGATAGGGTGCAGGATAAACATATCAATTCAATACATAGATCTTTGCCACCAGAGGTTTTGCTACTCCTCTTAGTATGTCTGAGGAATAACTTTAGCCAAGGAGAAGTATAAAAATGCACAACAATGTAAATAAGCAATGCAGTAGCATACGTTCGGTTTTAGAGTTCCCTATATACATATTGTTAATCAATTACTATAAATTTTGGTGATACGCACCGTGCTAGGTAACACTGCAGATAAAACAGATGCTATCGTAGCTGTTCCCAGCATTTTTCTCTAACACACAAGTGCAGGTCCCCCCGTATCCCCCTGCACACAATTATGTTTAAGGCCCGTGTGCTAGCATTCTTTTTCAGCAGCTAGTACACGTCCCCATTCACTTTTATGGGCACATGACCAAGGCCCTATGTATGAGCCGACTGCCTTTGCTGTAAGGTATAGAGCAGGTGCTATTCCTGCCCGAGTTTGCAGCTTGGGCTTTCTTCCTGTACACGGCAGATCTCACGGCTCAATACGAGAGATCACACCGCACTTTGTATGCTGCCTGCAAAATGCAACTTCTAATAATATTACTTTCAGGCAGTAGTCAAAAAACAAACAGATTGTGAGAGAAGAAAGTATATGCTCTTCATTATTTTTAAAGTCCCCCACCAACTAAACATGTATAAAACTTTTTACATACCTGCACAACCCCTTTACCAAATGAAAATTCTAAATCAGAAAAGGGTCAGGATGACAAGAGGTTACAGTAGCTAAATACACTATACAAATGCCTATACAATATATAGGGCATGTCTATAGTCAGAGAGCCCAGAAAAGATATACATTAGAGAAACGCCTGTGTATGCAATAGCTTCTGTAGCAGCAGTGACTGAACACATGTACTATATACCAATAGTGCCCAGTTCACAGGTTTAGGTATTATACATGTGAGATAACATAACCCCACTAGGCCCCCTTACCCATACATGGCTACAATGAAGAAAAACTGTGGGACAGAACCTACAAAAGTAGTCAAGACTTTTTTCAAGGTGTAATATTGCATGTACAGGTGACAATGACCCTTGCGCAAGCATTATTGCAACTTTGACTTACAAGGATTTAAACAGGGCATCCTTTATGTATAAAGGAAAGGATAGTTCTAGATGCCTTTTGGAAGTGTAATTATTAGATTCCTGAACATGGAAAGTTGATCCCAACACATCTCAGTCATTTCAATAGTTTTTGGTATTCGTTAATATGAGCCAAAAAACATGAGTGGTGATGCACAGAACAGTCGCAAAACTTATGTGGTTTCAACATCTGGTTTTAGGTAGGACCTCAGATATGAGAATGAAGCTAAGAAGGTGCTGCTTCACGTACCTAATGAAGGCTTGTGGCCCGAGCCAAAACTTAATAAACAGTGGTTCCTCCCTCAGGTCCTTTCCCAGTGAGCATTGCCCACAGTCCTCACCCCTGTAGTCTGCTCATTGTGGACAGAGTTGTCCAGCTGACCTCACCACTCACAAGCATAATATGGTGCGCTCACAGCACATCAAACTGGAGGTCATCTACACACCTCCATTGGGTTTTTTCCCCCTTCATTCACCTCGGATTCCAAACTTACACTAAGATATTGCGATTTTCGTTTGTTCCCCTCTTCCCTTACGTTCATTTCAAACCTCCATTCACTTCTCAGTACATGCAAGTCTTGATGCTCCTGGCTTTAGCTCATAAAAAAAAAATTATGAAAGTATGATGAAAGTCATCACTGCAAATATGCTGAATTACTTAGTGAAGAGTTTGTGAAACTCTTCAATATAACATAAGATGGTTTATATATGGCTATATGTAGGCTCCATTCACACGTTGCTAGTCGTGCACCAAAGTAACAGCTACTGGTTAGAATGTCGAAAAAGAAAAGTGATGTTGATGCATTTCAACACAACCTGCAAACCATGACCATGCCGCTGCTAACCCCGCTATCATAGAGCTCCATTATAATTAATAACATATTACGTTAAGACAAGATGGAGATAAGAGATTGGTCGACTATTACTGCCCCACTACTAGGAGGCTTTCACATTCTTTTGTGCAATTATTAAACAGTATAAATGTGCTCATCCCCATGATTTGCATATTCTGGTTATGCATCTTTTTGCCACCAAGCCTACAAAGATGAATTAAGGGACATCTACCACCAGGATGAAAGACTGTATGTAATGAGCCTAAGAGGCTCCAAGCTCCATTAACACCTATAGAGCCTGGAGCCCCGCAGGCTCATTTGCATACAGTCCTTCATCCTGGTGGTAGATGCCCTTTAATCAATAGAAGTCATACACCAAATGCCCCATTCCAAATCTGACAACCCACTGGCAAATCATGGCTTTGGCTAGTAGGAAGTGGCGTCATTTTGCTGGATTGGCAGTTCGGACGTCAATCTGGCAATATGTCCGAGTCCCGCTGCTTAACCCAAAATGAAACTACAGGTCCGCTCATGTCTAATATGGCATAGCAAAATCACTACCTGCCCAATAGAGCAGATACAAACTGTCCAGCGCTATATGCAACTTTTACCTGTTATTCCTTACTCCACTGACCATTGACTCAATTCATACCAAAGCGCCAAGCACAGGCAGTTAAATGCCTGTTAAATGTGGTACAGTTAAATGTGGTACAAAACCACAAAAAAATATATATATATAATGATGGTTTTCATAAATCTTCCCCAATATTCCTAAACACTGCAGTCTGTAAACATCTTCTATTGTTCAATCCTCCATTACAGGATCACATACAGATACTGAATTTTACTCTAATTATAACAGTTTAGAACTAATCATTCCCAGAAAAGTCAAATGGTAACCAATGAAATTCACAGTGTGATGTTAAAACTGCATCAAAGTTTTTTAAATAAGTAATAATGTTATATAGATTAACATTACTGCCTGCGTTTTAGCGCACACTTTTCCGATGCAGACTAGATACATCTACTATAGCAGTAATAATGGGGGAATATGGGGCCTTACTGTGCCTCTATTTTCCCCACCCAATGAAAAAAACCTAAAAAGTCATACCAGCCTTTATGTGTTATCTGAAGCTTAACATGTACGAATAGTGCCTGAATTTTTAACAGTGCTTTAGGTTTTCACACCCTGAGAAGAATCCTATCCTTGTTGTACAAGTATTCTGGGATGATAGATCAGTGGAGTGTCATCAGATGCTTGAAGCTCAGGTGGGCACCTCCCACCCAAGTCCAGTAACTTCATGTCCAGCTCAATCTTATGTAAAAGGAGCAAAGCTTCCAGTGCAATAGTAGAATAGTGTACAGTACAATGTGCTAAGTGAACTGAATGACTGCAAGATGCATCCAAATACTAAAATCTAAAAATCAAAAGACATACCAGAAAAATCCTCAGGTTCCTTCTACAAATAGTGACCAAGTAACCACTCTGAAAAATGATGGTCGCCATGAGCAACAAATGCCCCAGTTCCATTGCATCTTCCTCAATGTTTATCTAAATGTAACAGATGACATACACTGTCACTCGTAATGGGTGGCAGTAAAAGACATGCTTTCAAAAAAAAAAAAAGTTATTAAGGTATTTAATGGTCCTCCACTGTACTAGTCCTATGTCTTTTATATATGGAGGGGGTTTATATCAGGAATGGTCTTGTCTTCACCTTTACACTACTATATATTGGGTTTAGAATGCACCCATGCTGCACCTCTACTATGTACAAGTTGTATACGGCTCATACCCATGGTGGCTCCATTCACTACTATATACAGTGTTCAAATGCTTGTACCCATGCTGCACCTCTACACTACTATATACAGGTAGTATACTACTCATACCAATGGAGGCCCTATACACTACTATATACAAGGTGCAGAGTGCTTGTACCCATGCTGTACCTCTACACTACCATATACAGGGTGTATACTGCTCATACCCATGGTGACCCTATACACTACTATATACAGGGTGCAGAGTGCTTGTACCCAAGCTGTACCTCTACACTACTATATACAGGTTTTATACTGCTCATACCCATGGAGGCCATATACAATACTATAAAGAAGGTGTATACTTCTCATATCCATGGTGTACATACACACTACTATATACAGATATACAGTTTATGTACACTACATATGGTGCACATACATACAGGGTGCATATTGCTTCTATTGTGCGGCTATACACTACTATATACAGTGTGCATACTGTTTGTACCTATGATTTACCTAAATACTAGTCTATATAGGGGGCCCTCCACAGCTGTATACATTGTGCAGTCTTCAGGCACCCATGGTGCAGCTCTACAAGGAGTAGGAGGTGACAGATGTCACTGCAGCTGTATCCTGGGCAGCCAGGGCTCTGTATGATGGCATAGGCCTCAGCCCCCAGCAGTGCATCACTGACAGCCCCCATCACTGTGTCCATTATGTAGGCCTGGCCGCAGCCTGCGCCTCTAGTACTGCTCCCTCGGCATTCTCCGACCATCCTCCCATCTTTCCCGCCGCATCGCTGTGCTGTACAGCCGCCTCCTCCTACAAGCACTAGCTCCCTCCCCGGCCACATCCAGACAAAAGCCGCGGCGGCCGCCCGAGCCTCCTCTCGCCCGGCTCCGCGCCCCCACGGCCGCCAGTCGCCGGATCTTCACCGGGGCCTTCCCTGACAGAGCTCCAAGCACGGCTGCAGCGGGAGGGCGAATGCGAGTGACGACTCAGACAAATAAAAACACTCACCGCATGAATTTTCTTGTCTCGCAGAACCAAGATGGCTGTGTTTCCAACCCGGAGGATGCTGGGTGGGTGACCTTTCCCCTTTGACCCTCCGCCGTGACCCTCGCTCCTTCGCCCTCCCTGACAACGGCAGCTGGTTACTAGGAAGCGGCCCGGGCCTAGCTAGGGGGTTCGGCCTGCTCGTTCGGGAACTGCGCCTCCTCTCCGGTGCTCAGGGATCCCCTCCTTCCTGTGACTACTGGCGGGGGGTGGGAGGAGGAGGAGGAAGCTGCCGTTTTGGCGGCTTCATTCACAATCCAGGCCGGAGAGGAGGAAGCAGCGCTGGTTATGTATCTACCACAGCGGGTGCTCCGGTGTCCCCCAATGTCGTACCTGCTTCAGCACACAGTCTTCATTACTATTGCCGCCCGCGAAACCGGTTTTCTTTAGCGCCCCTCATTTCCTGCATACATGTTACCTCATGTAGTAACCGGTGCAACCAACAAATCCTTCCCGGGTGCACCATTTGGTCGTGCACACTGAAACAAGGGCTATCCCTCCAGACAGGGCTGCAGTGTGCTGGATGGCTCCATGTGAAGAAGACAGAACCGGTACCTACTTCCTAAGCCCCATTACTTGGAGGCTGTCCACACCACATGCGGGTCACACAGAAACCCATAACATGACAAGTACATATTTTTATAATGTTGTGCTGAAATACATTCTGATGGAAGTACATTCAGCATATACAGAGATGTATAGCAGATGCAGCTCACTGGAGGTGAGAACTGGCATAAACTCTTCTCTTTATCAGCCAGCCAGACCCTTCACTGCTGCCAACATTCTGCCACTAAACTTGTTAAGTGCCTACCAAGGCACCTAGACCGTGGCTTTACATGGGTGTCAACATATTGCCCCGGTTAGGCACCTCTGCGATGCTCCTATGGCTGTCAGTTGGCACTCTATCACAACATGACATATTTACAATGTACTGAAATACAATAGGAGAGTGATAAGACCCACCACAAGGTTCAAAAACCATAGAACAAAAAAAAAGTAGTAAATAAAAAAAGCAAAAAACTTTGCTGCTCTTTTACCAACTTCTGACTTAATTTGTGTCAAAATGGTACAAATGAAAACAGCTATGTAAAGCTATATACATTTATATCCATGTGATTGTGCTGGCATAAAGAATAAAGGGAATGTGTTATCTGGACTTCATAGTTAAAGAGTAACCATCATTTGAAATGGTTTTCAATATTGTGTAGGGGATAGTGTTGTGAACATTTTTCTTATATACTTCATTAACCCCTTACCGATGTGTGACGTATCTGTATGCCACACGTCAGCTCCCACTGTATGGAGAGGGCTCATGGGCTGGTATCCCCGTGATTGTACCGACTCAAAGAATGAAGTAGACATGTCATTTGGGGAGTACAGTAAAAGACGTAAAGTCCAACCCCACAAGAAAATGGCACAAATAAATTTTTTCACCAATTTCACTGCATTTGGAATTTTTATTTCCTGCTTCCCAGTACATAGCATGGTATATTAAATACCAATTTGTTACAGGGACGGTGTGGGCGAGGACTCTATAAGCAGACACATTATGATCTATCTAGTTCTCTGACCTGACAATGTGGTTAGATTATCAGGGTACAAGGTTTGTATACACTTTTATTTACCTTCTAGAACTCTGTACTAGTATCTGACACATAGAAAGAGAGATGAGACAGGTCATAGACGATGAGATCCATGAAATGCCTATTACACACAATAACAGTCAGCTCTCCTACATCTCTGCTATTTCTCAACACACTAGATTTGCTTTGCCTTCTTATATGTCTGTAGCTTGTATTTCTCCTCACACTGCTGCCAGCAGGAACTCAGTGGGGCACATTTACTTACCCGTCCAGAGGAGTTTGCAGAAAGTGCATTGTCCAACCATCTTGCACTCTGCCGTGATTCACTAAAATTGTGTGCTCAATATTCTACATGTGTCGCTTCCTCGCTCAGGTCCACCGGAGTTCACCTTCTACTTCCTGGTGCATGTAAGTGCTTGATCTTGCGACACAATTTGAAAGATAAAACCCGCGCGCAGACTGAATCCTCTCGATCACCCCCTAATTGTGTTGCATGGAAGCCAGTGCAGCTGCGCCAAAATCCGTTCACGTGCGACACAATCCCCTGCTAAATACCTGTCACAACCATGCAAAACCTCGAAAAGTCAGACGAAAGTGTCATCTGCGACTCTTAGTAAATAAGCCCCAGGGTCTGTGTATCAGTGGGAGCTCCATCCTGGACTGCAGGGGGGCGGGGAGAGAGAGAGAAACTCCAGGGTTGTCACACAGAACTCCAAGATGGCTTCCCCAACCCTAAGTCCCAAGTTACAGGGTCCTGTCTAGGGGCAACAGAAATCGTGTACAGCAGGACTGATAGAGACAGGTTGGGATTATATCTGTGAAATGCTGTATTTTTGTTAATAGTGAATTAGAGAATTTGTTATTTTGGTATCCTGAGTACATTTAAGAAACTTGTCTTTGTGGGTATACCCCTTTAAGAAATTTTGCACAATGCACGCCTATGACGGCTGCAAAAACGTCTGCTAGCTCACGGTTGCCATTTGCATGCATGTACATGATGCCTAAGTTTCTAAAGAAACTGCAATGTGCCTGTTAGTTATAATGTTACTTCTATGTTGCTAAGGCAAAGCTTTATACGGGATTGAAGAGGGTTCTGTTTGGTACACAGCTGTTAAACCTTTCTGCTCTCTCCCTGGCTGTGGTATGCTTAAGCATTATTTTCAATGATGAAGCTGAAATAGTGAAGGTTAATACTCACTACTAGAGCTGTTTGACCCAACACAGGGAGATTAGATGGGAACTCATGCAGCCTCCATAGACACTCACTGTACAGGCTGAAATACGCTTGATTTTTTTTTACAAACTAACAGAATTTGTTTATGAAGTATATTCATCACATCCACAGTCAGTGCCCAGATTCAGTATGCCCATGGGTGGCAAAGCCTTGGAGGGTCCCATTGCAGTGAACTCATGTGGTGGCATTTAAAGACGAATGTGGTGGCATTCAGAGACGAAAACAGTCTCCAGTTCCCTAAAATATTCTGTAGTTTATCACACCATACAGCCCCCTGATGGTTATTTTATATAAGCCCCCTCACACCCTATGGATTTGTTAGATGCAGCCCCCTTCACCCCCATGGATTTCTTATGTACAGCCCAATGTGGGCTCCCCCAGCAGCTCTGGGCCCAAGTATGCCCAGTACTGGCGCCTGCCCTGACCACATCGCTCCACACAAAATATTAAAAATGATCTCAAATGACCCTTATGCTTTAAAGCCAAGTAGCAGCCTATTAGGATAATGTTGAATGCATAATCTAACAGTGCAGCTGTCAGCCTATGCAGAAAGCATATTACAATGATATAGTAAAGTGCAATTAAAAAATTATTAAATAAGAATAAAAGTCCCCTAAAGTCCCATCCCATGCAATAATCAAATACAACATAAAAAAATGAAAATCACCCAAAAAAAGACAATATATTGGGTATTACCATGTCCGTAACAACCCGTACAATAAAATATGGTGAACGCCGTAAAAAGAAACACTAAAAAAACCTCACAAAAATGATGAAATAATAAAATTTACCCAAACATGATACCAAAAAACAGCTTTATAACACCTCTGTAAACCAAAAAATATAAATGTTATGCCCATGTTTTGAATGGCGCCTCCTTCCCTTCTATGCCCCGCCGTGTGCACATACAGCAGTTTACCAACACATATGGGGCATCCTAGCTCACCAAGCTCTCGGCACCTACTGCGTATGAGCAGATACTAACTCTGATGACGCGGCTCTCGGCACCTGAAGGAGGACAGGTACAATGAATGAGGCGTGAATATTTAACCCCTTAACGCTGAAGCCACTTTTCACCTTCCTGACACGGCCCATTTTTTCAAATCTGCCCTGTGTCACTATAAGTGGTTATAACTTCGGAACGCTTTAACATATCCAAGTGATTTTAAAATTGTTTTCTTGTGACACATTGTACTTCATGTTAGTTGAAAAATTTTGGTGGTATGTTTTGCATTTATTTATGAGAAAATCAGATATTTGGTGAAAATTTGGGAAAATTCTTGATTTTCGAACTTCAAAATGTTGTACTTTTTCCATGCATAGTCATAACCGCAAAAATACTTAATAACTAACATTCACCGAATGTCTACTTTATGTGGACATGGTTTTTTATGCATAGTCTTATTTTTGTAGGATGTTATGGGCCTTTGAACGTTGGGTGCGATTTTTCACATTTTCATAAAAAACGCAAAATCCTGCTATTGAGAATGCTCAGGTTTCAAGTCACTATAAGAGACCTAAATAAAAGTAAAACCCCATAAATTACCCCATTATAGAAACTATACCCGTAAACGTACGTAAAACAACTTTTATGAAGTTAACCCTTTCATTGTTTTACAGGGGTTAAAACAAAATCGGATGCAATTTTGAAAGGGAAATTTTTTGGGCTAAATTAATGTGTTTTTCAAAAAATGTACAAATTTTCGGTGGATAAAATACCAAAACGCTCCACAAAATTTGATACCCTATCCCTCCCGCATATAACAATCCCCCATATGTGGTGGTAACCTGCTGTACGGGCGCACGCCAGGGCATGGAGGGGAAGCTGCGCCATTCAGAGCAGATTATGCATTGTCACATTTTATTGGCTATACAATCTTTATTTTTTGGGCAATTTGGACATATAAGAGCTTATTTTCTGCGACATGAGATGCACTTTACAAATACTTCATTTTAGTGGGTCATTAGCTAATTGATGAGGTTTTATTAACTCTTGAATGTATGGGTGAAAAGAAAATTGTCAATTTTGGTTTCCTTTCTTTTTGTATTTTTTGGGGGTCGTACACCGTACATTAAAAATACTAAATTATCTTTATTCTACAGATCACTACGATTACAGTGATACCTCATTTATATAGTTTTTCATTTATTTTTACAATTTTACTGGATAAAAACTAATATAGAGGAAATCTCATTTGTTCTTGCATCGCCATCTTTTCGGAGACGTAACTATAATAGTTTTTGGTTGACAGAGCTAGTTTAGGGCTTATTTTTTACGTGTTGAGTTGTTCTTTTCAGTGGTACCATTTTGGCGCACATAACTTTTTTGATCACTTTTTAGAACATTTTTGTGCAGAGATTTTATGAAAAATGTAAATTTTTGGCGTGTTTTTCGGGTTTTGTTTTTACAGCGTTCACCGAGCGGGTCCAATAATGTTTCTGAGTTATTGTTACGGACGTGACAATACCAAATATGTGGGGGGTTTTGGCGATTTTGTGTTTTTCTCACTCTATTGCATGTGTATAGGGAATATTTGTTTTTAGGGGACTTTAACTTTATTTAATTAATTCTTTTTATTCAAACATGTTTTTATTCAATGTTTTTAACTTTTTTTATTTACTTTTACAGGTAAGCTTGAAGAAGCGATCCACTGATCGCTTGTTCAAGCTATTCTTCACATTACACAGTGTAATACAGAAGTATTACACTGTGTAATGTAACACACTGAGCATGCTGCGCATGCTCAGTGTGTTATAGCCGGGTCATGTCAGAAGGCACGGACCCGGCTACAGGAAGGAGATCGCGCAGCCCCGAGCACCGGCAGTCCCGGGGCTGCGATCGGAACAGCGCCCCCCCCCCCCCCCCCCCCCGGTAAGCGTCGCGGGGGGGTCCGATTCACTTTAAATTCCCCCTAACACGCCGCTGTCAGCAGCTTCTGGCCAGGAGCCGTGGCCAGAAGCATGACGTAATAGTACTGCATTTTGCGGGAACGCACCTCCCACGATGCAGTACTATTACGTCAAATGTCGGGAAGGGGTTAAACATCGGAAGCCATCACCTGTAGGGGTAGCACCGGAGGGCTATTTACATATGTAAGTTAATCTTTTTTTTAGCGAAACTAAACATCGCCGTGCCTAACTAAAGTATGTGCCAGCATCAGTATTAAATAGCCTACATGATTTCATCTATCCTTTAACTTTGAAAAATACTTTTAAAATGAATAATGTTTAGAAATTTTTGTCAAATATCTATTTTTTTCATAACTAAACACAAAAGATATCATCAAAATGTTTCTATTACTTTGAAGTACAATGTATGATGAGAAAATGGATATGTTAAAGCATTACAAAGGTATAACCTCTGTGAGACACTGAAGGGGTTAACTGTGGATGGGCGGTATGTTTCCCCTAGGTTTTGCTTCTATGCAAGGCCTTAGTGCTGAGGTGGGTTGTCCAGCACCTTGGACACAGGTGGTGGGAACAGCCCAATTAGCCTCATAAGGCCGCTCAGCAGAGTTGAAGTTGTTGTCTCTCTGTGGAAGGAGGCTGAGAGGACACAGCCCTGACCTCTATGCCTGGAGCAGCCACGTGATCTTTGTGTAGTGTGAGTTAGTGGACTATTTGTATAGTTAGCGCCCTGACGGGTAGGTTTTTTCTGTTGGTTTATTCAAATACCTGAATATAAAGGCTGGTTTATTTTGCTGCAATAAACGCAGGCGAGACCTGTTTGGACTGTACCTTGGTGTCACTGTCTTGAACTGCATCACAGCACCCCGCTACCACGGTCTCTACCGGGCCAAATCCTCCACATATGGTGCTTCGGATTGCGGGCAGTTCAAAAAGACACACACCTGAAAGGCTCGCTACATCCTGCAACATTGCATGGCCTGGGTGAAAGCAGCAGGCAAATTGCAGGATACAGCCAAGATGGAGGACTTTATTAAATACCTGCAAGAGGAGGCCAGAGCTAATCGGCAGCAGCAGCAGGAAGAGTCCCAGGCTAATCGGCAGCTGCAGCAAGCCATGCTCCAGCAGCAGGAGGAGAGGTCCCGCCAGCAGCAGGAAGAGTCCCAGGCTAATCGGCAGCTGCAGCAAGCCATGTTCCAGCAGCAGGAGGAGAGGTCCCGCCAGCAGCAGGAGGAGAGGTCCCGTCAGCAGCAAGCCATGTTCCAACAGCAGGAGGAGAGGTCCCGCCAGCAGCAAGCCATGCTCCAGCAACAGCAGGAAGAGTCCCGAGCCATGTTCCAGCTGATGATGGAGAAGTTTTCTGGCATGATGGCAGCACCGCAAGCGACGACTACTGAGGGGTCCCATACTGGTCTGCAAGGGTACCCGGTTGTCCAGCATTCCGCACGGGCTGCAGTACAAAAGGCTTTACAAAAAATGGCGACGACCGACGACGTGGAGGCGTATCTCACTGTGTTCGAGCGAGTAGCTGAGCGAGAGGAGTTACCGGCTGAGCAGTGGGCAGATGTCCTGGCACCGTTCCTGACCGGCGAGTCGCAGAAGGCTTACTACGACCTGAGTGAAACGGAGGCCCGTAAGTACCCCCAGCTAAAGGCGGAGATTCTGGCTCGTCTTGGGGTCACCGTTCAAGTTCGCTCCAGCCGGGTCCACCAGTGGGCTTACTCAGAAAAATTACCCCCACGCTCCCAAATGCATGACCTGATCCATCTTGTCCGGAAGTGGCTACAACCAGAGGACTGCACCCCCACACAGATGGTAGAGAGAGTGGTCCTCGACAAATTCACCCGTTCTCTGCCCTCTCGGCTCCAGCGGTGGGTTGGACAGGCCGGTCCCACAAAAGCTGAGGAGCTTGTGTCCCTAGTAGAGAGGTATCGGGCTACGGCGGACCTTCTACTTACCTCTCCGACACGAAGCAGTGCCAGTAACAGGGTCACCAAACCAGCTGGTAAGACTGCTACTGCGGAAAAGGGGAGACATGTCAGGTTGGGAGGGGGTTCATTGGGGGGCGTGGATACCCAGAAACCCAGTGAGGCTCGTGACAGAGGTCATGGCCGTATCCAGTGCTGGCGGTGCCATGAAATGGGCCATATTGCTGCCAACTGTCCACTGTCAGTGGAGCCAATGGACTGCAGGGCCGGTTCTAGACAAAGTGGGGCCCTGGGCAAAACTAAAAGTGGGGCCCCAAAATAAAACTATTTTATGACCAGTCACAGTCAGCAAGAGGCTCCTTTAGTATGGTAAAACAAACTGTAATATGAGAATTTTATAGGAGATAGATAGATAAATGATAGGGGGATTTATGGGCAGCATGGTGGCTCCGCGATTAGCACTACAGCCTTGCAGCGCTGGTCAACATCTGCAAAGATTTTGTATGTTCTCTCTGTGTCTGCGTGGGTTTCCTCCCACACTCCAAAAAATTACTGGTAGGTTGATTAGACTGTGAGGCCCATTGGGGAGAGGGACCGATATTTTCTGAAAGCAGACACTTGCCCCATTTTCAAAATTGCATCAAAGATTTTATAGACATAGGCGCCTTCATGCAATTTTGATTAAAATTGAAACATTTTATTAAAAATACTTAAAATTTGACTTTGATGGCAAAAAATTTGATCCAAACATGGACATTTGTAGAGTTCACAAATGTGCCCTATTGATATGTTCACATGAATAAATCCACATAATATCACTAAAACTGTAATAACTAGATATCTGCTTTTCAGCTAGACATTTTTAGACAGTCACAACCTGCAAAATATATCAATAAAACAGAATAAAAAGTAAAGGCGCCATAAACCCGATATAATTTTGAAAGCAGACAACCAGGCGATGCATTTGGCAATTAACATTCAAAATTTCCTCTAAAATATGTACAAATCCAGATACTTGTATAAAGAAAATCTACTTTCCTAAAACAGTAAGATGTGAGGAGATCATACATACCCCACATGTGTATATTCACCAAAATATGCAGCAAGGGAACTGCAGAAAATTCACACAGATGTATCAGTGTCTGTTCCTTACACAATGGTTACCCAAATAAATAACTATATATCCATAAACCTCTCTAATGAGATAATAAAAGTCACATTTAGATGTGCGCCAGTGTATTAGCTGCACAATAACAGAACCCTCCGCGCTTCAAAAGAATGAAAGTGAGAATGTCATAACATAGGTGTAAATAATGGAGGATGGGGGGAAATAAAACCTTTATTCCAGAACCTGTGTGTGTTTTTGGTGTTACATATAACTTTATGGACATGTTCTGGTCGCGGTGTAGTCACATTAGACGAAGAGGATTGAATGTTCATCGTATCAGTCAATTTTCCCAACAAAAAATAACTATCACAAAATAAAAGGGAATAAGAGAGAAAGGGCCACATTTATCACTTTTGTGCGCCTAAGTGTAGTAGTTGCGCCTAAATTCTGGCGCACTGTTTTCCAGAATTATCACAAGCTACAACCATCTGTGATAAGGTAATTTCCTGCCTCTTATTAATCACTTTACTTTAACACAGTTTAGGCGCAATTTTGGCGCAGTTTAGGCGTAATGTTAGATTCAGGCACTTACATGTCATCCTGCTACAAGCTCCTCTCTGCTTCTCCCACATCCCAGAATGAAGATAACACTCACAGCAGCACCCAGGTGTGTGACACCCAGCACCCAGTGACCTCCTCAGCAGTGGCTTCTCCTGGAGGGGATCCCCCAGTGCTGGTCTCCTGCTGCACCCCTGTAATTCTGCACAGTATCCCCCTCAGACACACTGGTGATACTGTGCAGAATTACATGGGGGACACTTGTCAGTACTATGTGCAACATTCTGTAACGTTCTCTTCTCTCTTGCTTTGAGCTCAGGATTCTGCAGAATGTTTTGTAAATAGAAGGTGATGAACTGTAAATAGAGTCTGCAGCTCCTGTCTGCCGAGTATCTAATGACTGTATTATCTGTACTAGTGTCTGCAGAGTATCTCATGTCTGTATGATCTGTTCTAGTGTCTGCAGTGTCTGGATGAGCTTTGCTGCTAGAAATGAGCTGTTCTGCAAAGGGGCTCAGTGCTTTCTTCTCAGTTAACGCCAGCTTCGGGCTGGAGTGTTTTTGCGCCTAAATGAAAAGTCGCAAGTGATGAATATCATTAGGCGCATCAAAACATCTGGATTGCTAGGATAAATGAGGGAAAGCTGGTTATTTTTGCAGCGCAGCTAGTTTGGCATTTAGTTGCAAAAATGGCACAAAAACGGTGCACCTGAATGAAAAGGCGCAAAAACAACAGAAAAAAACGATTGATACATGTGGCCCAAAGTGTGTTCTTAGATTTGCATAGAGAAGGGTTAAAAACATGAATATTAGTTGATATAATCCCTTCTCAAAATGTAGTAACATATAAAGTGAATATTTCCAGTATCTGTGAGGTGCAGCAGCTCCTGTGTGCAGCAAATGCTCCCTGCAGCCTGATGGCTAAGAATCTGGAGATCGGGGAGACACTTCAGGGGGCTGTATCTCTGGTTCTGTGACTCATAGAACCTCACTTCTTTTTTCCTATGAAAGAAGAGAGTCTCCTCTTTTATATGCATATAAATTTGTGTTTCTAAAATGTAGGAAAACGGAGATATTTATATATAAAAATGGCACCTGATATCCTCACTTTAAACCTGAATATCTCTGGATCCATAGCACCTAGAAACAAAATTCAAGATTCATTTGAAAGAAGAGATTCTCCCCTTTCTCCCTGGGGGCCCTGGGCAATTGCCACCTTTGCCTACCCATAGCGCCGGCCCTGATGGACTGCAACCAGACCCGGCGAGTGTCACTGTTTGCCCGGCCAGTTCTGGCGGCTGAGTCAGTCACAGATGCAGAACCCCAAGTATGCATGGTCACAATCGGTGGTCACACAGTGGAAGCCTTGCTAGACTCAGGGAGTCTGGTCACCCTGGTGCGGGGAACTTTGGTTGATCCTGGACTATACAGTGGGCGGAGAGTGGGAGTGTTGTGTATACATGGGGACACTCGCGAATATCCCACTGCTGTCATCAACCTACATACCCCTTGTGGTACTGTTACCCATGAAGTGGGGGTGGTGGGGACCCTTTTTCATGAGGCTATTATTGGCAGAGACTTACCGGTGTTTTGGGACCTCTGGAGACGAAGACCCACCTCAGGTACTGTTGTAGATAATGGACATCAGGTATGTCCGGCCTTGGCCCCTGAACCCTTTGAGGCCGATGTACACACACCAGCAGTAGGGGTGACCCCATGTGATGAATTCTCTCCCCTAGAGGTCCTAGCTGGTGAGGTCGAGGGCCGACATGCTGGACCTTGAGATTTCCCGTGAAAATTTTGGGGCTGCACAGCTACAGGACCCTACCTTGTTTAAAGCACGGGAGAATGTTAAGGTGATAAATGGGGTACTCCAAATACCAGGGGCTGATAAAATATACCCCCGAATGGTGATTATTGGGGAACTGTTGTACAGGGTCGACCAGATACGGGGTGAGGAGGTTGAGCAACTTGTAGTACCCCAATCTCACCGTAGGCTGGTGCTAGAGTTGGCACACAAACATGTGCTGGGAGGGCACTTAGGTGCTGAGAAGACCCGAGAGAGGATCCTGCAGCGATTTTTCTGGCCTGGGGTGTGGGAGGAGGTAAACCGGTATTGTAGCTCCTGCCCTGAGTGTCACCTTACTGCCCCGGTTTCCCACTTCAGGAGTCCTTTGGTCCCGCTACCAATCATAGAAGTGCCCTTTGAACGGATTGCAATGGATCTGGTTGGCCCCATAGTCAAATCCTCCAGGGGGCACCAATACATCCTAGTTATCCTGGACTACGCTACGCGGTATCCCGAGGCGATTCCATTAAGGAACACCTCCTCCAAAAATATTGCTAGGGAGCTGTTCCAGGTGTTCTCACGCACAGGCCTCCCCAAGGAGATCTTGACTGACCAGGGTACCCCATTCATGTCTAGGGTAATGAAGGAGATGTGTAAGTTACTACAGGTAAAACAGCTCCGCACCTCTGTATATCATCCTCAGACAGATGGCCTGGTCGAGAGGTTTAATAAAACCTTGAAGGGGATGCTTAAGAGGGTGGTCAGCAAAGATGGGAAGGACTGGGATTGTTTGTTGCCCTATTTGATGTTTGCCATACGGGAAGTTCCCCAGTCCTCCACGGGTTTCTCACCCTTTGAGCTGTTATATGGCCGTTCCCCACGTGGGCTTTTGGATGTAGCCAAGGAGACCTGGGAACAGGAGAGGACCCCCCACCGTAGTGTGATAGAACACGTCTCCCTTATGCAGAACCGCATAGCGGCGGTAATGCCCCTTGTAAAGGAGCACATGACAAGGGCACAAGAGGCCCAGTCTAGGGTCTACAATAGGTCAGCCAGACTCAGGACCTTTAACCCAGGCGACAGAGTGCTAGTTCTGGTGCCCACCGTGGAGAGCAAGTTCTTGGCAAAATGGCAAGGACCATATGAGGTCATGGAGAGAGTGGGGAAGGTAACCTACAGGGTATCTCAGCCGGGGAGGAGGAAACCCCAACCAGATATACCACGTGAACCTCCTAAAGCCATGGAGGGAAAGAGAGTCCCTGATGGCCATGGGAGTAGAGAAGGCGTCTGTCCCCAAGAAGGTGACACCGGAGGTAGGTGTACCCGATGCCAAGGTGCCTGAAGTACGGATCTCGGAGTCCCTCTCCAGGGCCCAGATTCAGGAAGCGAAGGAGTTTGTGCTCCGAAATATGGATGTGTTCTCTAAGTTACCGGGACGTACTTCAGTCATCAAGCATGACATCATAACCGAACCCCACATCCGGGTACACCAAAAACCCTACCGGGTCCCTGAAGCGCGCCGGCTTGCCATATCCGAAGAAGTCAGGCAGATGTTAGACCTGGGGGTTATCGAGGAATCTAAAAGTGACTGGTCGAGTCCTATTGTGTTGATTCCCAAACCTGATGGGTCCCTACGGTTCTGCAATGATTTTAGGAAGTTGAATGAGGTGTCCAAATTTGATTCCTATCCCATGCCCAGGGTTGACGAGTTGATAGAACGACTTGGACAGGCTAGGTTCTTCTCCACCCTTGACCTGACGAAAGGGTATTGGCAGGTACCCCTGACTGACAGGGCTAAAGAGAAGACCGCTTTTGTTACCCCTGATGGGCTTTTTCAGTACGTGGTACTCCCCTTTGGGCTACATGGGGCTCCCGCCACATTCCAGAGGTTAATGGATCTCGTGCTAAAACCTCACCGGAGTTATGCCTCGGCCTACTTGGATGACATCATAGTCTATAGTAACGACTGGGAGAGTCATCTAGCCAAAGTACAAGCAGTGGTAGACTCCCTGAGGGCAGCAGGGCTGACAGCGAACCCCCAAAAATGTGCACTGGGTCTAGAAGAGGCCCGTTACCTGGGGTACCGTATTGGGCGAGGGGTCATCAAACCCCAAGTAAATTAAGTAGAGGCGATCCAGCAGTGGCCCCGACCTTTGAGCAAGAAGCAAGTGAGGGCTTTTCTGGGCATAGTGGGCTATTATCGCCGATTTATCCCCGATTTTGCGACAATAGCGGCACCCCTGACTGACCTGACCAAGGGTAGCAGGGCGGTGATGGTAAAGTGGAGTGAAGAGGCTGAGGGGGCGTTTCAGCGACTTAAAACGGTTTTGTGTGAGGGACCGATACTGATCACCCCCAACTTCACCAAGACCTTTATTGTACAGACTGACGCTTCTGACGTGGGCTTGGGGGCTGTCCTGTCCCAAGTAGTGGAGGGTGAGGAACATCCTGTAACATTCCTGAGCCGCAAGCTCACACCTCCTGAAAAGAACTATAGTATAGTTGAGAGGGAGTGCTTGGCGATCAAATGGGCTCTGGAATCCCTGAGGTATTATTTGGTAGGGCGGCAGTTTACACTAGTGACTGATCACTCTCCCCTAACCTGGATGAGTCAGGCCAAGGAGAGGAACGCCAGGGTCACAAGGTGGTTCCTAATGCTCCAGAATTTTAAATTCACGGTGGAACATCGAGCAGGAAAGCTGCATGGGAATGCCGATGCCCTATCCCGTACCCACTGTCTGATGGCCAAAAGTGTTCGTCCCCACAGGGTCAAACAGAGGGGGAGGGTATGTGAGACACTGAAGGGGTTAACTGTGGATGGGCGGTATGTTTCCCCTAGGTTTTGCTTCTATGCAAGGCCTTAGTGCTGAGGTGGGTTGTCCAGCACCTTGGACACAGGTGGTGGGAACAGCCCAATTAGCCTCATAAGGCCGCTCAGCAGAGTTGAAGTTGTTGTCTCTCTGTGGAAGGAGGCTGAGAGGACACAGCCCTGACCTCTATGCCTGGAGCAGCCACGTGATCTTTGTGTAGTGTGAGTTAGTGGACTATTTGTATAGTTAGCGCCCTGACGGGTAGGTTTTTTTTGTTGGTTTATTCAAATACCTGAATGTAAAGGCTGGTTTATTTTGCTGCAATAAACGCAGGCGAGACCTGTTTGGACTGTACCTTGGTGTCACTGTCTTGAACTGCATCACAGCACCCCGCTACCACGGTCTCTACCGGGCCAAATCCTCCACACCTCCTATAATCACACAGGGCACATTTTAAAAATTAGGCCTGGTACTAAGGTTCTAAAGTGGCTTAGACCAGAAGGGGCTAAAGGTGTTGAAAAACATGATTTTCTTCCAAATACCGCTCCACACCTGATCTTGGATAGTACTTGGTTTTACAATGAGGCCATTTTCACATGGTAAGAATCAGTATTTTGCACTATTTGCAAGCAAGAAAACCAGAAGTGAAACCCACACAGAAAATAGTGTAATGTGAAGGCAACAACTGTGCCTCAGTCTGCCAGTAAATGTCCCCAATGTATACACTGAGCACGTACCATTAACGTTATGTGAAGCCGGCCTAACACAGGCAAGTTGTTAGGCCTTGAGTACAATCACATAAACCTTTTACCATTGAATTCACCCCTTCTGTGACACAGGCGACGGGATGAGGTAATTATGCCGCCCAAATACTTTTGCAGCATCCCAGGCGATAAGGCAGCCATCTGCTGGCCACAGTCTGGGGGTGCCAAATATAAATACACTGCTCAAAAAATAGAGGAAACACTTAAACAACACAATGTAACTCCATGTCAATCACACTTCTGTCCAGTTATGAATCAAGACTGATTGTGAATCAATTTCTCCTGCTATTATGCAAACAGAACAGATGACTTGCAGAAATCTGTGACGGTGGTAGGTTGACCCTACATCCATAAGTGAGTTACGTGAAGGTGATTGGCATTTGCAAGAAAACACTAAGATTAGTCATATCCCGTTTGGCATTGGGTCAGTAATGGTGTGGGGAGGCATTTTTTTCAGAGGGTCGCACAGTCCTCCATGGGCTAACCAAAAGTACCTTGACTTCAATTAGGTACTGGGATGAGATCCTGAGTGGGCCCTGGATTTCTTCTGATTAATACATTTCCCCCAGTGTCTTTATTAATGTTTTGGTGTAATGGGAGAAGAGCTATGGTGAGAGAGCTAAAGAAGAACCCCAAGATCACTGTGGCTGAGATTCTGTAGGGAAATTGGAGAAAATGCCACAAAGTTAACTACACTGCAGCCCTCCACCAGTTGGGGCTTTATAGGTTTATGCCTTATGAGTGTGCCGCCAGAAGCCTCTCCTCAGTGCAAGACACATGAAAGCTGCATAAAGTTTGCAAAAAAAAAAACACATGAAGAACTCCCAGACTGTTAGAAATAAGATTCTCTGGTCTGATGAGTTGAACATTGAACTTTTTCATGATAATTCTAAGCAGTATGTGTGGAGAAAACCAGGCATTGCTCTTCACCTGCCAAATATAATCCAAACAGTGAAACATGGTGGTGGCAGCTAATATTGCTATGGGGGTGTTTTTCAGCTGCAGGGACAGGAGGAGTGGTTGCAATTGAAGGAATTGATGAATGCGGCTAAATACAGAGATATCCTGGATGAAAACCTTTTACAGAGTGCTCTGAACCTCTGACTCTGCCAAAGGTTCACCTCCAACAAGACAATGGGGCTCATTTACTGAGGGTCCGTTGGACGCACTTTCGTCGGTTTTCCTGAATATTTCCGCTTTGCGCCAAATTGCCCCGGGATTTTGGCGCATGGTTGCTGGGGGGTGGCTGTCGGACAACCTGACGGATTCGGACAAACCGTGAAATTTAAAAAAGGATTTGTGTCACAAGATCAAGCACTCACATGCACCAGGAAAAAGCAGGTGAACTCAGGAGGACACAGGAAGGAACTCGGACGCACGATGTTAGTGAATCGCGCCAGACCCGAATCCACGTCTGACAACGCACCGCGGGATCTCGACGGGACCGGGTAAGTAAATCTGCCCCAATCACCCTAAACACATAGTTAAAATAACAAAGCAGTGGCTTCAGAACAACTCTGTAACCATTCTTGACTGGCCCAACCAGAGCCCTTACCTAAACCCAATTGAGCATCTCTGGAGATACTTGAAAATGGCTTCCACCAACGTTCAGCAGCCAACCTAAGGGAACTGGAGAGGATCTGCAAGGAAGAATTGCAGTGGATCCCCACATCCAGGTGTGAAATACTTGTTCCATCATTCCCAAGAAGACTCATGACTGTACTAGCTCAAAAGGTGCTTCTACTCAATACTGAGCAAAGGGTCTGAAATCTTTCCGTAAGAAATACAAATACCTTGGATTACAAATTTTGGAACAAATTTCTTACTGTTAATCCAATTGCTCATATATCAAAGCAATATTTCCTATAAGAAATGATTGCTTTAGGAACTTTACTGTATTTTTTATTACAGACTTGAATGTTCTCTGAGCGCTTGTTCAAGCCACTTCACTGCAATACTAATACTAACAAACACACTCTGCTACTTCATCCACCTCCACACAGCTACTTCAACCACCCCCACACAGCTACAAAGCCCTGCTTCATAACACATAGAAGGGAGCATTCAATAGATTTTCACTTTTCTCATCTCCCTCCACCATAACATCCAGGTTATTTCTCAGATCAATAAAATGGATAATGATCAGTTGATGAGCCAATACACATGCATGTGGATACTTGTCCACTGTTACTTATATAGAGTCAAAGACAGTCATTCAGAGAGAGACATGCAGAGAGAGAGAGAGATACGTATAAAGTATTTTTTGTTAACCCATTCCATTTTGTTATAGCTAAGAGCTCTGATTGGTTACCAAGGGCAAGTACTTCTGATAAATCTCCCCATAGATAAAGTGACACTCAGAGACAGTCACAGTCAGATACAGAGACAGTCAATGAAAAAGAAGGTCACTGAAAGAGACTGTCAAAGACGGTCACTGAAAGAGACTGTCAGAGACGGTCACCGAAAGAGACTCTCAGAGACGGTCACAGAAAGAGACTCTCAGAGACAGTCACTGAAAGAGGCGGCCAGAGACAGAGACGGTTGTTTACAGTCACAGGGCCAATGTATGTAACAAAAATCACAGAAAAACTCAAGAAGAAAAAAAACAGCAGATGCTTATTATACAAATAACTAGAGAAAATAGCTTGGTGCGAAGGTTCATTAGGACAGGAGACCTAATAGCGGCTAGTGAAAGAACAGGCTGGTCACATGGTCAGAGGCAGTGATGTCACCCCTGTTATCCCTTCCCTCTCCTCCCCCTGCTCATGTCTGTGTGTAATGTATAGTAAAGCATTGCTAGTGCCTGTGCTTTATCTGCTGACATGCTGTCCCTCCTAAGACACATGTGTGAGACACAGACATCATCTACACAATTACCTGACATGTTCTGCTATAACATGGCTGCCTGGAGCTGTTGTATTTCTCCTATACACACACAGGCTGCAGGGGGCGCCAGCACCAGGAAACACATGGAGGAGCCATTACACCATTATACCCCAATCATTATACAGGCTGTCAGTCCAGCACTGGAGGGTGTGGCTGTGCCTCCCACTCATGAATAAGCTGGACAGCTTGAATATGATAATGACTCATCGGACATTGCACAGGTCATTTGCATAGAGCTTTAGGACCTCCTTGCTTAAGTTTACAGGCATGTAGAGGGACAATGAAAAAAAAATGTACAATGTATCAAAAAAAAATATTTTGCGATATTCTGGGGCTAATAACCTTTTCATACTTTGGTGTACGGAGGTGTGGGTGGGGTAACTTTTTGTGAATTCTGATGACGTTTTTCAATGCTACCATTTTTAGGACAGTACGACCTTTTGATCTCTTTTTATAGAATTTTTTATATTTTTAAAATGGCAAAAAAGTGCCATTTTTGACTTTCGGTGCTATTTTCTGTTACGGGTTAAGTGAAAAGCCATTATTATATTTTGATAGATTGGGCATTTTTGGACATGGCAATACCTAATGTGTTTATGATTTTTACTGTTTATTTATATTTATATCAGTTCCAGGGAAAGCGGGTGATTCGAATTTTTCGTTATTTTTATTACAATTTTTTTCAAAACTTTTTTAATTTTTATTTTTACTATTTTTCAGACTCTCTAGGGTACTTCAACCCTAGGTTGTCTGATCGATCCTATCATATACTGCCATACTACGGTATGGCAGTATATGGGGATTTTCCTTGGTTTACATTGTAATGAAAGGGTTAAAATGAGACTCTGGTCTCAGATCTTTGGCCTTTATTGGCGGTGATCGACAACATAACAACCGCGATTGGTGCTAGCACTGATCGCAGGTGTTATCGGTAAGTTTTTGCTGCAATATGCAGCAGACTTGCCAACTATGGAGAAGGCTCAGCCCATGAGCCCTCTCCATGCATCGCCACGCGTCGGCAAGGGGTTAACTGTAAGTACAACAAGAAAAACATCCTCAATATCAACTGGGTAAGGTAAAGCATTCCAAAGTTATTACATGTTCCAACATGACACATGCCAGTTTTGAAAAATAGGTCTAGGTCATCATGGCACAATAAGCTTGGTCAATAACATGACGCAGTTTTTTGTCGCTTATTTCTTGCTCTCCACCTTCAAAAATCCATAACTTTTTCATTTCTCTGTGTACAGAGCTGTGTGAGGGCTTATTTCTTACATACATCTCTTCATACATCTCCCGCACCTCTGCTCCATACAGCTGCGGCGCAGTGTCAAGATTAACCGTCATTCTGGGCAAAAAAAAAAAAACTAAAAACCATAATTCTGCTCCAGGTGTGCCTGGGAATCATTCCTCAAAGTATTTTGCCTCTCAGTCCTCATTTAGAACCTGTTTTGTCCCATAGCAACCATTGTTTCCAGCTTTCAAAAAAACTGTAATCAGCAAGAAGGAGCATCACAATGACCCTGTGGTTAGCAATTCTGCCTTGCGGCGCTGAAGTCCTGGATTCAAGTCCCACACAGGTCCCTTCCACACTCCAAAACATACTGGTAGATTGTTTAGAATGTTAGGGTGCAGTGCTGCGTAATCTGTAGGCACTAAATAGATAAAGAATTATTATTATTATTCTTAAGAAGGAGGGGCGGGACCTCCCCCTGTCACCTCATCACAAGTACATGCTGCTGACCAATGACACCATATCCATCTATTTATTTATCAATGTACCTACCTATCTATGTAAAACTTCAGCACAGCACTTGAGGGGACAGCTTGAAGACATGGAGAGTCTCTCCTGCCATTTCCTGCTGTGGAGTGTGAGGTGATGGGGAGGGGGACTGTGATTGCTCTGTATCTTGTGTCTGTGTTGATTATTTATTTATAATCAAGTGTAGGGAAAGCTGAGGAAAAGATATGTGTAGGTGTTCTGTCACTACATTAGTTAATGCTCCTGGCAGCACATGACTAAGTGAGGTAAACAGCTGGGAGCAGAGATAAGGTGGGTGTGTCTCATTCTCCCTCAATAGTCAGCTCCTCAGTGAAGACAGAATGTGCCTAGCAACAGCCATATCAGGAGTCACTAACAACGGGGGGAAGGTTGCAGAATACAAGAGGAAGGAGCAAGATTTGGGTAACTAATCCAATTGCAAAAGGGCTTAAAATTACCTGCCCTACAACATGTCAAAAGTTTTTTAAAATGATAGTTAGGTATCCTCAACATCTAGAGTAAAACGGTGTGACACATGCAAGCGTCAGTGAAGTCTATTGCAAATACTAGTTTATTTTATTCACTCGGCATTGCAACATTTGGACTCTTGTGAGTCTTTTTCAGGAGGCGAAAGATGTGGAATAGTTCCTTAAAATCAAAATGGTGGGGGTTCCACGTCTAGCATCCTCCTGTTCTAGACAGCTGATGAACAGGTAATGAAACAGAAAACAGACAGCTCTATTTTCAGTGTAATGGTCAGACCAGGTTACTGTAAGTCAGCTCCTAATTATTTGTATAGCAGCTGAGCCTAAGTGACTTGGCTTAGTCACTACACTTAGACCTGATAAGTGAACACTGATCGGCACCTCGTGGTGTCACACATATCCAAAGCAGAATAATGCCATTCTCCTTTCAGTGAGGCACAGCAGTAAAGTGAAACTCAGGCAACATCTCAAATAGCAGTTCAACATTTATTTAGCAACATTTCCTAGACTGTGGAGGCAGTGCAAATTCCAAAATTCTAACAATATTGCATTGGAATGTGTGTATATTCCAGTTATCTCTTCCTCTTTTTTTTCTTTGCCTGTGGTCTGTTACCCAGGGGCAGACAGTAGATTCGCAGTGGAATATTTCTAAAATAACTTGATACCCAGGGCCTAGGAGTAAACAAAAACATGTTTTATTGGTAAAAATAGAAAATACCTCCCTAAAAAAATGTAATTTGTTTCTTGGTGAACATCTTCTGTAAGCATGCACTGCATAAAAGTCTAGAACTATGCAGAAGATAATTGGAACTTTACGGGCAGAAATTTCACTGTTTGAATGTGCAATTTGATTGAACTGTTTATGCAGAACCACTTTGCTGTAGTCTATGATTTTATTTTATGACAATGTACATGTAAAGGGATCATAGTTGTCATGGGTGATCCTCGGTGTGCCCCAGCGCTGTACGCCCCCCCCCCCCCCCCCCCCGGCGTTTCCTGGTTCCTGATTTCCTAGGGCACGTACAAGCCGGCTTCAGAAGATTTAAAGGGACAGTTAATTGGTGCTGGCCCTTTTCAGGAAATTGATAAAGCATTCCCTGACGGATCTTTGAGCCTATGACATTAAGGAAAATCCCTGTGATGTCCCTGAGTATTCCTGCATTCCTGGTTGTTCCATTTTCCTACGTTCTTGTGCGTTCCTGCTCCCGTGTTCCTGCGTTCCTGTTCCTGTGTGTTCCTGTTCCGGTACTCCTGTGTGTTCCTGTTCCCATGCTCCTGTGTGTTGTAGTCCGTTCCTGTGTTCCCGTTCCTTTCTGCCTGGACCTCTCTTTGCTGACCCCGGATAGGACTTGACCTTGCATCTCTGCCGCTTGCCCTGACCCTGTGCCTGAACCTTACCATGAGACTATCTCCTACAAAGGTACCTCCACCTTGGCTGCCACCGCAGGCTAGTCGCACCTGTGGATCGACCTGGTGGCACTGCGCCGCAGCAAGACCGCCGCAGTGAAGACCAGGTGCCACTTAGATTGTCACCACTCAGGTGTCGGCTAGTACCACCTCCCGCCGTGGTCCAGAGGATCCTGACAATAGTATAATAAAGTGTATATATAATATGTAATTTTTTTAATTAATCCGTGAATAACCAAGCAATTTGTGGCCTTAAATTGTATCTTTTCAACAATATTTGCATATATCCGTAGTACAAAAGTATAAGAAACTTTGCATATTTTAGCAGAGAAAAGGGTTTCTTTGTTAACTTATCTAGCCTTTGGCAACTGACACTCTATATGCTAAACTATGTCTGGTGTATACAACTCACAGAGATGTCATTTTACAGCTTTACAAAGACATCTATGGAAAAGGAATGTCACAGAGAAGTCAGAAAGAAGTTAGAGATGGTAGAGACATGCTAATGAAGGTAATGTCCAATATGACCCTACTACTGCTTCTGTGTAAGAGACTCATATTAGCAAGATCTCCGCTATCCACAGGATAGGGCCTAATAGGGCTTAATCAGTGATGAGACCCCCACAGATCACAAGAACGAGGAGTCCCATGGGGTCTCAGGTACCTCAGTCGGACCCCTCGTTGCTCCTGGAGATTAATGGAGCAGATGGCCGTGCATGACCGTTCTGCTCCATTCATCTCTATTCATCTCTATGGAGCTGAAGGAGATCGACGAGCATACATTGAGATGTATGGAGGGGAAAACCCCTTTAAACTTCTTTGTAACCAGGCACTTCAGGGAGTTTCAGTCATGCTGCTTGTGAAACTGAATTCACTGAAATTTCTGAGGGAGTGAGAGTCCTTGCATCATTGTGTAATTTTATGTAAGAGATGAACTGCAGGTCTAAGTGGACAAGAAAGCACTTTGTTCTGATAAGATCCCTTGTCCCTTGTACTACTGATTTATGCAAAGTGTGTTTTAAAAGTTATTGACCATTTAAAGTTATGTAGCAATTAGATATTGGTTTTGGTGTTGGTTTTCTTTAAATTTAATTGAGATGATATTTGATAGCTTTTTATTTTTTAAAGAATATATTTATTTTTTTCATTATATTTTTGCATTTGTGAATTTTGCTTATTTAAAAAGCAATACTGAAGTGCAACATTACAGTACTTCTGCAGGACAGATAATTGACAGCTGGGTTATCTCACTGCCACTAATAGAGCACAGTTAAAAGGATGGTCCAAAATTAGGTAATGATGGCCTATCCTTAGAATAGAAGTAAGTGTCCAGCACCCAGATACCCCATAATGCAGCTTCTACAGGAACTTGCTGTAATTCTTTTTGTTAAAAAATTACAACATTGCACATTGCATATTTGATGTTATTGTCATGTATTTGTGGCATGTTTTTTCTCAACAAAAACAGAATTCTGAGAATCATGAAATGTATGTTTAGGAATTTTATAAACACAGTACTGGTTTTACTGGTGGGATATTTCCTTTAAAGGGCACCTACCACCACAAATCTACCTATAAAGGTAGATTGGGTGGTAGGTGGATCAATGGGACGTGAGGATAGCCCTTTTAAGGGCTAATCCTCACGTCCCTGCACTTTTTTGATAACTTTTATTAGATATTTATTCAAATTTACTTATGCGGCTACTGGGGCGTGGAGTAGCCGCATATGAGATTACACAAGGCGGCTACTCCACGCCCCGGTAGCCTCTTTTCCCCTCCTACTCACCCATCTTCGGCGCGCAGCTCCGCGTAGCTGCGCGCCCTCGTCCGGCGATCCTGCCGTCTGCGCATGCGCAGAAGAGCAGGCCCGCGCCTGCGCGGTCACTGCTCCGAAACAGGCGATGGCCTGCTCTTCTGCGCATGCGCAGACGGCAGGATCGCCGGACAAGGGCGCGCAGCTACGCGCCGAAGATGGGTGAGTAGGAGGGGTAAAGTGGCTACTGGGGCGTGGAGTAGCCGTCTCGTGTAACCTCAGATGCGGCTACTCCACGCCCCAGTAGCCGCATAAGTAAATTTGAATATATATCTAATAAAAGTTATCAAAAAAGTGCAGGGACGTGAGGATTAGCCCTTAAAAGGGCTATCCTCATGTTCCATTGATCCACCTACCACCCAATCTACCTTTATAGGTAGATTTGTGGTGGTAGGTTCCCTTTAAGCTGCATTTTTAAGGAAACCTACCACAGGATCCCGGCCGAAATTACCTCCTCACACCACCCTCTGGGCTCTTTACCACTGACCCTAGGACATATTTTGTTTAGGGACAAAAACCGCTAGTTTAGGCAAAAAAGGATTCTATAATCTATAGAAATGAGGCTTTGGCGCTTCACTTACGTCACCCTGGCAATTCAGCGCACCTCCGATATTTAATTATGCCCCCCCCCCCATCTTCGTTGTGTTCCTCTTCCTTGGACCGAGAGCCGGTGATGTCACTCGGCTCTTCTCGTGCATGTGCAGTCAGTGAATCTTGCACAGCCGGTTGTGACACATTGCAGCTGTGTGAGATTCACTGACTGCACATGTGCGAGAGGTGCCAAGAGCTGAGTGATATCACCGGCTCTCGGTCCAAGGAGGAGGAAGGCAACAAAGATGGTGTGTACATAATTATCGGAGGTGCACGGAATCGCCAGGGCGACGCGCCGAAGCCTCATTTCTATAGAGTATAGAATCCTTTTTTTGCCTAAACTATCGTTTTTTGTCCCTAAACAAAATATGTCTTGGGTTCAGTGGTAAAGAGCCCAGAGGGTGGTGTGAGGAGGTTATTTCGGCCGGGATCCTTTAAGTGTTTGACAAGCTATCAATTTGGAATGCAAAAAACCTTTACTACAACGTATCTTAGGACTGCTTATTTTTGTCAAACTCAGAAAACTGTACTTATGGACATCTTTTTTAGTGTAAGTAACTATATGGTTATGTAAACAATTATTTGATAATGATATCCAGACTACTATCCTCTGTGGGGCACATTTACTAAGGCCCTTGCTCCAGTTTTCCATCAGACTTTGCACATTATTTCTAGTGCAAACTACTTGTACAGGTATTTTTTGGCGCAGCTGCACTAGGCATCATTCGACACAAATTAGGGGGAGTTCTGGAGCTAAGTGTGACCGTGCGGCAGATTTATCATGTAAAGTCACACAGAAGTGTGTTGCACGATCTATGTGAAAGGTGCACCACAAAAAAGTTAGTGAACTCTATCAAGCCAGTGCAGGGAGCGCCACATTTATGATTTCTGGCGCCCATTGTCATGAATCTGGTTCACCCTGATCTATACACAGGCAAACAGATTTTAGTGCAGTTTGCACTACTCTTAGTAAATGTGCTCATGTATCTTTATATCATTCCTGATTTTACTTTATCTAAAGGTCGTTTTAGGTGGATTTTTTAATGATCTATTCTACCAGACATACTTGCTAAGACATTGGTTAAGAGTAATGTGATACAAATTCCTCCAACGTTCACTGTTTTCCTCTAGTTGAACGTATTCTTGTTCCAACTCTTTTCTTTCCTTCTCCTTCCTCTGTTCTTCAAAGATAGAAAGCTGTGTAGAACAGAAACATGTAAGATAAATCTAAAATAAGGACCTGTCTTCTCCAATACCGGAGTCCTGCTAATAGGCTATTGTCAACGTGCTCACTCCATGTACAGTTGAAACCAAAAGTTTAGATACACTTTAACACGTGCATGTTTTTCTCACATCTGACATGAATTCAGAATAACTCTTTTCTGTTTAAGGTCAATTAGGATTACCAAAAATATTTCCCAAATGCAAGAATAATGAGAGAGAGAGAATTTTTAAAGGGAACCTGTCATCAGAAATTGGCCTAATAAACTAGTATGTTGCCAAGCAGCTGAGCAGTTTCTAGATGATGTTTCTGTGATGGCCTGGTGTGGTGGCATCAACCAGAAAATCAACTTAGAAGTGAGATGTAAATTGGTTTTATGAAGTCAAGGAGGTGGAGAGTTGAACACTGAAGTTAAGCTCTCCCTACCTTACAACGCTAACTTCACTATAATGGATGGTCCTGAATCCCAGGGACATCATTGACTAGATCTACTGTCCATTGTCCATTGTATGAGGAGGTGTTTAGAGGCAGGGAGAGCGTGACTTCAGTGTTAAACTCTCCTCCACAATGACTTTATACATCTGAGATCTCACTTCAAATTTGATTTTCCTGCTGATGCCACCACACTGCGCCATGATCTAGAAGCTGTTCAATTGCTTGACAACACACTGGTATAGGTTTATATAGGCCAATTTCTGATGACAGGTTTTCTTTCGGGCATTTTTATTACTTTCTGCAAGGTCAAATGTTTACATACATTAAATATGTTTTTGGTACGATAGCCCTTAAACTGTATGACTTGGGTAAAATATTTTGGAAATCCTTCCACAGGCTTTTCCAATAGATGGTTGGAATGTTGACCCATTCCTACTGACAGATCTGATGTAACTGAGCCACGTTTGTAGGCTGTCTTGCTCGTGCCTGCCTTTTTAGCTTAGCCCATAAATTTTCTGTTAGATTGAGATCAGGGCTTTCAGATGGCCATTCCAAAACATTTATTTTGTTATTTTTATAGGAAATCTACCACTAAGCACACTTGCATGTGTGCCCCCTCTAGCAGGATCCACTCTTCCTCTGCCCTTGTTTTTACAATAATATATGCAAAATATATGCAAATAAGCCAATTTTTAAGCCACTTGTAACCAGTTTGGCAATATGCTTTGGGTTATTGTCCATTTGAAAGACCCACGTGTACCCAAGCTTTAATTTTCTGGCTGATATCTTGAGATCCAATATTATCACATAATGTTCTTTCATCAAGATGCTATCCATTGTGTCATGTGCACCAGTCTCTCCTGATGTATGAACATGATGCTGCCACCCCAATTTTTCACAGCAAAGATGTTTTTGGTCTTTGTTCCTGCATGCATTTGCAATAATTTATCTAGCTTTTTTATGTTTCTTTTGGAGTAATGGGTTCTTCCTGGCAGAGTGGCCTTTCAGCTCATGTTTTTGCAGTATTGGTTTCACACCCTTACTGCCAACATATTCACAAAGTCTTCTACTTTTGTTTTTGGGTTGAAATGCACATTTAGGTCCAACACACATTCATCTCTGGGACACAACCTGTCTTAAGTGGTATGATGAAAAATTCCCCTTTGTTTTCATCAATTTCTTTTGTATATCAGTAAAAGTATATGCAGCAACTCGTCGCACATTATTGTTATATGTGTTTCTTATTAAACCTTCTCTCTACTGTAATCCATGTCAATAGAACACAAGAAATTGACCAATCCCAACCCTAGAAGTACATAAAGCAGTCATGGCATGTGTATGTACATTTCAGTGCTACTTTCCTTATTAAATATATACAATGTAATGCATTTACAGATCTTACCTCTTCTAAGTAACTAAATGATCCTGCAATTTCTTTTGTCTGAACTAACTTAGTTGATGCTTTTACGTTTTCTGACCTAGAAAAAAAAACAAGTCATTGAATGAATATGCATTACAAGTTCCTGTATTATTTCACTGAAAATTCACTTTGTCTTACAGTTTTCCCTGCACAGCAGAAACCTTCAGTTTTATATAAATGTAGTGTAATTGTTCATTTTGTGTTCAAGTCACTAAAATTAGCTTCATAATTTAAGCTTAGGGAATTGCAGTGTTTACTTGTTTTTATGTTTTTGCCAATGTACTACAAAATATTGTTTGTGGATGAAATTATACAGTATATGACATATCAGCATTAATTTATGCTACAAAATCTTTATTATGCAATTTTAATACTGCAGTGTTTTAGTATTAGTATTTGGAAGGAAAATCCACAAATGGAGCCTATAGAGAAGCAGAATATAATGTAAAACTTTTCTGTATTCGACAAACATTTCTGCCTGATTTGCTTCAAACTACTGATGGAAAATACTAAGGAAAAGGATCATATGTCAGGTTTCAGGGGTAGTGGACCCACTGGACCACCGTGGATGATGAAATAAGCCGACACCTGGGACCGAAATCTAAGTGGTACCCGGTTTTCACCAGCAAAGCAGCTTAGACTTGCTGCGGCGTGGTACCGCCAGGTCATTCAACAGGTGCGACTTTGTTCGCAGTGGCAGCCAAAGCGAAGGACAAAGATGACAGGTAGATTTGTGGTCGGGGAAAGGCAGTAGGTTGAGACAGGCAGCACAGGATCAACGTCAGGCACAAGGCAGGGATACAAGCTTTCTCAACGGCATAAGCACAAACATCAGGCGGGGAATGCTCGGAGAGACCGGCTTTTATGCAATTTCCAGGGAACATGCAGCACCAATCATCGGTGCACTGGCCCTTTAAATCCCTGAGCACCGGCGTGCGCATGCCCTAGAACGCACACTCACCGGGATGCTGGAGCCTATACATACATAGTATATATGCTGGAGCCTATACTTATATAGTATGCGTTATTATAAAATAATCAGAGAGATTACATTTCTTTATATTTACTTGGAACCTTGGAAGTGAATATATTTGAAGTTGGAATATGAAGTCAGTTTGTTATGTCCTATTTGATATGTCCTTCTTGATGGAGATGAAGTTGAATTAAATAGAATAAAAATTTAAATAGTCCAATCCAATTCATTACAATACTTAAGGTCTCCATTGCTATGCCCATTTATTAAATACATATGAAATACATTGTGATAACTAACATATATGGTCCTTTGTTTTAGCTGAGATGATTAACAAAAATAAAACAATTACTTTGGCCGTGTTGATCGTAAAATTTCTCCTTTTATCTTTGGCATGTCCTGCTGCATGAAACTTGAATGTGGTCCACACAGCTTACTTCTCTGGTCCTGAGAGTGACGGCACTACAAAGCAAAATGGATGTCAATGTCAGATGGCTGTAGGAAAGCAATACTTCTGAACAGTAAACATCACTGTCTTGTTTTCGGAGTGGGACTTTTCTGAATACAAAAGTGGTTTAGCAGCACTTTCAGAGCATACATATTAATATGGGAAACTCATTTTGGGGTAGTGTATAATTCATAAGCACAATTTATGAAAAGTGACATTTACAAATATATTTCCTGAGCAGAATGAAGTGTAGAAAAACCTGAAAAATGGTAACATTTAAGGAAATAAAAATGTAATTGTCTAAACTATTGATGATGAGAATATTAAAAAGTTAGAGAATGATAGGTTTATTAATGTAGTAAGAAGGGATTTATCTACATGCAGCTAAATTATTGGGCACAAAATAGGGATTGTAAACTGGTGTAGAAGCCCGGAAATAGCCGCAATTCCTGGTGCACCTACAGACAGTCCCCGGGTTACATACAAGACGAGGTTCCATAGGTTTGTTCTTAAGTTGAATTTGTATGTAAGTCGAAACTGTATATTTTATAATTGTAGATCCAGACAAAAATTTTTTTGCCCCAGTGACAATTGGAGTCCCAAAATTTTCTGCTGTAATGGGGCCAAGGATTATCAATAAAGCTTCATTACAGACACCTTACAGCTGATTATTGCAGTCTGGGAGTAAAGTAAAGCATCCAAAGAACTTCACCAGAGGTCACAGTGAGCCAAGGGGTCCGTCTTTAACTAGGGGTTGTCTGTAAGTCGGATGTCCTTAAGTAGGGGACTGCCTGTATTTCCTCTATTATGCCATCTCCACTCCAAGTGGGTGTGGAGTGGCATAAACTGGGCACAGCCAGCAGGAAAGTGGCCCAGGATATGGGACAATTCTCAGGAGTGGATTTATCAGGGGGCCAGAACCGTGTGATAAATCCAGCGGCTGCCATATAATAAATGTGCCCCTAGGTGTATTATCTTGGAATATTAGGGCATAGCCCTTGAATCACAGACAATCACAGAAATACAGACCACTAAACAAACCAGACACCCAAAAAATACAGACTAAGAAATTCACTGCCTAAATATGGACTCAATATTCTTATAGAGCGTTTAGGCAGTCCTCGCCCCTTATCCCCCTTGGGAAATCGTCATGTCACCTTATTTGTGCAATTTTTCTAACAGTCCCATGTGTGACATCATGTGCAGATCCTTTGCACAAAGATTTTAGTTTCTGCAATCAGTGTAAAAGACTAAATGAAACAGTAATGTGCATTAGTTTTATTCCCCTCAATTTTTCAGTAAGAATGACAAAAAAACTATTCCATATAAAATTTAAAAAAATCATAATGTGATTGATGAAAGTAAAATGGAAGTCTATACAATTGAAAAACATGACAATTTGAAATCAGTGTCGCCATTTGTAATGTAAAGCTACATTTTTATTTCTTCTCTGACAATATTTCCACTTTCAACATTTATTAGTTAAATATATTTAAATAATATGGTATATAATATGGCCTCCTCTCATGTTGTCATCTAACCCTGTGCTGTTGTATATCTCAGAAGGGATAAGTTTGTTACTTAGCTGCCTAAAACTATGCACAAGTATTATATAAATAATTGCAAATAACCATTGGTACCTGGCAGTCTTCTGCTGTCTGGAGGTTGATAGGATCTGGTGTCCCACAAATAAAAACATGTAGAAAAGCCTTAGATGCTGCACACCCCTCCTTTACACAGTAAAGGGAAGATGAAACTAATGATGAAACATCAACCATGATGAATGAAAAGAGGCTGTTAAAAGATTGCAGGTGAGCTGTCTGGCCCTCTAACAATGTGACTGCTAGCAGGGTGGCCTCTATCCATCCATTTTATCTTAAAAATTAGGATTTTTACTGTCACTGTGACAGCTGGGAAAACCTTTACATGTAAGCTTCATTTGGGCAAACTAAAACTAAACTTTTATACAATTGGACTATTTATATTTGTTTGATACTCATGTTTTATTTTTTGACTATTAGAATTAATAATTTAGCTTGCACCTTTATACACTCTACTTAAGTATGTGATAATTATATTGTCATTACTTATAGGTTTTATGTATTTAGACGCTGGTGTTATTTTATTGTTAACATTTTAACAGTTCAATGCTTTTATATCATGACATATTGGCCCAAATGTATTATTATTTACTATCTTGGCAATTTGCCTCACTAATGTGCTGAGTGGGCAAGATTAATGGTGACCGGTGCACAGTCTTCATTAATAGGGTGCACCCTACACGTGCTGATGGTGCATAAACTGAGTGCACTAGTTTTTTTTAAACTGGCATTCACCTTTTAGCTGCGCAGTATTGTGTTGTGGCGCACATAGTGCTGTTGTGCCAAAATACTGTCTTAAATGCATCATAAATACATGTGCGAGTATAGACCTGGAGGGAGAGACCGATACTGGGTGGGCAAAAGTTGCTCTGACCCAGAAGTCTCAGGGTAGAGGGAAACAAAAAGGGGACAAGAGCGCTCTCCTTGTGTAGTACGATAAAAGATATATTTATGATTAAAACAATGAATGGGTGCTCACCTTGAAGCACAATAAAATGTGCATGTAGAATGAAAAGGGAGGTTTCCCGGCGCCGACCTTCTTCACCTATATTTGCCCAGGTAGAGGCCAATAGGTTTTTGCAGCTTGTTTGTTTCTGAATTCCAGTACTTATTTAAAGCATACAAGAAAATTTCCTCTCCCATACAAACTGTAGGGGGAGGAAGATAGCCCAGTTTTAGACCCAAGGATTTAGGTCAAGACCCAGGGTGGCCGGGATGCAAAAACATATTTAGGAAAAAACTCTCAAAGCCGCTCGGCCAGCGGCCAAAAATATCCCTTTTGCCACCCGGGTAGGGGATAAAATATAACTTTTATTGGTTATTGAATAAAAATGAAAGCAACTGAACTGAATTGTTAAAATACACAAGGGGCAGTAGATCGGAGGTCGAATATAGCAGGTCGGGGATGCTTAATTGAGACTGAGATACGTAAGTATTGCTGCTGGAAGGATTGATCAGTTCCCTCTCTTCTTGCAAACAAAGTTGCAGTGAACATCTAAATAGAGATGAAAATTACTCTCAAGGTCATCCCTACTCTGCCTGCTCAATTTGCATAGCCTATGTGTGACTTCGACCTAGGTGAAACCTTTGAACTGCCCTATGCTGATTAAAATATTTCGCTCAACCAGGCCCTCCCGACATGTTTCGCCGAAACTGGCGTCATCAGGGGATTAGGGGCTGACTGCAAGGTGGTGAGCGTGTGTTAAGGGTTTATATCAACTATCAAAGAGGACTCATCAGAGGGCGCCAGTCGCCATAGGAGAAATAAACCTATGCGAAGGGCTTTTAAAAGAAACAAGGAGTCAGGAGCCTGTCTTAAGATCCTGGATAGGCTGATTATTCGCATGGTCCCTTACCTGAAACCGGATGTTTACAAGGATGGGATTCTGGGAGGTGTCGTCTACTTTCGACGTCACAGGATTCTTCCGTGGGATGGGATTCCGCGCACGCGCATCGTAAGGGGGAAGGCAGCGCATGCGCATTGAAATCCTTTCGGTCTCTTTCAGAACAGAAGTGTCGGCTCATGCGCACAAGGATCTCAGTACGTACATACGGAGCCAAGTGCCTGCCGAAAGTGTCAGTGTGAAGATTGAAGATAAAGGGAAGAAGGAAGGAAAAACTGGGTAAGTATTTGTTGGTTTTTTAACAAAAGACATATACTGTCTAGTTTGTCAAAAAAAGATCATTTGCAGCCAGGTCATGACTTGTATAGTTATAAATAAATGGCCCCATGGTATAACACCCTATGGTTCCTCTAAATGAGTCCATAAATGTTTAAAAGTCAAATAGATGACAATAAAAATCGTGTTGTTCTTCTGCATTCATTTAGTGTCCATTCAAAATATGCAAAAGTTGAGATGGTTGTTATTTGGTGCATCATTGATATCGGATAGCATATATTGAGGCATGCTATAAGGCAAAAGAGCAAAGCATGTAAAGAGACATAATCGAGATGTATTAGACAGCATGTAGCTGTCATATCATAAAAGAATCCAAAGGGTCCATCGGGATGACTGTAAGGAGGTAGGTAGACACAAGAGGCATTTTCATAGATAGAGGAATAATCCTCGTTCATGAGGTTATAAGAATGGTAGGAAGGAAAAACCTTCATTTAGTCCCTTTGGACTAAGGCTCTCCAATCTAAAAATCCATTTGGCCTCTTCTTTCAATAGTTTTTGGTCCAGATTGCCTTTACGTGGACCCAGTCTTACCTGTTGTAGGCCCCAGAATTTTAGACATCCCTGGTCTCCTCCATGAAGCATCCTTACGTGGCGAGAGATTGGAGTGTCTTCACCGTTTCGTATGGTGCTGATATGTTTGGAGATCCTTCTTCGGAACTCCTGAATTGTTTTCCCAACATACAACTTTGGGCAGGGGCAGGTGGCAACGTATACAATCCCCTTACTGCGGCAGTTAAAAAACTGTCGAATTTGATAACATTTGTTGTTGATGGGATTGGTGAATTCTCTAACTTTAGGCAGGAGGGGGCAGAAGGAGCAGTTTCCGCAGGGGTAGGAACCTACGGTGGTTTGCGTGAGCCAATCTTGCGGTGTTTTGGGTTTAGACTCTAGATAGCTATGCACCAATTGGTCTCGTAGATTGGGGCCCCTCCGGTACGTAAGTTTTGGGGTTGTACTTAAGACTTCCCCTAAGTCTGGGTCTGCTTTCAATAGAGGCCAGTATCTCTGTAGAATTCCTGTCACCTCACGTGTGTAGCCATCAAATTGTCCTATACATCTAATTTGGGAGGGAAGGCTTGGCTTTGGTGCCTTTGGTCTCAGGAGGTCCTCTTGGTGTAGATCTCTGGCACGATGGAAGGCTTTGTTCAGAGCTTGTTTCGGATAGTTTTTGTGTCTGAATCTTTTGTAGAGATCCTTACATTCTGTCTGAAAAGTCAAGTCATTCGAACAATTTCGTCTGGCACGCAGGTATTGGCCCACCGGTATACCCTTCTTAAGGGCCGGTGGGTGCCAACTTCTGAAGTCCAGGAAATTATTAGTAGATGTAGGCTTTCTATAGATTTTAGTGTCCAGATGACCTTCAGGGGATACAGTGATGGTTAAGTCGAGAAAATTTATTTGGGTGGCATGTATCTCATGAGTGAAATGCATGCCTACCTCGTTCTGGTTCAGTATTTTTACAAAGGCCTCAAAACTTGGTTTGTCTCCTTCCCATAAGATTAGTATGTCGTCTATAAAACGACCCCAAAATTGTATGTGATTGGTATAGATCTCCAGAATTTCAGAAAAAACAATAGTCGCTTCCCACCACCCAAGAAATAAATTTGCATAATTTGGGGCACATGCCGTGCCCATGGCGGTTCCTCTGACCTGCCAAAAGAAAGTGCCTTCAAATAAAAAATAATTGTGTTTTAGGACAAACTCAAGAAGTAACAACGTAAACCGGTTGTGTGCTTGATATTGTGTGCCCCGTGTGGATAGGAAAAATGAGACTGCCTTTAGACCCAAATCATGGTAGATGTTACTGTAAAGGGCCTCAACATCAAGTGAAGCCAATAGAGTGTTTGGAGATATGTGAATACCTTGCAGGCGGGAAATGGTATCTTTAGTGTCCCTGAGATATGATGGGAGGCTTTCAACAAAGGGCGCCAAAATTCTATCAATGTAGATACTGGGGTTCTGTGTAAGATTATCATTCCCCGAGACAATAGGTCTCCCTGGCATAGGGAGACGTTTCTTGTGCACTTTGGGGAGTGCGTAGAAGGTCGCAATGGTGGGTGAGGAGTTAAACATGAATAAATATTCATCTTTTGATATCAGTCCCTGTTGCAGGGCATTGTCAAGAATGATTTTTAATTCGCCAAGGAACATGTCCGTGGGGTTCCTCTCTAGTCTGGTGTAGGTCTCTGTATCATTTAGAAGTCTTCTGCACATATCAATATAGTCTTCTTTATTCTGTATAATGATGTTACCGCCTTTATCAGAAGGCTTTATAACTATATTGGGGTTCTTCTTTAGTTCCATAAGTGCCAGCTGTTCACTAGAGGTTAGATTCGATGCAATCTTACTTTTAGATGGCTTCAGGTTTTTAATGTCTGCCGTTACCAGTTTTACGAACATATCAATATGTTGGTATTGTGAGAAGGTTGGTGTAGTTTTGGACCGAGGTCTAAGATTGGTGAATGGTCCTATGGATGAGGACAAATCTTCCATATTCATGGATCCCCTTTCATTTTCTAGTAATAGATCTTCTAGAGCCTCTAGTGCCTCTTCCTCTCTACTCTGTGAGGACTGTGAGTCTTTACTCTTAGACATGTGACATTTGTGCAGTGCAAGTTTGCGGGCAAAGAGATTCACATCTTTGACCCATGTGAAGTGATCAAACCGTGGTGTAGGGGTGAAAGATAGACCTCTTTTTAAGAGGTTCAGTTGAGCCTCCGTGAGGTTATGCGTGGAGAGGTTGTATATTTGTGATACAGAGGTGTCTACATTTGGCTCTTCAGGTTCCAGCGTTCTCGCTGACCTTGAGCCTGTGTCCCTAAAAAAATAGGGGCTGTGGGTACCGGGGTAGGAGGAGGGGCCATCAAAGTTATATTTTTCGAGGGGGTTTGTATATTGGATAGAGTTTGTCCCTGGGAAAGGCTTGTGTAACCAAGTTGTCCCGCTGTGGACATAACGTTTCCCGATGGTACAGGCACTGAGAGAACAGGCCCTGGTTGAATCACACTTGTGGAAAAGGGTTGTAAATTGTTTTGCAAGGAGGGTGTATAAAAGGACGAAGGTGCTACTGTACTGCATGCTGTTGCTGTTGTGTGTACAGGATTAGATCCAGGTCGTCTGCCAGAGTCAGTATTTGGATTATTAGAATGTTTAGCACGTTGCTGTGGTCCCTTGTTTCTGAATTTCCGTTTGGTATTACGTGTACTGTTTGATTTGGAAGAGGTACTAGATTCAGCCCCAGAGAATTCTGATTCAGAGATATCAGTTTGTACGTTGCTATAGTATGGGCGACTAGTACGCTGTTTCCATGTATAAACTTCACCAGTGTCAAAATCCCTTCGGTCTCTTAGATATTTGCGATGTTTCTTGTCTCTGATCTCTTTTTTGAGTGTTTCTATGTTTTTTTGTAATTTTAGTTCAAGTGTCGCAAATTCAGGAGCGCTAGCGAAAGACCCAATATCATTGAGTTCCTTCTCTAGACGTTTACTTGTTTTGTCAAAGACCTCCCTTTCATAGGATAGAAGATAATTTATTAGCCTTAGGGAACTATCAGTCAATAGCCGTTCCCAGCCACGTAAGAATTCAGGGTCTTCTCGGTGTGAGTTTGGTGTTAGAGGTATACGTAAGCCTCTGTACACAAGACCCTGCTGAAGGTAGGTCTCAAAACTTGCAATCTCCCACCAAGATCTAATATTCTGTTTATATGTCTGTTGCAAGTTATGAAATGCAGAGTGTATATCCGTCTGATTTAGGGGAATTTCGTTGGTGGAGAATACCTGAAGGGCCTCAGTGGTGAATGATTCAAAGTTTAACTTTTGTGATAAAAAGCCTGCCATGCCTATATAGAAGATGCACTGAAGGAATTGGGTCACTGGGATGTGGGGTAAAACTACTGTTCCCCTACTGCCGTGTTTATTTAAAGCATACAAGAAAATTTCCTCTCCCATACAAACTGTAGGGGGAGGAAGATAGCCCAGTTTTAGACCCAAGGATTTAGGTCAAGACCCAGGGTGGCCGGGATGCAAAAACATATTTAGGAAAAAACTCTCAAAGCCGCTCGGCCAGCGGCCAAAAATATCCCTTTTGCCACCCGGGTAGGGGATAAAATATAACTTTTATTGGTTATTGAATAAAAATGAAAGCAACTGAACTGAATTGTTAAAATACACAAGGGGCAGTAGATCGGAGGTCGAATATAGCAGGTCGGGGATGCTTAATTGAGACTGAGATACGTAAGTATTGCTGCTGGAAGGATTGATCAGTTCCCTCTCTTCTTGCAAACAAAGTTGCAGTGAACATCTAAATAGAGATGAAAATTACTCTCAAGGTCATCCCTACTCTGCCTGCTCAATTTGCATAGCCTATGTGTGACTTCGACCTAGGTGAAACCTTTGAACTGCCCTATGCTGATTAAAATATTTCGCTCAACCAGGCCCTCCCGACATGTTTCGCCGAAACTGGCGTCATCAGGGGATTAGGGGCTGACTGCAAGGTGGTGAGCGTGTGTTAAGGGTTTATATCAACTATCAAAGAGGACTCATCAGAGGGCGCCAGTCGCCATAGGAGAAATAAACCTATGCGAAGGGCTTTTAAAAGAAACAAGGAGTCAGGAGCCTGTCTTAAGATCCTGGATAGGCTGATTATTCGCATGGTCCCTTACCTGAAACCGGATGTTTACAAGGATGGGATTCTGGGAGGTGTCGTCTACTTTCGACGTCACAGGATTCTTCCGTGGGATGGGATTCCGCGCACGCGCATCGTAAGGGGGAAGGCAGCGCATGCGCATTGAAATCCTTTCGGTCTCTTTCAGAACAGAAGTGTCGGCTCATGCGCACAAGGATCTCAGTACGTACATACGGAGCCAAGTGCCTGCCGAAAGTGTCAGTGTGAAGATTGAAGATAAAGGGAAGAAGGAAGGAAAAACTGGGTAAGTATTTGTTGGTTTTTTAACAAAAGACATATACTGTCTAGTTTGTCAAAAAAAGATCATTTGCAGCCAGGTCATGACTTGTATAGTTATAAATAAATGGCCCCATGGTATAACACCCTATGGTTCCTCTAAATGAGTCCATAAATGTTTAAAAGTCAAATAGATGACAATAAAAATCGTGTTGTTCTTCTGCATTCATTTAGTGTCCATTCAAAATATGCAAAAGTTGAGATGGTTGTTATTTGGTGCATCATTGATATCGGATAGCATATATTGAGGCATGCTATAAGGCAAAAGAGCAAAGCATGTAAAGAGACATAATCGAGATGTATTAGACAGCATGTAGCTGTCATATCATAAAAGAATCCAAAGGGTCCATCGGGATGACTGTAAGGAGGTAGGTAGACACAAGAGGCATTTTCATAGATAGAGGAATAATCCTCGTTCATGAGGTTATAAGAATGGTAGGAAGGAAAAACCTTCATTTAGTCCCTTTGGACTAAGGCTCTCCAATCTAAAAATCCATTTGGCCTCTTCTTTCAATAGTTTTTGGTCCAGATTGCCTTTACGTGGACCCAGTCTTACCTGTTGTAGGCCCCAGAATTTTAGACATCCCTGGTCTCCTCCATGAAGCATCCTTACGTGGCGAGAGATTGGAGTGTCTTCACCGTTTCGTATGGTGCTGATATGTTTGGAGATCCTTCTTCGGAACTCCTGAATTGTTTTCCCAACATACAACTTTGGGCAGGGGCAGGTGGCAACGTATACAATCCCCTTACTGCGGCAGTTAAAAAACTGTCGAATTTGATAACATTTGTTGTTGATGGGATTGGTGAATTCTCTAACTTTAGGCAGGAGGGGGCAGAAGGAGCAGTTTCCGCAGGGGTAGGAACCTACGGTGGTTTGCGTGAGCCAATCTTGCGGTGTTTTGGGTTTAGACTCTAGATAGCTATGCACCAATTGGTCTCGTAGATTGGGGCCCCTCCGGTACGTAAGTTTTGGGGTTGTACTTAAGACTTCCCCTAAGTCTGGGTCTGCTTTCAATAGAGGCCAGTATCTCTGTAGAATTCCTGTCACCTCACGTGTGTAGCCATCAAATTGTCCTATACATCTAATTTGGGAGGGAAGGCTTGGCTTTGGTGCCTTTGGTCTCAGGAGGTCCTCTTGGTGTAGATCTCTGGCACGATGGAAGGCTTTGTTCAGAGCTTGTTTCGGATAGTTTTTGTGTCTGAATCTTTTGTAGAGATCCTTACATTCTGTCTGAAAAGTCAAGTCATTCGAACAATTTCGTCTGGCACGCAGGTATTGGCCCACCGGTATACCCTTCTTAAGGGCCGGTGGGTGCCAACTTCTGAAGTCCAGGAAATTATTAGTAGATGTAGGCTTTCTATAGATTTTAGTGTCCAGATGACCTTCAGGGGATACAGTGATGGTTAAGTCGAGAAAATTTATTTGGGTGGCATGTATCTCATGAGTGAAATGCATGCCTACCTCGTTCTGGTTCAGTATTTTTACAAAGGCCTCAAAACTTGGTTTGTCTCCTTCCCATAAGATTAGTATGTCGTCTATAAAACGACCCCAAAATTGTATGTGATTGGTATAGATCTCCAGAATTTCAGAAAAAACAATAGTCGCTTCCCACCACCCAAGAAATAAATTTGCATAATTTGGGGCACATGCCGTGCCCATGGCGGTTCCTCTGACCTGCCAAAAGAAAGTGCCTTCAAATAAAAAATAATTGTGTTTTAGGACAAACTCAAGAAGTAACAACGTAAACCGGTTGTGTGCTTGATATTGTGTGCCCCGTGTGGATAGGAAAAATGAGACTGCCTTTAGACCCAAATCATGGTAGATGTTACTGTAAAGGGCCTCAACATCAAGTGAAGCCAATAGAGTGTTTGGAGATATGTGAATACCTTGCAGGCGGGAAATGGTATCTTTAGTGTCCCTGAGATATGATGGGAGGCTTTCAACAAAGGGCGCCAAAATTCTATCAATGTAGATACTGGGGTTCTGTGTAAGATTATCATTCCCCGAGACAATAGGTCTCCCTGGCATAGGGAGACGTTTCTTGTGCACTTTGGGGAGTGCGTAGAAGGTCGCAATGGTGGGTGAGGAGTTAAACATGAATAAATATTCATCTTTTGATATCAGTCCCTGTTGCAGGGCATTGTCAAGAATGATTTTTAATTCGCCAAGGAACATGTCCGTGGGGTTCCTCTCTAGTCTGGTGTAGGTCTCTGTATCATTTAGAAGTCTTCTGCTCATATCAATATAGTCTTCTTTATTCTGTATAATGATGTTACCGCCTTTATCAGAAGGCTTTATAACTATATTGGGGTTCTTCTTTAGTTCCATAAGTGCCAGCTGTTCACTAGAGGTTAGATTCGATGCAATCTTACTTTTAGATGGCTTCAGGTTTTTAATGTCTGCCGTTACCAGTTTTACGAACATATCAATATGTTGGTATTGTGAGAAGGTTGGTGTAGTTTTGGACCGAGGTCTAAGATTGGTGAATGGTCCTATGGATGAGGACAAATCTTCCATATTCATGGATCCCCTTTCATTTTCTAGTAATAGATCTTCTAGAGCCTCTAGTGCCTCTTCCTCTCTACTCTGTGAGGACTGTGAGTCTTTACTCTTAGACATGTGACATTTGTGCAGTGCAAGTTTGCGGGCAAAGAGATTCACATCTTTGACCCATGTGAAGTGATCAAACCGTGGTGTAGGGGTGAAAGATAGACCTCTTTTTAAGAGGTTCAGTTGAGCCTCCGTGAGGTTATGCGTGGAGAGGTTGTATATTTGTGATACAGAGGTGTCTACATTTGGCTCTTCAGGTTCCAGCGTTCTCGCTGACCTTGAGCCTGTGTCCCTAAAAAAATAGGGGCTGTGGGTACCGGGGTAGGAGGAGGGGCCATCAAAGTTATATTTTTCGAGGGGGTTTGTATATTGGATAGAGTTTGTCCCTGGGAAAGGCTTGTGTAACCAAGTTGTCCCGCTGTGGACATAACGTTTCCCGATGGTACAGGCACTGAGAGAACAGGCCCTGGTTGAATCACACTTGTGGAAAAGGGTTGTAAATTGTTTTGCAAGGAGGGTGTATAAAAGGACGAAGGTGCTACTGTACTGCATGCTGTTGCTGTTGTGTGTACAGGATTAGATCCAGGTCGTCTGCCAGAGTCAGTATTTGGATTATTAGAATGTTTAGCACGTTGCTGTGGTCCCTTGTTTCTGAATTTCCGTTTGGTATTACGTGTACTGTTTGATTTGGAAGAGGTACTAGATTCAGCCCCAGAGAATTCTGATTCAGAGATATCAGTTTGTACGTTGCTATAGTATGGGCGACTAGTACGCTGTTTCCATGTATAAACTTCACCAGTGTCAAAATCCCTTCGGTCTCTTAGATATTTGCGATGTTTCTTGTCTCTGATCTCTTTTTTGAGTGTTTCTATGTTTTTTTGTAATTTTAGTTCAAGTGTCGCAAATTCAGGAGCGCTAGCGAAAGACCCAATATCATTGAGTTCCTTCTCTAGACGTTTACTTGTTTTGTCAAAGACCTCCCTTTCATAGGATAGAAGATAATTTATTAGCCTTAGGGAACTATCAGTCAATAGCCGTTCCCAGCCACGTAAGAATGGACCCTTTGGATTCTTTGGATTCTTTTATGATATGACAGCTACATGCTGTCTAATACATCTCGATTATGTCTCTTTACATGCTTTGCTCTTTTGCCTTATAGCATGCCTCAATATATGCTATCCGATATCAATGATGCACCAAATAACAACCATCTCAACTTTTGCATATTTTGAATGGACACTAAATGAATGCAGAAGAACAACACGATTTTTATTGTCATCTATTTGACTTTTAAACATTTATGGACTCATTTAGAGGAACCATAGGGTGTTATACCATGGGGCCATTTATTTATAACTATACAAGTCATGACCTGGCTGCAAATGATCTTTTTTTGACAAACTAGACAGTATATGTCTTTTGTTAAAAAACCAACAAATACTTACCCAGTTTTTCCTTCCTTCTTCCCTTTATCTTCAATCTTCACACTGACACTTTCGGCAGGCACTTGGCTCCGTATGTACGTACTGAGATCCTTGTGCGCATGAGCCGACACTTCTGTTCTGAAAGAGACCGAAAGGATTTCAATGCGCATGCGCTGCCTTCCCCCTTACGATGCGCGTGCGCGGAATCCCATCCCACGGAAGAATCCTGTGACGTCGAAAGTAGACGACACCTCCCAGAATCCCATCCTTGTAAACATCCGGTTTCAGGTAAGGGACCATGCGAATAATCAGCCTATCCAGGATCTTAAGACAGGCTCCTGACTCCTTGTTTCTTTTAAAAGCCCTTCGCATAGGTTTATTTCTCCTATGGCGACTGGCGCCCTCTGATGAGTCCTCTTTGATAGTTGATATAAACCCTTAACACACGCTCACCACCTTGCAGTCAGCCCCTAATCCCCTGATGACGCCAGTTTCGGCGAAACATGTCGGGAGGGCCTGGTTGAGCGAAATATTTTAATCAGCATAGGGCAGTTCAAAGGTTTCACCTAGGTCGAAGTCACACATAGGCTATGCAAATTGAGCAGGCAGAGTAGGGATGACCTTGAGAGTAATTTTCATCTCTATTTAGATGTTCACTGCAACTTTGTTTGCAAGAAGAGAGGGAACTGATCAATCCTTCCAGCAGCAATACTTACGTATCTCAGTCTCAATTAAGCATCCCCGACCTGCTATATTCGACCTCCGATCTACTGCCCCTTGTGTATTTTAACAATTCAGTTCAGTTGCTTTCATTTTTATTCAATAACCAATAAAAGTTATATTTTATCCCCTACCCGGGTGGCAAAAGGGATATTTTTGGCCGCTGGCCGAGCGGCTTTGAGAGTTTTTTCCTGAATTCCAGTACTGGAACAGGATGCGGTGGCGCTTATCACGGAATAAACTCCCCGGTAAATCTTGTTAAAAATGCTTAAGTTTATTGCTACGCGTTTCGGTCCGGTACCCGGACCTTCGTCAGGCATAAGAATACATTACAATTAGAAGGGGTTTATATACATATAAGAAATATACATGAAAGTGAGGCTCAGAGTGGTTTCCGGTCATGTGATGAACGGGGCTCGGCGGGTTACCGGGCGCCGCTCAATATAATCTATTAGCGAGAGAAATCTACCAAATTATATTTGGGAACACAACATAAACATATTTCATAATCAACAGTGTATATTAGAGTTTATTATTCCCCATTATTTGTGTGTGGAGACAGCTACATAACATACCGGGAGATGTGGCGTGTCTTGGTTCCCATGGCAACTAAATCCACTCAGGGAGTATCAGGAAGTCGGGGAAGCCCGTAGCAAGCCTATTAGAAAAATGGCTTCTAGGCAAGTATACTATAGAGAAATAGGGTTAAAGTGGAAGGGTGCAGTCAAGTGGTCTTATTGTAATTTGAGGATCAGAACTATTATATCCCGCTCACAAACAACCCCTCAGACATCTATCTAAAAGAATACCAAAGTCTGATTAATACAGCATATCAGAACAAAATACTGAACAAAAAAGAAAAACAATTTTTAACAAATGACCACCCCGTGCTCTCTATATTCTACCACCTTCCAAAAGTGCATAAGGACGAAAAAAAAACCCCATTATTTCGGGGATTGACTCACCCAGAGAGAGTTCCTGACCAAAAGCCTTCTTTTTATATTAGAACACAACTTCTTTATGTTCGAGAATAACATCTACCTGCAGAAGTGTGGTACTGCTATGGGCACTCGAGCCGCCCCTAGCTATGCCAACCTGTTTATGGGGCGGTTCGAGGACTCCCATATCTATAGCACCCCACACTGGCAGAAGAACATCAGATACTACAAACGATATATCGACGACTAGTTTGTAATTTGGCAGGGTTCCAAAGAAGCATTAAATTTCGTCGACACCCTCAACTCCAACACATGGGGACTATCGTTCACCATGAACATCGAAAAGGAGAAAATTGTGTTTTTGGACTTAGAACTATCACAAGGGGTAGACAGTATAAACACTAAAACACACTTTAAAAGGGTAGACAGTAATAGTTTTTTAGACTACACGAGCGGCACTACCCGAAGTGGCTAAAAAACGTTCCCTTTAGTCAGTTTCACAGACTAAGGAAAAACTGTAACCACATATCGGATTACAACACCCAAGCAGAAGGAATGAAAGAAAAGTTTAAATAAAAAAACTACCCTCTAACGCTTATAAACCAAGCCCTTGATCTAAATAAAAACAGATCACAAGATGACTGTCTAATACCAAAGAAAAAAACTTATCAACAACCGACAAATGTGAACAAATCATCTTTCTCATTAAATTTCCTCACCACGTATGATAGGGGAAATAAAACAATAAGAGAAATATTGAACAAACATTGGGGGACCCTACGAATGGACCCCTTTTTAAAAGACATAATACCCAATCAAGCAGGAATTACGTTCAAAAAAGCAACCTCTATTAAAAATCTAATCGCCCCCAGTAAGCTGAGAGATGTTGCCTTAAGGAACCCTATAAGAACGAAAATAAATGCCCCACAAGGAGTGACTAAATGTGGCCATAAAAAATGTCTCTGCTGTGAGATTATTAACCATAAATCCACTACTTTCCGATCAAATAAAACAAAAGAAGAATTCAAAATAAAACAAGCACTATCGTGTGCATCTGACTATGTTATCTACCTGGTTGATTGTGCCTGTGGTCTGCAGTACGTGGGTAGAACCATTCAGACCCTTCGAGTACGTATGAATGGCCACCGACACAAAACCAAAATAGGATTCTTAAAACAGAGCCTCTCAAAGCATCTACTTCACGAACACGAGAGGGACTTTGGAAAAATTAAAGTTACCCCGATCGAACAAATTCCACGAGATACAAGGAATCGAATTAAAACATTAAACCGAAGAGAATCTTACTGGATCTTCAGATTAGAAACTCTTCACCCCTACGGACTAAACGAAGCAATAGAATCGGTATAATAAGAGATAAACATCTCAATTCCACATAGGACTTCTAACAATCATACATAAGGACAATAAAGCCTTAGCAAATTGGGCATCCATAAAAACTTACCTCTCTAAGTTCAGATGATCTCTAGACGACTCCTGAGACTCGACCTATACTCACCTCATGCAGCCGATAGAAAGAAACTACTAATCATCTCACCGAAGAATTATAGGCCTTTTGTTCCATCACGGCTTCCGTAGTGCATCATGTTGCTAAGACAACCCTCATGACAGCTCCGGGGCCCACACTGCCGCTAGGATGACTTCACTAATCTGCGCCAAACAAGCGCTGAACAGAGCGGTTCAAATTACAATAAGACCACTTGACTGCACCCTTCCACTTTAACCCTATTTCTCTATAGTATACTTGCCTAGAAGCCATTTTTCTAATAGGCTTGCTACGGGCTTCCCCGACTTCCTGATACTCCCTGAGTGGATTTAGTTGCCATGGGAACCAAGACACGCCACATCTCCCGGTATGTTATTTAGCTGTCTCCACACACAAATAATGGGGAATAATAAACTCTAATATACACTGTTGATTATGAAATATGTTTATGTTGTGTTCCCAAATATAATTTGGTAGATTTCTCTCGCTAATAGATTATATTGAGCGGCGCCCGGTAACCCGCCGAGCCCCATTCATCACATGACCGGAAACCACTCTGAGCCTCACTTTCATGTATATTTCTTATATGTATATAAACCCCTTCTAATTGTAATGTATTCTTATGCCTGACGAAGGTCCGGGTACCGGACCGAAACGCGTAGCAATAAACTTAAGCATTTTTAACAAGATTTACCGGGGAGTTTATTCCGTGATAAGCGCCACCGCATCCTGTTCCAGTACTGGAATTCAGAAACAAACAAGTCATAAATACATGTGCAACCAGAAAACTGGGGCATCTGTTTCTTACTTGCTAAAGGCTTATGTAAGCCCCTCTGGGGCTCCGGTGTACCCAGAGCGCCTGTTGGTGTTCAATGCTCTGGTGACTCACATGCCAGCATATTGGATAGACTGACGGCATCCCCTCTTCATGTGGGTCACCTGGCTGTTGTCTCCAAAGTGCTTACAGCATCTGCTCCGGGGTGGTGCCTGGTACCAATGGGCCCTCATACATGAGATCCCTGGTAACTGAGTCAGCTGGGAGCAGGCCCCCTATGAGAGCCACCAAGGACACACTTGGATACTCTCTTTTACCCGTGAGGAAGCCACTACACATTGGTGTGGATTTGTACTCAATTTTGATTATGCTGCTCTTTTACGTTGCACCATTATTTTTGCTCATTTTTCTTAAATATTGCAATTTGGTTAGGTGTCTCACCTTATATGGTGATTTATGTGTGTGTGGGAGGGATATGATAGTTCTGGATTAGTACTAGCCCTTTGATGATTCACAGAATGTATGTAAAGTTTTCCCTTTTTTTAATTTTATTGATGATTGTTTGGGGCCATTTACACACCAATCTTATGTTGTGTCTCATATATTTCTTAAATGCAAGATTTGGGATGACCACATCTCTTCCTTGACCTGGCCGTCAAACCAAACTAAGCAATCGTTGAAGAAGAGCCTTGGTGAGAGAGGTAAAGAAAAGCCCCTATATCACTGTGGTGTGGCTGAGCTCCGATAGCGAGGTGGTAGAAAGTCCCACAAAGTCAACTATCACTGTAGCCCTGCACCAGTCAGGGCGTTATGGCAGAGTGTGCCGACAGAAGCCTCTCTCCAGCGCAAGACATATGAAAGCCGCATACAGTTTGCAAAAAAAACACATGAAGGACTCCCAGACTATGAGAAATAAGATTCTATGGTCTGATGAGACAAAAATTGAACGTTTTGGTGCTAATTCTAAGCTGTATGTGTGGAGAAAGCCAGGCAATGCTTATTTTTACAGGGTGGCAGTGATCATTCTCTGTCTGCCCCTCCACTAATTTATGATAATAGATCCATGTTCTCTGGATTGCAGGGGTCCTGTTCTCAATACTGGTGGGGATCCCAGCAATCAGCATGTTTTCTCTTCTACAACATCTCCCTCAGTTCCCTCATACCCCACTGTCTCAGGAATTTCTCGTCAGCGGCTCACTGTGTGACTCTCTTAACATCTCTCTAAGCTCTCTAATTTTCCTTCCAGCTTTCTGTAAAAGAGATTTTAACTAAATCTAAGCTATTGATTTATATATAAAAAGCATGGGGTATGAAGACTTCTGTGGGAACCTGTCATCAGGTGTGATAGTGAAAACCTGATGGCAGGTTCCCTTTAAGTGTAAAGAAAGCAATAGTGTCTTCCAATGTTTTTTTCAAATTTAAAACTGAAAAGTGTGGAATGCATACTCTAGTAGCCCTGAATGAACCCCAATGGGGAGATTTATCAGTAGCAAAACTGTTCTAGTTGCTGTCAATCAATTATTTTCCCACAACAATTTATAAAATGAAGCTCTAATTGGTTGCCAAGAGCAGCTAAAGCTGTTTTTATCTCAGACCCTAGTGACAAATCTCTCCAAGGTGTCGAATTTCTTTTAGTAATGAGTAAGAACTTTGGTTAGTACATCATGTAATTTATTCTCAGCATAGCTACGGATATTTTTTGAAGGCCTCAGAGGTTTTTTATGGAACAGTGCCAACATATGGAGAGGAAAAGAGATCTGAAACACTCATCCACATGTAATACTGGCAACATATAATAGTGTTATAGTGGCAATATATTGCCACTAGACTAAATTAATAGATGTGACCACCGCCACAGCACCCCGACACACGTTTCGTGTGGGGGTGGAGGAAGTGACGGCGAAACGTGCGTCGGGGTGCTGTGGCGGTGGTCATTACTTATTTGCTGGCAGTTTTGGTATTATGCAACCAAAATTGTATATACTGTGATCTTATTGATTTATGTGCATTTGGTAAATGCTTGTCATGTATTTTGAGATTGTTGACCATCGCCACGCTCTTGTTTCTGTGGATTTTATTCTATGTTTTTAATGTTTTTTGATGGCCATATTCATAATAAAGTCTGCATAACATATTCTAATTTGAAGTGGTTATGAGTATTACTTGATAAGATTATTGTGGTCCTATATATCTTTATTGGTATTGCATGTTTTTGTATCGGTAGTAGGAGTTGTGTACCTAGTATTGGGTTTTCTCTTTGTTTGGTATTCATTGAATATATATGCACACCAAACTTTTCTGTTTTTTACAGTTAATAAATAATTGATGCTTTGTGTTGCTCTGTCCCATAAAATCTCAATAAAATCAAGTTTGTGCCTGTAACATGAGGAAATGTTCAAGGGGTGAGAATACATTTTCAACCCACTGTTTGATAATGGGGCTCATTTAAGGGTCACGGTGCACTTTTGTCGGACTGTTCACCTTTTTCGGGGCTAAAATGGCTTGCACAAGCATTTTAGAAGTCTGTGCACTTGGATTGTGGTGCACCCGCCCCTTTTAGGGTGCAGCTGTGCTGGCCTCCATGTGACACAAATTAGGGGGCGTGCCGTCATACTGTCTTACTGATTCTGACTGATCGTGGTATTTAACTTTTAAATTGTGCCACAAGCCCTAGCCCTATGATGCACCACTAAAAAGATGGTAAACTCTGTCAGACCTGAGCGGGGAAGGGACACATTCATGACCGGGTATGTAAATGTACCCCAAAGTGTTATTTAATATACTATCTTATTTCACTGAGAAATAACCTTTTTGCAGTCCAGAGCATTTCTACAATACCGGACAACAAAATCTCAGGTCATATACAGTAGTCCTTTAATGAGAATGGAGTAGGTGATAAACATTGTCAACTTGTCAGCTTTTGTCTCTCGGGAGGGATAAAAATAAAGAATTTGTGATACCTAATGCCCATTGAATAGTTGCTGATTGGAGAGTGTCTAGTTTTTCTCAAGAAGTGAATGCATTATACATAACATGGACATCACTAAGAAGCAGCAGTTCAGGTTGCCTTGTCTGCTATTGTCTGCAGTCATACAATCTGTCCTCATTTAATATTCTCTGTTATGTAATGGAATCGCTGGATTTCCTGTGTATTGCTCCAGTTACTTACACCAGTGTTGTCAGTGAAGTGAGGCACATAATACACGATACTCAAAGTAACACACCAGGAGTGAAACAATACACAGTTTTACAGAATACATTATCACATGTAAAGAACCTCTAATGTCTCACACAATTCCTAGAATTAGAATTTATAGAACTGTCTTTTAGGGGTATCATGGAAAACTCCACAGGGGCCAGTCAGGTCTAAGCAAATAAACCAAAAAACTTAACCTGCTCCTGCTTCATGTTTCTGTATGTGATACAATAATTTCTATTTTTGCATTTATGTTTTTCATTCCCCTTTCCCAAATGCAATAATTATTGTTATTTATTAACAAGTGGTACCATTTAATTTAAAATTTTAAATAGTTAAATAAAGATTTGCATCATTTTCAAGTCTTCATTATTTTGGGTCAGTACAATATTTACAGTTTTTATTATGGTTTAAAGGACAACTACCACCACAATGAAGGATTGTAAACCAAGCACACTGACATACTGGTGTGTGCCCTCTCTGGCAGGATCCTCTCTTCGTTTAGCTTCTCATGCCCTAGTTTTTGCAAAATAAGGCTTTCAAAATTATGCAAACAAGCAACTCCAGGCTCCACAGGTGTTGATGGAACCCCTAAGGCTAATTTGCATAATTTTTAAAGCCTTTTTTTTCTCTTAAAAACAAGGGTTTAGGAAGCTTAGAAAGAGCAGATCCTGCCAGAGGGGGCTCACACCAGTATGTCAGTGTCATTGGTTTACAATCATTGATCCTGGTGGTAGGGGTACGTTAAGACCTTTAATCCCTTTTGGCCTCAGGGACAAAGCCTCATTTTTAATATCTGCCCTGTGTCACTATAAGTGGTTATAGCCTTGGAATTCTTTAACATATCCAGGGGAATTTGAAACTGTTTTCTCAAGACAAATTGTACTTCAAGTTTAAAAAGTTGGATAATATCTTTTGTGTTTACTTAGGAAAAAAAAACTAAATTTGGCAAATAATTAAAAAAAAAGTTTTCATTTTCAAAGTTTCAATCTTTTGAAGCAGATAATCATAGCACCCAAATTGATTCATACATTCTTACATTTCAGAAATTTCCCAAATGTCTGCTTTCTGTTGGTATGGTTTTTTAACCCATTAAGGACGGAGGGTTTTTTCTCTCATTTCTCGCTCTCCACCTTCAAAAATCCATAACTTTTACATTTTTCTGTGTACAGAGCTGTGTGAAGGCTTATTTTCTGTGTTGCAAATTTTACTTTTCAGTGATTCTATTTATTATTCCATGCCGTGTACTGGGAAGCTGTAAAGAAGATTCCAAATATGGTGACATTAGCAAAAAACGCAATTGCGTCACTTTCATGTGGGCTCAGTTTTTACAAATTTCAATGTACGTTCCAAATAACACTTCCGCTTTATTCTTTGGTTCACCGCCAGCAATAATCGTTTTTATATTTTGATAGATGGGGCATTTTGAGACATGGAGATACCTAAAATTTTTACTGTTTATTACATTTTATATCATTTTTAGGGAATGGGGGGTGATTCGAACTTTTAGGTTTTATGTTTTTTTTTACTATGTTCTAAACCCTCTAGGGTACATTAACCCAAGATGGTTTGATCATTCCCACCATATAATGCAATACTACTAGATGGCATTTTTATATAGTATTCATTATAATGAGCCACTGGCCCCCTGGTAACATTCGGGAGAGCAACGATCGGAACCAAGGTGGCGGTGCCCCCATCAGCAGCACCGACCGCTGCTATTAACTCAACCTCTGTATGAAAAGGGCTCAGCCCGTGAGCCCTCTTTATACACCCCCAGCACCTCTGCACCGTACATGTGCGGCACAGAGCATGAAGGAATTAAGATTCCACATATTTTACTAGAATGTTATGCGTCTAAGAATTTGGGTGACATTTTTGGGAAAATCGCCAAAAACTGTATTTAGAGGGACCTGCTCAACTTTCAATTGAAATATCTTCAGACAATACATTAATTTTGGATGGAAAATTATACATTCACAATGGTCCACAAAGTTCCCGATACCCCATATGTGGTGGTAAACTGCTATATGGGCGCATAGAATGAAAGGAGCGCATCTTGAGCAGATTTACATTGTCAAATTGTACAGGCTATATATTTTTTTTAATAACGTTTATATAAAGGGACTTATTTTTTTGCCACATGAGATGCACTTTTCCGGTACATAATTTTGGGGAAACTATAGATAATTGATGAGATTTTATTAACTATTTGTTGTTGTAAGAAATAAAAATCATCAATTTTTGGGTGCCGCCATCTTGCCGCGGATCATCGCTCCCTGGTGACATCACGGGGAGCGGTGATCCGTTGCCATGACAGCTTTGGGTCTCACGAAGGCCCGAAGCTGTCTCGTTTTAACCCATTCATGAATGAGGAGTAAAATCCCCATATACTGCCATATTGCAGTATGGCAGTATATGGTAGGATCGATCAGACAACCTAGGGTTAAAGTACCCTAGGGAGTCTGAAAAATAGTAAAAGTAAAAAAAAGTTTTAAAAAAAAATTATAATAAAAAAACCTAAAAATTCAAATCACCCCCCTTTCCCTAGAACTGATATTAATATTAATAAACAGTAAAAATCATAAACACATTAGGTATCGCCGCGTCCAAAAATGTCCGGTCTATCAAAATATAATAACGCTTTTTCACTGCGTTTAACCCCGTAACGGAAAATAACATCCAAAGTCGAAAATGACATTTATTTCCCATTTTGGAAAATATAAAAAAATTAATAAAAAGTGATCAAAAGGTCGCACAGTCCTAAAAATGATAGCAATGAAAAAGCCATCAAAAGTCACAAAAAATGACACCACCCACAGCTCCGTACACCAAAGTATGGAAAAGTTATTGGTGCCAGAAAATGGCAAAATTAAAAAAAAAAATTTGTACAGGAGGTTTTCATTTTTTTAAATGTATGAAAACATTATAAAACCTATACAAATTTGGTATCCACGTAATCGTAGCAACCCAAAGAATAAAGTAGATCTGTCATTTGGGTTACACAGTGAAATACGTAATATCCAAGCCTACAAGAAAATGTCGCAAATGTGTTTTTCACCATTTTCACTGCATTTGGAATTTTTTTCCTGCTTCCCAGTACCCGGCATGGAATATTAAATACCGTCACTACGAAGTTCAATTTGTTACGCAGAAAATAAGCCATAACAGAGCTCTTTATGTGGAAAAATAAAAAAGTTAGAGATTTTTGAAGGTGGGGAGTGAAAAACAGAAGTGAAAAAACTAAAAAAAAAGGCCAAGTCGTTAAGGGGTTAACTGTTTGTATGGGAAAGTGATATTTTTGGGGCTTATATTTATTTTTTATTTTAATGTTTTAGCTGTTGTTTGTTTCTTTCCTTTCTTTTACTGTATATAAACTTGAACTGAACCTGGCTCTGATCGCTGGTTTAAGTCCAATACAAGGTATTGTAGTGCAGTGTAAACAGTCTGGCATGCTAACGCATGCGCAGACAGTTTACAGTCAGAACCAGAAGGGGTCTGACTGAGCCAAACATCGGGCAGCCCCGGGCACTTGGCAGACCTCGGGGCTGCCCTGAAGAGGATCATCACTGGGGGTCCGATCCTTAGGGGGAAGATCAGCCAGCTCCAATCACAGGGGTTAGAGTGTGGTCTCATCTGCTGCTTATGGTGCCAGCACCGTTCGTGAGCCTGTGCCAGAACCTGGATGTCATAGAACGTCCTGGTGTGTGTTGTACCTTCATGCAAAGATGTTCTATCATATCCAGGTGCATGTAGGTTTTAAAAAAATAAAACCATTTGACAAAAATTATATTGCACACAGTTGCAGTTTTTTTTAATATCGATTTGGGAATTGTGCGCCCCTTTTAATCACTTTTGTCACTTTTAATTCTGTTGATTTGCACATTTGCACATTTTTTTTGTTACTTGATTGTCACTTTTTTATTTTGATTGTTTTGGGACAAGGGGATTCCTTTGATGTTTTTGTTTATGTTGGATTCTAAGAAAATTGTTTGATTGAATCTAAAATGCATACCAGATCCAAGCTGGAGTAGATTTTAGTTCTGGTGCAGAGGATCAACATCAAACCAATGGTATTAAGAGAATTGTTCCATTATTGTTTGTTACCCCATACTTGTAGTCATGACAGAATAAGGGATAACAATCTGATTTGTGGTGGCCTGACTGCTGGGACCAGCACCAATTACGAGAAAGGGACCCATTTTCACCAATTGCATGAAAAGACAAGTCGATTATGCATTGAAAATCTATCTAAAACACATCCTTTCACTGTCTATGAGAGGTCAGGAGATAGACACAGAATTGAATGGAATGCCAGGACACATGCTCAACTTAGCACTTCATTTAGTTGATAAAAGCTGGATCCCTATTCTTGTGAACTGTGGGAGCCGTTGGACCCTCACTATTCAGATTGTTATTACCTATTCTGTAAATAGTGGAAAACAATCAAAGTTATAGAGTCAGGAAAATATTAATATGTATTTTGAAAAGTCCAAAAATAAACATTATTATAAATTAGATAAAGCAGTGGCAAAGCTTCATGATTACATTATGGAACAAGTGTTAAATTTAATACCAATAAATTATATCTTTCAGGCAGAATGACAGTTAATTAAAAAGAGTTGTCTGCTACGGAGCAGGTTGTCATTTATACTGTAATTGCGTTATTTCTTCCACTGAACGACACATTTCAGATAAAACATGTTTAATTAAATTATTATATTGTATAAAACCATAGCTGACATGGATGCCAAGTCTGAATTACCCGTGATCTTTCTTAACCCCTTAACGCTGAGGCGCTTTTTCATTTTATTGCGTTTTTATTTTTTACTCCCCCCCCCCCCCTTCTATAACTTTTTTATTTTTCCACGTAAAAAGATGGTTGAGGGCTTGTTTTCTGTGTAAGAAATTGCACTTCATAGTGACTTGTGGGCTTGGATTTTATGGCTTTCACTGTGCACCCTAAATGGCACATCTAATTAATTCTTTGGGTCAGTGCGATCACGGGGATACCAAATTTATATGGGATTTATAATGTTTTCATACATTACATTTTTTTTTTAAATATTTTTTGTAGTGCTATTAACGTTTTTATACTTTGGTATTCAAAGCTAAGGGTGGAGTAATTTTTAGCAACTTTTGATGATGTTGTCAATGCATCTATTTTTAGGACTGTACGGTCTTTTGAACACTTTTTATTGAATTTTTTTATGACTTCTAGGATTTATTTTACTATTTTTTTACATTTTTTACTATTTTTTTACTATGTCTGATCGATCCTACCATATACTACCATACTACAGTATGGGAGTATATGGGGATTTTCCTCCTCATTCATTACAATGTACAAATCACACATTGGGGCACATTCACTAAGGGTCCGTGGACTGAATTTTCTTCGGGTTTCCCGACTTTTTCCGTTTTGCGCCGTTTTTGGTGCACGCAATCGTATTTTAGCGCAATCGCCGTGGCCATCAGACATCCCAACCAATTCGAACTCAGCATGGGATTTAACATTCAAAATTGTGTTGCAAGGCATGCAGTTACATGCACCGGGAAGAAGAAGGTGAACTCCAGCAGACCTGAGCGTGGAAGCGACACATGCAGGAAATTGGATGCACGATCTTAGTGAATCGCGGCAGCTCCGAATCCTCGTCGGACAACGCACCTCGGGGATTGCGATGGGTAAGTAGATGTGCCCCATTGTAATGAATAGGGTAAAACGAGGGTGTTTGGAAGATCCCGAGGCGCTCATGACAACCAATCGCTGCCCCCCAATGACGTCACTGGGAGCCACGATCTTCTCCAAGACCATCTATTCTATTAACACCCTCGATCGGTGGGTGTCACTGGTAAGTGTTTGCTGCAATATGCAACAAACACTTACCACCTATGGAGAAGGCTGAGCCCGTGAGCCCTCTACATTCACTTGCAGCTAACGTGTGACGTTTTACTACGTCACGCGATGGTAAGGGGTTAAAGTCAGATGTTTTTCAATGCCATCCTCTTATAACTTATTCATAAATTCAAAAAATGAAATTGTCATTTTGTGCCCTTTTCCTGATATTATGGCACACTACCTTTCCAGTTCTAAGACATGACATGCATAAATATTTCAAATGATCGGAAATCTACCATCAAAGTCAAGCATGATAAACCAGGGGCACTTACTCATTGATCCAGACATTGTCACTGTGGCAATCTTATATTTGTAATCCATTATCTCCTTCCTTCTGAAATCAACATTTTGAATTATGCTAATTAGCAGGGACTTTGGGGGTGTTATTAGAGCCCCTCCATGCTACAGATTTACAATATGTGATGGGGAACTCCCACCCCCTGCTCCCTCATTTGTGACTGCTATGGTCTCAGATCAGCAGCACACAGTTGGAGGGAACGTCACAATGTCTGAACCACCTGGAAAAATTTTACAACTTGCTAACTTACAAACTAACCTTATCTGACCAAACAGTTATAACCCATGTGCTCACTGCGTCCAGAACGCAAATAGCCAAGCATTTAAATTCTACAGATCTTTCAAGCATACTCCAAATGCATATGCATATGGTGCACATGAACTGCACAATGGAGTACCTCTAAACAGCTAGAAAAAACAAAGGAGACTCCTTTAAAGATATAGGAATAAGGCTGCATTCACACAAACGTATGCCCACCGGGCCTAAACTAGCCGCGTTGGAGAGAAGGAGGGGTGACCCTCCCCATAGTGATTCATAGCGCATGGTGCAAGATAGGACATGGGGGGCGTATGTATGGCCACAAGCTTGCGGCCGTATATACGTCCCCGCGATGGTTGTGTGAATGCAGTCTTAAATTGATTAAACACAATTCGCATTACTAAATATAACCTGTGTACAAACCTGTTTACTTAGTGAAATATTTAAACCTATTATACTTTTTATATTACATTTATGCAGTAGGCACAGCTTTATCTTTTAAGTACTGTTTGATTTATGTCTTTGAAGTAGTAAATTATTGTACCACTGTTTTCTACAAACCAAAGCATACTTTTGTCAAAATGTTATGTTGTAATTTTATTGAAAAACCTAATAAAATTCAATGGCTGTGGCATATTATATTGTGATTTCTTTCCTCTTACTTTTACTCAAACTTTTTGGAGTACATTAATTCTTCAAGTTCTTGTATGTTGAATCCTATGAAAATGTGGAATGCAAATACAAAGCTTTAACAGAAATGAGTTCCAGTTAAAAGATCAATAATATATATAAGAAAATGCTAAATAATACAAAGTGTGAGTGTAAATGAGTATAGACTAGCCTTTACCATCTATACTCATTTATCTGGTTCCCATAATGGGGTTTCTTGCTTGCATTTTTACATTTGTTTTCTTATTCATTATTGTTGCTTTTATTTGACCATAATTTCAGTTTAGTGCATAGACTACACTATATGGCGTATAGACTACATATAAATATATACTCATAGTATAGACTACACTATATGGCGTATAGACTACATATAAATATATACTCATAGTATAGACTACACTATATGGCAGTGGTGGCGAACCTATGGCACGGGTGCCAGAGGTGGCACTCTGAGCAACCTCTGTGGGCACCCAGGCCATCACCCCTGCAGAGAGTTTCCAGACATGACTCATAGTCCCCTCCTGCAGTCCCTGGCCACCCAGGTTGAGCTGTGATCAGTGCGATTTTAAAGCAACACATAGTTAGCTGCCCAGGACTAGAGGAGGAGCAAGGAAGTGCAGACAAGGCTGCGTTATTATGGGAGCTCCTGCTGCAGGCACCGCAATTCTTTCTCTTCAGGTTACCCTGGAAGGAAGCTACAATGATAATCTGAATTTCTCCTTTTTCTTTCAACTACATTGGTGTCCTTTAGGACACAATACAATTAAAAACTGTGACAAAACAGGTAGTAACATGTTACTGGTTAAATTGCCACGTTGGCACTCTCTATATACATAAGTGGGTTTGGTTGTAGTTTGGGCACTCGGTCTCAAAAAGGTTCGCCATCACTGCTATATGGGGTATAGACTACATATAAATATAGATAATTACAGCAAGACTCATAGTATAGACTACACTATATGACGTATAGACTACATATAAATATAGATAATTACAGCAAGACTCATAGTATAGACTACACTATATGACGTATAGACTACATATAAATATAGATAATTACAGCAAGACTCATAGTATAGACTACACTATATGGCATATAAACTACATATAAAGAAATATAATTAGAACATGACTCATAGTATAGACTACACTATATGGCGTATAGACTACATATAAAGATATATAATTAGAGCAAGACTCATAGTATAGACTACACTATATGGCGTATAGACTACATATAAAGATATATAATTAGAGCAAGACTCATAGTATAGACTACACTATATGGAGTATAGACTACATATAAAGATATATAGTTAGAGCAAGACTCATAGTATAGACTACACTATATGGCGTATAGACTACATATAAAGATATATAGTTAGAGCAAGACTCATAGTATAGACTACACTATATGGCGTATAGACTACATATAAAGAAATATAATTAGAACATGACTCATAGTATAGACTACACTATTTGGTGTATAGGCTACATATAAAGATATATAATTAGAGCTAGACTTATAGTATAGACTACACTATATATATTCATTTGGGATAATATTGTGAAAGGTTTTGCTTAGATAATGTATATTTGTCACTGGCATAAACAATAGCAGACATTAGTACTTTCTCCTGGTACAAGGGTCCTAGGGAATTCCTGGGCATGCATGACATCCATAGCTGGATATGTAAGGGAACGTTTTAAGAAGGAATGGAAATGCAGGCTGGCCTATAAGAAGCTTAGGTATACAAGATCTTACATATCATTATCCTGCATCTGAAAGAAAACTAGAGTTGTTCCATCTAATCACAGACGTCTGGTTACTCCTCTGCCCTTTATGAGGAACATGCGCAACCTCAAAAAATATAACCTACACAGTGCCCAAAATAGCTTTTATCTTATACATATAGAAGTGTTCACAATACACACACAAACAAATCTTATCTATTTAGAGAGTAATATTATGGTGCCAGAAAGCTATTGAACCCAAAACATTTTTGGAAGTCTGACTGCCCACTCTTTGGTCATACCTGGTGTAGGCAGCTAAAGATACATTCTCTTTTCTACCATTGTAAATGTCATAGTTGACAGCTATTCAATTTTGGGCAACTAAAAGACGTTTGTTTATTCTCAATGGACTCTTAAACAGTATGCAATAATATACTAAAGCACCCCCATAAAACAATCTACTTGTTGAGTGGGATCAGTTTGTATGATCTTCAACAGAATACTTTACCTTTCCCGTATTCATGGCTTTCTTTTTGCTATCCATAGTGAGCTTCTTAAGTCGTACATCTGGCTCCTTTGGAGGATCTAACTCTTCACTGCGTTACTGCATCTTACATGCTAGTGAATCAATTAATTATGCATAGGTTAAGAATCTACTGTTTCCTTTTTCAGACAGATCTGAAGATCTTTCTAGTGATGTCACATACTCACTTTGCTGCTGAACCATGATCTGGTACATCTCAGGTAGCTTCAGTGGATAGATGGTTCATCTCTCAGATGTGATTTTATCCACCATGTACATGATTTTTATTGCAGCAACCCATTTCCAGAGAAAACACAGCAAAAAAAATAAAAAAAGAATCATGCATAAGTATCATCTTTAATGTATAGTTTTTTATGTGTAACTGTAATAAAAAGAAGACAGGAAAAACAAGAAAAAGTTCTTTTTATTGTGCATATCAGATGGTCATCAAAATGAGGCATGTAAGGGAATTAAAACAGCCACAGAATCAGTTGATCGCACAACAGGCATCCGTTGGTTCACAGATGGATATTGGTGAGCTGGAAAGAAGGCTCTGCTACAGTTGATGTTACAACTTTGTTTATTATTGCATACACAATGTGTATCAACTTAGCTCGTAAGCCTTCTTCAGGTTTATATTGGAGACATCTATCTATGTAGTAAAGTATACTAAGCCCCCTAGTATGCACAGTCCTCTCCAGTAGGCACAGCCCCCCCACCAGTATGCACAGCCCCCCCCCCCCAGTATACACAGCCTCCCCCAGTATACTTGAAGAAATAAAAGACTAAATCAGTTACTTACCTCCAGTCATGCTCCGACTCAGCCGCTGGTATCGCCATCACTTCTCCCGCCTAATGCTCTGTGCCGGGACGCCAGAGCAATTGAGCAGTGCAGCCAAAGAGACCTGCACCGCTCTGTATATTAATTGCATTTGTGTTCTTAAAGAAACAGATGCAATTCATTTCATGGTGGGTGATTCGGGAAATGGCAAGGGGTGCCCGAATCACCCACATTACATACACCCAGGCTGCCGCTCCTGTCAGATCTTGGGCACCTGCCGCCTGAGGCGAGATTGTCATCTCGCTTCATGGCACATGCTGCCCTGCTCTGACGGGCGGAAGAGTAAGAACAGTATAGGTGACCCTAATAGTGTATTGTATTTACCCTAGTAAACTTTGATTTGATTGGACACGAAAAGATTTCCATTCAATAAAACTTGAAATAATGAAATGATTGTAGGAAAAGAATTCCAAGGCTTAGCTATACACAGCAATTCTTGAGATGGATGGAGAACTATTGTTTTGTACCCACCCCACTATTCTAAGGTGGGCTTCATGATAATAAATAGTAGAGTATAGAAAATTCCATTAGAGATTATATATATCTTATGTATGCAGATATTTCATATAAATGGATGAACTCTTGGATGAACTCAGTTAAGACAACTAAGTGGGAAGAGTAGTCCTGTAAGGAGCTAAAATAGGGCTCCAATAACAGTGTTACATTATCTTTGAAAGTGTGGGAGAAAAAGAGTAAGACAATGATGGTTGCATTGTAGTGCTGTGAGGTGTAGTAGGCCATGATTAAAAAAGGGGTGGAATAAGTGCTAAGAAAATTAGTTTATAGAGGAGAGTATGGACTTGACACAGTGGGGCAAATTTACTTACCCAATCTTGTCGCGATCCCCGATCCGGGCAGTCCGACGAAGATGAAGTCCGGCACGATTCACCAAGATCGTGCGCCCGAGATCCGGCATCTGACGCTTCTCCGCTGAAGTTCACCTTCTTCTTCCTGGTGTATGTGAGTGCATTGTCTTGTGACACAATTTTTGATGCTAAAACGCGTTGACCAATTTGTGTTGCGTGAAAGCCAGCGCAGATGCGCCTAAATCTAATCGTGTGTGCCAAAAACCCCTGTTAAATTCGGTGCAAATCGGAAATCACCAGGAAACCTGACAAAAATGTGGTCCGCGGACCCTTAGTAAATGAGCCCCAGTATGTTTTTCTCCCTTTTTTAATGGTAAAAGTGATAATGATCACTGGTTTCTTTTAAATTGTGTAAGATGGGATTGTGGTAACTGTACACACATGGAGTTGGCATTCTGGACCATGATTAATAATTGCAGGCTTTTCAAGATGTTCTCCATATTGGCCCAGGAAGCCACATAGCTTGGTGGAAGTGCTATAATTTTAGCACCCAATGTGTTAATTAACCTCTTATTAGCTGTAAGATTATCTGTTTTGGGATAGAAATGAAAAACTGAAACACCCACCTGACAGTAGCTAGCCTATCTGGCATACTATATCATCTATACCGCAGAGAACTGTGTGTTGTGAAAGCAGATAGCCTCATCTCTAAAATGACACCAGAAGCCTTGTTCTAGGTGCTAAAGTGCCCCGGATAGTGGAATCTGAAGTAATGCTCTCCCAGTTTAGGCAGTCTCACAAAAAATGTGTATCTTTTCAGCTTAATTGCATTTGACTATAGAGATGATTTGTCAATGTAAAATAAAATAGTTGTTAGTTAAGAGGAGAAAATAACGGTTACTGGTGACAGGTTCTCTTTGTGGAAAATGTATGACAGATGGTTTTCCATATGTGAGTAGCTGCTGTTGTGCCAATTTACTGTCAACCACCTTTTGCTAATAAATCGGCTCCTAATTTTGGTGCTTCCTGCTTTTTCATATTGCAATATCTTTTTGTGACTCACCAAAGATAATATTCATACCTTCTCAGAACATAATTCTACTACTAAATAGTGTTAAACTCACCGTAGCCTATTCTAGGCTGCCGTCCAAGAAAATGTGTATAAACAGCCAAGTTGTTAAGGTTAGCAATTACTCATCTAAGCTACTGCTAGGTCGGGAAAGACTAACTTGACAAACCTATTTTCTTATATTCAGCAGATATCAGACATTTGGTCATTTTTGTCTAAACCTTGCCTTAAAACATTGGATTTTAAAGCTTTGCTTTATAACAGTCCTTTTAAATACTTTTTACCTATTTGCATATTTTATATTTATAGCTTCATTATTGCATGACTTTATTCTCCTTAAACCCGTAACAATTACATCTCAAAACTAATGGAAATGTTAAGAGCAATGATGTGTCTCAGCAGCCACACTGCGGCAACGGATTTGGATTAGAAGAGTTTGTGTTGTAATGCTTAGTGGTGCATCAGAAACGCCAGCTGTGGCTCAGGACTTTAATCCTCTGAGCAATAATCATATTGAAAATCATTTGATGCACACTATGTCTACACAGGTGTAACCCTATAAGGAAGAATAGGCAGGTCAGGCAGGGATAGAACTTTTTTCATTTTAAAATTTGCTATGTTCTCACCTCTCACCATAAAACACTGTCTGATCTGTGAGCAGCATGTTATAATGAAGGAAGGTGTTTTATAGTTTTGTGGGAAATGATTTCATAAACGTCATGTATCTTCTATTATATCACTTCTCTCTATGCTTAGAAGCAGTTACCAAGTCATTGGGATAGTCCAGCAATTGAAAGACCCATCTATGACTCTACATGCTGTCAATGAACAGTTATACATTAGTTTTTTAATAAAACTATACATTCAACATACTGTTAAATCTGCTAAGCTCCTGCAGCTCTATAACATGATGCCTACAGACTGGACTTTATTTTCATGGTGGTAGGTTCCTCTTGAGTAGAAAATTACTATGCAGAACCAGCAGGAGCCAGGGGGTAAGGGTATACTTTTTTGTTACACCTGCCTCACCCCCCACAGGGGTTTTTCAAGATTCTAGGAAAATATTAAGACACACAATATATTTCACGTCACTTTAATAAAATAGCTTAACGTACTTCAATCCAAAGAGTAAGTGTTAGAGGATAGGGCATTAAAAGTCTAGGGGCGCTAAAACCCTCTAAATAATTTTGTGTAAATATAACCACGGTCAGTGTATTTTCTCATTTATATGCATATAATTTTATTTCAACCAGGAAACATATGTAAATACTAAATATCAATTATGACAAATCCTTCACTATTACCCACAATAAGATAAAGGAGAAAGACAGGCAAGACAGAAGAAGGAAAAACAGGCAAGAATAAAACAAATCATATTTAATGGCGATATGTTAGTTATATACAGCTATTTTTATTTCTTTTATAATGAAAGGCAAATGTTCTTTAAAACAAATATGTGCAACCAAAACTGGGATCACCGGAATGTGTTTGACCATTTTTTTTTGCCTGGGATCTGCCCCTAATATATAGAAGAACACTGAGGTGTCTGTAAACATAATAGATGTATACTGAAAGAAATTAAGGTACAGGAAATCAGAGTAGGTCTCAAAGTGCTAGCAAAGAGAGAACCCCCATCCCTACACTGCAGACAGGTTGGAGGCAGAATTTACATTAACCGATGCCAGCACAAACAATACAGTACACAAATTACACTAGACTGAGGACTGACTGGTGGCAGTGTGTATATTAGACTGAGGACTGACTGGTGGCAGTGAGTATATTAGAATGATGACTGATTGGTGGCAGTGAGTATATTAGACTGAGGACTGACTGGTGGCAGTGAGTATATTAGACTGAGGACTGACTGGAGGCAGTGAGTATATTAGAATGATGACTGATTGGTGGCAGTGAGTACCGTATATACTCGACTATAAGCTGACCCGAGTATAAGCCGAGACCCCTAATTTTACCAACAAAAACTGGGAAAACCTATTGACTCAAGTATAAGCCGAGGGTGTAGTATACAGCCTGCCCTGCCCCAAGTAGTATACAGCCTGCCCTGCCCCAAGTAGTTAGTATACAGCCTGCCCGGCCCCAAGTATTATACAGCCTGCCCTGCCCCAAGTAGTATACAGCCTGCCCTGCCCCAAGCAGTATACAGCCTGCCCCAAGCGGTATACAGCCTGTCCCAAATGGTAGACAGCCTGCCCTGCCCCAAGTGGTATACAGCCTGCCCTGTCCCAAGTGGTATACAGCCTGCCCTGTCCCAAGTGGTATACAGCCTGCCCTGCCCCAAGTGGTATACAGCCTGCCCTGCCCCAAGTAGTCAGTATACAGCCTGCCCTGCCCCAAGTAGTCAGTATACAGCCTGCCCTGCCCCAAGTAGTCAGTATACAGCCTGCCCTGCCCCAAGTAGTATACAGCTTGCCCTGCCCCAAGTAGTATACAGCTTGCCCTGCCCCAAGTAGTATACAGCCTGCCCTGCCCCAAGTGGTATACAGCCTGCCCTGCCCCAAGTGGTATACAGCCTGCCCTGCCCCAAGTAGTATACAGCCTGCCCTGCCCCAAGTAGTATACAGCCTGCCCTGCCCCAAGTAGTATACAGCCTGCCCTGCCCCAAGTAGTATACAGCCTGCCCTGCCCCAAGTAGTATACAGCCTGCCCTGCCCCAAGTGGTATACAGTGTGCCCCAAGTATGCCAAGCTAATAAAAAAAATAAACTTAATACTCACCCTCCGATGATACTCACCTTTAATACTCGGCACAGCTCCTGGTCCTCGGCGGCGGCTCCTGGATCCTCGGCGGCGGCTTCTCTCTGCATTCTTCACTAGCCGGCAGTCGCGTCCATGCGAGCTGCTGGCGGGCGCGCACTATGATGCGGCGGTGTCGCCGCCGATGACGTCATCAGCGCCGACACCGCAGCATCATAGTGTGGGCCCGCCGGCAGCTTGCATGGACACGACTGCCAGCTAGTGAAGAATGCAGAGAGAAGCGGAAGCTGACGCTGAGGACCGGGAGCCACCGCCGAGGATCCAGGAGCCGCCGCCGACTTGTGGCAGTGAGTATATTACACTAAGCACTGACTGGTGGCAGTGTGTATATTAGACTGAGGACTGACTGGCGGCAGTGAGTATATTAAACTGAGGACTGACTGGTGGCAGTGAGTATATTAGACTGAGGACTGACTGGTGGCAGTGAGTATATTAGACTGAGGACTGACTGGTGGCAGTAAGTATATTACACTAAGCACTGAATGGTGGCAGTGAGTATATTAGACTGAGGACTGACTGGTGGCAGTGAGTATATTACACTAAGCACTGACTGGTGGCAGTGAGTATATTAGACTGAGGACTGACTGGTGGCAGTGAGTATATTAGACTTAGGACTGACTGGTAGCAGTGAGTATATTAGACTGAGGACTGACTGGTGGCAGTAAGTATATTACACTAAGCACTGACTGGTGGCAGTGAGTATATAAGACTGAGGACTGACTGGTGGCAGTGAGTATATTAGACTGAGGACTGACTGGTGGCAGTGAGTATTTTAGACTGAGCACTGACCAGTGACCAGTGAGAGTGGGTATATTAGACTGAGAACTGACTGGTGCCAATGAGTATATAAGACTGAGGACTGACTGATGGTAGTGCACATATAAGACTGAGGACTGACTGGTGAGATTGAGTATATTAGACTGAGGACTGAATGGTGCCAGTGAGTATATAAGACTAAGGACTGACTGGTGGCAGTGAGTATATCAGACTAAGGACTGACTGGTGGCAGTGAGTATATCAGACTAAGGACTGACTGGTGGCAGCAGTGAGTATATCAGACTAAGGACTGACTGGTGGCAGCAGTGAGTATATCAGACTAAGGACTGACTGGTGGCAGTGAGTATATCAGACTAAGGACTGACTGGTGGCAGTGAGTATATCAGACTAAGGACTGACTGGTGGCAGCAGTGAGTATATCAGACTAAGGACTGACTGGTGGCAATGCTTACAGTGAATTTGTAATTTTAAAAAATATCCAATCTTATCATATATATATATGTTTTAATGGCTATAATAAGCAACAAAACAGTATACTATTTAGCTTATTTTAGAAGTGGGACTTTTATTCTTAGAGCCCTTAAGGGGAGAATTTATCATAAGTGTCTGAGAGCAGAATTGTTCTAGTTGCCCAAAGTAACCAATCAGAGCTCAGTTTAATGTTATGAACAGCTGTGGGGAAACAAAAGCTAAACTCTGATTGGTTCCTGAGGGGAAACTAGAACTGTACTGCTCCAACACTTATGATAAATATCCCCCTTCTTTGCATGGGACATGTCTGGCAGGACACAAAGGCCATGCAGCTTCCAAATATAGAGACTATCAGTGTTATGCTTTCCTATAAGCATACTTATAAAAGAAATACCCATGAGACAAAATATCCTTATGTACAGTGTACAATGAGAGGCTGTATAGCCCATTATATTTTTAAAGTGGTACAAAGCTGTAATAAAAATTAAGTTTGTACTTTGTATCTAGCTCAGCATTAGGTATTTGTTTCAAAACTGCTTATATTAAAATATACTTAATTTGGACTCCAATGACCTGCTGTTGGAGCTTGTAGAGGTTTTGAAGAGGGGTGAAGAGGTCAAAGCTTCAAACTTGGTCATCATCAAAACCACAAAGATAAAACAAATGAATAAATAAAAAAGTAATAATTTTGTTTCTTATTGTATTAATGACAACTATATACCAGATGGTCTACAGCAGTGGTATCGAACCTTTGACACAGGTGTCAGAGGTGGCATTCAGAGCACCCAGGCTATAGCCCCAGCACAGAGTTCACCAGACCCAAGTCACAGAATTTTCTTGCAGTCCCAGGCAACTTAAGAGATGCTGTCTCAGCGCTATTTTAAAACAACACAACCATGACTGCTTTGGACTGCAAGAAGAGTTAGAAGGTGTGGACAGGGTTGGATTATCTCCTGCTGACCCCACGATTCTTCCTGTACAAAAGGAACCTTGGAAAAAAACTACAAAAATAATCCAAATTTGAACTCCTCCTTTCAACTGTGTTGGTGACCTCAGGAGGTTGATAAGATTGAAAGTTGTGGAAGAACAGGAAGCAATAAGATACTACTTAAATTTCTGTGTTGGGACTTTGCAATAGTGAGTTTGGTTGTAGTTTGCCATCACTGATCTATCTTCTGGTAATGGCCTACCACAACATAATAATCTGTTTGTATTCCAGTTGAACATCTTTACCCAGTTCAAGAGACATTTACATGCACATTTAACAATGATTTGGAGGGAACCTGTCACCTCCTTTACCACTGACAAACCCCACAGTACCTTAAAGCTTATTTTATAAGTCACACATTGGTGGCTTTAGATAGTTTACTGATGCCACCATTTCTCTAAAAGGCAATTTTATTCCATCCTTTCATCCAACAGTCAAGCTTCCCCACCTCATCCCGTCACTCTCCTAAGCAAACCCCTTATCCAGCAACATCATCCTCTTTTGGGGCCGAGAAATTGAACATGTGCAGTCGGTGCATCCCCTGGTCATCGACAATGTGCACAATAGATGTTCAGAAATTCTGCAGCACATGGTCTGTGCACTTGTGAAGCCAGCCAGGGATGTTGGTGTGGAGCTCACAAATGCACTGCACCTTGCTTAGGTTATCAGACTTACAACGATGACATTAATGGATAGGGCCATTAATGTCATCGTCGTCCGTCTTAGAACCTAAGCAAGTTGTAGTGCATCCGTCAAGCTTAGGAGCATTGAGGGACGGATCAGAATTGGATTAGCTCCCACGCCTCCTTGACTGGATCAAGGGGATGAATAAAATTGCTGTTTAGTGGAGTGGAATCAATGAACTATATACAGCCACCAATGGAAGACATATGAAGTAAGCTTTAAGGTACTGTGTGGAGTTTGCGGGTGGTATGAGAAGTAACAGGTTCCCTTTAAAAGAAATGATGATGAAAATACAAGTCAATTTCAAAAACCTCAGTTTTAAGAAAGTTCAGCATTGACCACACTGTGGTACATAATAAGTAATAAAGGTGAATATCTACATGTATGCTGAGCTGCTGTAATTCTTTATTACATTTTTGATATAATTTAGTTTGAGTTCTGAAGTATACTAGACTGCATTTGTAGAAGTTGTGGTACTTCTCTAAATGACATGTTGGCAAATCTTGTAACATCAGAAGTTAACAGAGCATCACTATTATCCACACCTAGCATTGGCTAACCTGGTGACAACAGCTACATAAACCTTGTACAGTCAATATGAACATGTCTGGACAAATAGTAATACACGGTCTAATTACATTCCCGATAAAAATAAAGGAAATAGTCTGTGTATAGGATGCCAGCAAAATGTTGATCTGTCGAACAGTTTGCAAGATCCTAAAAAGAAAACAAAATATCATCAGTTTTATAAAAAGACATTAACATTGACACCTGTCAGATGCAGAATATTGTGCTCTGAGATTCAATGATGTTTAAATGAAAAGACCTTTTCTACACACCTCCAGTGAGTGACATAATGTTATTTCCATATATTTGAATAGAAAACCTTGTAATTTATTTCATTTTGCAAAAACCTACAGTAGATTATTCAGAATATATTGTATGAATAAAACAATAGTTGGACAAACTATGGCTATAAGAAGTCAACCCAAAAAGTTAAAAGGGATAAAACTGGGAAAATAAATTATATAAATTACAAAAAAATTCTATTCCTGAAAGTACAAAGCCACAATAGTGCCACAGCATTTCACTTACATGCTATTAAAACCCAAAATGTTAGTCATACTAGACTATGATGTGAATGTCCCTTATTCAGGGATATTATAAAAGTATCAATTCAGGCATATGTAATATGCAATTATAGTTAAGGCTAAAACGGCTTGCACAGGTATTTAAGAAGTGTCTGCACTGCTATTGTGGCCTGCATGCGATACAAATTGGGGGTGTGCTGTTAATTCGGACCAAGCGCCGTATTTACCTTGCAAATTGTGTCGCACACTGTATGTTAAAGGTGCACCACAAAAAAGATGGTGAACTCTGTCGGACCAGTGCAGGGAAGCGACACATTCATGATTTCTGGCACTCGATCTGAGGGAATCGCCTCACCCAGCATTATACAGGGGCAGAGCGCTCTTAGTGCGGTTTCCGAATTTCTAAGTAAATGTGCTGCAATGTCTCTGCAACATGTTTCACTGCCTAGTAGTATCACTAGGAAATGGGACAGAGCTAGAGCCATAATTCTGAAAATGTAGATCATCACAGTTAGGGGTGCTACTAGGAGAAGCTGGGCCTTATAGCTGTCTTCTGAATGGGGCCCATTTCCCTTAACCACGACATATGCCACTGTTTTCTATCTCCCTTATACCTGCATATTGCTGCAAAACTCGAAAAATATATTTGGAGGGCTCAACTGCAAGCTTTGCTTGTAAAGTGAGTTTATGTCAGGAGCGGAAGGGATGAAGAGGCAGGCCGTGGGTGGAACATTGATGAGCGTGGCGCCAAGTGAATTACATATGCTAAGAGGAGGCGCCTATTCGTTTTTGAAATGCAACACCCCTGGGATTTGAAGGCAGGTAAAAAAGTTTAAGAGCTCTTATTTCTTGAACCCATCAACACATAGCTATTATAAAAGCTTGTCTTTGCTCTACATTACAGTGTCTATGGAAACCTGTTACCAGCCATTTGGGACTGGTACCGTCGTTAAGCCTAAAATAATCTATTTTAATGACTTTATTAGTGACTTTATTATCACTAAAACAGTGACTTTATTAAATGTCATTATAATAATAAATCGGAATATTCTGTGAAATGTGGTACCTCCAGAATCCTTAAATTGTCACTGTTGTAGATTCCAAAAAGTATTCATTCTGAAATATAATCTTCTAATATGTTGTAATATGCCATTGATATTTCCTGTTTTCCTTAATCAGTCATAAATACCATGTAACATCAGTGAAATCAGTAGTACAGACACAACCATAATGTTGTAGAATATAAGAATTGATGAACTTACTGGCGTAGCGACTCGGAAATGGTATTCACTGTCAAAGAGACGCGCTACTGGGAGAATCCACTGGTGCTGGAGACCCTGGAAAACAAAAAAAAGTTATAAAAGGTCATTATATTGTGGTACTACAGCAATCATTCTCTCTAGAGATTTGCATATCATATGGAACTGAACAAATCAGTGACATTAGCTTCATTTGCTAGTAATCTTAATATGCAGCTTAATAGGAATTTCCAGGTTCTCAATATCAATGGCCTATACTTACATTAAGCCATCAATATCAGATTGGTGGGTGTCAAACTCTATGCACCACCATATGATCTGCTGAACAAAGGAGCTTCATTGTAGTTGCCTCTTAATTATTGACTCAATATAGGATAGACCAGCAGTCATAGGCATAATTACCAAGGTAGTAGGCACAGCAGCTGCTATGGGGTTTGTCATCTAGGCAGCCATATCAGCTTAGACACAGGGAATAGTTATGGTAGTTATGAAGGTGGCAGGCAAAATGTTATTTAAAGGGGTATTCCAGGAATCAGCATAATTCATACACAAATGGGTACTCAAAATATAATCTAATATGTAATTAGTTGTTATTTAAAATGTTGCTCCCCTTAGCAGAAATATGCTGTTGACATATACTGTAATGGAGAATTAAAATGCTTCTGGTCCTTTAAGCAGTCCATTGATTTCCTCCGCGCGGTGCAGACACAGGACAGTAGATGACCGCTGATCACATGTCCACATCACATGTCCTGCACCTGCCTGGACAGGTCATGTGATTATCACTACGTTTGACTGTAGTGGGTTGGTTGCAGTGCATCCAGTATGGCCAGTGTTGTGGTGAGATGGCCATTTTAGTGATACAATGTGCAGTGATGGCAGTTACACATCATTACTATGATAACAGAGCAGGACCGTCTGTTACACTGGGAGCAGAGCATAAGAGGGAGGAGGAGTTACTGAGCACTAAAGGATCATGGAACTTGTAGTTTCCAGTGGCGGGCATCTTGGTGATAACTCTGCATACTTTAGAGAGGCCATACATTTTGTAAATCATAAAATCAAACTATTTAAGCTCCATTTTGTGACTAATGACATTGAGTTTTGTTATAGTCATTTATTTATAGCATCATGGGTTTTTATCAGACGTTCATATTCCCGGAATACCCCTTTAACGGAATTTTATTACAGAACTGTGTGTATAACCCTTCACACCCACATTTCTTATTTGTACCATTCCCAAACTATAATATGAAGGTAATGTGGCTGTTAGTACTGTAACATTACTAAATAGATTATCATTGTGACATTTATGTGTTTCATGTTTTTATTATCCCTGTAGATGACATTATTTTGTGTTTATCACTGTGACATCACTGTGTGAATAATTCTTCTAATATGAACTATCTCTGTTTATTGTTCCTGTACTGTGACATAATTATATCTATTACCCATTTACTCTTACATCGCTGTGTGCATTTTGTGTTCAGTGACATCACTCTGCTGTGAGATCAATGCCTTTTTATTTGTGTACTGTGACAAAACTGCATTGATCATCTCTGTACTTTAACATCTCCTCTATAATTATTTCTGCACTGTGACACCACTGTATCTAAACCTTTTGAAAGTGTAATGTTGGAGTGGGGGTCCTATTCCAAGTAATTCACAACCAATACATCACTCCAGATCACCTAGATCCTTGGCCTCACCTGTGAGTGCACAGATCCACCCATGGCGTCCACAGGTAAAAAACAGGTAAGTAACTAAACAGTCAACGCACAGTCATGACCGAGTCATGACTAAGAGCACGTTACGGTGCTAGAAACGTGTTGACTGTTCAGTTACTTACCTGTTTTTCACCTGTGGACGCCATGGATGTAATATAATAAAGGCGATTTTAATCTGATGAAGAGTTGGATCTTTGAACTTTCTTCTGCCCTACTCCATGTCCCCTGTGGGGACTCCTTGTCACTGGTTAGGTCTTTGCCATCAATACTTAAAAAGCAAAACAAAAACTTTAAGGAACTCATATTGGTGAAACCAAATAAATCACTTTATTTCCAGAATATATAAACTTCTAACTATCTTATGTAGCAGCCAAGCCCATAAAGACAGTTTGTAAGTTAAGTCTGTAAGGACTTATTTACCTTATTTGGCTCCAACAATACAATTTAAGACAAAAAATATATCTAAATATCTACTTGTATGTATATATAATTTACAATAACAAAAAGAAAGTACTTTCACATTAGATACTAGATTATAGGGTTGTATAGTAGTCATAAAATAAAGCAAAATAATGTATTTATTAGACAGCAGTGTGGATATAGCTGTAAAGTACAATATGGCACATTTCACTGCAATAGGGCTATAGAAAAAAAACAACAAATTACAACAACTTTAAAGAATAGCGAGCAAATCTCAGTTATGTATGGTATTGGAGTAAAAGGCTTGAAATATTGTAGAGAGACATTTCAAATGTTAAAATGTTCTTATACTAATTGAAACTGAAAATTGAATTGTTTTGTGTAAGAATAGGAATGGCAGTACGGTAACTTATACTATGCAGATCATGGAAACCAGTAAGAGGCTTGTACGGCGGTTCTAAATTTGTGAAAAGTACCAGGAACTTAAAGAAGGTCTCTCCCCAAGTAGAAAATGCTGAATGGCACACATTTATGATTGCCGCTGTGCCCCTGATCAATTTGGTGTTTATTTCAGGGATCAGTGCCTGTCCACCCATTCAAATTGCCCCAAAGTTGATATTAGAATTAGTGTATGCTATCCAAGCGGTGGGAAACTTTTATTTTCATACAACTCAACAAGACACACCTCCAGAGAAGAATAAAAGCTCAGCTTGCATACTGTATATAGCTCTGTGCAGCAGCACTACTTTACATTCAGACATCTAGCCAGGAAAATAGGAGTTATATATATTATATAGTGTCCAAGAGAACAGTAATTCATTTCTCAGTAATACTCCAGAAAGCCATTCAAAATGGCAAAGCACTGCTTAAAAATAATATCATTTTGTTTTCAAGGAGCATATGAACAATATTCTGATTGTAGAGATGTAGCACAATCTCTTGATCGGTTGTCATTTGGAGGGGAAAACAAAATCCCATGCTACTTACCTCGTCTGATTCGTCAACAGTAACGTTAGTTTTCTCTCTTTTTTGACCACTGTAGTTTTGAATTGGTGGTCATGTCACTGTTGCCACTTCAAGCCCAGGAGGTTCAACAAGACACCAGAGGACCAGGGAGTTACCATAATATACTTACTCCATCTAACTTATATGTAATGTAGGGTCATGTCCACACACAGGCCACCCATACTTTTTTTTTTTTGCTATGTGCTCAATCATTGCCAAAAAAGTTAACTTTAGAAAAATGCAAATGAGGTTGCAGTATTTCAGGAGTTTCTGCAGGGCATCTCATGGCTCAGCCAAAACACGTCAGTCTCATTTTCTTATTAATAAAGTGAAGTTTAGTCATGGAAGGATAATAATGAATATAAGCAGGGGCTGGGGATGGATAGTAATGAATATAAGCAGGGGTAGGGTTGCATGTATGGGCATAGCCCTAAGTAACATAGCAGTTAGTTCAGGTAAGTAAATCATGTTGATGGATTCCCTTTACGTATCCTTTTGTGCGACTATATAATACACACAGACCTACGCTGCTTTCATATACACATCTCAGCACATTGATCAGAATGAGTGAAAAGACAGGATCTCAAAACTAGCACATCATAAACTCTATATACCTGAGTTGACTCTGGAGAAGCTTCTCTTTTTTTCCTGTTGTAAGTTCCTCGGTTGCAGATGTTTCCCAGTGTCATCCTACACTGGTATATGATCAGTGGTTCAGTAGTGCTATAAAACACAATTAAAATGTGAACTATAACAACTGTATATTTACTTACTAACATGTAATTCCTCTTTGTCTCGTCTTCAGTTTTATCCATCCAATATAAGAAAATAATACTTTCACAGCTGTAGCCTTCTTTTGTTAGCATCAATCATAGTGAAAAAGTTATGACTGGCCTCAGACTTTTTGTGACGATATATAGTGGGGGAGATTTACAATGCCTTTACAGGGCACGCTCTATTTGATATACGCACACCATACACTTTAGGAAGGCCCACTACATAGCAATCTGCTGCAATGCTTGTGCATAACATTATAACTGCATTATGCATTGGTACAAGACCTTTTCTACTTTAGAGTAAGTGTGCCTTTAAGATTTTTTTTCTATTGTCAACAGTAAGAAAATTATATAACTTGTATATATCCTGTAAATAATTGCAAGCTAGGACATTAAAAATATTTGAGATCTTGTTTTTTTAATGTCATCTATTTACAGGGACATAAACTATTACTGAGATTTATTAGTACAATCAATTTCCAAAGAATCACTTCTCATTTGTCTTCTCTGTGGGAGTTGATAATAAAATTTCTAGTTACAATCTTTGAAGCCATCAGCATTTGTGCGGGTATTTGATGGAGCCCGTTAGTTATAAAAACCTCTTCTTATCATCATTAAATGTTAAAACCCATTTACACCCAGCTTTATGTAAGCTAGATTCAATAATGAGGCTATTGAAAACTGAATAATATCAAAATCATCTGACTGAATGCTACTTACAAGAAATGAATCATAATTTTAGCTGTAAATGGACTAAGAAATAAATGAACCTTAATTTCGGTGTTCATGTTCCTCAGTCCTGATATTAATACTATTCACATTACAGTTTCATGTTGAATATGGTACTTAAAATTTTGACTAAAATTGTCAAAAAGAGAATAAAACTACTAATATAAAACATTTATTTTAGAGCACTGCAGCCTGCTGTAGCTCTGATGTATGCCAAAGCAAATTACCTGATTGCAGTTTGTACAATCTAACAGTATGATACAACTCTCACTCCATATGTGGCGGGTTCTATGTTTTTTTTTTTATAGCAAATACCCTTCTGCTGTATTACAATCAACTAACTGTTGCTGGAGTTAATAGTAACTGTGGAATCTGAGTCCGTAAATGTTAATAGGCTCCTGCAACAAAACTGTAATTGTAGTAACATATTGCAATACAGACGTAGTGTAGTGTATTGGTTCGGGAATCAGACTGTTGTGGGTTAAAGTACTATATAAAGACTAAAACAATACATGTGGGACATGTATCTTTATGTATCTTGTTTTTTTGGGTGCATTTTTACAACTACACAAGGGTCCTAAGATGGAAGCTTGTTGGTGTGTCTTTTGGCAATGTTCCAAATTGGTGCAAAATGCTTAGTTCTAAAAAAAAAAAACAACTACAAATTTGAAAGAAAGAAAAAACCCTGCAAATCAAAGACAAAGAAAAAAAGACATGCATCATCACATAAGCAACTTTAAAAAGTGGCAAAAGAAAACAAATGATACATGTGCCCAACAGAGTTTTAAAAAATATATAAAACCCCTAAAACCCCACCTTTTTTAATGTCAAATAATTTTATTGAAGTAAAACACAGAAAATGGCGTGATACCGGACTGTTTTAAAGAATCCCTCAAAGGGGATAATGTTGTATGGATGGTACTACAAATCATTCTGATGATAGTTCTCCTATTAAATCACATAGGAGAAACCATGCAGGTGCAAACCAAACTTTTTATTGATCAGATAATAAAATAAACAAGCATAAATGGCCTTGACACTTTATGGCCAAATATATGTTTTCATGTTTTGTGAATGCGTAAATGGAAAAGATTCACAATGTCCAAAACATTGTGAATCTTTTCCATTTGTGCTTTTTAGCCTCAGCAGAATATAAAATGATCAAAAGGTGAAAGTACCCCAGATATAGTATAAATATAAACTACAGTTTTTACACGCAGTAATGTTTATAGTAATGTGTTTTGTGTGTCACAAGATGTACACATAAAGACAATTAGTGATAATGAAATAATAAGTGACATATATAAATTCAAGAATTTCCCTGTGATAAAAATAGCATAACAAACTGGCATATTCTTTTTTCCATTCCAACCCACAAACTACCAGCTTGCACTACATTCTATAGAAAATATAATAGTGCCACTGAATTAACATTAACTAAACAACAGATAATGCAATGACAATAATGCTGCCACAACTAAATCCTATAGGTCCACGGAGACCCAATATAGTGCTTCAAAGAATCATACTATAAACATTGGTTTATCCCAAAGTAATTAAAATGAAACATAAAAAAATATCCACTAACCAAAAATAATGCAATAGGAAAAAGGGATGCATACAGATCAAGGGTTTGGAGACCCCAACGTCTTTATATACATCTGGCACAGGCAAAACATAGAAACATCCAAAACCAAAAGCCAAACACATATGCACCAGATGCCCAGCACCCAATATTACTTGACCACTCATACAAATGGGTGCTGGAGAATGCACTTAGAGTATACCACACGGGTTCTCCAGAGTGGAAGCACAAATTTCTATGATAGCTACTGATTGTTATAAGGTACACATCTATAATGATGGAGATGGCAGCCTCCCACACAGCGGATTGAATGTGGTAAATGGTACATGTAGAGGAGAACTAAGCATAATTCCTAACATTGACCCTAAGCAAGGGGTGAGCAGACAGTTGGGTCAATCACTCTCCAGAGGGTTTTCCACAGAGGCTTGTAAAGCTCAAATCAAAGCAGGGGATTGGGCTTTATATGTCTTTGTACAGAAATGTACAAAAATGGCAGAAGTGATGGGGATTTAATAACAAAACAAGTAGATTACAGTTCAAGGGAATACAATGTCTGCATAATGGTACTATAAAATGGATTACAGTGAAAGACAACACAGGACAGCATGCAATGTTTTTCAGTGGATTACAAGAAGCAATGTAAAAAAAAATGAAAAACTCAGGTCCTGGTAATCATCTGTATTATATCAGTGAACACTTTATTATGAGGACAAATATGTATATATATATATATATATATATGTATATATATGTATATGTATATATATGTATATATATATATATATATATATATATATATATATATATATATATGTGTGTGTGTGTGTCTTTTAAGTCAATTTGAATCTGGTTGGCCTCTTTCTTTCATAAATCCTCACAGACTAGCGAAAAACTACAAAATGTTAACAATAAAAATTTCTTAATGTGGAAATGAAGTAAAACAGTTTTGCAGTCTGATAGCCAGAAGGTAAATGTGAGTGGAATATTTACTGAAGACTGCATTATTCTGTACATGCTGCAGCACATGTAGTAAAGTATGTAGAGTATCATACTCCATGGCCAAAAGTATGTGGACAACTGATCATCACACCTCCTAACATCTGGGGATTTGTGGCAACATAGACAATACACTAAAATCTAGAAAAGACAACTCTTTCTAAACTAAAATTAATAAAGTTTTTAACGGTTCTTAAAAAAACATGCAGGATGTATAAGATTAGGTAATATTTATAGAACCAGCTCCAAAAGATAACCCCTCATGATGCTTGGAAAACCCTCAATTATCCATAGTTAGATGTAAACTTTTAATAGACATAGGGAAAGCATGCAAGAGGGAGGTCCAAGGGTATGCATAATTAGCAGGCCGGACCGCCGGACATCTTGTCCCCACACTCAGGGCTGCTAATTATAACTTTCATTTCTAGGTGATCCAGACATGTCAAGACTAACAGAGGACAGTGCCGGGATAAACATCAAGAGAAGCACTGTACTGCTCCGTAGCCCAGGAAAAGATAGGACATGTCCTAGCTTTTCCCGTATTACGACGCCGTGGCCCATATGTGTCTATGGAGAGGGGCGGGGGTGAGTGGTGCTCACCTCCTCCTCCTCTCCCCGCGCTGCCGTGTGCCTGCCGTGCTACGGTGCGGCGGGCACACGGCATTGTGCATGTAGCCTAACATAGAATTGCCCAACCACACGGCTGTCCATTGGGTGTATAAAGAGGTCAGAGCCACTTGATATATCTTGTGTGAGTAAAAGGGCTCAGTTTACATTAAGCACTGGCTCACGATAAACCAGCATTTGATAATCCCCACACACACACACACAGAATGTGAAAAACTAAATTGGAAAATTTAAAAACTAAATTGGAAAACCCAATATGACTTTTAACCTGGGATTAAACAGACTTTCCAGCAAAATATCTGTGTAACATACCTCTGTAGTGAATATATCTGTATATTTGTCCATCGTGTGACAGAGGACTGTAAACTTGTTTCCATTTGAAAAAGAAGACACAATTAGGGTGTGAACCAAGATATGTTATCTATTATAATGTTTTATAAGTTGGAATTTATTACCTTGGTTTTAAGATTCAGATTATCGTAGTCAAAGATCACTGGGAAGTTTTGAATGGGCATCTACCCAGGGCTCAGCAGTCCAATATGTTTTCAGCACCTGTACATCTCGGGACCTACCAGCAGAATCTCATTTATAAATGGAATTATAAATGAAATGGTTGCCAATTTTATTTCTCCATTGTGTGGTTTCAATATGATATAAAAAAAAAAAACCTAAGTACAGCAGTGACACTAATAATAAAAAAGTGAAAAAATGGCATTTATAAGTCTTGTATTTTTGTAATTTTCTTACTGGCTAGTTTCTCTAGCTGAATTTTTCATGTTATGTCTTCCATTAGGTTATTGATTGAATAATTGATTCAATTTATAAATTAGCTTAGAAGACACCATAATGTAGTGGTTAAAGCCATTGCTATATGTTGAAATCCAATGTGTGAGTGGCAAAAATATCTATTACAGTTACTCAAGTATAAGCTAATGAACCTAATTTTACCCCATAAAACTGGGAAAACGTGTTAACTCTAGTATAAGCCTGGGGTGGAAAATGCATTGGTCACAGCCTCCTCCAGTAATGAAATGCCGAGCAGTGTCCCCCCAACTAATAAAATGCCCAGCAGCTTCCTCCAACTAATGAAATGCACCAAGCAGCCTCCCCTCACTAATAAAAATCCCCATGCAGCTCTCCCTTCACTAATGATATGCCCCATGCAGCCTACCTTCACTAATGAAATGCCCCATGCACCCTCCTCTCACTAATGAAATGCCTCATGCAGCCTCCTCTCAATAATGAAATGCCCCATGCAGCCCTCCTCCAATAATGAAATGCCCCATGCAGATGCCCCTCGATTAAAAAAAAAAGAAATAATAATATACTAACCCTCTGGCACCCCTCTTCCCTCTCATTTTCATGTTTGACAGTGCGGCAGAGACGCCTCCATAAAATGATATCATTGTGCGCACAGGCAGAATGCATAGACCCAACTCTACCCACACCCGATCCCACGCCCTGCACACAGTGCAGTGGATGGGAGTTCCAGTAATATATAGAAATATATAATGCACGGATGTTCTGAACACCTGCATCAGAACTGTAATTGTAACTGTAATACAACTGTAATATTGTAGTTGACACAATTTCAGCACGGCTGTACAGTAGAGGGAACTTCCCTGCATTATATATTTCTATATAATGCAGGGACTCCCATCCACTGCACTTCACATCTTTGTGTGCATGAGCAGGAAGCCACGGGAAGAAAAGGAGTCCCCAGGGAGAAAAAGACCTGCTGGGAGTATATGAGTTAAATTTTTTCATATGTACTCGTGACTCGTGTATAAGCAAAGTGGGGCTTTTTCAGCACAAAAATTGTGCTGAAAAGCTCGGATTATACTCAGGTATATACAGTACTTATAATATTTAGATAGGTTCCTTTTACACATTTATACATGCGAAGCAGGGAAAATCATGGTGGAGTCTTTTATAACAAAGAAGAGGCGGTTGTTGCGTCTGCCACTATGTCTCACAATAAGAAGTTGAAAAACTGCGTCCCATGTTGCCTTTTTAACCCCTTATCTACGCAACTGTTTTCCACATTAAGGCCTGGGCTATATTTCATTTTTTTCCATCAATGTCTTCTGTAAGTTATAACTTTTTATTTTCCTGTCATCTTAGCTCTATGGGGTCTTGTTTTATCAGGACAGAATGTAGTTTTTAATAGCACAGCTTTGGGTATCACATGCCTTACACCTGAACATCTATTAATCCTTTCTGTGCAGTATATTTAAAGAAGGACACAAATCAGAAATTGCTTTTTCTAATAAAAATTTTCAGCATTTATTGTGGAACAAATAGGTCTTTAGGTCAATATGCATACAAGCAGTCCCCGGGTTACACACAAGATAGGGTCCATAGGTTTGTTCTTAAGTTGAATTTGTATGTAAGTTGAAACTGTATATTTTATAATTGTAGATCCATAAATTAATTTGGTTACCCAGCAACATAACTTGTCCTGCCATTAACATTCACCCACCATCTCCTTCATATGAAGTGATGTTCTATACGAGAATACTGGACTGTAAACTATAACATCATTAGCAACAAATCCAGGTTTTACAGAGCTTCAATCCTACCTTTGCTATGGAGTAACACACTGTCCCATTTATTTATTTTTTTGATATATGGGAAGGGGATGTATCTTAGTTCCAACCCAACATTTCTTTGGAAAGGCATCAATGGCACAAACTGAATGGAAGGTCAGTTGAAACACATTTTGGCCTTATGGTAATCTTTTGGTATTTAGACGCATTTACATTGGTCTAAGTTTAACAGTTAAATCGGAATATCATCTAAATCAAGGACCAAACCACATCAATTTTTCATACAAGTAAATGAAATTATGCGTTGTTTAACAACTCTCATCTGTACATTTTGCTGTTATAGATCGCTGCATGCCAAAAGAATTACAGAGCACATCTTTATGGCCTAACTTACCCACAGATGTGGTTATAAAGTTCTTGGCAGCTATAGTTTGCAAGTATCTTGGAGAACATGTGAATAAAACAATATCAATTAACAGCCTAAACGAATACAAAAGAGTTAGAGTCTCCATGCCAAGTAAATAAGTGTCTCTCCCTGCAGCTCTGTACACACAAACAAGCATTCAGTGGCATGGAGCCAACATAATAATTGTTTTGCTACAGCAGCCACAATTTGTTAAAAGGACAAGTAAATAAATTGAACAGAGTGGAACTTGTTTTAAACAACAAAAAGGATAATCACAAGCGGTGATAAATGAAATAAATGGTTAATGAAACCTTGGTAAGCAATGTAATCTGGGTACAAAACATTTTTATTTACACATATAAACTCTCCAGAGCCAAACTAGGAAACAATAACTATGAGCATGGATACATTTGAGCTATAATGCTAGGAGGTGGGGGAAGGGGGGGGGGGGTGCTGCCAGTAAGCCTACAATGTACAAAAATATTTACTGGTGGGACAACGTATTAAATCATATAAGCGGTGGAGCAAAGGGAAGATCAGTGTGTGCACCGGTTCCAGACAGCTATCTTATGTGGGTGGAGGCTTCCAGACTTTTCCAAACAATGTCTAAGGTAAGTTCGGAGATTCCCATGGATATTAGATGATCTGATCTTGGTTAACAACTCTCTATATCTGTTAGTTTATTTGTATATAACTTTTCCGCTGCTGTATATGGAGACATACTGCTCAAATGTCATCATGGCATTTATATGTCTGATGCACATTGGTGGCGCCATCTTGCATGCTATCGGTGCCCCCCGCCCCCGTAATGGGATTGGGGGACATCAATGAAAGTTGCTATGAACCTTACCGGGGGTCTTATACAGATCCAGTAAATTTCCAGTATATTGAAATATAGTAGTATTGCAGCATATTAGATCAGAGGTCAGACCTCTTAGGGTTCAAGTACCCTAGGGGGATCAAAATAATAATAGAAACCATTTTTCAAATCACTCTCCTTTCCTTAGAACAGAAATAAAAATAAACAAACACAAATGATTAACATGTTAGGTATCCACATGTTCCAAAATCCCCCAACTATCAAATTATATCAACGATTATTCTTCATGGTGAACGTCGCAATGCAAAAAAGCCAATTTGTCACCTTTTTAGTATAAAAATTTGAATAAAAAGTGAACAAAAAGTGGCACAGTCACCAATATGTTATCAATTAAAACATCAGCTGTTTCTGCAAAAGACACTTTACACAGGTCCATACACCAAAGTGTGAAAAAGATAACATAATAAAAACTATATAAATGTGGCATCTACTTGATCGTACAGACCAAAAGAATAAAGGAGTTGTCTCATTTGACTGCAATGTGAAAACTACGAAGATCCTAAGAAAATGGCGCAATTGTGTTCTTTTTTTTTTAAATGTAGCGGCAAATGTAGATGCACAATTTGCAAAATGGATCAAGTATAAACATAACTAACAATTATTATTTTACCACTAAGACTACAAGTGGCATGGCCTAACGGAAAATTAATTCAGACAGCCCTGGGATCTTTCAGTGGACCACAGGTTGCCATTACATACTTAGCCACTTAGACATTGAGGCCCATGTATGATCGCGGTGTCCAAGGGTGCAGTGCTGATCCAAGGGTTTGGCATTTGATCAGAAGAAGAAACCTCAATGACTGCCGTAAAAACACGGTAAGACATTCGTTAAAAGGTAAAGCAAACTTATCAAGATCCATGGTCTGGCACCCCCCACAGTAATACAGATGACACTGGTGTGCCACAAGGCTACGTCCTGGGTACCAAACTCTTCTATATCTATACGTCTAGCCTATGACAGCTCATTACATTTCTGCCCCTGACATCAAATAGTATTTACATATTATTACCTAATTAAGTAATTGCTCCTATCTGAATATTTATGAAATTTATCTTTTCAGAAGAGTCATGTGAACTCATTGTCACCTGCTGAGAATTACATGGCTCTTTTATCTGTCTCCAGTGGTCACAATCTCCCGTCTGAACTGTACCACACAGACTCTACATAGTTGGGAGCACAAATCATAGTTTACAGGAGACGCTTTTGATAACAGTAAGGCTTCATGCACAGGAACGTAATCGGACGCAGATCACAATCCCCATAGACATCTATGGCACCCAGTCAAGGTGCATTGAGCACCTGCTGTCTCACAGCACTGTGACCATGCATGGAAAAAATAAAGAACATGTCCTATATTTTCTTGTATTATAGTGCCGGCAGCTAGTCTTTCTATGGAGAGGGAAGAGGTGATATGCACTTACATCTCCTCTCTCCTGCACATGGCTGGATGATTGCCAGGGCTGCAGCATCCATTCGCGTGCATGAGGCCTAAAAAGGTTGTTAACAGAACCTCAAAGTTTTTTTAGAATTTTCTCTATTGTATACTTTATTTTTAAAACTAGCTTGAGACAAATGATGAAGGACATGACCCAGTTCATGCTGGAACATAGCAGCAGCAGTGCCCTACAGTTGCTATGGTTTTCAAAGAAACCGATACAGTATTTCTGCTTTTAGTGAAAACCTGAGCTTTACCTCACCAAAGCTGACTAATGAAAATAGGTTATTACTTCGGAACAAAATGTACAGTAGGTACTTCAAAGAATGGTCTATATCTTAGTTTTCCTTAGGTAAAAATTGGTTTGCCACTAGGATGCATTGGTGTCATGTTTGAGAGTTTCTTTTGTCATATTTTATAAGATAATAATCAAATTAATTGTATGACTGTAATCTTTTGAGTGGCACATCTGAGAATAAAGTAAAAGGGAAAAGTGATCTTTTAAAGGTAAAAAAGCAATGTAAGCTAGCACTAGGTCTACCAGCATATGCCGTAAACCACGACCCTCATCCCCCCACCTTGCTATGGATTTACCAGGCAGCTACGACCTTTTGATAAATCCGGCAGGCGGCTGCTCCTGGAGTACAATTTTCCCTGCTTGGTGTAGAATTGTAACGTGTCGTAACGTGTACGTAACGTGTATGTAATGTAACGTGTAGTGTCGTAACAGGCGCCAGTGAGACAGTGCAGTGAGACAGCGGGTGCTCAATGAACCCTGACTGGTTGTTATAGACATCTAAAGGGACTGTAATCTCTGAACGGATCATGGTCCCTATTACATTTGTGTGTCTGCTACAGTCTGCAGGCATGAGGCAAAAATCCCCTTGTGCAAGCCCATTCCGTCAGCAGGTGGCACTCCTTTACACCCCTCCACGTCAATTGGTATAGAAGCCCTGAAATAGGTGCCATTCCTGGCAAACTGCAAGGCATTGCACCTATTTCAGGGCGTGAATATCAGTTTTCAGGTGTACAATCCCTAAAAAATCTGCCTTGACTCCATATTTAGGATAAACTAGCATCTATGTTATATTTGTGTATACTTTTTCTAGCAGAATTATTAATATCTCAGTTTCTTTGTTGTAACTGAAAGTATGGAATTGGATGTTGACTAATAGTTAGAATGTTGCATTCTAAAGCAGATTTTTATTTATTTTCTTTTCTATATAAAATCAGGTTTTTTCTTTTGTGCACAGCATGCCTTTCTACTCTTCCCTATACCTCTTTAGGTTGGTTTTATGGCTACAATGAATATTGAAAAGAGTAAACCTAAACTTCAATCTTTTGATATGCCATTTACTTAATTTTTTTTTATTACATCCTACAAAAGATGTACCCTCCAAGCCAACAAAAGAAGCATCAGTTAAATCGATGAACACAGAGATCATCATTTAACCCCTTAGCGCTCCGCGCCGTAGCTGTACTGCGCAGCTTCCGACGATTAGCGCTCAGCGCAGTACAGCTACGGCGCGAGCGCATAGGATTTTAGAATTGTCACCACGTCTCGCGACGTGGTGACATCGGGACGAGATTTGGGTGACAGAGGCAGGAGGAGTTCCTGTCTCCGTCACCCGACCAATCAAATCGGTCCCGCCCGCCGATCGCCGTGATTGGCCAGTCAAACCTGACTGGCCAATTACAGCGATTTTGGGCTACAAAACGTGGTTTTAGCCCCTTCCTCTTCCTCCAGCGGCACCATTTTGGTTTGGTATCGCTGGAGAGAGCGTTACTGTGTGCACCAAAATACACTTTTACACTATAAATAGTGTTCTGATCCTTATCTGATCCCTATTGTTCCCTACAAATTCCCATCCCTATCTGTTTTTTCCTGTGTCCTGTGTGTTCCCTGTGTGATCGCCTTGTGTGATCCCACGTGTCTTCCGTTTTTCCCTGTCTGTCCCTTCTGAACCCAAACGCACTTTTCAGTGCGCTGTGTTAGCGTTGTTCTGCACTGGACGCACTTTTCAGTGCGCCGTGTGAATAGCGCTGCACAGAATCTTTAGCAATCTTAGCGGTAGTTAGTTTGTCTTAGGGCAAGCTAGGTGCATTTGTAGCGCCTTTTTGCGCGGTGCACATAGGTTTTTTTTCGGTGCCTGGTAATATTTTTTTCCAGAGCGCCCGTACGTAGCTACTTTTTGTGTGTGCCATCTGTGCGGCTGGTCCGTGTGGTTTGGTGTGCATTATCTTTTTTTTTGTGTGCTATCTGTGCGGCTTGTCCGTGTAGTTTAGTGCGCATTATTTTTTTTGTGTGCTATCTGTGCGGCTTCTCCGTGTAGTTTAGTGCGCATTATTTTTTTTTGTGTGCTATCTGCGCGGCTTGTCCGTGTAGTTTAGTGCGCATTATTTTTTGTGTGCCATCTGTGCGGCTGGTCCGTGTGGTTTGGTGTGCATTATCTTTTTTTTTTTGTGCTATCTGTGCGGCTTGTCCGTGTAGTTTAGTGCGCATTATTTTTTGTGTGCTATCTGTGCGGCTTGTCCGTGTAGTTTAGTGCGCATTATTTTTGGTGTGTGCCATCTGTGCGGCTTGTCCGTGTAGTTTGGTGCGCATTATCTTTTTTTTTTTTGTGTGCTATCTGTGCGGCTTGTCCGTGTAGTTTAGTGCACATTATTTTTTGTGTGTGCCATCTGTGCGGCTTGTCCGTGTAGTTTGGTGTGCATTATCTTTTTTTTTTTTTTGTGTGCTATCTGTGCGGCTTGTCCGTGTAGTTTAGTGCACATTATTTTTTGTGTGTGCCATCTGTGCGGCTTGTCCGTGTAGTTTGGTGTGCATTATATTTTTTTTTTTGTGTGCCTGCTAGACGGTTTATCCGTGTAGTTTGGTGCACATTATCTAATTTTTCTAGTTCTCTATTTTTTTTGTGTGCAATGTCTCAGAAGACGTACACCGTGTTGGAGGCATATAACATGCTTGCCTCTGACACCGAGTCAGCTAGTGGGGATGATGGTCCCTTTTACCTATCATCATCCTCCTGCTCATCTTCCAGTGACCTGGAAGGACCCCCAAGAAGGCGCCGTAGGGTTCCAGGGACTTCTGCAGGAGAAGTGCCTGGGACTTCTGCAGGAGAAGTGCCTGGGACTTCTGCAGGAGAAGTGCCTGGGACTTCTGCAGGAGAAGTTTCTGGGACTTCTGCAGGAGAAGCGTCTGGGGCTTCCACTGACCCCACATGGGTAGCCCCAGATAATTATACCCCTCAGGTCCCTGACTTTTTGGGCCATCCTGGAATTAACTTTGACACGACAGGGCTCAGAGCTGTGGACTTTTTTAAGTTTTTTTTTGATGAGGAGCTGTTGAATTTAATTGTAGTCCAGACCAATCTCTATGCTGCACAACATATTGCCCAAAACCCCACGTCCTTTTATGCACAACCCTACAGGTGGACCCCTGTCACTGCAGCAGAGATGCACAAGTATTGGGGCATAATACTCCTTATGGGGATAGTAAAGAAGCCTTCAATCAGGGACTACTGGAGCACAGATATACTGTACCACACCCCCATGTTCCGCATGGCAATGAGCAGGATGCGCTTTGAAGCCATCCATAAGTTTTTGCACTACACTGACAACACACAGTGCCCACCCAGAGGTGACCCCAGTTATGATCGGTTATTTAAGGTCAGGCCCATATTAGATCATTTTAGTGCCAAGTTTGCCCAGGCATATACCCCCGCAAAACATGTAAGCATAGACGAGTCCCTAGTACAATTCAAAGGGAGACTTCACTTCCGCCAGTACCTGCCCAATAAGAGGGCAAGGTATGGTGTGAAGATGTATAAGCTGTGCGAAAGTTCATCAGGGTACACATACAAGTTCAGGATATATGAAGGGAAGGACTCCACTATAGTGCCCCCAGAATGCCCCCCCTTCCTGGGTGTTACAGGGAAGATAGTGTGGGATTTAGTGCACCCACTGCTGGACCAGGGCTACCACCTCTACCTGGACAATTTCTACACCAGCACCACCCTGTTCAAGTACCTCACTTCCAGAAATACTGCGGCATGCGGCACTGTACGCAGAAATCAGAGAGGTCTCCCTAAGTCGCTGCTTGGGCAAAAACTTAAAAGGCACGAAAGCAGGGCACTATGCAGCGACTCTGTATTGTGTGTTAAGTACAAGGACAAGAGAGAAGTCCTTGTATTAACCACGATACATGAGCACACCACCACCCCTGTCCCAGTACGAGGTGCCAGTACAGAAACCCCCAAGCCAGACTGTATTTTAGATTATAACAAATACATGGGAGGGGTGGACTTGTCTGACCAGGTGCTTCAGCCGTACAATGCCATGCGGAAGTCGAGGGTGTGGTACAAGAAGCTGGCCATGCACATGATGCAGATGGCATTGTATAATGCTTATGTGCTGCATCGATATGCCGGCCAGAGGGGAACTTTCCTGGAATTTCAAGAGGTGGTAATAAAGTACTTTCTTTTTGGAGACCAGGAAGGGGGGAGTGCTAGCACATCTGGAAGTGAGGCCCCAACACGTATTGTACCAGGGCAGCACTTTCCAGGAGTAGTTCCCCAAACAGCCAGCAAGGGAAGGACACAGAAGAGGTGCAGGGTGTGCTCCAAAAATGGCATTCGGAAGGACACCATTCATCACTGTGAGACATGCCCAGAAAAACCAGGGTTATGTATGAAAGATTGCTTCCGAATTTATCATACATCCCTGGATTTTTAGAGTACTCTGTTGCTACCCTGACGCACAGCTTATACATCATGCCACATGCCGCACCTTCCCTTCTAAGCCCTGCCATGTGCCCAGCCTGTAGATTACTGTCCCGTATGCTTTACCCGGGAAAACATGCATCATGATTTTTAGGGTGTTTGTCTCCCATGGCAGCAGCTGGGCACAAAATGACATAATAGATATTTTTTACTATGCACTATCCATTATGCACTTTTTCAGGGGTCCACCTGTGGGGTTAAAATGCTAACTATACCCCTAGATTAATTCATGGAAGGGTGTAGTTTCCAAAATAGGGTCAGTTCTTAGGGATTTCTACTGTACTGGCCCCTATTGGCATCTACAAATCTTTCATGATGCCAAAAAGAAAAAAAAAAATGTACAATGTCTGTGCTCCAACAAGTTATTCCCTTTTGAGCCCTACCGTGTCTCCATCCTACAGATTATTGCCTCCTATGGGGTATTGCCCTAACCGGGGTAACCCGCAGAATGATTTTTGATGTGTTTTTCCCCAGTGGCATGAGTTGGGCAAAATACTTTTGTCACTTCAATGGCATATTTGATAAATTGCAATACAATTGTTTCTCTGCACTACTCACTTTGTATTAAATTTTAGCCAGCACCTTAGGGGTTAAAATGCTCATACAAGCCTACATACATTCTTTGAGGGGTGCCCTTTCCAAAATGGGTTCACTACTTGGGGGTTTCTATTGTACTGGTACCTCGGGGGTACCCCCCATTACCAATCTAGTGAAAACGAAGCTTGAAAACCAAAATTGTGCTTCTTTCTTCCTGACCCCTGCCGTGTGCCCAGCCTGTAAATTATTGGCACATGTGTGGTATTGCTGTATTTGGGACAACCCGCAGAATGATTTTTGGGGTGTTTGTCTAAAGTGGCATGGGTTGGGCACAGTACACGAGGCACTAAAATGACATTTTTGAGATAAAAACACAATTTTTACTCTGCACCCTTTACTTTGCATTCAATTTTGGCCAGCGTGTTGGGGGTTAAAATGCTCATACAAGCCTACATACATTCTTTGAGGGGTGCCCTTTCCAAAATGGGTTCACTACTTGGGGGTTTCTATTGCACTGGTACCTCGGGGGTACCCCCCATTACCAATCTAGTGAAAACGAAGCTTGAAAACCAAAATTGTGCTTCTTTCTTCCTGACCCCTGCCGTGTGCCCAGCCTGTAAATTATTGGCACATGTGTGGTATTGCTGTATTTGGGACAACCCGCAGAATGATTTTTGGGGTGTTTGTCTAAAGTGGCATGGGTTGGGCACAGTACACGAGGCACTAAAATGACATTTTTGAGATAAAAACACAATTTTTACTCTGCACCCTTTACTTTGCATTCAATTTTGGCCAGCGTGTTGGGGGTTAAAATGCTCATACAAGCCTACATACATTCTTTGAGGGGTGCCCTTTCCAAAATGGGTTCACTACTTGGGGGTTTCTATTGTACTGGTACCTCGGGGGTACCCCCCATTACCAATCTAGTGAAAACGAAGCTTGAAAACCAAAATTGTGCTTCTTTCTTCCTGACCCCTGCCGTGTGCCCAGCCTGTAAATTATTGGCACATGTGTGGTATTTCCGTACTCGGGACAACCCGCAGAATGATTTTTGGGGTGTTTGTCTAAAGTGGCATGGGTTGGGCACAGTATATGTGGCACTAAAATGACATTTTTGAGATAAAAACGCAATTTTTACTCTGCACCATTTACTCTACATTCAATTTTGACCAGCGTGTCGGGGGTTAAAATGCTCACCACAACCACCGATAAATTCTTTGAGGGGTCTAGTTTCCGTAATGGTATCATTTATTGGGGGTTTCTATTGCACTGGCACCTCACAGGCCCTGCCAACATGACATGGCACTCTAAATCCAAACGTGTGAAAACGGAGCTGGAAAATCAAAATTTCACTCCTTCCGTTCTCATCCCTACTGTGTGCCCAGTCTGTAAATTATTGGCACATGTGTGGTATTGCTGTACTCGGGACAACCCGCAGAATGATTTTTGGGGTGTTTGTCTAAAGTGGCATGGGTTGGGCACAGTATATGAGGCACTAAAATGACATTTTTGAGATAAAAACGCAATTTTTACTCTGCACCATTTACTCTGCATTCAATTTTGACCAGCGTGTCGGGGGTTAAAATGCTCACCACAACCACCGATAAATTCTTTGAGGGGTCTAGTTTCCGTAATGGTATCATTTATTGGGGGTTTCTATTGCACTGGCACCTCACAGGCCCTGCCAACATGACATGGCACTCTAAATCCAAACGTGTGAAAACGGAGCTGGAAAATCAAAATTTCACTCCTTCCGTTCTCATCCCTACTGTGTGCCCAGTCTGTAAATTATTGGCACATGTGTGGTATTGCTGTACTCGGGACAACCCGCAGAATGATTTTTGGGGTGTTTGTCTAAAGTGGCATGGGTTGGGCACAGTATATGAGGCACTAAAATGACATTTTTGAGATAAAAACGCAATTTTTACTCTGCACCATTTACTCTGCATTCAATTTTGACCAGCGTGTCGGGGGTTAAAATGCTCACCACAACCACCGATAAATTCTTTGAGGGGTCTAGTTTCCGTAATGGTATCATTTATTGGGGGTTTCTATTGCACTGGCACTTCACAGGCCCTGCCAACATGACATGGCACTCCAAATCCAAACGTGTGAAAACGGAGCTGGAAAATCAAAATTTCACTCCTTCCGTTCTCATCCCTTCTGTGTGCCCAGCCTGTAAATTATTGGCACATGTGTGGTATTGCCGTACTCGGGACAACCCGCAGAATGATTTTTGGGGTGTTTGTCTGAAGTGGCATGGGTTGGGCACAGTATATGAGGCACTAAAATGACATTTTTGAGATAAAAACGCAATTTTTACTCTGCACCATTTACTCTGCATTCAATTTTGACCAGCGTGTCGGGGGTTAAAATGCTCACCACAACCACCGATAAATTCTTTGAGGGGTCTAGTTTCCGTAATGGTATCATTTATTGGGGGTTTCTATTGCACTGGCACCTCACAGGCCCTGCCAACATGACATGGCACTCCAAATCCAAACGTGTGAAAACGGAGCTGGAAAATCAAAATTTCACTCCTTCCGTTCTCATCCCTTCTGTGTGCCCAGCCTGTAAATTATTGGCACATGTGTGGTATTGCCGTACTCGGGACAACCCGCAGAATGATTTTTGGGGTGTTTGTCTGAAGTGGCATGGGTTGGGCACAGTATATGAGGCACTAAAATGACATTTTTGAGATAAAAACGCAATTTTTACTCTGCACCATTTACTCTGCATTCAATTTTGACCAGCGTGTCGGGGGTTAAAATGCTCACCACAACCACCGATAAATTCTTTGAGGGGTCTAGTTTCCGTAATGGTATCATTTATTGGGGGTTTCTATTGCACTGGCACTTCACAGGCCCTGCCAACATGACATGGCACTCCAAATCCAAACGTGTGAAAACGGAGCTGGAAAATCAAAATTTCACTCCTTCCGTTCTCATCCCTTCTGTGTGCCCAGCCTGTAAATTATTGGCACATGTGTGGTATTGCCGTACTCGGGACAACCCGCAGAATGATTTTTGGGGTGTTTGTCTGAAGTGGCATGGGTTGGGCACAGTATATGAGGCACTAAAATGACATTTTTGAGATAAAAACGCAATTTTTACTCTGCACCATTTACTTTGCATTAAATTTTGACCAGTGTGTCGGGGGTTAAAATGCTCACCACAACCACCGATAAATTCTTTGAGGGGTCTAGTTTCCGTAATGGTATCATTTATTGGGGGTTTCTATTGCACTGGCACCTCACGGGCCCTGCCAACATGACATGGCACTCCAAATCCAAACGTGTGAAAACGGAGCTGGAAAATCAAAATTTCACTCCTTCCGTTCTCATCCCTTCTGTGTGCCCAGCCTGTAAATTATTGGCACATGTGTGGTATTGCCGTACTCGGGACAACCCGCAGAATGATTTTTGGGGTGTTTGTCTGAAGTGGCATGGGTTGGGCACAGTATATGAGGCACTAAAATGACATTTTTGAGGTAAAAATGCAATTTTTACTCTACACCATTTACTTTGCATTAAATTTTGACCAGCGTGTCGGGGGTTAAAATGCTCACCACAACCACCGATAAATTCTTTGAGGGGTCTAGTTTCCGTAATGGTATCATTTATTGGGGGTTTCTATTGCACTGGCACCTCACGGGCCCTGCCAACATGACATGGCACTCCAAATCCAAACGTGTGAAAACGGAGCTGGAAAATCAAAATTTCACTCCTTCCGTTCTCATCCCTTCTGTGTGCCCAGCCTGTAAATTATTGGCACATGTGTGGTATTGCCGTACTCGGGACAACCCGCAGAATGATTTTTGGGGTATTTGTCTAAAGTGGCATGGGTTGGGCACAGTATATGAGGCACTAAAATGACATTTTTGAGATAAAAACGCAATTTTTACTCTGCACCATTTACTTTGCATTAAATTTTGACCAGCGTGTCGGGGGTTAAAATGCTCACCACAACCACCGATAAATTCTTTGAGGGGTCTAGTTTCCGAAATGGTGACATTTTGGGGGGTTTTCTATTGTACTTTTACTTCAGGGGCTCTTCAATTACACTGTGGCACCACAAAATATTTGCAGCCAAATTGGCCTTCCAAATTCCCGGTATCGCTAACTCTGTTCTAGACATCGCTGTGCGGGGAAACAGCAGCTGACATCCACATGTCTGGTATCGCCGTACTCGGAAGAAGCAGGGCAAGAAATTAGGAATATATATTTACCTCAAATTCCTTCTGAATGTATCCATTTTAGGGCTAAATTGGAAAGATTGAAATCCAAAATTGAAATTTCAAAATTTCCACTCTATTTTCATATGCTTCCGGAAAAATAATTAAAGGGTTAACAGACTTCCTAAATGCTGATTTGAATAGGTTGAGATGTTAGGTTCATAAAATGGTGTTACTTGTGGGGGTATATAGTACATAAGCCTTTATACGGCACTTCCAAACTGAATTGATCACCAAAAAGTTCGCATTTTTCAAATTTCAAGAAAATCTGAGAAGTTGCTACTAAAACTTCAAACCTTCTCACATCCATAAAAAAAATGGAAACTTAAAACAAATAATGGATATAAAAAGAAGACCAATGGCAAAAGGTTTCTATAAAAAAAAATTTGTGGTATCACTTTTTGTCTAAAAAGTATAACATTTGAAACTTTGAAAATAGTCATTTTTTTCAAATTTTTCCTAAATTTTTGAATTTTTACCCCCCAAAAAAGGAACGGATCACCGAAATGACACTACTAACATAAACTACAATGTCTCACGAGAAAACAATCTCAAAATCACAGAGATATCTTAAAGCGTTGAAAAGTTATTACCACAGGAAGAGACACTGGTCAAATTTCAAAAAAAAGTTGCGAGCCTTAACCTGCAAACAGGCTGCGTCCTTAAGGGGTTAAAGTATATACACATTAGGTGCATTGGCAATTTCTAGAATTGGTTTATTCCAGGAACAATGCTTTAGATAGGAACCAGATAAATATATAATAAAAGATCTAGCTTTCTATAGATTCATCCAATTTTCAGAATGAAAAAGCAAGAAACGAGAAAGTAAACACTGTAGCGTCTCTGGTTAAGCTACTTTTAACCTTTTCAGGACTGATAGTACAGATACTCCAGAGGCAGGTGAATAGAAAAAAATGCCTTCAATAGATTAATAAACTAAGTGTCCTAGTACCATATCATATTTCTTCTTTTGATTCCTTTATCCAAAATTATAACATGCTTAGATTACCTCTTTGGTACTCTAAGAGTTTTACCTGATACATTTCCGTACCTTTTTCCCAACCACAGACGACAGCAGACATTTGGGCTGCCCTCATACATGCCCCAACACAGCACCATGTACTGTAAATTAAAATTATAAAACACATACAATAGTTAATACAGTACCATAGATCAAAGCAATCTTACTTACTTTATCTCCAAGGTAATCCGTAAATTGATAGGGGTGTACTTATTTACTGGAATTGCATAGAAATAAATACCAGACCTATAAAGTAAAATCATACAGAACTCATTTTAATGATTTTGTAACAAATAGTTTAAAGGCATTCTCCAGGCTGTGTATAGTTTTTTCTATTTAGACCGTTAGAGAAAGGGCTTTTTACTTTTGGGGACAATCTATACAAAGTATGGTGCACCCACACTACATGATGAAGTGGAAAAAGTGGGGGAATCTTGGGCATTTATTATAAATCCACAATATGTTGTGTGGTCATGAATAAGACACATATACATTTGCTTTAAATACCCATTGACATACCATTCTCAAGTTACAAGTTCCACCGTTGCCCTACCCAATACTGTATGTCTACAACGTATGCTGACACCTTTATTGCCACCACACTATATATTATCCTCTTAGTGGCCTCCATGTAGTAAAATGCCCCCTTACTTTGACACTGCACCATATGTCATGAACCCTTCATGTGGTCAATACATGCTAAATAATTTTCTTGTTGCCCCCACACTGTAAAATGTCCCCCTGAAGTCCCCTATAATGCTCTCTTCTTAATAATGCCTCCATTCCAGTAGTCCTTACTCATAATGACCGCCTTCCTTTAGCTCCCATCCATTTAGAATGCCCTATTTTCAGTAGCCCATTCCTTTTAATGCCCCATTTTCTGTAGCCCCCAATTAAAACATCCCTATCCTGTATCACCCCCATTTATAATTTCCCCATTTTTTTCACCTGGGACTACTGGAGGAGTGGGAAAGTGTAGACAGATCTGGATTATCATTGTAGCTTCTGCTCCGGCCCTGACAATTCTTCCTGTTTATGGAACCCTGGAGCAAAGCTACAATGACCATCCAAGTTTCTTCTATTTTCTGCTTAATTGGTGTCCTCAGGGTGCTGATATCAATGAAAACTGTGCCAGAGCAGGGAGTATAAATCTCAAATTAAATTTCTGTGTTGACACTTTGCGATAAATTAGTGGGTCTTGGTTGTAGTTTGGGCACTCGTTCTCTAACAGGTTCGCCATCACTGGTCTATAGCATAGTATATAATAAGAAGTTGGGATAGTTGTATAGGTCACTAACTCAGCCCTTATGTTTGCTCAATGTCCTAATTTGACTGCAAGGGGATTCAGAAAATCTCTTACCCACACTGCAAGCTTTTCCTACAAAAGTGGCGGCTTATTACTTGCTGATTCTCCATAATCTGCATAGAGCTGATTGAGGTGTCAATCCCTGAAAAAACAAGAACATATGAAAATATAATAACATTCACTGAGATTATTATGTAGTCCTAAGAAACTAAGCAAAAACATTATCTCCATTTAGACTTTTTGCACAAACGACAATCTGTTATATTTGAAAAGATACCGTTATCATATAATTATACTATGATAACACTGTCCATAGAATTTAGGAAACATAACAGTAAGTAGAAAGTATTGTATATTAGAAGTTTTACAGTATGTTTTTGTTTTAGAAGATTGTCCAGTGTTGCAGCGCCATCTGGTGACAACTGACTACTTTACATCTAATGTTGGTTATTTAGATTTCATGTATTTTAGGGTAGTGGAGGACTGGGATTAAAGAGTAATTAAACCTCTGAAGCAATTGTTTTTATTTTTTAAATGAATAGTGCAAAAAATAGTGAACTTTGTAATAAACTTTATTAACGAAAGCAGCTTATCTGTGCCCTTTACTGCTTGTTCCTTATGCAATGTATCTGAAAGTCTTATGAGGTCCATCTACTTTAGAAAGATAAGGACAAGATATATTTAACTATTTCCATATCTAGAGAATACTTCCCTTGATGATGATTTATCTGTTTGAGGAGTCATTAGGGACTTTTTCAGTTTCCTTTATTTCAGCTTTCAATGGTGTACAGAGAGAGAGAAAACTGATGCACATAAACTGTTTAAATAATGTAAACAGGGCATTTTCCAAGGTTTACTATTTTCATCTGCATTATTGACTTTATTGGATATTTAAGTTACACTTTAAATTATAAGCATTCTGCCTGGATTCCAATTCAAGCTTTATACTGATTTTTGGTCATGATCATTTCAATACAGCTGTTTTATATGGCATCCTGTGAGTTCTGTAGCACTCATTCTTCATACTTGTGTTGATATAGTTTTCACCTTCTTTTCTGCACCTGAAAACTTTGCTCCTGATTGTACTACAAACCTATCATGACCAAGTGAGCTGCATAGATTAGTACTTTTTTATTTCTTTTGTTATTATTAGTAGTAGCAGGATTGTGTAATATGCATTTATATCCCATGATTGGCCAAAGGAAATGTCCTGGAAGTGCTACAATGTGCAATCTCTAAACTCAACTGCTCCACAACCCATCTACACTTCTCTATGTGACTACTGTAGTATCCAACCAGCAGACAAATTAACATTACGTTCATGATGCTTCCTGCTCTTGTCCCGGGATCTACCTGATTTTTTGGTGTTGAGTGACTGCAGGTTACCTTTCCAGTGTATATCAGGGGGTTACTAAGTGTGCTCAGAGAAGGGCTATAATGTTGATACAGCCTCCAAAGGTCTTTTAGAACTTTATGGAGCACGCAGTATGTAAAATAAATAAACAATGACAAATTTTAAGAAATTATAGTAATGCAATCAAACATAAAAGGAAGCCAGCAATAGGCCACACCCTTTTGGTCTTTCCCAAAGAAACACAAGCAACAATTCCCTACACAAAAATTAGAATTAGGGTAAACAGTTTTTAACAAAGTAATTGTGCATTCTGTTCTCTATCATCAGAAGCACTTTTTCTGGCTCCCTCATGTCCCTATAGAGAATAGTATACACATTGCCAAAGAGTTTTTATAATAAAACTGGCTTTTAACAAAGTTTACTCTTCTGTATGCAGAGCTGTGTCTCTAGTTCAATGGGAGTGGCCAATGAAGAGTGGGGCAGACATGTGTCCTGAAGGGGGAAAGCAATGGTGTGGGAGGAGATATGGGCACACAGGAGGTTTCTGATTATTTGAAATCAATGCATGCATGGAGCAGTTTCTAAGGTTGGGGGGTTGCACCTCACTGAACGGTTCCCATATTGTGCTGCTTGCCCTTTTCTTTCCAGAGTTATGGAAGTAGCTTTCTGTTACAAAGCTACTTGTTAGAAATCCTTCTCAGCACCAGTGAAGTGGAAGGAGACTAACCTCTTTCTGCCTGTGTCCTAAAGCTTTGTCAATAAGCATTCCTTAGTTCCCATGATACTTTGTGTTCTCTCATGAAGCAAATCCAGTGAGATTCCTACAAGTAAATCCAATGAGCACTGCATAGTGTGTAGAAACTATAGAATCTATATTAGACTAGCCTGACAGCTTTTATCTCATGGAGTATGCAGCATGTTATAAGTTATAGAAACCAGCAGTGAAACAATGACCTGAAGTTTATAGTCAGTGCTGTATGGGCATCAAGGGTTAACAGCTTTCCAGCTGTGAAGACAGTGTCTTAAGGATAGAAGCTGGGGCAGGTTGCTGCAGATGAGCCCAAGACACAGCTTAAGGTGCAGAGACAGACAGAGAAATCTCTGCAGAATCACACATAGGGATTGATACGGAATATTTTAACTCACTATTCTTTGCAGGAGAATTCTGTATCCAAAGATCTGCATAGACACATGACTCCCCAACAAACTACATGGTGCAGCCTTTCATGACCTTTCCCTCCCTCCAGAGTGAACAAGGAGCAGCCCCTCCCTTCTGTGAAACCGGCTTGTATCTTTAGTGTGTTTATGAGCTCATGGAGATAAGCAGCACAGCCAGTGGAAACAACTACTGCAGGAATAGGTGAAACTGAGGAGGATAGCAAAGAAACTGCAGGTCATTGGTAATGAAAGGAATAGGCAAAGTTGTCCTACTTCACAAGAGCTATTAATATGTGAAAAGATCAAAGGTTGAATATTCCTATATGTCAGCGATGGCAAACCTTTTAGACACCGAGTGCCCAAACTACAACCAAAATCCACGTATTTTTCGCAAAGTGCCAATGCGCAAATTTAAGCAGTAACTTATTACTCCCTACTCTTTCACAGGTATAAATTGTATAGGCACCTGAGGACACCAATACAGTAGAAATAAGGAGAAGAAGTTTGGATTATCATTGTAGCTTCCTTCTAGGGTCCTGGGCTGCCTGGGACTGCAAGAGGCCTAGAGTCCTGTCTGGCAAACTCTACCCTGGAGTGATGGCAAGTGTGCCCATATAGAGGGCTTTGAGTGCCACCTCTGGCACCCGTGCCATAGGTTCGCCACCACTGCTATATGTTAAGTACACAGACAATTATTTATTAATGGTCCAAGCCTACTGAAGTGAAAAAGTTGGCCAATTAAGCTATAGCATAAAAGCAATAACTTACAGTCGCTTGAAAATCCTGGTTTATTGTGCCATTTTCCATTAGTTTCAACTTTACTGAGATTCCCTACAAAAAATTAGAAATGGTTATGGAAATATATTGTGAGTAAAAATGGAATATTTCCATCTCAATAGTATTGTGGTACAAGTTAGATCTAGAGCATACTTGTGTGCAGAAAGTCTTCAATGTACACAGATTGGGGGTCATTTACTAAGGGCCCAATTCGCGTTTTCCCGACGTGTTACCCGAATATTTCTGATTCGCGCCGATTGTACCTGAATTGCCCCGGGATTTTGGCGCACGCGATCGGATTGTGGCGCATCGGCGCTGGCATGCACGCGACGTAAATCGGGGACGTGGTCAAACGAAAACCCAACAGATCCGGAAAAACCGCCGCATTTAAGACAAAAAATGTGTTGCGAAAAGTACACTTACCTTCACCAGGTATAGGCCGGTGAATTTCAGGGCATTCCAGCGCGCCTCCGGGGAACTTCAGCGCAGCAGCGCCACCTGGTGGACGGCGGAGTAACTACCTTAGTGAATTCCGGGCGGACCCGAATCCACCGCAGAGAACGCGGCGCTGGATCGCAAACGGACCGGGTAAGTAAATCTGCCCCATTGTTGTCTCCAATTGTTGAATCCCGAACAGAACGTCTCCAGTAACTAACCTGCCCAGTGCTGTGAGAAGAGGCTGCTTCTGGTGCACTAATGGTGCACTAATCTTTATTGGATGTCCTACACAATGGCACATTTATTCCTCGGCTATGTACAAGAGCAGGTGGGTCTAAACACGTGTGGAAACCAGCATTGGGCATATGAGATGTACTTCCTGAAAGGGGTTAAAGGAAAACCTGCAGGAGTTGCCATAACATGGGTTTAGCACACTCTGTATTTAGTTTTTCCATGACAGAATGGTTTAGCTTTTATTTTGGTATCATAAAACTTTACAGTTCTTAGTTGGAGATTTCTGATTTAGCTTGACTAAAGTAAAATGTGTCGTTTGCCGGAGTCTATTTCATCAGCAGTGTTCCCTCATGACAATACACTTACGTGGTTCTGAATACAGCCATTTTTCATAACTCATATCTCTCATCTTGCTTTGCTGAATTGAACAGCAGTACTCTTGATCACAGGGCAAGATATCGCAGAAGCTAATTTCCTGTCCTTCCGCTGATGAATGTGGGGTAGTTGTAGACATAGAGTTTTTTATAGCTGCTGAATGAAGACATTGTTATATGATTAAAGATTATGCATTCAACTACTTTATGTACTTTTATACCATGTAACAGAAACACAAAGACATTCAAGGTTACCCTAGCAGAAAAGAAAGAGCTCTTGTAATAATTGTAACAATTTTGTAACACAAAGAGAGTTGCAATATATATTTATGTATGGAACTGGAACATACTCATCGTTGTGTAAACTGATGGAATCAATGAACTTGCGATGTCTGTAAAATTATTCCTGTGGAAATCGAAAACAATTAGTAAATTATTATTATTATTCTTCTAATTATTATTATTATTATTATTATTATTATTATTATTATTGTGGTGCAGCACAAGACTAGTGGTGACCAGTTCTGTCCTGTTGGAGCCTAATACACATTAATGAATCTTCTCCATTATTTTTACAGAATGTAAAACGTGTGGCCACGATCATGTAAAATACTTACTGTGTGGGAGGTGGTTCCCGCTCAATGGCTTCTTCTTGGACATAGAGGATGTACAATGTGGAAATTGTAAGAGCACTAAAAGACAAAGACATAATTTTTACTTACCACCAAAGTTAAATCAATTGTAAATTGAGTAAAAAGTAAAATCAATTGTGTATGCCCCAAACTCTCATGTGTATTACAACAAAAAATGACCTTTAACCTTTTACAATGCTTATCATCCAGGGTTATCTTAACCTTCAAACAGAAAATTCAGTTTTTTATGCAAGTTTTCCAAAAGCTTATAACCTGTTGTCAGCATTCAGGGGAACCCACTGAACCACCGCAGACAATGACGTAAGCTGACACCTGGGAGCGGTGTCTAAGTGGTATCTGGTTTTCACCAGAGCCCGCCTCAAAGCGTGTTGGACATATGGGTACCACCAGGTCGCTCTGCAGGCATGACTTGGCCCCCTGGTGGTGGCCAAGGCTAGGTGCAGAATCGTGAGGCAGAGTCGTGGACAGACAGGAGGTCAGGACAGGCAACACAGGGTCAGAGTCGGGGACGTAGCGGAAGGTCCAGACAGGCAGCACGGGAGCGAAGTCAGGAAAGGACCAATTATCGGTCGCCGGTGTTCTAAGATTTAAAGGGCAAGTGCACATGCAATGGAGCGAGGGGACCGCCGGTGGAACATGGACAGGTAAGCAGGGCTGCTGCAGGCAAGAGGGGGCACATGGAGGCATATGGGTTGCAGGAGCACCTGTTATATATCCCTTGAACTAGGTTAAAATTTAGAAGGAAAACCTTGTTTCCAGTGCTTTGTCACAAAGCATTTTTGTCAGAAAATCTATCTGTATTGTAAATGGTTTATATACACAACCTGCATACAAAATAATATTAAAAATATCTACAGGTACTAAGTGGTGAACATCAGCTACAGATGTGGCCATTTGTATGGGGCTTTCAGTCAATGGAAGTAACAGAAATAGCTGTTCCATTGAGTCTGCAACCTCCTTATAGAGTATTGTGCTTTATAAATCTATATATTTCCATTTTAATTTACTTACCAGAGGGCCATAACAGAGATTAAAGCGATTACAGTGGTTTGAAAAATCCTTTTAGAACATTGTTGTTGCTTGGTTGGAACCTGGAAATATAAACAAAAGAGAAGAAAACCACAGAGTGAGACACATTTATTAACACCGCCCAGACAAAGATTAGTCTTTACGACAGTGGTTTATGTCCCCATTATTAGACAGTATTTTTAACTTAAACTGCGACATGCAACACAAATTAGTGGGCGTTCCGAAGCACAGTCGGACCATGCGCCAGATTTAACATATAAAGTCCGACAGAAGTGAGTTGCACACCCCATGTTAAAAGTACACCAAAAAAAGTTGGTGCACTCTGTAAGGTCAGTGCAGGGAGCGCCAGATTCATGAAGAACGTGCGCCAGAAATCCTGAATCTGGCACACCCTGCACACTACACAGGCAAACTGTTCTTAGTAAATGTGCCCCATTATGCATACCCAGAACTCTAGTACCTTACATCTAGTACCTGTACATCTAGTACCTTATGTACCTTTTCTACTGTTGCTCACAATCTATTTATTAACTACTAGCTGTAGCTCCTGGCGTTGCCCGGGATACTAAATAACTGATCATAATGTAATCCAAAAAAGAAGTTGGTACTCCCAATAAAGTCAAGAATTTATTTCACCTTGTGCAACGTTGCAGTTAGCCTTTTTCAAGCACAACAGCATGGTGCACAAGCCAGATATATATTGGTACAAACTAGTGAGGTCATCAATGATGTCACATCCTTTAACACAATAATTTCCAATTTCTTTTTTACAGAGTTAATGCAAAGTGTTAATAAATATAAACAAATGCAGTCCCATTTAGCTAAACAGTATCAATAAAGGAGTGTGACAAAGTACAGTATTGTGTATGTAAATATATACAGGCGGTCCCCTACTTAAGGACACCCGACTTACAGACAACCCATAGTTACAGACGGACCCCTCTGCCCACTGTGACCTCTGGTGAAGCTCTCTGGATGCTTTACTATAGTCCCAGACTGCAATGATCAGCTGTAAGATTTCTGTAATGAAGCTTTATTGATAATTCTTGGTCCAATTACACCAAAAATTTTGAAACTCCAATTGTCACTGGGGCAAAAGAAAAAAAATTGTCTAGAACTTCCATTATAAAATATACAGTTTCGACTTACATACAAATTCAACTTAAGAACAAACCTCCAGACCCTATCTTGTATGTAACCCGGGGACTGCCTGTAAAGTTCACAGCCCTTCCAGGAAAAGTTAATGTCCACCTACTTTGAGATGATGGCGATACATAGACGATATCTTCCTTATTTGGAGACTCTTTGCATTTGTTTCATACAGAACTTAATTAAATTCGGCTAATTAAATTAATTGATGGTGCTCTGGTCACAGATTTGTATGTAAAACCAACCGGCAAGAATAATCTCTTGCTGTATAAAAGTTGCCATCCGCGCAAAATGATAAGATCATTCCCACATTGCCAGTTTCTCAGAGTTAAGAGAATTGTGTCTGATGGATGTGACATCACTGATGACCTCCCTAGTTTATACCAATTTATATCTGGCTTGTACACCATGTTGTTGCGTTTGAAAAAGGCTGACTGAAGCTGAAACATTGCACAAGCTGCATTTTTTCTAAATAACTGATCATAGCTATAACAAAATAGAATGGGTTAACAAACAATATTTTATTTGTATCTATTTTTTTTTTATTATTATTATTATTATTTATTTATAGAGCGCCATTAATTCCATGGTGGTGTACAATCCTGAAGGGGTTCACATACATTACAGACAAGAACTAATACAAGTACAAAATACAAAACTACAGTGATCAGGAGACAGGTGGGAGGAAGACCCTGCCCATGAGGGCTCACAATCTATATCTCTGAGAGTCTCTGTCTCCGACTGTCTCTGTCTCTGACTGTGTCTGTCCATCTTTGTCTCCTGCTGTCTCTGTTTCTGTCTTTGTCTGTCTCTGATTATCACTGCCTCTGACTGTCTCTTATTGTCTCTGACTGTCTCAGACGGTCTCTGCCACTTTCTCTGACTGTGAACGCCTATGACCATCTCTGTATTTGTCTCTGAATGTCACTTTTTCTATGGGGGTATTTATCAGAAGTGTCTGAGAGCAGAACTGTCATAGTTTATAAAATTACAGCTGATGTTTTGATTAGTTTCTGTGGGCAACTGGAAATGTTTTACCTCAGACATTTCTGCCCCCTCTCTATCCATCTTACCTCACACATAAGCTGTCTTATATTCATTATAGTAACCAATCAAAGCTCATATTAATGACCTGTGGCAAAACAGCAACCAATCACAGCTCAGCTTCTAACTGCCACAGCAGCAGGCAATGGCTCCTGTATTTGGTGGTTAATAAATTTATTTTGGAAAGCCTGAGGTTAAAATTTTATCTCAAAAACAAGTCTTTGACATTCCCTGAGTCACAGAGAGCAGCTGTGCAAAAATTTTTGATTTTAAATGCGACAATGCAGATTCCTTTAGCGGACATATATAAATACATACATACATACATTTAAACTGCTTTATATATTAGACTAGCTGTAGATCCCAGTGTGGCCCAGGATAGAAAATAATTGCTCTTAGCTATAACAAAATAGAATCAGTTAACAAAAAATAATTTATAGCTATCTCTCCCTGTCTGTCTCTCACTCTCTCTGCCTGTCTCCCTGCCCGTCTCTCACTCTCCTTGCCTGTCTCTCCATCTCTCACTCACTCTTCCAGCCTCTCTCACCAGGCCTGTCTCTCCCTCTCTCTGCCTGTCACTTACTCTCCCTCTCTCTGCCTGTCTCTCCCTCTATAGGCCTGTTTCTCACTCTCCCTCTCTCTGAATGTTTCTCATTCTCACTCTCTCTGCCTGTTTCTCATTCTCCCTCTCTCTGCCTGTCTTTCTGTCTCTGTCCCTATCCATCTTACCTCACACATAAGCTGCCTTACACTCATTCCCTATAGTAACCAAAGCTCAGAGCTCAAATTAATGGCCTGTGGCAGAACAGCAACCAATCACTGCTTAGCTTCTAAATTCCACAGCAGCAGCAGACAGTGGCTCCTGTATATGGTGGGTAATAAGTGTATTTTGGAAAGCACTGGGGGGAAATTTCAGCTCAAAACCATGGTCTATGGCGTTCCCCGAGTCACAGAGAGCAACTGTGCAAAATTTGGTGATTGTAAAAGCAACGGTGCAGATTTCTTTAGCTGACACACACATATACACACATACATACATACACACAAGCACACACACATACATACATACACACAAGCACACACACATACACACACACACAGACATACCCTCAACTTTATAAATTACATTTTTGTTGAGTTATACTGCAACAGTTCCATTACATGCAGTATCCACTTGTGCACATGTGCTTTGTATTTTGCTAAAAGTAGCCGTGTAGCCCCAATGTCCTGTCTTGTGGTTTTCACTTCAGAATACTTTATTTTATATGCGTTTTTATCAATTTCCAATAAAATATAATCTTTTATTTATTTCAATAGCATTTCCAGCAGTTTGTCATTTGGTCGTCTATGTCCTGTTTTCAGTGGCTAGATGTAACGTACCATACATGTATTTAGCTAGAGAAGGTACATAAATGATACCTTTTACTGTACTTTACCTGAAGTAGTTCTTCTTTTCTTCCACTAACCTTTTTTGGTTTTATTGCAGGTGCTTTCTTTTGAAGTGGGACCTGGCTGATCTTACTGAACCTGTAACGAAATGCAATATTTAAACAATAAAAGAGAACCTAATCTTAGGATACTCTATACTCCATTCCCTCTTCTCTGTAGATTAATATTCAAATCCAGCAGTTTTTTTTTACATTTCTACATTTTGAATATTGCTCCAACATTCATTTTAATCATTTTGAATATCCCATGATTAATCCATTCATAGTGCTTCAATTTTAAGACTTCATCGACCGTTGTCTAACCTTGAAGGAGACCTTTCACTGGTGGTTTGTTTTAAGCTGCTTATTCGTTTTAATTTGGCTAGCTTCTGGTTCCACAGCTCAAGCTCCTCGATCCTCATTTCAAGGTTATTTGTCAGTTTACAGAGCTGCTTCACAGCACCCACATTTTCCATAAAGATTTGGTCCTAAAAGGAAGAAAACACAAGAATGACAAAATGTTTCTATTTCACTGATTTCTACTGCAGGAAAGTGGTCTGTCACATTTAGGAGACCTTGTCTAATCTAAGACCCACTGTACTTGTTATATCACAGGGGAACCTATGGTTGCAAACCAGATGTGGCTGTTTTGATGGCCGCATCTGGCTTGCATGCCATGGCTCCTATCCAGGGGCGTAACTACAGCAGTAGCAGCTGCTACGGTAACTGTCATGAACAGGGGTCCGCATTCGGCCGTATGTCCGTGGCCCCTGTTGTGCCCCCGGCTGTAGTTATGCCCCTGGATGTAATCGGCAGAGCAGCGCAGGAGTACGCAGGGTTAATTCAGGGGCGGGCACTTCCTTCTCGTCTTTGCAGCAACCTCCTTCATGTCAGAGGGAGGGGAGGCCTGCAGCCAATCCCAGCGCTGGTTGTCAGCAGCGCGGCAGACTTGACCTCATACAGAGGAAAGGGACTCGGAGAACGTCCAGCAGGAGATAAAGGAGTGAGCTGCTGGGAATCAGCCAAAGATAAGTCTTCTCTCCCCCCAGAGTCTCCTCTTACAGACTGCCTTAACCACTTAGAGTCCTGTGTGCAACTCTGAAGCTCCTGAGTGTCCCTAAAACACATACAGATCCCTCTACATCATCCCCACATATCTTCCCCCACCAATGGATTTCTACATTAATGTGAGGTTCTGCAGCAGCTGAGATACGTAATAGCTAGGACCCAAGACAAAACTGTGGTGCATGTCAGTAATATATGTGGCGCACGGTACAACTAAGCAGTAACAGCCCCTTTAGGTGCAGATTTTTCTGTCTTGTGGGACACAGAGCAGCCACGACACAAAAATGTGCAGACACGTTATAAATACATGTACGAGCTCCAAAGATGTTCTATCCAGTGCAAAGTCACCAGAAAACTGATGCAGACACTTTAACAAATGTGTATTATAATGTTCTGCGGTGACTGGTGCGTGTATTGGGAGGTCCTGTAGTAGGTGGCGCATGTAATAGGAGGTTCGGTAGTAGCTGGAGCGTGTATTGGGAGGTTCTGCAGTGGCTGGCACGTGTAGTGGGAGATTCTGTGGCAGATGGCACTTGTATTGGGGGATTTTGCAGTGGCTGCCACATATATTCTGCAGGTTCTGCAGCTCCTGTTCCTACAAGTCCCTATGGCACCTTCTTTTTTGTTTACTTTATTTAAGACCAACACTTTTAAAGGGCCACTGACAGAACAATTGCTCCAGCAGTCATTAGTATAGCAAGGAGTGTTCCTCTCTGCTGTACTAAGCCACTACTGGGGCAAAACAATAGTAATTCCCTGTAAAATAAAAGATAGATAATTTACGTTGGAGCTTGCCATGCATGACATCTCATCCAGAACTCTGACTGCTGCTTTCTTCTGGCACTCTATCATCATCAGGTGGGAAAAAGCCAGCTTCCAGTCATGCACATTAAAAAGAAGCCAGCGTGCTGGACGAGATGTCCTGCATTGCAAGCTGCAACGTAAATTATCTATCTTTTATTTTACGGCAAATTACCATTGCTTCGGTCCAGTTGTGGCTTAGTACAGCAGAGAGGAACACTCCTTGCTGTACTGATGACTGCTGGAGCGATTGTTCTATCAGAGACCCTTTAAACATATTGTACAGCTCTCGCAGAATTATATTTTAAAATGTGTGGTATATCATATAGTAATCAACATTGTAGACAATGGGAAGTTCATGGGCCCAATCCCTCCTAGGCTTCTTTGGTTTAACTAAAGTGTTAAAACATCCTGCTAAATGGATTTGTTATCTGTTTTATTCACTTCAACTGTCTGGGTGCATCCATAAAGACTCTATTTCATTTTACTAATAATGCAGCAGACTTTGATATTTTGACTTTAAAAATACACAGTAAGGCTATATTCACACTGCCGTTGCCCGCCCGTACCGTACCGTAGCGGGCAACGGCAGTGTACGGGGAGAGGAGGAGGAGGTGAGCGCAGCTCACCCCCGCCCCTCTCCATAGCAACCTATGGCGCACGGCCCCGTATTACGGGAAAAGATAGGACAGGTCCTATCTTTTTCCCGGGTACGGAACGGTACGGTGCCGCACGTGTGCGGCACCGTACCGCTCCCGTAGGGTGCCGTGCGCCCATAGGAGTGTATGGGGGACGTATATCGGCCGTATATACGTCGACCGTATATACGTCCCCCATACGTTCGTGTGAATATAGCCTAAAAGCTACTGCCAGTTTAGATTTTTTTATATATATATATTATTTTACTCGTTTTAATTTGTGTGTAGGTTTTTTTGTGCATGGCAGTGAATAACAACATTTAGAGTTCTACTTTACTCCAGACACATGGACCATAGACTCAATAGTCTGAATATGCTTATTGAGGTCTATTGGAAGGGTTTTCTAGACATCTGACCAGTGTAGAAGTCATTCTTCACTGAATAGGAGAAAAGGAGGAGTGATCATCACCATTTGTAAAAGGTAGATCCTAAGAGACTGTATCTAGTATTATATCATTATAATTCATTGTAGCTCATATGACATGAGTCTGATTGCTCAAGAGACCAATTATTAGCAAATATGTGACAGATTAAACTGTATTGAATAATACATATATTTATAAACACACACACATTTACACATATACTGTACTGTATATAATTACCTTATCTACCATGAGAAGGTTTTCTATAGTCTCTCCATTTTGGCATGTAACATCGCCTGTTTGTTTAACAGCATGTGGTAAAACATTTCTCACCTCTTGTGCAATTATACCTGTGAAAATACAAGACTTTATCTTTCATCCCATACATCTTATTAGAAATTTTGATAATACCACATGCATGCAGTCCTTGTGTATCTGACGAAACAAGAGACATCAGAACAGAAGCCCAATGGACCTTAAAGGGGTTTTCCAGTGAAAGGAAATTCTCAAATTTCAATTCAGTGATGTTAACACAATAAACATAATTTTTAACCCTTTACAATTTTACTTAGTTTTATTGCTGTTTTGGCGTCTACCACTCAGTGATTGTCAGTGTAATATTCCAGGGTGTGGGTGGGGACTCTATAAGCAGACACATTATGATCCCTCTATTTCTGTGAGCTGACAATGTGGTTAGACTATCAGGGTACAGGTTTATATACACTTTCATTTACCTTCTGTACATTGTACTAGTATCTGACACATAGAAAGAGAGATGAGACAGGTCATAGATGATGAGATACATGAGATGCCTATTAAATAATAACACAGTTAGCACTCCTAATCCACAACACAGTAGATCTGCTGTGCCTTCCTCTACTGATAAATAACTTATCTGACTGTAGCTTGTAGGTCTCCTCATGCTGCTGCTGCTGCTGGCATGAACTCAGTGTATGTGCATCAGTGAGGGAGCTCTTTCCAGGACTGCAAGGGGCTAGAGTGCAGGGAGCAGTGAGAGAAAAACTCAGATCTGCGGCCGTTGCACAGAAATCCAAAATGGCTTCCCTGACCCTAAGTCAGGAGTTAGTTACAGGGTCGTGTCTAGGGGAAACTGAAATTGTGTACACCAGAACCGATAGAGACAGGTTGGAATTATATTTGTGAAATGCTGTATTTTTGTTAATAACAGTGAATTACAGAATTTGTCTCCTTTATAGATAATGTAATAATAGATCACATGGCCTTTTGCTGTGTTTTTCTATTTTTTAACTTTAACCAAAAGAGTCTCAGGCCTCGTACACACACCTGCGCGTGTGCCGTTGCCTGCGACCTGGGTGACATCGGCAGGAGAGCTGTCTTTAGATGTTCAGAATCCATATTCAGCTTTTTTTTATTCTTACACTCAAACAAGATGGAATAGTCTCTGATTTATGTCATACAAATGTATACACTAAAAACCAATGGTATACACAGAAGATAAGGAGAGCATTGCAAAGATTGAATCTGTTAAATCTGTTATGGATACCTGAGGAACTTCTTGAGGGTCTTACAGTCAATCCTTTAAGTTTTTCAGCTTTATTTTACCTCCATCTATTGTATATCTCTATGGCCTGGCTTACAGTATGAGCCAAAGGAACCAATGTATCTCTCACATCATTGAGGGAGACATACAACTATGATTTATTCTTTATTGTTTATCTGATATAAAATTGCCTTCCTAAAATACATACCATGCTTCACATTAAAAACCAAATGAATATATTCTAATAAAAAAAAAGTTAAAATAGGAGAAATGTAACCTGTTTCATGAAGAGAATCAATTCCCATGACGGAAGCAAATTCAGGTCTGTAATCGTACTCTACCAGCCTCATCTGAGCTATTCTCCTGAGCTGCTCCATTGAGTCAACCTAAAAAAATAAAAAATCTAAAGTAATAAAGTCTTCTTTATTCATGTATGATGCTTGAAGACTTGGCTATACATGCTTTGAATCATCCATTTGGCCTCAAAATCCTTTTCCCGTTTCCCATTTAGCTGTCATTGAAGAGAAATCTTTTCTTTTAATGCAGTTTTTATTTAGCAATTTAGCTTCTACTTCCACCAGGAGCGTCAATCAACAGTTATGGCTGTGATTGGCCAGGCGGGACATGTGCCCCTCCTATATAAGAACTGGGTCACATGTCCCGAAGTCTTGAGGGAAAAAATAGAGTTGTAATAAGTGCACAACTGCTCTTTCCAGGGCAGACAGGGAAAGAAAATACACAGAAAAAGGGCAATTATTTCCAATAATTGCCTTTAAAAGGGCAGTGTGAAGTGTGATAGTGACTTACTGAATCATCATTATCAATTAGAGAAATAGCAGCTCTCTTGCATCCATTTTTTTTTTCAAAATAGCAGTGCTACTGTATGCTAAACCCATACATACCCAAATTGCAGAATCTGTGGGGGTGGTTTACGAAGGTCCTTGCAGCAGTTTTCTGGAGGACTTTGCACATTCTTTTATGTGCAAACTGCTTGTACATGGATTTAAAGAGGACCTGTCACCCCAAAAATGAGCCCCAACAAATGTGCCCCCCATAATCCTCTTCCCAGCCCCTTTCTCCCCAGCCAGTTCTTTAAAACTGCACGCCCCTGTGTAAGCCTGGCGCTGTGAAGAAGAAAGTCTGCGGCCACGCTATATGTAAAGAATACCGCGGCCACAGTATTCTTCATATACAGCGCGGCCGCTGTATATGTATGAAAAATACTGTCGCCGTGCTGTATATGAAGAATGCCACGCTGTGTATACAGGTCCCCACTGACAGGGGTGTGCTGGGGGTGTGTCAGACGGCCCCCTAATGAATAAGGCTGACTGCACTGACACAAGATGCGAGAATCCGACCTCTTTTTAAGTAAGAGGTCGGATCAGTTTAAATCAACTTAGCACAAATACATTTTTTTTAAACTGGCTCGGGAGAAGGGGGCTGGGGAGAGGATTATGGGGGGCACATTTGTTGGGGCTCATTTTTGGGGTGACAGGTCCTCTTTAAGAAATGTCTCCGACACAAATTTAATCACTGAAAGGGGCGTTCTGGTGCACAGTCGGACCGTGCCCCACATTTATCATGCATAGTGCGACATAAGTGTGTTGCACCCCCCATGTTAAAGGTGCAACAAAAAAAGGTTGGTGCACACTGTCAGAGCATTGCAGGGGGCGCCAGATTCATGAAGAACGTGCTCCAAAATTTATGAATCTGGCTCATCCTGCACACTTCACGGGCAAACTGCACACAGTGCAGTTTTCACAGTTTTTAGTAAATGTGTCCCTGTATTCACTGCATCTGCATCCACTTTTCTCAAGATAGAAGTTCCACTGGTTGCTAAATCCTTATTTTCCTAAATTGTAGACCATTGCAGTCCATATTCACTGCATCCATTTTTTTTCTCCAACATAGCGTTGCTACTGTTTGCTCTATCCGCATAGTCATAAGCTCCTAAAGTGAGGTGAAAAGAAGTGCAAATGTTTTAAAAAGAAACAGTTTTAAAATGTGGAAAGCAGGAATTAAGGGACAGAGACAGGGCTGGCTCCAGGTTTTAGTGGGCCCCTGGGCGATAGAGCCTTAGTGGGCCCCTCCGTGGGCCGCCCTCCAGTGGCCACACTGCCCCCCCTCCCCTGCGGACACACTGAACCCCCTCTCCCCCTACGGACACACTGAACCCCCCCCCCCTCCCCCTGCGGACACACTGACCCCCACCTCCGGACACACTGAACCCCCCCCTGCCGACACACAGACCCCCTCCCTCCCCCTGCGGACACACTGAACCCCCCCCCCTCCGGACACACTGAACCCCCCCCCCCTCCGGACACACTGAACCCCCCCCCCCTGCTGACACAATGACCCCCCCTGCTGACACAATGACCCCCTCCCTCCCCCCTTTCCCTGATGACACACTGACCCCCTCCCTCCTGCCTCTCCCTGATGACACACTGACCCCCTCCCTCCCCCCTCTCCCTGCAGACACACTGAACCCCCCCTCCGGACACACTGAACTCCCCCCTGCTGACACAATGACCTCCCTGATGACACACTGACCCCCTCCCTCCCCCTCTCCCTGATGATACACTGACCCCCTCCCTCCCCCCTCTCCCTACAGACACACTGACCCCCTCCCTCCCCCCTCTTCCTGCAGACACACTGAACCCCCCCCCCACCCTCCGGGAAAGAAAAAAGAAAAAGGAATTCACCTTTCCTGGTTCCCCGGAGCAGCGCCTGCAGCTGTCTTCGGCCTGGGACTCCCGTACGCGCCGGCTCTGAAGCCGGCACACGTGATCCGATGACGTCATCATGTGCGCCGGCTTCAGAGCCGTCGCATACCCTGCGGAGTGCTGCATCGTGGGAACCGGGACAGGTGAGTTCTAGATTCTGCCTCTATGCTGCGCTCCCGACCAGCGCAGCATAGAGGCAGAAAAGTTATCGATCCGGATGGTGATCAATTGTACCAGTGTCTTATAGCGACACTGATACAATTGATCTGGGGGCCCGAGTGGGCCCCTCCAGTACCCCAGGGCCCCGGCACTTGCCCGGGTTGGCCGGGTGCTGGCGCCGGGCTTGGACAGAGATATGACTGTGGTGCTGCAGCTGGTGATGGAGCTAGTACTGCAATGAGTGGAAGGGCTTGCTGTATTCCCATAGCTTTTTTACCACTATGAGAGTAACCGGTCTGAACACCCTGAGTGCCCTTAATTGCAGTGAAAGGAAGGGTTTGTGGTTTTCCCATTGCTTATTTTAATGCTATGAGAGTAACCGGATCTGAACACCCTTTAACCTCAGTGGCGCCAGAGCACCTTTAACCTCAATGGCATTAAGAGCATTTATATTTTTTTCTTTAATTCCTTTTTTAATGCTTTTGTTTATTTCATTTTTTTAAATTATGTTATTATTTTAAGTACTTTCCCTAGCCCATTTCTGTCAGGGCAACTACCCTGTTATTACCCCCATTTCAGCCTTCTACCTCTTACTACCCCCATTTTACAGGCAGTTAAAATTTGGGTCCCCATTGACTTCAATGGGGTTTATGTTTGGGGTCAGGTCCGAGTCCCAAACCAAAATTTTTCTAGATGTTCAGCCGAACTCATCAAAACAAAATTTCGAAAAACCCACTCATCTGTTGTATGTAAAATAATATATACTAAAACCAAATGCTACTATTAATAATGTCACTACTTTTGTAATAATATTGGTTAAAGGTAGCTTGATGAGGATACGGTATAGGTAGGAAAAACAAAAGAGTTGTCAATATTGGTAGTTACTGTTTGTTAAGTATATATGATACAAAAGTCTTTTGTCTTGGAGTACCCATCAACTCCAAGCCCTGCTTGGACCTAGTCCATATCTTCATCTTCTTCAGTAGTCCGCCTAGACTACCAAAACCTTCTCTATGTTCTGCCTGCATGTTCTCTGACATCCCACATTCCCTACCTCTTCTCATGCTGATGATGGTATGAAAGTGAGAAAATTTAAACACCAATATCATTTATGAATTTATAGTGGTAAAAAGACAAAATCAGGATGACTACTGCATGTAAATACTGTAGAACGTTTCTCAGGTATTCCTCCACACCGATCGGTGTTCTGATGTGTTGTAAAGCAGCCATATCTTGTGTGTCAACGTAGAACAGAAAAGCATAAAGGTTCCTTGGGGCTTACCTCTTGGATGTTCCTCTTCGCTCGACTGTCAGAAGGATGCATGACTGTCCCCATCACTTTCACATTGCCACAGACAACCAGGGCTTCATCTGGTGAGTCAGTGTTAATTCCTACTCGACCGTGAGACACCACTGTCTCTGGGACATGCCCTTTCTGCCACAGGACATCATTATCATTCTCAAACTGCCCAGGGTTTGATGCCTAACATACAAAGCACAAGACAATATTTTCTGAAATTCATGACAAGTTTATGTTTAGCTGCCTGCATGTTATGCAGAAGCGGAATGGGATTTTAGAATAATGAGTTCATTAGACTAGTAACATTTCCTATTAATATAAAACACGGTTTTCAGGATCATAATAATGATGGAATTGCCGGAGCAGGCAGGGTATTGTAGTTTTATTTAAAAGGGACAAAGAGGCTGCATTTTGAAAGGCTGTGTCCTCACATATGTCCTCAGACTTCCAACCTCTTCAAGTAAATGATAGGTATGAGTGATGAGAGTTAGACCCAACTTATCCAATGCTCACGGCCTATCCTTAGAAGTAGGCATCAATACTCTAAAACCAATTCGAGCTAGGGTCTATATAAGATCCGTGCCGCCATCATCCTCAATTTACAAAATACACCTGAGGAGGCACTAGTTAAAATTGTTCTGTGTGAACACTGGTCTATTTTTTCCTAGCAGCATAAATTAATATTGTACCACAACCAGTAGTCTCCTCTCACAAATCACACTTGACCAAGCTTGTGTTATTCTGTCTACTTATATCTGGATTCTTATGACTTCTTGACTTATTTTTCTGGTTATCTATTCGGTACTTCATTGTCTTCTAGTTTTCTGACTCGGCTCTGGCAACTTTTCTTATGCGTTTGTTTGTCTTGTCTGTTGTTATCACTTATATAGTTAAGTAGGCACTGTTGCCCAGTTCCTGGCCACTGCCTATGGTGGTTTCAAGAAAGTAGGTAGGGACCATCTGGTGAGTTCAGTTTTAAGGCTCAAAGTCTGTGTCTGTCTTTCTGCTCCTTGCCTGCCCTGTTACAGTATTTTATGCACTGGCAATGCAGAGTGCCAAGCATGCAGAGTATTTTGGAAAGAGAGAGGGTATTACTTTATTAAACAGGAAAGACATGGGCCAGTACAGATGAAGGAGGTATGTAGTGGATTGTGCCAGAAACGTGCCCTGGGGCACAATATACCTCATATGCTTATCTGAAGTAAAAATAAAAATTCTGCCAAAAGAAGGCAAGTAAAAAATTTATGGAATATGTGGGAGATAGGAATTAGGATCTCACAGGGAACATGTTACTGTTATGGTTATTGTTAACTATTATTATGGTGGTTATTGCTACTGTTACCCCCTCCTTTCATATGTACACTCTTCTCCTACCCTTCCCATTCCCATCCCTCCCCTCTTCCTGTTCCCCTTTGTATTACTGCATTGTTATTTGCACCAATGCAATCTGGTTACCCTGGGGGGGGGGTCACTGGGTTTATTAATTCCCTGTACTGTATAATTCTGTTTAAAAAACTAAATAAAAATGTATGTTAAAAAAAAAAGAATTGGGATCTCAAAAACATTGAACATTGAGCAACATTGAACACTGAGTTATAGTAGAGTAACTGAAAACATAGAAAAATTATGTCTTATCCTAATATATACTTAAAATAAAATAATCTTGAATGAGCCCATTTCTGCTTTGCCCTTCATCAGAGATAAGATTACCCAGGTTCTAATTAGGTTCTAAATATAACTTCACCCATGCCCTAACTTTACCCTACTTCTATGTTACCATCTTTGATGGGTCTTTTTATTTCAAGGATAAATATAGGTTAATGTTATCCTGTGTTTTGCATCTGCTGACTTACATAGACACTTGCAAACCATCTTGATGACATCTCTTCTTTCACGTCCAAGTCTGAGTGATGAAGAGTCACATGTGCTGACATAAACTCTTATCAGAGAGAATAATGTGTTAAGATAGCACGGCTATCTTCATGGGGCGTCCAGTGGGAATGTGTTTTTGGGGCTACATATATATATGTCCCAGAGCATGTGCTGGGCTATCTATATATGCTAAGAGGGCATGTGCTGGGGATATCTATCTATATATATATATATATATGGTAAGAAAAGATCCAAGCAGCATCAAAACACACAATGAGTAAACAAAATAAAAAAAGCGGGTGCACGCCTATGAGGGCCGGGCATCAGGTCCTTCCGTTATAGAGACAAATGGAAAAAAAGGCAGCACACCAGATTGTAGTGTAAAATACCTTAGTGAATTTATTCCATGTGAAAAAGCAACGTTTCGGCTCCAAACAGTGAGCCGCTCTATATACGGAGAGAGCGTGTACTGGGGCTATCTATATATATACTTATATGTCCTGAGTTTTTGCAAGACTAGTGGTATTTGTTAAGGCTTCGCTTTTTATATTTTTCAACTTAAAAAAATAAATTCAGAATTTAAACATACCCTCACAATGATCCTTTCAGAGACATGTGCTACTACCAGATAAGATTCCTCCTTACTAACAGCATACAGGCCAACCACCAACATAAAGTACCTGTGAAAATAACAATCAAGAATGTATACAAAAAAATAGAGTGAAAAAAAAAATGTATAACATTGATTCACATAATAACATTTATATGCTGAAACCAGAGAACACTTTTAAAGGAAATCTACCACATGGATACAGATGAGCCTCAGAGGCCCCTGGCTGCTTCACAGAAGCCCCCTTCTGGCTCTGTCCCCTGATAACTATCCCTCCTCAGCCAGAGAGCCAAATGGAGGCATGAATAACTAGCAAACTACGGAGCCAGAAGGGGCTCTTGTGATGTAGCCAGGAGCCCCTGAGGCCCATTTGCATATTTCAAAAAGTCAATCTTTTTTCAAAAACGTAACTATTAGAAGCAAAACAAAGAATGTATCATGTTTCAGGGGGCACATCCTAGCATGTGGTTTCTTCCAAAAACAGCCTCACATCTGACCGTGGGTAATGTCTGGTATTGCAACTAAGTTCTATTCATTTATATACAGCTGAGCTTCAATACCAGCACTAACCATTGTCAGGTGTGGTGCTGGTCAGGAAAAAAGGCAGCCAAGTTTTTTCAATCCATGGACATTTCAATCTTTAAGCACATGCATTATACACTACCTCTGATCCGGATTTGGCTTCCCTTTCTTCCTCATATTATTTGCTGTAGTTTCGCTGAAATGTAATCTTCCCAGAGTCACTTTAGTAACTTGATCTGGGGGTAAAGTAACCCTAAAAGAGATAAAACAAATTGATTTGGCACTTGATTGTTTATCATACCAAATGTGCGTATTATTTCACATTTTTATAGTATGTATGACGTCTCATGTTCTTGTGAATTTTGTGCTACTTATGATGAACTTCCTGATAACTCATTAAGAATTAAATTTTTTATTTAATTTGAAGTACAATTTTGCTTGTTTTGTAATTGACTTCACAATATATAATATATTTATTAGTTTGTGTAAATGCCTTTTCCTCATTAACAGCAGTAGGAAAACACCTATATTTGTGATGTTTTGTGACATTTTTGTAATGTTTTATTTAAGTTTTAGGACACAAACTAAAAGTGCAGTTGGACAGCCTTACACATATGTGTGTCCACACAAAGATAGCTGTTGAGAACCAATAGACCCATCCCTTTAATAACCTGTAGTGAGATTGTATTGAAATAAAATGTTCCATTATATATTTACTACCAAACTATGTACAATATGCTAAGCTCTGGCTGCTCCACAGCATGCTTCCTATAGATAAGCCACTATGTAGAATAGGCTCAGCTCCTCCTGCAGATAATAAAATACATTGGGCCAGATCTATTATTCTGGCCGTTCCAGTTTTCTGTCTGCCTTTGCACATATAAGAACGTGCAAACCAAACTACTTGCAGATGGATTTAATAAGTGTTTGCACCAATATTGTGTCGAAAAGACAGAAAAAACATGTACCTAAAGGGGTGTTTTAGTGCTTAGTCAGAGTTTGCGACACATTTATTATAGCAACTCGACAGAATTGTGTAGCGTTATGTAAGTTAAAGATGTACCTAAAAAAAAGTGCACACTTCCTATGCAGTGCAGGGTGCCCAGATAATTAAAGACCAGTCTTCAGTATTCAATTATCAAGCGTACCCTGCAGAGTCGAAAGGCATGCTGCATATAGTGCAGTTTGCACTATTTTGGAGAAATCTGGATCAAAATATTATGGAAAAGTCATCCGATATACATCTTAAAAATTTAAGGGCGATGGAAAAGTACTTACGTAACAGGATTGAAAGGTCTTTTAGAACGGTCAGATTGAGACTGTTCAATGGTGATTGCCTGATTCATAGCTTCTACCTATTGGAACATTTGATATATTAACATACTGGAAACAAATTGACAACACACAGAACGTTTATATGGTGCCAATGCTACTGCTAATTTTGGTAGGTTGTGTATTTGACTCACTTAAACTATTAGCTCTGACTGGACATTGTGAGACGAGGGCTACTTATAGACTTTACATCTATTATTTGAGGAAATCACTGTGAGGTCAGTCTATAAATATCATGGAGAATGGTAACACCAGGTAAAATGCTGCAATGCAGAGTTATAAGAAAAGATGGAAAATACATGTTTTTAACAAAGCAGACATGTCCGGAAAGGAGACACTTGACTTCTTTCAAACTATCACTCTTCTGTACTTGTCCAAACATTTTTATTCAAATAATGAATAATTTTGCTTTGCATAGTTTCCAGCTTTTTCCATTTAGGTTCAAAATTCTCCTGCTATTACATTTATTATCTTTCCTTATCCTCCCTTTTGGTGGGACATATCCAGATATATGTGTTATGGGGATTAGTCTTTCAAGACAAGGTCTTGTGGCATTGTGTCACAGAGTGATATGTTATATGTATATGTGTATATGTGCCACCAACCGGCGTTTGTGTTGTTTTGCATGGTTTTGTTAGTGTTTTTATTTTGTATTAATCATTATACTTTTAATCTATTTTTTTGTCTAAGACATAATAATCCATACAGAAGTATACTTGTAGAAAAATAAAAAAAAATAGGAAAAAGTTATTAAACATTTGTCATTGTGGTTCCAGAACAAGGTTTAGGGGCTGACACATATTTGCTTTATTTTTACCTGCATTGAATAGTTCAAGAGACGGCAGTGTGTCATACAGAGGGATGACAATTTGAGAAGACCCCACTGATTTCCCTGCCCGACAATACAGAGAGCTACATAGTTGTTTCATCATTTCCCTATGTCTATTTGCTGGTGTTCTCTACTTTGTTGTGAAATCCCCAAGGATTTTCATGGCTTTCGGTTTAAAGCCATTTCCTTGCATCGCTGGTGTCATAAGCTAAAAATGATCTGCAGACTTCATAAAGGTCAGTAAAACTATTCCATAGTCTAAACTTACATAATATTCCAGTGCTGCTCCTACATAACTACATAAATGATTAGAGAAAGAGGAATGTGCCTGGAATGCTACGTACCTTAACCCCAAAGACTCTTAAATAGAAGTTGTCAACAGGATTCAGGCCCAACTGGGTTTTGACATATTTAGGGTTTCCAAGCACTCGGATGTGAACTGTGACCTGAAAGTGGTTCTTTTTCTGGCATACATATGCATCATCCACCGTTGAAAAGTTAAATCCTTTGTCAGTGATTACTTGGTATCCAACAGCAGGACTAGAAGAAAGAACAGGATGATTCATCTGCTAACTCATTACCTTACATGAAAAATGAAAATAGCATGGATTTATTTTTAGTTATCATTAGTTCAGTTAGTTTTGTCATTGTACAAACCATGAACGCTGTTGGGCTTATTTTGTTGGTAATACCATTAAATAATTGACCACAACTCTGGATTATTGTGATATAACATGCCCATTCCCAGAACACAACTCTGCAGCAATCATTACTTGAGAAATGTCACGTGAAAAAACATCATGTGACATGTAGCTCTAGGTGGCAAATGAGAAACTTTAACAGGGTAAGTATAAGGTGTTAGGCCATTTGCACACAAACGTTTTTGTGTTTTGTTTCCTAGCACCAGTATTTGCTAGTAACTTGCAAGTGTATGATCCTAGTGACCCTGTGGAAAAACTCAGGGTCTAAAAACTATTCTTCGCTATGTTTGCAGCACTACCCACACATAGAAATCTATGGGAACGTAGAAAATACTGATCTAACAAAGTTGTCTGTGTGCCATCCATATTTGCAGAACAGTTATTTAGCAGCCTTCTGTGCTTTTCTGCATGTGACATACAGATGACACACGGCCCATATTTACGGAGGATAAATGAAAAACAGGCAAAATATGCAATGCAAAAATGAAACTAAAAGCCCTAGTTTGAGGTCAGAGGGAAATAAAGGTCAACCAAAACACTTCTTTTACTCTGGCCACAAACTTTTGGCTCTCTTGTCTGGTTTTTCAGTCCATATCACCTTGGACAAATATGTTTGTGTGCAGCAGAGCTTACTCTGTTAATTTTGTACAAGTAGCCAACCACTTTAAGGCTCTTCTCACCTCTTGTCCTTGTTGAATTGAGAGTCCCTTCTCTTGAGTTTTACTAAATTACATTAATGTCAAACAGCAAATACAAAAGCTCTTAAACGCAACAATCACTTGCACACTGAGGGAGTTTATCACTGAAGTTGCATCATTGAAAAAAAAAATAAAAACCTAAAAATTCTAATCAACCCCTTTCCCTAGCACTGATATAAAAATAAATTGCAAACATGTCAGGTAACGGCATGTCCCAAAAGTACCAATCTATCAAGATGTAAAACCAATTTTTCCCATCCGTTACCTTTAACAGAAAATAGCACCCAAATGTCCAAACAGGCCCTTTTTTCAATTAGGACCATCAGGGCCTTCGTCATAGATGATGATCTATGACGAAGGACCTGATGCTCTGAAACGCGTCAGATGTAGATGTGTACAGCTTCCTATCTTTGCATCTGCCTTTTGCCTGTATTGTAACCATTTCTGGATGATTAAAGCTGCTCTACATTTTTAACGGATCAATCAAGTTTTTTCTTGTTGTCTATATGCTCTACCACTATGACATAATACAGCCTTTTTATTTCCTTTACTTATGACCCCCTGGGTGGGGAAATGATAGCTGTGGCGGATTGTACAGCTTCATATTTTGTGAGCTTAAATAAAAATATATGGAAACTAAAATCAATAGGTAATACAGTCCAGAAAATAGTAGCAATAAAAATATGATCTCGACCTGTGGAAAATGACACCTTACACAGCTTTGTACACCGTAGTATAAAAACATTATTAGCATGAGAATATGGCGAAACATGGCATTTTTTTGTACATAAATCTGTTTTGAAATCTATTAAAATATAATAATAATTTGGAGCGCACAGTAAAACTGTGCAGACAAGACAATGAAAACCCAGTGCAAATTAAGGATTTTTTGTCAATTTCACCAAATCTGGATTTTTTTTTACTGCTTCACAGTACAAGGCATGGAATATTAAATACCGCCACTCTGAAGTACAATTTCCTATGCAGAAAACAAGCCCTCATAGAGCTCTGTACACAGAAATATAAAAAAGGGCATCATCTGGAAGGGGTAAAAGGGTACCTGCCACCAGCCCCCACACTTGTAAACCACAAAAAGTACCTTATATGTCAGTTTTCAAAATTGCGAGCCATGTCTTTAGAACTATCCAACTACGGTATTTGAAAAATGCACTTATCATCCCAGCAGTCAAGCAGCTAGTCTATGTCATGGCCACCTCGTCAGCTAACTACGCCTCCTGATCCGGAGAAAGGGCCTAAGTAAATGTGCCCAAAATTTTATAAAAATATAAAGAGCTAAAATATTGCAGTTGTAAGTTGTAACTCATGGCTACTGGGTCACCGCTGATATATAAACCTAATGTTTTTAAGGTAGGACATGCTACAAAATGCAATCAATTTGTATAGGTGTATTCATTTATGCATATGTATTAGTTGAAGCAGTTTTGGTAAAACTGATGCAAAGATGCTGTTTAAAGGTTGAAAAACTGATACGAATGATAAAAAACGGATATATCTGTGAATAATCTGTTACATCCTTTAGACATTACAGAGCAGTTATTTGAGCCTTTTTTCTGATTTCTTACATTTGCTGAGAAAGTGCATTGTACAAGCTACTCCAGTTTGATGTCTGGAAGGGTTTCCATGTTAGTGACTGATAACATTTGTCAATGGAAGATACTGTCTGTTCATCGCTTTCATATCCATGCCCATCCATCATACAATCAGAAGGTGGTGCTACAAGGAGAACAACACAGTCTTAATATACAATAGTTGAATCAATTCTACATCATCTCAAATAAACAGATTTACTGAAGGTTACAACATCATTACTTTGTCTTGTGTCCACATTCCAGGCCTGTGACCAGTTCTCTCTCTCTTCCAGGTGCACAAGCTTTCGCTTCTTGGATGAAGAAAATGAAGACCTTGATAGCAAAGTTAGGAAGATATTAATGCTGTGAAATTACTACCATATATCAATCTTAGGCTAAATTCACACTGCCGTGAGCCCGCCGCACCGTAGCACGGCAGGCACATGGCAGCGCGGGGAGAGGAGGAGGAGGTGAGCGCAGCTCATCCCCGCCCCTCTCCATAGGAATTAATGGCGCACTGCGCCGTAATACGGGGAAAGATAGGACATGTCCTATCTTTCCCCGGACTACGGAGCGGTACGGTGCCCGTACAGGGCCGTGAGCCCATAGAAGTGTATGGGGGACGTATATCGGCCGTATATCTGTCGGCCGTATATACGTCCCCCATACTGTAGTGTGAATGTAGCCTTATGCAAAGATTTATCATGAAGCTAATTTTTTGAAATTTTTTATTCTAATATTGAGTCTTCCAGTAAATAGGGTCTATAGGGTGTATAATTTACATAGTAGGGACACATTATAGTCAGAGGCTGCTGGAGCTAAATAGGAAGTTTCTTGTTTCTATAATCTCCTATATGCTCCTGCTGATTCTTTAGAGAATTCTTTATAGATTTGTCCTCTACCATATATGTGCAGTATACATAGGAGACATTAGCGCAGTTAGTCTCTACCAATCAGCTCTGAGACAACTGAGAATTAGACAGGAGCATACAATAGACTTGTGGTCCGTTGTTTTCATCTTGCATATCATCCGTGGTGTATGTTGCACCCCCACCAATGTCAGTTTTAGGACCTGCACTACCTTTTGTGGCCCAGACAGTCAGCTTCTGCATATGACAGTGAAATCCATGTTTTTTTGCATGAGCCAATATAAAGTAAATAGGGACATGTGTTAGGTGTAAAAAATAAATCTAGCACACGTCTATTTTACATGTTCATGGGAATGAAGTTTTAGAAATAGAACCAACAGATCAGAAACGGATAAAAACACAGGCAATATATTGTTAGATTATTTCAGTACACAAAGTTTGTGCACTGTGACAGATATAGTACACTGACATGCTGGTGTGTGAGCCTCTGGTGGGATCTGCTCCTTTTAGCTTTTTATTAATAATAATAATAATAATAATACTTTATTATCCCAAGCGGGAACTTAAAGTGTCACCTCTGCAATACATCAAATTGACAAAACATCACATATATAAAAAGAACTCACATGAAAAGAACACATATACAATAAGACAGAGTAAAAACACCAATACACATAAGTAAATTTCACCCGATATTCAATTAATAGTTACTTAAATAAATTATAAAAGTAATAAAATAGTACCCATTTTTCCAGTAGTCTTATTTTCTAAAACATTCCTATTTTACCCCCAATTGCGGCATTTGACAGCTCGAGAGCGGCCGGTATAAACGTCTTTTTAAATCTCTCCGATCTGCAACGCAAGAGAATAAAACGGGAGCTAAAACCACTAATCTGTGCCTGCAGCACGCCATGCATTGGATGGTCACTGTTATTTCTAATTTTTTCCAATTTCCTTATTATCCCGCACTGTACAAGTTTCTCCCATCTATCAAATTGCAGACCCACTATCGAGGAGGCTTTCTTAATTATTTTATCCATCTTTTGACAGTCCCTACTAGAAATACAGTTGCCCCAAGCCACTAGGGCAAATGCAAATGCACTGACCATAACCGTATTATAGAAACCGACCAACATAGTCTTCGGGATGTCAAATGCCCTTAGTCTACGTAAAAAGAATAGATTACTATTAGCACGTCTGGAGACCTTATCAATATGCTCATGCCAGCTTAATTTATTGTCAATGATCACGCCCAGATATTTATAGCTACCAACCTGCTCCACTTCTGTCCCTGCTATATTAAGTGGTTTGGGCATAACGCCCTTTTTTCTTGAGAAATCTATAACCAATTCTTTCGTCTTATTTACATTTAATACGAGACCATTTGAGCTGCACCATTCGGTAAATGTATTCACTGACTCTCGGTATTCACCGTCGTCCCCCTCTGTGATACAGCCCACCATTACCGAATCATCAGAGTATTTTTGAAGAAAACAGGCCGGATCATTTTTCCTAAAATCCGAAGTGTATAAAATAAACAAAAAAGGAGCTAACACAGTGCCCTGGGGGGCCCCCGTACTGCACACCACCTCATCAGACCATATGTCACCCAACCTAACCCTCTGCGGTCTGCAGCGCAGATAAGTCATCAGCCATTTGATCATGGTTGGTTCTATCTGCATAAGCTGCAGCTTCGACTCTAGCAATGCTGAGATGATCGTATTAAATGAGCTGCTAAGGTCAAAAAATGTCAAACGTACTTCTGTTTTGGGGGATTCAAGATGAGCACATACTGTATGTAACAGGTTGATTAATGCATCATCTACCCCCAGCCCACACCGATATGCAAATTGTAGTGGGTCTACAAAATCCTTCACTACACTAGATAAGTGCCGCATAACCAGTCTTTCTAAGATTTTCATGACCACCGGGGTCAGCGCTATTGGTCTGTAATCGTTTAACGTTTTCGGTCGAGGGACTTTATTCACAGGAACTATGACCGAAGTTTTCCATAAAGTTGGCACTATTCCACATTGTAGGCTCATATTAAATAAATGTGTAAAAACCTCACCTAGCTCTCTACAGCACGTTTTCAGGACCCTATTGTCCAACATGTCTGGGCCTCCAGCTGTACTAGATTTTATCCGTCCTAATTCTAGTACCACATCCTCGACTTTAATCGGTGGCATCATCTCCTGTTTTCCTCCCTCGTAGTGTTCCCCCTTTAAATTTACACCATCCCATACATTACTTCCCGACACTATGGAATTACTCATATCATCAAAACGATTAAAGAAATATTCAATTCGTTAGCCTTCTCTATATTCCCTGTTTACAAAAAAAGGCTTTTTAAATTATGCAAATAACCCTGAGGGCTCCAAGCTACATAGGTTATAATGGAGTCTGGAGCCCCTGGAGCATAATTTTTAAAGCCTTTTTTTTAGTAAAAACAAGGGCATAAGAAGCTTAAAGAAGAGCAGACCCTACCATAGGGGGCACACACTTGTATGTCAGTGTGCTTGGTTTACAATCCTTCATCCTGGTGGTAGATGTCCTTTAAGTCTTCTGCCTATAGGATTACCTTCCATATAGTTTCCAGTTTAAAGGGAACCTGACAGCAGAAATTGACCCAATAAACCACTACCAATATGTTATCAAGCAGATAAACACCTTCTAGATCATATCTATTTTATGGCCCAGCATGGTGGCATCGTCTAGAAAATCAACTTTGAAGTGAGAAGTAATTTGGTTGTATAAAGTCAAGGAGGCAGAGAATTTAGCACTGAAGTCAAGCTCTCCTAGCCTAGAAAGCCCCTTCACTGTAATTAATGGTCCTGCATCCAGACACATTGCTAACCAGATCTCCTTCATTTTGAGTCTTTCCCAGTTACATGAGTTTTTTGATGTTGAAGGAAAAGAACCCCCCCCCCCTTTAAGGGCAGTATTTTGTCTTAGCTGCCATTAATAAAGTGGTAAAATATTTTTGATGCCTTTTCAGCTGTCACTGTATAATGCTGCACAGAGTAGTCACCTGATCCCTGTTTTATTTCTGTAGTAAGTGGGAAGTTAAAGCATGAAGTTAGTGAGATACAGTTTAGATGAAATCACAAATACTTTTGTGAAATTGTACAAAAGTGATATTTACCACCCCAAGAACCGAAAAGAGTTTTTTGAGGACAAACACAACTAAATAAAGAGGTCTATTACTACAGTGACATCTGGTGGAAAACTACTGCATATGCACTGCTTACATTTCTGTGCAGGAGAATCATCTATTTCTTGGACCTGAATGTATACAACGTATATCTCCATTCACTGACAACGAGCACAGATCTTGAAATGTCAGTGTGACACATTTTTGGACAATTTCAAGTATTTTCACTTTAAAGTGAATAAAACCACTTCACAAATCTACATAGGTAATTGCTGTCATAGAATGAACTATGTTTGGAAATGTGAAGGTATTTTTTACAGATGTCAGATTTTATGAGCGATTCTTTAACTTGTAGTGAATAACTAGTGTGACAGTCACATCATTAATGCAACCTGCTGCTTGGGGAGACCCTCTGCTGAGTGTATGGATAATTGTATTCCATGCACGATGGTGGTGGAGAGCCATTCCATGCTGTGCCTTGGCTGTTCACTTTCATACAGTTGTCCTGTGAAGCAGAAAGGGCATGGATGCCAGAATTCAGAGACTGCTCCACGTATCTGCAGGATCCTGAAGAATGTGTCGAAAGCGAAGGTTGAAGACCAATGGACCAGCAAGTAGGGTGGATTGGACCTAAAATGGAAGAATATTATATTATGAAAATATATTATATTTACAAATTGCTAAGAATCAGATTAAAGGATATTCCATCCCAGACTTTTCTGTGCCAGACCGATAAAAAGACATGGATGTCTTCTCTGGGACCCACATCCATCTGTCTCATAATGGGTGCCCACTTCTTCTTCAGACTGCTGAGCTAGCCAAACAGGCTTGGCTCTCTTCCCTCACTTAAATGGGAGTTTGTGTGTTCTTCCTATATAATTAGTCTGTTCTGGTCTCCACTTATATGTGAATATTAAAACTGTGCATTGATAGCTTAACTAGCTTCTTATGAAACTGAACATATTTTGCACCATTTTTTAATAATCCTTGCATGGCACATCAGATTTACTAGGAGATACCAGCCCCTCATGCACAAGAATGAAATCTGAGCCATTTCCTGCATGCTACTGATTGCAGCTATAACCTTCACACCTCTATTTCAACCCAGACTCAGGGCTGCCATCATGGGGGAGTCTAGTAGGATTGTGTTCAGGGGTCCCCCGAAGGGTTCACAGTACCCACAACCACCACCACCAGCACTGTGATGAAGATCCGCAATTATTCTAAATTTTAAAAAAAATCTAAATCATGGTGTACACCCCTGAAACGGAAAAGGAGAAGACAGACCCACAGGGGCGGGGAGAAGAAGCTGAAAGGTGAGTATAGATTTTATTCTCCCCAAGAGGGCCCTACCGTGGACATTACACTAATGATGTGGGGGATTTACTTAAAGGGATGCACCTGGGGTGGACATTTCAATAAAAAGGGACATCTGGGGGTGGACATTTCATTAAAGGGGGGCATCTGCTGTGAACTGGGGGGTCTGACTGTGGACTGGGGGGAGCTGACTATGGACGGAGGAACAGACTGTGGACTGGGGGGGGGGCTGACTATGGATGGGGGAACAGACTGTGGACTGGGGGGGCTGTATATGGACTAGGGGAGCTGTGTATGGACTAGGGGGGCTGACTATGGACTAGGAGGGCCGAGTATGGACTGAGGGGACATGTGCTGGGGGATATCTATATACTGAGGGGACAAGTGCAGGGGCAATCTATAAACTGAGTGGGCACATGCAGGAGCAATCTATATACTGAGTGGTCACATGCAGGAGCAATCTATATACTGAGTGGTCACATGCAGGGGCAATCTATATACTGAGTGGTCACATGCAGGAGCAATCTATATACTGAGTGGTCACATGCAGGAGCAATCTATATACTGAGTGGGCACACGCAGGGGCAATCTATATACTGAGTGGGCACATGAAGTAAAGTAGGGTCTTGTCAAGAGTCTAGCTTGTCATGTCATGTAAAAATGTTTTGGTAAAAAAAAAAAACTGTATATATAATGTTACTTATTCAAACATGAAATAGTTTAAAAATCCCAGTTCATACAGAGCAGAGCCACACTACAACCGGAAAATTGTGCCTGTAAAACTGTAGCGAGTTACACTACCTAAGAAGACAAGAACATGGCAGATCCTGCTGAGATGGTGGGTTCTCATACATAATAGTCATGGTAAATAATTACACAATAATCTTGCAATCCTTGCACTTCTGCTAACCAGTTTCCTCAATAATAAGACTCTTATCGGGCTAGTAGCACTGCTAATCATTTTATTAAGGATTATTACTTTGTAAGTGTTTTTGAAGTCTATTAATAATCTATAAGTTTAGAAAGTACAAACCTAAAACACAGAATTTTATATTCACTGACAGCAAGATGAGTTAGTGGAAGTCACATATTAGCACCTCACTGAGGCCGCCTTTACACGTGGCCACAAGAAGGGGCTTGGGCCGATAGCATATGCATTTTGTGATGGATAACAAGCACCGCATGTTTTATATGTAAAGAATGCATAACTCTACATCTCTTTACAGCTGAAATGTGCTTCAAGCCTCATCAGGGCTCTTGAATTGCATTTCAAAGCACAATTCATGCTCCATGTGTGAACGGCAGCCACCTCATTCTGTTAAGGGATTGTAAAAATGTTAAAGTGAATAGATCCACTACAGGACAAACATAACACCATTTATAGCTATTCCATATTCAGACTGATGCAACGCTCAACTGAGATCTGACCCAATGTAAACAGAGCCAGAGCCTGACCTCAGCCAGAGCCTGACCTCAGCCAGAGCCTGACCTCAGCCAGAGCCTGACCTCAGCCAGAGCCTGACCTCAGCCAGAGCCTGACCCCAGCCAGAGCCTGACCCCAGCCAGAGCCTGACCCCAGCCAGAGCCTGACCCCAGCCAGAGCCTGACCCCAGCCAGAGCCTGACCTCAGCCAGAGCCTGACCTCAGCGCAGCTTCCATGCCCTTGTAATCAAATAGGTGCATGGCATGGGGAGACAACCCCTTTAATGTCTAAAGGTGTGTTCTGGAAATACATTTCTCTATTTCTGTAAAGCCCCACTATTCGATGGTCATGGGTCTGCATGGTCTTTTAAGCAATAGAAATGACTGGGTCGGTCACATAATTTTTCTTTCGTGAAATATGACTGTAAAATATCTTTAATTGATTCATATTTATGTGTTACCAACTGGGCCAATTAATTGCTTTGTGACCAACCCTGTGGGGCCTTTGAAGCTGAGGTGGAACTTGAAGCTCCTGGACTACAATTCATAAAAAAACAAAATAAGGTCCTCTCTATCGTGTGCCTTATATAACTTAGGTATACATGGTCAGAAGTCATAGATCATATAATGATAGCATATTTGATACCTAATACGGACTCTGACACCTGAGACTGACACTTGAGTGTCTTCAGAGATCAGTGTTGCATACATACACTGCATCTACTTCCTGCCTAGCAAACAAGCTCAATTGACTTATGAGGCAATGTGACAATCTTTAGGCCTCACATGTCAGTGTCAGAGGCTTGTGTACTGGATACACTGAAAATATTTCCTGCCTAGCAAACATGCTTAAAGGGGTTTTCCCACAAAAGAAAATTATTACATTTCAATCCCATAGTGATGTAAACACAATAAAGATCAGTTTAACCCCTTACATTACAAATTCACTAAGTGTTATTGCTGTTTTAGCTCCTATCACTCCCTCGGCTGCTCAGTGCAAAATCGCAGGGCGGGGCGGGGACTCTCTAAGCAGATACATTATGATCCATCTAGTTCTGTGGGGTGGCAATTTGGTTAGATTATCAGGGTACAGGTGTATATACGCCTTCATCTGGCTACTGACATTGTGCTAACACACTGACACATATAAAGAGATGAGACAGATCAGAGATGCATGATGCCTATTACACAGAGGCTGACAGACTTTTACACTGTTACATTGTGAGCCCTGCTACATCTGACAGCTATGTGCCTGCCTTCCCCTTCCCCTGGATCACTTATCTCCTTGTAGTTTGCAGTCTCTCTCTCTGCTCATGATCTCCTGGCAAGATGTGAGTGTCTGAGCTCCGTGCATGGGGCGTGACTACAGGCACACAGCAGAGACAGACAGAAATCTCAGCTCCACGATCTCACACAGAAGTCCAAGATGGCGGCCCGACCCCAAGTCATAAGTCATAGGGTCGTGTCTAGGGGCAACTGAAGTTGTGTACACCACGACTGATAGCGACAAGTTGGACTTATATCTGTGAAATACTGTATTTTTGTTAATAACAGTGAATTGCAGTTGTTATTTTGTTATATACAAAAGAAACTTGTCTTTGTGGGATTACCCCTCTAAATGATGTGACAGTTTTTAGACTCACAACTCAGTGTCAGAGGCTTGTGTACTGGATACGCTGCATATGCTTCCTGCCAAGCAAACAAGCTCAAATGACTTTTGTGCCTAACAATCTTTAGACCTGTCATCTGTGTCAGAGGCTTGTGTACTGGATACACTGCATATACTTCCTACCTAGCAGCAGACATGCTGAAATGATGTGTGAGTCCGATATTTGACAGTCTTCAGATCTCGCTGTCAGAAGCTTTGTGTAGTGGATATATTGTATCTTCTTACAAACTGTGGCAATGAGGAAGAGAGCAGTGACAGAGGTAACTAACCAAGCATCTAGTGCATTAGTTTCTTACACTTGCAGAAGCTGCTGCTAAAATCTTCTTAGCTAAAGGCAGGTAATTAATAAATGACTTATAGCTACTGTATATGTTAATCATGTGCACACATCTCTTAACACTAGAAAGCCCTATAAGTGTGTTTAACCCCTTGACGCTCCGCTCCTTAGCTCTACGGCGCAGAGGTGCGGGGGTTTATGAAGAGGGCTCACGGGCTGAGCCCTCTTCATACACAGGTGGGGTTTGTTGCATATTGCAGCAAACCCCCACTGCTAATAACCGTCAGATCTGAGGCTGCATGGTTTCTGCAGATTCGTTACAAAGAGCAGTGGCTCATTGTAATGAATACTGTGCGAAAATGCCATATGCTGCAATACAGTATAGCTAGTACAGCATAGTATAGTAGTTTCAAAAATAATTAAAAAAAGATTAAAAAAAAAAACTAAAAGTTCAAATCACCTCCCATTCCCTAGTACTGATATAAAAAGTAATAAACAGTAAAAATCACACAATAGTTTTCGCCACGTCCCAAAATGCCCGATCTATCAAAATATAAAAATGGTTATTGCCAGCGGTGACCCCAATAACGGAAAATAGCACCCAAATGTCCGAAACTCAACTTTTACACCATTTTACATCACATAAAAAAATTTAATAAAAAGTGACCAAAATGTCGCACAGTCCTCAAAATGGTAGCAATGAAAATATTGGCTCATTTTGCAAAAAAATTACACATCACATAGCTCTGTATACTAAAATATAAAAAAGAGTTATAAGTGTCAAAAGATGGCGTTTTTTTTTCCTTTTTTGTACACAATCGTTTAACTTTTGAAAATATGTTAAAACGCAATAAAACCTGTATAAATTTGGTATCACCGTGATCGTACCAAACCAAATAATAAAGTAGAGGTGTTATTTGGACCACATGGTGAAAGTGGTAACGCGAACACGTTTTTTCCAATTTTACCACATTTGGAATTTTTTTACAGCTTCCCAGTACACAGCATGGAATCATAAATAATGCAACTGAGAAGTAAAATTTGTTACGCACAAAATAAGCCCTCACACAGCTCTGTACACGGAAAAATGAAAAAGTTATGGATTTTTGAAGGTGGAGAGCGAGAAATGAGTGAAAAAAACCTGCATCCCTAAGGGGTTAATGCCTAAACAGTTGTGATACCAGTAATGCATATATTATACCTATGTAATAAAGTAGAGATCTAGTTTATAAAGTGGAATTTTTATATTACATGCAGCACAGTATGTATGTGTGCAAATGTCTGTACCTAGAAAGTCATCTATTTAGATACAGGTCATTCTTTAAAAAAAAAGTATGTTCTGTATGTTGTACTGAGCTGCACTGTGCAAATTTGTAGTGTGTTTCATACAAAACCATACAATGTAGTTATTGGAGCCCCAGAGGCTTCAGGGCCTGGAATCAACTAATCACGTTACCCATTTCGGCTATGCTTCAGGTTAGAAATACATTCTTTTCACTGCAATGGATATATATACTGAGCAGCAGCAGGAAGTGTTGTCGAAGGTTAGTCAATCAAGTATCTTCTTATTGCAGTCATTTGTCGTTATAGTGAAAACATTGGAAATTGCATTGTACTTATGCTGCAGATTTGAGCAGCTAAAATACACAGTGAAAATATAATTCACAATACTGTACGTACAATATATAAAGTATATTATTCTTGACCTTTGCAGTTCCTTTTGGATTAGTACCTAATTTCTTCAGTAGTAATTAACCCTACTCACCATTGATCTGTGGGGGTGAACATGGCTCTGATCCTGAATCGGGTGGAGAGTCTGGTAATCTGATTACAGGAAAAAAAAAGGGTTCTGATTTAACAAATCAGGATAATATACAGATGTTATTGGATCACAGCTCAAAACCTAGAATTAAGTGTATACAGGCATTGGGTCCGACTTATCAGGCTATGCCTATGTTCTATATATCACTAGTGAGAATAGTTTCTCCAAAGTCTCAAACAATGTGTATACGTTGCCTTCAAAAAAAGCTAGTTTAGTTACAAAAGAACCAAGTATTTTCCAACGTTACAATACTTCAAATTGTGAATTAAAAATGTGTGGGATTTAGGTCAGATAATTGACTCTAACCTCAAAGTACAATGCATTAACCCGTCAACTGCATGAACCCTTAGCATAGCTAAGCAATAAAATGTGAGAACACTCAGATCTAATAAGTTAACAGTTCATAAAAACACAGTTTATTTTCAGTAATATAATTTCCTGTGATTTATATAAACAAAAAACGGCAGCAAACTAAGAGAACATTTAGACGAATTGTATATCCTATTGTTATTGGTAAAATAAATACACTGCAGTGCAGATTTGTTGCAATTTTAGAATCAAATCAGGAATGCTTTTATCCATGTGAAGAAGAAAAGAAGCAGAGGTTGTGGTCAAACGACCATATGCCAAAAAATTCCAACAGGGCGTTCCTTGTATAAGACCTATTTATTATTAATCTAAAAAGTAATACATTAAAAAATTTATTATAATAGCACAAATAGATCTCCTATAGTGATTACCCATAATTATATGGATATCTGATTCTGAAAATAATAGATGGTCTGAAACAGACTGTACTCAGTCCCAATATCCAAATGATTATGCTGAAACACCTTTTATGTTATTATAATTTTTCAATGTATTATTTTTTTTATCTATAATATATAGATTTTGTACAAGGAGCTCCCAATTTGAATTTTTTTTGCCTATGGTCATTTGATCGCATCCAATGCATCATCCAGCCTGGATTGACATCTGCCAGACTAGGTATTCCTAGATTTGTTTGTACAAGTAGAAAATAAAGACTTCCCCTTATCCTTTTTGATCCAACTTTTTTTTTTAAAAGTGTCCAATCCACACAATGTGAACCTAAAGTTTTAGAAGACAATTTTGTACTGTCTGAAGGAGAGTTGTTTTTGTAATTCTCATTGCTACAATGTCTATGAATTTGTAAAACTATGTATTTAGCAATGAAAATGAAAATATTTGCTGTATATTACAGTAGCATTAAAGTAAATTGATTTTAAAAAAAATTTACCCAATGCAATTTGTCTCAATGTGGAAATTGTTGCAGAAAATAAATAAATGATCATGTCACTTTTTAGTGTTGTTTTTTTTTTTTTACATTGAAGAAAACCACAAGAAAACGACAAACAAACCTTGTATGAATGTGGATTTCATGCAGATATTTCCAGGAAGTGGCATCAGGTAATAGGTGAAAACAAGAGGTAAAAATGCAGGAAACTAAATTGCATCAAAATAGCACTACACAGAACTCAAATCTGCATGACATCATACACCAACACAGATATATACAATACATTGTACAGAATAATTCATAAAGTGATAACTTACAATGCTCCAAATGCATAGTCACTACTTATATATTCTTCAAGCATTCTCGTATCCACCATAGGATTATCCAAGGCTCTGTGCACATCCTGGTCTGCAATATTACATAAAATTTATTGTTCTCAGAGAAACTATATGATCATATTAATATAAAATATATCATAATAAGAAAATATCAAAAGTATGATTACAGATAATATTCAAGAGGCAGTCAAGTCAACACTGTTTAGTCAATTAGAAATGACAAAGCACCTAAAAAAAAAACCCCTACCAGACCACTTTTCCAATCTGTGTGGACATTAGCTATGAGTGATGCGATTCACTCCCTTAATGCCCCTATCTCCCTGAATAGGTAAAAGAGGTAGTAAACAATTTACCAAATTTACCAGTTTGCCATATTTATACTACCAAATGTTTCTCAGAAAAACAAGCCAAACAATTCCCCAGAGGGGTTATTGTGAAATAAAATAACTTTTATTGATCCTACTCTTTTTTGGGAAAAAAGCTTTTTTTCAGAAAACACATCTCTTGTTTCAGACAGCCTCTGCTGTTTGTCAATTCCCGCTGACAGAAACCCAGCCATGCTATGATCACCAGTATTATAACAATAGCAGAGTTGCTATTGTAAAATATATCTTTATATCTGGTACCATCAACTGTCCCTAAACTGTTTAATAGCCCATTTCCACACTTCCCTCTTTTCTTACAGATTAATCAGAGGGAAAATGGTGAGGTCAATCATAATGGAGAAGAGCAAATTTTAAAGTTCCAGTGACATCTCCTATATCTCCTGGGAGCGGGCCCACTCTGTTAGGTAGTTACGGCCTCTGGTCGGTGCAATATTATTGCTGGCCCGAGTGGTGGACCAGCGGCACTAAGATGTACAGCCTGGTACGAGGTTCCCATGCTAGTGGATGGTGGCTGATGACATCACCTTGATGCATCCGGCTCTCTAACAAACAGGCGTATGGTCCCATCCCCTTATGAAACAAGCAAGGAGGCTTGTTCTTCTGATGAAAGATTGAGTGAGGAACTCGATTGAGTTCAAATCCCATTTTGCTATTGGTACCAAAGGTTCCTTCAAACTTTGCTCCCACATGTGACACAGGTATTCAGTGCTTTCGTAGGAGTAGAATCTCTGCCTATCACCCTCACCCATTCTTAATTAATTCCGAAGCCTGAGAAACCTAAGATGGAAGCGCTATTTACAGACTAATCTCTCTCCTAAATGCTGTTTTAATGATTTTTACGAAATAATTGCCAAACCCGAATGATCCTGTGGCTCCCCCATATGATTTATAGGGATCAGGTATGTTTCCTACCATGTCGCCAGGTAGGCGATAATACTAGAAAAATGATTGGTCTCATAGATGCGTTAAAAAAATGGACGAACCTGCCCTTATTCTTAGCTTTGACAATGAAAAGGTCTTTCTTTCCAAGCCATTCTTTGGGCATACACACTGGACGTGACCGTACATCTTAGTAGTTTCCAATGGACAGATCCTGAAAGGCTATGATTTCAAATAAAGAGCCTATAGTTCTAGGTAAAGAGATTTTACTTGGGTCTGGTGATTCATCGGCCACCAGCTCCTCCAATCTACGTATATAGCGGAGCTCCTGTATTCACTCCACAGGAGTAGGTGGGTGGGGGATCTTCCAGTGTCGAGGGATCACCTTGCCGCCGTAAGAAAACAGCGAAGGAGGCCCTTTTTGATGGAGGAGACTAGATCCTATGAAGCGTGAGCGGGCACTTTTGTACCATCGTGATAAGATCTTATAATTCTTCTCCTGTGCGCTGCAGGGTAAGGGAAGTTTGTGGGAGAATAATAAAGCTTTTTCCGATTCCGCTTCCGTAAGGGTAGCTGATAGTTCAGTCTCCTATGCAACCACAAACCCTGGATTCCCCCGGGAGGATCCAGTGAGCAGTATAGCGTATAACTTAGATAGGAAGTGGGCTGGGGGCTAGGAGCCTAAGCGGGGCCTCAAACACAGTAAGGGACACCCCAAATCTAGAGTCAGGGGTCAGAGCTTACATATGACGCTAGCTGTTGATATTCCAGCCAAGATAGAGGGGTGTCCGGATTTGAGGCTCACAGAGTGTCCCAAGCAGCTAGTTACGGCCTCTGGTCGGTGCAATATTATTGCTGGCCCGAGTGGTGGACCAGCAGCACTAAGATGTACAGCCTGGTACGAGGTTCCCATGCTAGTGGATGGTGGCTGATGACATCACCTTGATGCTCACCACCTGACCCATACGGGTATCTGCTTTTGCTTCCCAACATAGAAATCTCCTTCTCCACATCCCTGGGGGAAAAGCTGGGTTGTTAAATAAGGGGGTGGGAGGGCCCTGCAATCTAACCAGGGAGCCCCGAGAGGCCAGTCTGTCCCATTCATGAAAGAAGTATGGGGGAAAAAAGAAAGTCTGTGAAGCTCTCTGGTCTTGGGCTGGCTGCAACCATGGAATAGTAATAATGTGGGGGTGAGTAAGGTCTGTCTCCAAAGACACCCACTGCTTGGATGCATTGTGGTAATGAGCTCAGATGCTGAGTGGTATAGTTTAGGATCAGGGAGGCCCATCTCGCCTGCAGATTTAGGTCTGGCGTGAGTGGCGTAGCTGATCCGGCTTGTCCTACCTCCCCACACGAATCTTCGGAAAGCCGATTTAAGGCTAGTAAATAATGAGCCCGGAGCACGTATTGGTAGGGTTTGAAATAGGTAGAGGAAACGTGGCATTACATCCTTTTTGAGGATGTTAATACGTCCGAACCATGATAGGTTGCTGTTACGGTATCTAGCCAGGTCCCCTACTGTATGATCTAAAAGTGTTTTGTAATTAAGATTGTAAAACCGGGAAAGGTCTGCCACGATATCTAACCCTAGGTAGCAAATGTGCGATCTCTGCCATTTAGAGGGATGCTTCTGTCTCGGGGAGGGAAATAGTTTAAGTCTTCTGACTTGGATAGGTTGACTTTGAAATTTCTAAGGAGGCCAAATCGGGAACATTCCGCTAGCATGGACGGGAATCGCCAGGCCCAGGCACATTCAGAATTATAGAGATCAGAGCATGGTCTAACCAGAGGGCTTAAGCGTTGGTAGGCCATGGATTGCCAGCCCAGGGCATGGTGTCTCAACCAGAACATGTCGATACGACTGGGGAGAAATAATAGTCCCGTCCATGTGGGTTGAGGATACGCCACATGTTTACTAATTGTGAGTCATGTATAGCATGATGCAGCGTATTTGAATTATATATATATATATATATATATATATATATATATATATATATATATATATACTCGAGTTTAAGCCGACCCGAGTATAAGCCGAGACCCCTAATTTTACCACCAAAAACTGGGAAAACCTATTGACTTGAGTATAAGCCGAGGGTGTAGTATACAGCCAGCAGGCCCCTGTAGTATACAACCAGCCAGCCCCTGTAGTATACAGCCTGTCCCAAGTAGTATACAATCAGCCTGCCCCCATGAAGTATACAGCCTGCCCCAAGTAGTATACAGCCTGCCCCCATGTATTATACAGCCTGCCCCCATGTATTATACAGCCTGCCCCCATGTATTATACAGCCTGCCCCCATGTATTATAGAGCCTGCCCCCATGTATTATAGAGCCTGCCCTAAGAAGTATACAGCCTGCCCCCATGTATTATACAGCCTGCCCTCAGTATGCCAAGCGAATAATAAAAAAATAAACTTAATACTCACCCTCCGACGATACTCACCTTTGATGCTTAGTGGCGGCTCCCGGTCCTCGGCGGCGGCTTCTCTTTTCTTTCTTCACAAGCCGGCAGTCGTGTCCATACGATCTGCCGGCAGGCGCACACCACGATGCGGCGGTGTCGCCGCTGATGACGTCTTCGGCGGCGAAACCGTTGCATCATATTGTGCGCCCGTCGGCAGATCGTATAGACGCGACAGCCGGCAAGTATAGATAGAAGATTATTGACTCGTGTATAAGCCGAGGTGAGGTTTTTCAGCACATTTTTTGTGCTGAAAAACTCGGCTTATACACGAGTATATATATATGGTAGTGCTAAAAACCCATCTAAAAACCCATCTAACTGTGCCAATCTAAGCACAAATCTGGAGATAAATAGACTGCACTGATCTTCCTAGCTTGGTATTATCTGCTAAAGTGTTGTTATTAATACATTCTTCAATGTAATTAATAAAGAATCTAACAAAAAAAGAAACTCCTTTAGATGTGACATCACACAATGCCCCGTTGTGACATCAAAACATACCTTTATGATATCACTTTTCAATACCCAGTGTGACATCATAATGCCCTACTGTGACACCCCATTGTGACATTACAATTGCCATCACATTTTTCATCACAATGCCATACTATGGCATCAAGACACCCCATTGCGACATTAACAATGGCCTTGTACAACATTATGACAACATTAGAAGTCCATTGTGACATCACAATGCCCATTTATGACATGACAATCACTCATGTTGACATCAAAATGCTCCACTGTAACATCACAATGTAACTTTATGATGTCACAATGTTATTATATATTACGATGCACCACTGTGACATCACAATGCACCATTGTAATATCAGAATGCCCCTTTGACATTGCCATAATGACATTATAATTCCCATTATTTACATTATAATGCCCAGAATGACATCACAATTCCCTACCGTGACATCACAATGCCCCACATTGGCATTGGCTATAATGACATTACCATTTTTTACATTCACAATGCCTAGAATGATATCAGAATTACCTACTGTGACATCACAACAATACCCCCACATTGCAAGTGTGACATCACAATCCCCCATGGTGACACTAAAATGCCCGTTGTGACATTACAATGTCAATTGGAGACATCACAATGCCCCATTGTGTCATCAAAATGCTTGAAAGTGTCTATTATGAAATCATAATTCCCATGTGCAAATCGCACATTGTAGTGAATAGGTTAAATCCAGACAGCCTCGGGTCTTTCTATTCTTTACCATGCACAGCCAATCGCCGCTCCCCTGATGGCCCGACGGGGAGCAATGATCTCCGCCAAGATTTTTGAAGCCGCCAGCGATGGATGGGTTAACACTCGCGATCGGTGCGGTGCTATCACCGATCACGGGTGCTACCGGTAAGTGTTTACTGCAATATGCTGTGGAGAGGACTCGGCCCAGGAACCCTCTTCAAGCAGAAGGGGTTAAACAGATGTCTTCTCAGCTGAATATTTTCTTTGAGATGGTAGAAGTCAAAGGATTGGCCACCACATTGATTGAAACATGCACGTTAACATTATTATTAATTGTATTAACATACTCAACAATTAAACAAGATTTAGTGAATAAAACATTAAGGTAAAGAATCAAGTCCGTTTCATGCTTTATTTTTGTGCTGGATTTCAACCACTTTTGGCCTGAGGGCATGGGATGTTTTTCAACTTCAAGGGGCCACAATTGTAACCATAAACATAGAAGCATCACTTATTACATTACAACAATACAGCTGGTAACCTAAAAACAACAAAAAAGTGCAGTCTAGAACTAAATGTCACGCCAGAAGCATCAAAACAAAAATACTAAAAAAAATATATACCACTACAGAAATGTCCACCATCACAGTTTGGCACAAAAATAACCCCATCAGTGGCAAATAATGCAGTGCAAACCAAAGACCACCCCATATGGGCCAAATACTGTCATATAGCACAATATAAAACATTAGGCAATAACCAGAAAGCATGAAGCTTGTGGGCCCCAATCTTTAAGAGGCACTCCACCGCCAATGCTGTTATGATATTTTGTCTCAAAGAAAGATAAACTTGTAGTGGGATCCAGCACTCCATATTAAATTTAGAAGAATAAAAAACCTAGCACTGATTGGCTGAGGCTCAGTGCTAGGTTCCACTTCACTCCTGCACAGCTCGGGTTTTCCTATATCACAGAGAGCCTGGAGTGCAGGATAATAGAGCGGGTAGCCGCAGAGCAAAGCTCCTGCACAGCAGGTACTGGCAGCTTCCATGTATCTGTGCAGGCAGAGGTGGAGGGCCAGCTCCTTGTACTACAGACACAGCATTCAACTTTATCTTCGTACTAGGGTACGAGTTTAAAACATTGTGCAGCCAACATCAAGACCCAGGGCAGAGCAGTTCATGGTGCAGAAGGGTGCCAAGTATTGTTGAGTAATTCCTTTGCTTCATAAACTTTATACTACCTGGGGTTCCTGTACCATCAGGCACATTACTGATGGAAGACTCATTAGTTAGCATTGGCAACATGGGTGTAGGCCAAAATTGGTGTCAGTGTGTGCAGCTTTTTGCACCATTGGCCTCATAGACAGTAATACAATGCAGTAAATAAGTAATCAATGCATGTCAAATAACCTTGAGGAACTCTTACATGGTATTAAAAATTCCATAAAGCTTACCACAAAAATTGAAACATAAAAAATACATATAATTGATATGAAAATGACCTAGCAATACACCTCTGATGTTATTAAGCCAGCAGATTTAAATAAAACTTAAAAACTATGCCAACATTTAGGGTTTTGTCATCCAAAAAATAGTAAGCGATAAAAATGGCTGGTATCAATGTAAATGTCCCAACTCAGAGGCTATCATATTTTCAGGTTGATTTTTCTGAAAAGCAACACCAATGGCTGATTTATAAGTAAAAATGTTAAACTTGTATATTAAAAAAATAAAGGACTTTTGGATTGAAGCAATGAAAAAAAGAAGGAGCCAAAAAGTGTCTGGCATTAGAGAATTAAAGGGTTTAGAACACTGTATTTTAACTGCAGTGTCCGGTTTCATAAAATCATAATAAAACTAGTATAAATGTGGTAGATGAATAAATAGAGACCTGCACAAAGGCCTAATATCACAGAGAAAAAAATAAACTAAGACCTCACAAACAGCCATGGATATAGTTACAGTACTATAACAAGTAAAAGTACTACCTGCTGTATGCTGCATCTGCATGGGATTGAATTTTTGGAAGTATTGCCCCCTAGTTGCAAAGCTGTAAGGAATGAATACTGCTATAATACGGTGTGTGATATATGGCTCATATGTTTTCCGACAGAGATGTACTGTGTAACTGTGTATCTGTAGATATTCATTGAGATGATAAACTATGTTACTTCATAACTTAACAGAATAAATGACTTTACCTTCAATGAATTGCTGTAATGCCTCATTTTCCCCTAATACATCCAACCGATCCATGATAATTACCTCCACAACTGTTTAAAGAACAAAATACTTATGAAAGAAGTTAGAAATCCCAGACGGCTTTACTAGGCCATACTTCATGATGAGAATGCATTACGCAGGAGGCAGAAGGCAAACCGGTGTAAAAACCACTTCATTTACATGATCCATCATCTCCACGCAGTCTTTCGAGAAAACGCAAAAATTAGGTCAAAATTTCCTGAATACAAATCGAAAGATGTTTTTAATTCAGCAGAAGATTAGAACATGACCATCCCTTCCTGGTTCAGAAGACCTTTGCTCTACAGGTAGAGCACATGCGTAGACACCAGAGTAATAACCATTAATTCTTATCTAACATTTGTCCTTCCATGCAGCAAAAATATTTTTACAATGTATGCAATCAAGGATCATGAGATACGCCTCCCAGAGTTTTTATTTGGATGACACAGCAGCAAATGGATGTCAGAAGGAATAAGTAATGAAGAGTCGTAATGGTCATATAACTAGTTCTAAAGTGATAATCCAGAATATGATGTAATCCGGCCCTAGAGGTATGGAACCTGACAAAAGACAGAGGATCTTTTCCTTCCTTATTTGTATCTGCACAGAAGTCTTTAGTGATGTGTTATATACACAGAGGAGTAACTTGTATTCTATTGCTATTGTTTGCATGGAGTAACAGTGATATATAATTTATTTATCCCCATTTCATGAATAACCATCAAATGTTTGTATAATGGAAAGCTAAATATATTTTAAATACACTTTCTGTATCAATTCCTCACATTTTTCTAGATCTGTCATTCTATAGAAAGCTTTTATATTTATTTCCTGTGGATAGAGATAAGTCCGTGGTCATGTGATGTCACACAGGTGCATGCCATGTTATAGTCACAATAGCGTAATCTAATGAACCACGCACCTGTGTGACATCACATGACCATGGACAGATCTCTATACAGAGGAAGTAAATATAAAAGCTTTCTATAGAATGACAGCAAGAAGAGATCTCTAAAAATATGAGGGACTGATTCAGAAAGTATGTTGAAAAATTGTATATTTCTTCATCACATAAATGATAAAATTTAGTTGCTGAAACAGGAACACAAGCCTTGACAATCTGGTTAATGTTTTTCAACTGCTTTATTTTTCCATTTACAGAGTTGCATGTGGGCTTGTCATTTTCACTTCCCTGTGACAACCGCTACTATTTTTTGCAATATTGTTTTAGTAAGCTGGAAAATAATTCCAAATGCAGTTACACCATTTTCTTAAGAACAAATGGTTATGAATATAATGCCATCTTACAATATGGAAGAATAGACTACACCAGTATAGCTAAGATGAATGGTTATCTAGTGGGTACATGTAACCTGAAAATCCTGGTTCCACAGATTATAAATAAATAACTCCAAACGAGTGCTGCTATCCATTTTTGTTATAGTTATAGCGCCATCATGTCCAGAAGCACTTTGCAGACCATGTGGTACATATATAGACAAAATAAGACATTACAGTGTAATTAAATGTTCAGATGAAACAATAAGGACCCTGTTCACAAGAATTTACAATCTATGAGGAAGAAGACGGGTGGGCATGGAAGGAATAAGGGACTAAATACATGAATGAATGAATGAATGAATCTATATATACACACACAAAGGGAATGGAGCAGAATTGTGTATAAGAAAACAGCCGGGTACACGACTTCGATGAGGTTCAGACAGGAACCGCAGCACAGCACAATCAGATGATGAAGCAGCACTCCGTATAAACCAAATTAGTGATTTTATTCCACCATAGTATTGCAATACTATGGTGCAATAAAATCACTATTTTGGGTTATACGAAGTGCTGCTTCATCATCTGATTGTTCTCTCTCTCTCTCTCACCGGCCACTTGTCCAACTGCTCGTTAACACTTAATTTCTAATCAGCCAATCACATGGCGGCAACTCAGTGCATTTAGGCATGTAGACATGGTCAAGACAATCTCCTGCAGTTCAAACCGAGCATCAGTATGGGGAAGAAAGGTGATTTGCGTGCCTTTGAACGTGGCATGGTTGTTGGTGCCAGAAGGGCTGGTCTGAGTATTTCAGAAACTGCTGATCTACTGGGATTTTCACGCACAACCATCTCTAGGGTTTACAGAGAATGGTCCGAAAAAGAAAAAACATCCAGTGAGCGGCAGTTCTGTGGGTGGAAATGCCTTGTTGATGCCAGAGGTCAGAGGAGAATGGGCAGACTGGTTTGAGCTGATAGAAAGGCAACAGTGACTCAAATCGCCACCCGTTACAACCAAGGTAGGCAGAAGAGCATCTCTGAATGCACAGTACGTCGAACTTTGAGGCAGATAAGCTACAGCAGCAGAAGACCACACCAGGTGCCACTCCTTTCAGCTAAGAACAGGAAACTGAGGCTACAATTTGCACAAGCTCATCGAAATTGAACAGTAGAAGATTGGAAAAACGTTGCCTGGTCTGATGAGTCTCGATTTCTGCTGCGACATTCGGATGGTAGGGTCAGAATTTGGCGTCAACAACATGAAAGCATGGATCCATCCTGCCTTGTATCAACGGTTCAGGCTGGTGGTGGTGGTGTCAGGGTGTGGGGAATATTTTATTGGCACTCTTTGGGCCCCTTGGTAGCAATTGAGCATCGTTGCAACGCCACAGCCTACCAGAGTATTGTTGCTGACCATGTCCATCCCTTTATGACCACAATGTACCCAACATCTGATGGCTACTTTCAGCAGGATAATGCACCATGTCATAAAGCTGGAATCATCTCAGACTGGTTTCTTGAACATGACAATGAGTTCACTGTACTCAAATGGCCTCCACAGTCACCAGATCTCAATCCAATAGAGCATCTTTGGGATGTGGTGGAACGGGAGATTCGCATCATGGATGTGCAGCCGACAAATCTGCGGCAACTGTGTGATGCCATCATGTCAATATGGACCAAAATCTCTGAGGAATGCTTCCAGCACCTTGTTGAATCTATGAATTGAGGCAGTTCTGAAGCAAAAGTGGGTCCAACCCGTTACTAGCATGGTGTACCTAATAAAGTGGCCGGTGATTGTATATACATATATATATATATACACACACACATACACAAACAATATATTCTATACTGTTTATGGAGGTGTCATTACTTTAGGTAGCAGCCAACATTTTAATTAATATCATTTTGGGATTTGCACAACCTTTCTCATAATGTTTATCGCAAAATGGCAAAAGGTGTTAGACTGGCAGGTTTAAAATTGAGCAAAAACTTCCCCCTGTAGCAGCAATGGACCCACATACACCACTACACATACACTACATGTGGTGTAGTTTTGTGATTAGATTTGCGTTCTTTTGAATATTCTCAGTTGATAAATGTGGTGTTGCACACTCTGTGGTGTAATTTTTTTTTCACCATTGCGTGACTTTAGAAAAAATTTGCAACAATTATATGCCAATAAGCTACATAGGACTAATGATAAATAAGTCCATATGTTCTAACAAAAGGCGTGCTATTTTACTTTAAAAAAAAAATTCATAGGCCCCTTCATGGATGTTTAAACCTTGAGCGCTCATACAGTATACTGCTTGCATCCAGCAGGGTGTACTAGAGAAGTATGAATTACCTTAGATGCGTAAGGCTGTCATGGCAATAGATTGCGGTAGTTGGTCTCAAGATTTATAATTCCCTGAGTGATACAGAAAGTATATTCTGATTATCTATATAATTATGTACTACAATAACATTTATTTGCAGAAACTGGACAACTCCTTACTGTTATTAAAGTACATATACAACAGAGGGTTAGCGCCCAGTCATTACTATTTGTTCTTGAACATTTGCAGCTTTTAAGATTCAGCCCTTTAATTTACAATGGCTTATATGCAATAATAATAATAATAACAATAATAAGCCAATAGTTATTAAAGTTAAAAAAGCAAGAAACATTAAGGTAGATGGAACAACAGAGAAGTGACTCAATGATCTATAACTAAGAAGAAATTAGGGACAGTTACACATTTTGGAACATCAAGATAAAATTAGCATAAATGTGCTGTAGGTTGTTTTTTTTTTTTGGATATGCCAAGTACATTTTTTTCAGTTCTTTATTTAGTGACATCTGTTACATTTCAGGTTGTTGTGACCCTAACCAAACATGTAGAACTTGTGCCTGACTAGTAAGATTTATGATATTTTTGCTAACAAGACATGGTCAACAAAAGACTCTTTGTTCCATTTGTTCCATGGATCCCCTTTATTTACACTGTTAACTAGCATTCTTACATACACATAGTTGTTCCTACAATTACAGATCCGGAATGTGTGTTTCAATTTCAGGGTGGAAAGTATAGGGCTGAATGACCGCTTATCTCTTTATCTCATTCCTGGTGTAAGTAAATGACAAGGTATAAAACCAAACAATCAGTGATACTTCCAAGGTTAATAAACATGACGAATGCCAAGCTTAAAGGGGACTCGTCAGCAGATTTAACTCTACTAAACTACTAACCCCCTCAGGAAGGGTATGAGGTATCCTTTCTAGAATTCCCTCTTTTATGTAAAATCTCACCTGTTTGCCTTTAAATAAAATCTCAGTCAGGCAAATATGACTTCTTCTCACCTCATTTACACATAAGATAAGTCAAGTTTATTGGCTGCAGGGAGACTTCAGAAGCCCCTAATTTTGGTTCAGTAGTACCTACAAACATTTTAATATTTAAGATAAGCACCTCCTCTTTCAGATCAAATATGGTGTATGGTTCTGTGCACTACATAATTGGACATTCAGGCAATTAACCCCTTAATGCTCTGTGCCGTAGCTCTACGGCACAGAGAATGTATGAAGAGGGCTCACGGGCTGAGTTCTCTTCATACAAGGGTGGGGGTTGTTGCATATTGCAGCAAACCCCCACCACTAATAACCGCGGTCGGTGCTTGCACTGATCGTGAATATTAACCCTTCCGATGCCGGCGGCATTTAAAAGACGGCGGTGCATGGGCGCCGGCATCTTTCTTCCGATCGCCGCTCCCCCTAATATCATCAGGGGGGCGGCGATTGGTTGCCATGATATCCTCGGGTCCTCGTCAGACCCAAGGCTGAATGGTTTCTGCAGATTCGTTACAATGAAATAGTGAAATAAAAAAAGAAGAAACAAAAAGTTTAAAACATTTTCAAAATTAATAAAACAATAAAAATTAAAATCTCTCCCTTTTCCCTAGAACTGATATAAAATATAACAAACAGTAAAAATCACAAACACGTTAGGTATCACCCCAAAATGCCCAATCTATCAAAATATAAAAACGGTTATAACTGTCAGTGACCTCCGCGACGGGAAATGGCACCTTAATGTCCGAAATGCGACTTTTACATCATTTTACATCACATATAAAATGGAATAAAAAGTGATCAAAATGTTGCACAGTCCTCAAAATTGTAGCAATGAAAACATTGGCTCATTTCACAAAAAAATGACACCACCCACAGCTTCGTACCACAAAGTATGAAAAAGTTATTAGCGTCAGAAGATGGCAATTTTTATTTTTTTTTTGTACACATTCGTTTCATTTTTGAACGCAATAAAATCTGCATAAATTTGTTTTCACCGCGATCGTGCCAAACCAAAGAACAAAGTGGAGGAGTTATTTGGAGCGCAGAGTGAAAGTGTCTGTAAATGTATCCAAACTCAGGCATACTGTAGTACCTTCATAGTAGTACCTTGGATTTTAGCATTAGGATCGAGATACCCCAACGGTATGAATTCAAAGAACTGCATTATGCATAATCTATAATTGCATTGTTCTTGTCTTGTACCATTGTTTGTAATATTTTTGTCGCAAGTCATGTATCTCTGTGTTCTTTTAGACCAGATACAACGTATCCAATTAGCCAGGTGTATGTAACCTCTTATCACTGACACTAGTTTTCAGCTCAATGACCAGACTCGATTTTTCAAATATGACATGTATCATGATAATTGGTTATAACTTCGGAACGCTTTAACATATCTGGGTGATTTTGAGAATGTTTTCTCGTGACACATTGTACTTCATGTTAGTTATAAAATTTAAGTGATAAGTTTTGCGTTTCGTTCTGAAAAAAAGTGAAAATTTGGCAAAAGTTTGCAAAAATTCTTCATTTTCTAAGTTTGAAATGTTCTGGTTTCCAGACAAGATGTAAAACTACCCAAAAAGTTTGATAATTAACATTTACAGAATATCTGCTTTATGCTTCCGGTCATTTTTCTAGGATGTTATGAGGTGCAGAACTTTAGGTGCGATTTTTCTTATTTTCATGAAAATTGCCAAAACTCACATTTTGAGGGACAACTCAGCTTTCAAGTGACTTTGAGAGGCCTAAATAATAGTAAAACCCCATAAATTACCCCACTATAGAAAGTTCACCCCTCAACATATGTAAAACAACTTCTATTAAGTCTATTAACCCTTTAAGTGTTTCACATGGGTTAAAAAATATGGACTTGCGATTTAGAAACTATAGAATTTTTTTGGAAAATACATTAATTTAGGCCAAAACTGACATGATGAATGATGAAACGCACTGCAACGCTTGATTCCCAATTCCTCCCGAGTGTAGCGATACCCCATATGTGGTGGTAAACTTCTGTACGGGCCCACGGCCGAGTATAGAATGAATGGAGGCGCCATTCACAGCAGATTTGTATTGTCACATTGTACTACCTATACATTTTTTTTTTTTTTTTTTGGTAATGCAAACATATGAGGCTTATTTTTTTATGGGATGAGATACAATGTATAGATAATTCATTTTTGGAGTCTAAAGCTTATTCATGAGATTTTATTAACTATTTCAAGGGGGACACAAACGAAATCATCAATTTTTATCCCCCCCCCCCCCCCGCTCACCGTAACGTAAAAATAATATTTTATCTTTATTCTCTGGTTCACTACGATTGCGGTGATACCTCATTTATATAGTTTTTCTTATTTTTGCTCAATTTTCCTGAGCAAAACCAATATTGGAGAAAATCGCATTGTTTTTACTATTGACAACTTTTCAGGGCCATAACTTCTGTATTTTTCTGTTGTCAGATCTGGTTGAGGGCTTATTTTTTGCGAAAACAGTTGTTCTTTTCAGTCGTATCATATTAGGGAACGTAACTTTTTTTTGATCACTTTTTAGAACATTTTTTGTGATGGTGTTTGATGAAAAATTGTATATTATGGGAAGTTTTTAGAGTTTTTTTTACGAAGTTCACCGAGCGGGTTCAATATTGATTTAGATTTATTGTACAGATTAATACGGACGTGCTGATACCAAATATGTATGTTTTTGTGTTTTATTTACTTTATTTGCATTTTATTACTGGGGAGATTATGGGACTTTTATTTTATTTATTTATTTAATTATATTATAAAATGATTAAAAAAAATTTTAAACTTTTTTACATTTTCTACCTCTTAGCTTGAATAAGCGATCATCCGATCGCTTGTTCAAGCCTTTACACTGCAATACACTTGTATTGCAGTGTATAGTTTAAGTAACTGAGCATATTGCAGGAAGGCAGAACCCGGCGGGGAGAGAAGCCTTCATCCTCGGGTCACTCGTCGGGACCCGGGGCAGCGGCAGGAGGGATCGGATCCCCCGGTAAGCACACCGGGGGGGTCCGATCCACGGGGGACACACTTGCACGCCGCAGTCATGCTTGACCGCGGCGTGTAAGGGGTTAAACACCTGGGATCTGAGTTTTTCCGATCCCGGGTGTTAGTGCTGGGTCTGGGCTGTGATATCACCAGACCCGGTGTCCCGAAATCTTCTTCTGACGCGCCGCCGTAGAAAGGCGTACACGTCAGAAGAAGTACCCTTAATGACCGCCGTAAAAAGCCGATACGGCTGTCATTAAGGGGGTAAGCATATTAAGGGTGTTTCATTTTGTTTTTTAACATACCATGAGTAAGAAACTTAGAAATCAGCCAAAACGTGCAGGTTCCTGTACCTTCATATACACCGCTGTACATTTTTAACGAATGAAGAATATAAAAATTTATTTGGATGTGCCACGGATACCTCATTTTCTTGATCGCCTTTACATAAAGTTAGCAACATGTTTGCACTTGTGTATATGCAAGCCTCCACCATTTCAGGACAAGCTAGTACTCACCTAGCTGTGATGACTGGCAATTTAATAAGTTATTGCTTCTGAAATGGGGTGAAAAAACTACAATAAGTATTTCGATATTTAGGTCTTTATTTACAGGCTGGTCAATTAAGCGTTAAAGAGGATCTGTCACCCAATAACAGGCACTAGGCACTTAAGTGAGCAGCTCCTAGTGCTACAACAGATGTAGCAGTGTTATACTGTTAGCTTTATCGGAAACCTCTGATAACGCTAGCAGACACTGCCGCGCTGTACAATAGAACCACCGGACCGCGCTGGAAGCCGTCGGTCATATTCATGAGGGACTAGGGGCGGTGAATCTCACGGGCACAGCCGGCCAATGAAGTGGGAGGGGCCATCCGGGGAAGAAGCACCGCCCCTTATGAATATGCCGACCACTTCCAGCGTGGTACAGCGTTTCTAATGCCAGTGTCTGCTGCATCTGTTGTAGCACTAGGAGCTGGTTACTTTAGTAAGCAGCTCCTAGTGCCTTTTTATGGGTGACAGGTCCTCTTTAAGACAATTTTGATATGATTGCAACAAGCAAACAAATTTTATCATCGATGTTCATCAATTTATTGGGCAGACTCCTTCTAAAACATACAATGGACCAATTTGCCATGCTTTGTGCAGCGCTGCGTAATTTGCAGGCGCTATATAAGTAAAGAATTATTATTATGAATTAATATTATTATACTCTTCATTTCAAAATCATAGAAAAAGAAACCTTCAAGACCTAAAGACCACTACAGTAGTTTTGTCACCTTGTAATCTCAAAAGGCTAAAAGGGGGAGATTTATCAAAGTGTCAGTGAATAGACCAGTTTAGAGTTAGACTACACAGTCTTATTTTACACCAGAGTTATCATGCTGGATAATAAATCTGAAGTTTACTTTAAACCAACTTTTAGTTGGTTGAGTTTACAACAGAAGTGTTTGGTGCACTGTATAGAATTGGAGAAAGAGGTGCAATAAAATAATGAATGCACACTACAGTTTAAAGGTTAGGGGTCACCCTGACAATTTTTGTGTTTTCTATGAAAACTACTACCTTTAGTTTTCAAATTAGTTGCAAAATTAATATAAATATAGTCCAGACATTGCAAGGTTTAAAATTAATTTTTTCATTTGAAATAATTTTCTTCTTCAAACTGTGCTTCATCAGAGAATGCTCCCTTTGCTGCAATTCCAGCATTGCAGACCTTTACCATTCTGGCTGTTGATGAAATTTCACATTTCAAATTTCTATGCTTCCAGAAGCCCCCTCCCACACGTTGGATTGGTTTTATGGGCACATTTTGTATACCATACAGATAGAATACCAGCTGCCTGCTTCTTCCTCCAATCAAGTGCTTTCCACAGGGTATGGCATGGCAAAATGGAGTAATAGCCTTTCTTATTCAAAATCCCTTTGACCCATTTACAAATTTCTCACCTTACCAGCACCAAAACAACCCCTGACCATCACATTACCCTCACCATGCTTGACACAGTGGGGCACATTTACTTACCCGGTCCAGTCGCGATCCAGCGGCGGGTTCTCCGGCGCTGATTCGGGTTCTGCCGGGATTCACTAAGGTCCGTGCGCCGATATTCACCAGGTGTCGCTGCTGCGCCGAGGTCCGCTGGAGTTCACCTGCTTTTTTCTGGTGTATGTGAGTGCTTGATCTTGCGACACAAATGGCTTTTTAAATTCTGCGGTTTTTCCGAATCCTTCGGGTTGTCCGGTGGCCACGCCCCCCGATTTCTGTCGCGCGAAAGTCGGCGCGATTGCGCCAAAAATCGATCGCGAGCGCCACAATCCCGTGAAATACAGCGCAAAGCGGAAATATTCGGGAAAAACCTGACAGATTCGCGGCTGCGGACCCTTAGTAAATGTGCCCCAGTGAGTCAGGCACTCCCTTCAGAATCTTTTAAGTTGTTCTGCATCTCACAAATGTTCTTCTGTGTGATCCAAACACCTCAAACTTAGATCCGTCAGTCCACAAGACTTTTTCCAATCTTCCTCTGTCCACTGTCTGTGTTTTATTAGCTAGTCTCATGTCTTTCTTTGCTGCTCTGCCCCAAAGGCCAGTATCCTGAAGTCGCCTCTTAACGACTCTTCATAACTGATTTAATGCGCCATTCGCAGTTTCACCGTAAAAAATAGTGACTTCACTGTAGAGGTTGACACTGACGTTTGGCAGGAACTATTTAATAAAGCTGCCAGTTGAGGACCTGTGAGGCATCTGTTTCTCAAACTAGAGACTCTAAGGCACTTGTCTTGTTGCATTGTTGTACAGTGGGGCCTTCCACTTCTTTTTTTTCCCCACTCGGTTTAGTGCCTGTTTGTGCTCTCCTCTGAAGGGAGTAGTACACCCAGTTGGAGGAAATCCTCAGAATAGACTGTCCAGTTTTCTGGCCATGGTGAGAGTTTCATAGAACAAACAGATGCGATGCTCCACATTCTCAACCAGCCAAACTGTTTTCAGCTGTGCTAGAATACTTGAACAAGGGTTTTCAAAACATCCATAAGCCTTCCTAGGGTCAGACAGTATGTGTTCTCCTTATGGAGAGATTGCCATTTAAGGCCACCTTAAAGGCATGTGGAGACTTAAAGCCATAGATGCTCCACTAGGGAATTCTGGGAAGTATGCAAATACGTTTTCTAAGTCAGTAAATGGAAAAAATGCCTCATTTTGCTACCTTGAAAGGCAGCCCCCTTAACACTAAGTATGACCTACAAGAAGTCTAAAAATATGGTGTGGGATTAGGCCAAACCAGTATATCTATTCTAGAAGGAACAGAATCCCAACTGTAGACACTGTATTTGCATAATTCCCAGAATTCCCTAGTGGAGCATCTATGGCTTTAAGTCTCCACATGCCTTTAAGGTTACCTTAATTGGCAATATTTCCATAAGGAGGACACCTACTGTCTGACCCTAGTCAATAACCTCTCATACAGCCAATCCAGTTCCCTACGCTGTACTGAGGAGACCCAACCAGGTGAAAACGGTGCTGTCTACAGGAGTCTGTTCCTTCTGGAACAGATATACTGGTTTGGCTTAATCCCACACCATATTTTTAAACTTCTTGTAGGTCATATTTGGTGTTAAGGGAGCTGCCTTTCAATGTAACAAAAGGAGGCAGTGTTCTCCATTTAACACCTTAGAAAACATATTTGCATACTTCCCAGATTAGCCTTCCAACACAGTTAGCAAACACAATGTACTATTAAACCACTGGAGTGGTGGTTGTTGGAAATGGGCCTATATACACCTTTGTAGATATTGCATTAAAAACCAGATGTTTGCAGCTTGAATATTCATTCACCACATTAACAATTTATAGAGCATATTTATGATTCATTTAATGTCAGCTTCATGTGTTTTTCTTTCAAAAATAGGGATATTTCTGGGTGACTCCAAACTTTTCAGTGTTAGTGTATATTGGAAAAATTTTAGTTTTCCGTTATTGCAGCTATAAAAACGTTACAGTTATGCTTTAATAAATGTTGTGTAAGGATTTTTATATGCAGACAGATTGAGAAATCTTCCTCAATGTGTCTCATGCCTCAAACTCTCCACAGAGTCCAAATATTACTTAGTAGATACCATTGTTTAACTAAATACTATGTAGGCTTTGTTATCTATAAGAAAACATGTAAAGGGCCATTAGGGTTAGGGTATAACGTATGGCGAGCATAGATTATTTTATATTTACACAAGCAATACAAGCTCTCTTGTAAGTATCTTTTCAGAGTAATTACTCTAGTAAGTTGCAAATGCGCTCCCAGTCGTGAATAGACTTAAACTTGACATGGAGGCATACATTTCCATACTAGAATCCAATTCTTACTTTTTTTTCTTTTAAAGGATTCACTGGAGGTTGCAGGCATCCAAATGTATATATAAAAACGTTTCCTGAGGTCCTTATCCTAAGTCCTTGTCACCCCTTCTCACTTATATTAAGGTTTGTTTTCACATGTTTATTATATATCAGAATATGCCTATAATCTGTGCCTTCATGATGTTCTGTCTTATATAAGATGTTACCTTTATCAGAAATCTGTCATGAGTATTAGAGCCCACTGTGCACATGTTATTCCGTGCATAGTATTTTAAATAAAATTGATTTACCCCCCCCCCCCCAAAAAAAAAAAACCTGAATAAAGCAGACCCGTCCTTCCCATGTAGTCAGTGGATAATGTTAAGAACGAATGTACTTTGGATGGACCCATCATCAGTCCTGATATGTATTTATATTAAATACCGTATATACTTGAGTATAAGCCGACCCGAGTATAAGCCGAGACCCCTAATAATCAAAAACTGGGAAAACCTATTGACTCGAGTATAAGCCGAGGGTGGAAAATGCATTAAATCACAGACCCCCCCCCAGTATGTATACAGCACAGCCCCCAGTAGTATACAGCACAGCCCCCAGTAGTATACAGCACAGCCCCCAGTAGTATACAGCACAGCCCCCAGTAATATACAGCACAGCCCCCAGTATTAAAAGAAAATAATAAACTTATATACTCACCCTCCGGTGGCCCCGACCTGCAGCGCTGCTCCCCCGATGTCCGTGCGGGTCCTCTTCTGGCTTCGGCCCCGTCTTCTTTCTTCACTAAATTCGTGCCGGGCGCCGCCATTGTTCTCCCCTGAACGGCGCCTAGTATGACGCGCCGCTGCTGACATCATACAAGGCGCCGCCTAGAGGAAAGGCACCCGGCACGAAATTAGTGAAGACAGAAGACGGCCGCGGGAGCCAGAAGAGGACCCGCGCGGACATCGGGGTAGCAGCGCTGCAGGTCGGGGCCACCAGAGGGTGAGTATATAAGTTTATTATTTTTTTAAAGATTTTTTTATGACTGTATGACTCGTGTATAAGCCGAGGGGATGCTTTCTTGTCATGGTGGAATCCCCCTAAGCAGTCAAATATTGTCATCATTAACGGACCAACAGGTAAACCCCTTCCCCCTTAGCAGTATAGGAAATGCTTCCTCAAGTCAGAACTTATGACAGGTCCTCAAATTTTGTACCAGAGTTTATTAAAAATGGATAGCCAATATTAAAACTGCATGCAAAGTGCTAGTATCCCATCTATTTTCATCATATGATGGGGATCTATTACTGCCCACACACTGCATGTTGTTTTTACGGATGTACACTGAATTATAAGAATAAAAGTGAACTTCTACTTGGCGAGTGCTTCAGACATTTTTTCTTAAAGGGGTTTGCCCATGAAAGAAAATTGTAACATTTGAAAACCCCAGTGAGGTTTACAAAGAATTTTTAACCCCTTACTTTACTCTTACTCTGTTTTATTGCTTTTTTTGATCCTATTACCCAGTTATGGTCATTGTAAAATCCCACCAAAATTCTAAGCAGACCTTTCATAATCCCTCTGTGCTATGAGATACTGTGTGCTGACAATGTGCTTCGATTATCAGGGTACTGGGTTTATCTATACTTTTATTTAGCTTTGTAACAGTCTCCTAGTATATGACACATAGAAAAAGAGGAGACACAGGAGTCATGAGATGGATCTAAAACAAAATGAAATCCTGTGTATTTAAGAATCTTGTCTTTGTGAGAATATCATATCCCTATTTACTCTTTTTGAATAAGATTGTTGAATAACAGCTGGAACCTATTCTCTATACTGATGAGCACTACATGTGCATATGTCGTTTTAAAATGTCATGCAGCAAGTATGCCAGTCTTAATAAATCTTGCGTGCAGTGCATTGACCGTGGTAAGCATTCTCTGTCATAGTATATATGGTGGACCAGAGCATACATCCTTAACCCATCGGGAAAAAGTGTTGTGCAGGTTTACATGCCTCGTCTGCCAGAAAACTGGGGGACAAGGCATGGTAAATTCCCTCCACCATCTTGCTTGTGTGAAGATTAATGGTGCAGTTTTTATTTTATTTTTTTTTAACTTTCTGGTGGAACAAATAAGAAATCTCTCTTATATTAACATGCAAAGAGGACATGCATAGTATGGGCGTTGCAACCCCTACCCTTGCCAGAATATGAAGAAAGAGAGCTCTTATCTTCTGTTGTCTAAATGTCAGGCGGATGCTGTATAAATCAGACATGTATTACAGTGTAAAAAAATAGAGTACCTTACTGCTAAGAGCACATTTGGGGTGCTTATCTAAACCTGGCAGTGTTTAAAGCACCTACTGACTAGTTAAGTATTTTAGTAATGTATAATGTGTAACTAGTTAGAAGAATGATAGAGAACTTACCTACCCTAAGGGCAAGAAGAGGACAACTTGACAGAAACGACAAAAACAATGTAAACTTCAAACTACAGTTTATTTCTTAAAATTTAAATGTAGCTAATAATTTACAGATGTAATGCCTGCAAACGCTAACCAGAACCTCAGCAGCCAATAGTATCAGGCACACACAGGACAGGTCAAGTTCATAATACCACATGAACTATAAGTAGTGTAGCTCACAAAGAACAGAGTATAGATATGTTGTGATGTGTAGTCATTTCAGTGGATTACATAAGAAAATACCTGTGTTACCACTATCCATCTCTATTTCTGGCTTCAGGAATTTAGGAATTAAAAAAAAAAAAAAAAAAAATCGAAGTCCAAATATATTATTTTAGTGTCTTAAAGTTCTTCTTTGAAAAATCCAAGCTTTGCTCGAGACATTTCCTTTCGCAACTGCATAATTTCCCAGAACATTTGATCAGCTAGAAGATCAAGAAACAATATATAAATATATTATACATAAACTATGCACTAAATGAATTTGACGGATTTGCCCATTCAGAACATAGTGTAGACAAAAACATAGAAAGCTAAGAGGGGTGACATAGATAGGTGCAACAAAAAGAAGGGGTACAGAGAGTTAAGAGGAACAACATAGAGCAAGTCAGAAAAAATAAAATCATACAAAACATCACCCACTGGTCGGTTTTATCCTATAAGCATTGAACACTGTATTTACTTACCATCCTGTTGCTTTACCAGTCCTTGATGAATGTACCTTATATATGTGAAGAAATTACATACAGAGGTGATCTGTAAAATAGGGCAAAATATAATTGTACACATCTACATTTCCCACGACCAGCAAGACAAACATACTGCTCCTACTCACCCTATATCTACAGCACGGAGAAATATAGTAATAATTGCTTGAGTCTCCAAGTTTGATCCGGTGCTTACAAGATTTTGTTTGACCACTCAGAGCACATTTTCTAAAACAAAATATTTATAATAATGAGACGTCTGTTTTGCAATGTAAATGGGTTTTCTCATAATTAAAACTTCTCACGCCAGAGACCCTTTTTTAGCCTCCCCCATGCCCCCACAATTAATAGTATATCCCCAAACTGTTATCATCAAAATTCTGTCATTTATGGATCAAATGATAATTTATATTAAACTCTACCTGGCTCGCTGGCTAAATTGTACTGGACACTGATGAACACACCCAGGGGACACAGCTAGCTGGGAGCCAGGTACAGTTTGCTATAAATTATCATTTGATCCACGATTGACAGAATTTTGATGATAACAGTTTAGGGATATGCCATTACTTGTGGGGGCATGGGGGGAAGTCTGTAATAGGATCCCTTTACCAACTTCCCAGCCATAAGAGTGTTGGCATCTTAAGTTCACAGTTAACAACTCTATTAGGTCTTCAGTTATTTTCGGCCAAAATCAGGTGTGGTTGAACAAAGAGAGCAGGTGCAAGTCTCCCATTATACCTTACCCCCGTATAGTCACTGGAAAGTCTTGCACCTGTTCTCTTTGTTTGTCCACTGCTGGTTTTGACTTTAAAGGAAATAACTGAAGACCTAATGGAGATGTGAACTTGTTATTAGTTGTTTTACTCCCTGCATTACACAACTGTATATTTAATACTCAAATATGGAGGTTTTTGAGCAATGTATTGTGATTTTTTTAAAGCACAATCTTATGTTCTTTACAATGTACTGGGAAGCTGGAAGACAAAAAAAATCTGAATTGGGTGGAATAATAAAGAAAATCAGTTTTTTTCCAATGGTTGGCTTAATTCTGCATGTCAATACATATACTATAAGATGCACCCCAGATTTAGTCTTCCAGAAAGGAAAATATGGAATTAGACTTACCGGTAATTCGGTTTCCACTAGTGACCATGACGGCCCCCACCTGGAGGATGCTCCTATATCCTGTAGGGACAGGAAGCGCAAGAGATTAAAAGCTCCTCCCTAGCACCCAACACCAGTGTCTACCAAAGTACCACCCGGAAGGATGCAAATGCAAGGAATTTCACATAGAACCATCTCCAAGAAGGAAGAAAGGGAGGGAAATAATGGGGGGCCGTCATGGTCACTAGTGGAAACCGAATTACCGGTAAGTCTAATTCCATATTTCCACCACGTTCCATGACGGCCCCCACCTGGAGACTTACCAGATTACCCCATTATTTGGGAGGGACCACCGCCTGCAGGATTTTCCTGCCGAATGCCAGGTCCTCCTGGGAGGCAATATCCAACCGATAGTGCTTTGCAAATGTCGAGGAACTTGACCACGTTGCTGCTCGGCATATTTGGTCCAGAGATGCACCCCTTTTTTCGGCCCAGGATGTCGCCATGGCCCTAGTGGAATGGGCTTTAATATCCCCCGGAAGGGAAGTGTTTGTGGTCTTGTAGCAGAGAGATATAGTGGATTTTATCCATCTGGCTAAGGTTGCCTTTGAGGCTTTCAACCCTCTATTCTTTCCCCCAAAGTTAACTAGTAAACTGGAATCTTTACACCACTCTTTTGTTGCTTCTAAGTAAAAGAGAACACATCTCCTAACATCTAAGGTTTGCCACTTCCTTTCCCGTTCAGATTTAGGATTAGCACAGAAGGAGGGAAGAATAATTTCCTGTTTACGGTGGAATTCAGACACAACTTTAGGGAGGAAGAGGGGATCTAGTTTGAGAATTATTTTGTCATCTAAGATATTTAAAAAGGGTTCTCTGCGAGAGAGGGCCTGGATTTCACCCAATCTGCGTGCTGTGGTAATTGCTATCAGGAAGATAGTTTTAAATGTGAGGATTTTTATGTTTGCAGAATCCAGAGGCTCAAAGGGGGGCTCTGTGAGAATATTCAGGACCAGAGAGAGATCCCAAGAAGGGACTGGGTTGTGTATACGTGGTTTAATACGGGAACAGCCCTTAATGAATCTCCTGATCCATCTGTGATCTGCTAAGGGAAGGTCAAAATATATACTTAAAGCCGAAATCTGGACCTTAAGGGTGCTTGGTTTAAGACCTAGAGAAAACCCGGCCTGTAAGAAATCTAAAATTTGGCCTAAGTTTGGATTTTCTGGAGAAGGAGGATAATCCCCACACCAAGTACAGAATTTTTTCCAGATCTTGGCATAAATAGCGTTAGTCACTGGTTTCCTGCTTGCTTGAATAGTGTCGATCACTCCGGTAGAAAGGCCTTTGGTCATTAGGTATGCCCTCTCAGGATCCAGGCCGTAAGCTTTAGATGTCGCACGTCCTGATGAAACAGTGGACCCTGTAGAAGAAGATCCTGACGATAAGGAAGATGAACAGGATTATCTATAGCTAGTTCCTGAATAACCGGGAACCAACTTCTTTTTGGCCAGAATGGAGCAATAAGGATTAATAATGCCCGTTCTGATCTTAGTTTCTGCAAGATTTTGGGAATTAGAGGTATGGGAGGGAAGGCATAGACTAACCCCGACCCCCATGTATGACTGAAGGCATCTAACCCCGTAGGAGAGCCCCTATGGTCTAAAGAAAAGTATTTAGGGGATTATTTAGATAGGTTGCGAAAAGATCTAAGGTTGGGGTCCCCCAGATATGACAGATTTCCCCGAAAGTTTGTGGGTTTAAAGACCATTCATGAGGATCTAATGTAACCCGGCTTAAGAAGTCTGCTTCTATATTTTCTGTACCTTTGAGATGGATAGCTGAGAGGGATAGAAAGTGTGTTTCTGCCCACCTAAAAATTTGATGTGATAACTCAGACAAAGATTTAGACTTTGTGCCCCCTTGCCTGCGCAAATAAGCTACTGTAGTAGTGTTATCAGAGAGGATTCTTATGTGTTGATTTTTTATATGCAAGTGGCCCTTTTTGAATGTTTCTAGGACTGCCTTTAACTCCCGAAAGTTTGAGGACCTAGAACAAGTCTGGCTGTCCCACTGACCCTGAAAATAGTGGCCTGCCAACGCAGCCCCCCAACCTGACAGGCTTGCGTCTGTTTGAATTGTTAAGATTGGGTTTGGATTCCACCAAACTCCCTTCTTTAAGTTTATGGGACTCTTCCACCATGATAGTGAATGTTTGACTAAAAGGGGAATCTTTACCTTGTGGTCTAGATGTAGAGGGTTTTTGTCCCACACCCGGATAGTCCAAGCCTGCATAGTCCTTGTGTGGTTTTGAGCCCAAGACACGCACTGGATACAGGACGTCAGAAGGCCCAGAAGACTCAGAGCTGCTCGAATGCTGCACGACTCTTTCCTCTGGAAGAGACTTATGTTTTCCTTTATTTTGTGGATCTTTTCTAACGGTAGGAAAGAACTCTGCTTCACGGAATCTAGTTTTACCCCTAGAAATTTTTTCACCATCTCTGGTTTTAAATCTGATTTTTTCCTGTTTATGACCCAACCTAAGTCCTGGAGGAGACCTATGACTAACTGAAGGTGGGTCTTTAGGTCTGATTTGGTCTTTGCAACTAGAAGAAGGTCGTCTAGGTAAGGAACTATAATTATGCCCTTCAATCTTAGGTGGGCCACTACCTCTGCCATAATTTTTGTAAAAATACGGGGTGCCGAAGAGATCCCGAATGGTAGGGCTTTGAACTGAAAATGAAGTATTTTTCCCCCCGGGGAGCGAACTGTGAATCTTAGGTATTTTTGGTGATCCTGGCAAATAGGGACGTGATAGTACGCGTCTTTTAGATCGATCGTACAAAGAAAATAATTTTTTCCTATCAAGGGGGTCGCTGACTTTATCGACTCCATCTTGAAGTGTTTGTACTTTATAAATTTGTTTAGTTTTTTTAGATTTATAATTAGACGGTAAGACCCATTGGGTTTTTTTATCAAAAAAAAGAGGGGAATAAAATCCTTCCCCTTTTTCTATCTCCTGGACTGGAACAATCACATCCATCCGAAGCAATTGTTGGATGTTGGTCCAGAGATGGAGAGTTTGACTTTCTGGTAGATTTGGGTTCTGAAAATGTTGTGGGGGAATATGGAGAAATTCTACCCTGTAACCTGACTGGATGGTCTGGAGAATCCAAGGGTTTTGGCAGATTTTTTCCCATTCGGGCCTGAAATGGGAAAGTCTCCCCCCCACCTGTACGTCATTGTTTCCTCTGCTTGTGGTCGGGGTTAGAGAAAAACCCTCGACCTGCGCCTCCTTTTGTGTAGCTCCATCTACCTGTCTTTCCTTTGCCCCTAAAGGGAGGTTTCTCTTCCCTGGAGGAACGAAAGGGAAAGGGAAAGGAAGGTTTTTTAGGGGGAATTCTATTAATCGGAAACCCCTTTTTTCTGTCTGCAGCATTTTCTAGTATAGAATCTAATTCGCTGCCAAACAAAAATTCACCTTGGAATGGGATACCGCAGAGCATAGACTTAGATTTCGTATCCCCACCCCACTGTTTTAGCCAGAGAGATCTCCGGACAGAATTGGTTAAGGCCGCCTCTTTGGCCGAAAACCTTAAAGCTTCAGCAGAAGCATCTGCTAAAAAGGCTGTGGCAGATTTGAGGAGGGGTAAAGACTCTATAATGGAATCCCTAGAGGTTTTATTTACCAGGTGTGATTCCAATTCTGACAACCAAAAATATAAAGTCCTGGCGACAGAAGTGGAGGCAATGTTGGTCTTAATATTTAAAGAAGACGTCTCCCAAGCCCTTTTAAGTAAGGCATCAGATTTACGGTCAAGGGGGTCTTTTAATTGGGCACTATCTTCAAATGGGAGATCCGTCTTTTTTACTACTTTAGCCACTTGAATGTCGACTTTAGGTATTTCCTCCCATAAAGTATTGTCCTCAAATTGTAATCTATTTCGGAATTCTTTGGGGATAGAAATTCTTTTTTCTGGCTCCTTCCATTCAGATAACACTAAGTCTTTTAGTGTGTCAATTACAGGAAAGAAACTTTTCTTTCTGTATTTGAGTCCCCCAAAGAGATCACTCTGTACAGAGGTTGGTTCAGACACATCCTCTATTTCTAGTGTGTTTCTCAAGGCTTTTAATAAGCTGTCTAGATCCTCGGACGCAAACAAATACTTTGTGTGCCCCTGATCTTTTGAATGTCCCCCCTCTAGACTTTCTTCCGGTCTATCATCTAAAGAACAGGAAGGAAAATCTGAGTCTTGATCAGAAGAGGAAGACTGAACGTATCTAGGTTTTTTCCTAGGTGGTTCGGGTAAATGAGCAGCAATAGAGGAGGAAACTTCTTCCTTTATTGCGGACCTTATTTCGTCCATTAATGACGACCTTTCCTCTTTTAAAATTTTGGTCAGACAATCTGAACACAGGCTTTTCCTATAGTCCTCTGGTAATTTAGAACTACATAAGCCACATCTTTTAGAGGGTTTTTTAAGGGGTTTATCTCTCTCTCTCTGTTCTTTCTCTTTAGGTTCTTTCTGCTCTTTTCCCTAAGAGAAGCATACATGATAACAGTTAATAACAGGTATGAAATGTATGGTGAGAGAGAAGAGGACAGCCCAGGGCTTGTACTTACGGGTACCAGGACCTGGAACAGGTTGGATGCGTCATCAGCCATTTTGCTGGAAGCACCAGAGCCACCGACTAGGTTTTCCTTCCAGGAACGCTTAAATTTGATTTTTTCCCGCGTTCTGGAGAGGCTCGTCCCTCCTCCCCCTTCCGGTTCAACCCGGAAGCGATCGGGCTCCTGGACTGCGCATGCGTCCACGGAGCCGGCTTTCGGGTCCGCCCCCAATGACGCGACCCTGTCGCTCTGACGTGTATACCGGAAGTCGCGTCTGCGGCCGACTTCCGGTACGCGGCCATCCCGGACCACGCACACAAGCAGCACGTGCGCGCGCGCACGTAAACATCCTACCGGAGCCGGAACCCCTCACCGCCGAGGACCGATGCCCCTCACACACCGGTCCTCCAGCAGAGAAAAGGGCCCCAGCACAGGTACCGCTGCATGTCCCCCCCCGCAACCACCCAGCATTGGTCTCCCGGGACCGTTGGTTGGGCTGGCAGAACGGGGGGCGGGGAGGAGGTACATTTTGGTGTTCCCCCCACTCGGTTGTGAGGCGGAACCCATTAAAGTAAAAAGTAAAAAGAAAAAGGTAAAAAGTAAAAAGTAAAAGAAATCTCGTGTCTCCCTAGGGAGACTCTCTTGCATCCTATATCCCGAAGGGACAGGAAGACACTGGTGTTGGGTGCTAGGGAGGAGCTTTTAATCTCTTGCGCTTCCTGTCCCTACAGGATATAGGAGCATCCTCCAGGTGGGGGCCGTCATGGAACGTGGTGGAAAATTTATTTTATACCAATTAAAATATCCCTGTCAGTCGCATAACAGCACAGCACACAAAGCTCTACTACATCCATGCATTTACACACACAGCCCTGCTACATCTATTCATTCACAGACACACAAACACACTGGCTGGGCACTACTATACACAGAAACACACAGCTCTGCTATACACACACTGGGCAATACTATACACAGACAGATACACACACATAAGGGAACACACTGGGCATTGCTATATACCGAACCACACACAGCCTTGCTATACAAACACATAAGGAACAGACTGGGCACTGCTATACAGAAACGCAGCTCTGCTATACACACATTAGGCACTATATACATAGACACACACACAAAAGAAACACACTGGACACTACCATTCACAGAAACAAAGTCACAACCTCTTCTTACTGTCCCAGTTCTCTGCCCAATCCCGGAGGCATAAGGACCTTGAGTGATGCAGGAAGCATGGGATCTGTCACATGCTTCTGACATTACTCCAGGTCCTGGAAGTGATATACATGTCGGGACTCCCGGGAGAGGAAGTTCAGAGGCTCTCCTCTCTAGGACAACTGGTGAAGCGCTACGTCAGAACATCAGCCGATCTCCATTACAGCGGTCAGAATAATCTGGCAGTGCAGGATCTTCCTGACCTTCAGACTATAAGATGCAGGCACTTTTAAGGAAGAAAAGGTGCGTCGTATGGTCCAAAAAATACGGTGGACCAAAGGAAATGAATTTATTTTTCTATACATTATATGGTCTGCGAGGTGCTACCAAGGAACTTTAACCAATGTTCAGGTAGGCTGGGGATGGCTGTACAAAAAAACAAAAAAAAAAAACAACAAAGCTGTACTTTTCGTTTCTGGTGCTCCCAGTGTCCTGCGCCACTGACCTTCGGTGCTGTGTGTCTATGTGTTTACAGGGGCACGGCACCTCAGCGTCTATCTTCCGGCCGCCTGACATGCCCACCTGTCCCAGCACTGGGACACAGGGACGGGTGCTCTCCTGCCCCTCATCAATAGACTAGGTAATAAAACTCTGACCACCATAAAAGAGGTGATTTTAAACTCCAGTTCCTCTGTGCAGAGCTGCGTAATCTGTGTGCGCTATATAAATACAGAATTTTTTTTTCCCCCTCAATACTTACTTTGGTCCCCCACATTCAACAGCTGAGGCTTTCACAAATCGAACAGGCTGAAGACCAGCAGGCTCAATACTCAAAGTGTTATTTTCAACTGCTTCTAGCACGGCTGCAGCTAGCTACAAGATGAACAAATAAAATCCCATTAATGACATGTTATCAATAGCATCATCTACTATAGATCTACAGAAACAGTATCTAATTGTCTTTTTTCATGCTAGTGTTTTACAGTCAAATTACAGGCTCCCATATAGTGAAAATATTAAAAGTTTACTCCCAATAAAATAAGATTTTCCGTAGAGTTTAGGTATCAGTTTAGATGTATCAATCACATATTCAAGGCAACCTGTAAATAGGAGCCATGCAGAGAGAGCTTTCAGACTAGTAATAGATATTACAATTTTTTTTATAATATACAAAAGAGCTTTCCTGAAAAACAATAATAAAGAAGAGAATTAATATTACATTATAGTCTTTAGTATACCATATATGTCACACCTCATTCTTTGGAAATGACAAACACGGGCAGATGTCTTCTTGATAGATCCTTTTCATAAATGGGCATGTTCTGTCCATCAGTGGCTCTTCCTTCCATGCTTTAAATTCATTGTAAAGCGATAAGTCAGCCTGCAAAATTAAATAAGCAGAATTACATCTATATGAACATAGTTAATCTACAAAGCACATTGGACTGGTAATTTATGTACAGATATCATCCAGTCTAAAACATATTTTATGTTCCTTAATTAAAAACTTTACCAAATCATAGATCTACCAAATCTATGCAGCACAGTTTCCCAGCCACAATGTAAATACTACATTGCTGGTCTTACATTATAAGAGTAGTGCAGAAGTGAATAGAACTGCAAAAATAGAAACATATTTTTTTTTAACCGGTTAAGGACCGGGCCCTTTCCTGTTTTTTCATGTCCATTTTTCACTCCCCACCTTCTAAAATCTATAACTTTTTTATTTTTACACGTAAAGAGCTGTGTGACGGCTTGTTTTCTGCGTAACAAATTGCACTTCATAATGATGGTATTAAATATTCCATGCCATGTACTCGGAAGCGGGAAAAAAATTCCAAATGCAATGAAAATGGTGAAAAAACCGCATTTGCGCCATTTTCTTGTGGGCTTGGATATTACGTCTTTCACTGAGCGCCCCAAATGACATGTCTACTTTATTCTTTGGGTCGGTACGATTAAGGGGATACCAAATTTGTATAAGTTTTATAATGTTTTCATACATTTACAAAAATTAAAACCTCCTGTACAAAAATAATTTTTTTGATTTTGCCAACTTCTGGCGCTAATAACTTTTTTATACTTTGGTGTACGGAGCTGTGCGTGGTGTCATTTTTTGCGAAATTTGATAATATTTTCAATGATATCATTTTTAGGACTGTACAACCTTTTGATCACTTTTTATAGATTTTTTTAGATTTTTCAAAATGGCAAAAAAGTGCCATTTTCGACTTTGGGCGCTATTTTCCGTTACGGGGTTAAACGCATTGAAAAACAATTTTCATATTTTGATAGATTGGGCATTTTCGGACGCGTCGATACCTGATGTGTTTATGATTTTTACTGTTTATTTATATTTATGTCAGTTCTAGGGAAAGGGGGGTGATTTGAAATTTTAGGTTTTTTTATTATAATTTTTTTTTTTTTAACTTTTTTTTATTTTTATTTATACTATTTTTCAGACTCCCTAGGGTACTTTAACCCTAGGTTGTCTGATCGATCCTATCATATACTGCCATACTACAGTATGGCAGTATATGGGGATTTTCTTCCTCATTCATTACAATGTGCTATCAGCACATTGTAATGAAGGGGTTAAAACGAAATAGCCTCGGGTCTTCGGAAGACCCGAAACTACCATGGAGACGGATCGCCGCCCCCCGATGACGTCACGGGGAGCGGCGATCCCAGGTAAAATGGCGGCGCCCATGCACCGCTATCTGTTTGAGGCTGCCGGCAGCTTTGCCGGCAGCCCACGCTGTAAAAACACCGATCGCGAAACACCGATCGCGGATGTTACCGGTAAGCCTTTGCTGCAATATGCAGCAAAGACTTACCGGCTATGGAGAGGGCTTAGCCCGTGAGCCCTCTCCATGCAGCGCGACCGCCGCCGTGAATACACGGCGGGCGGTCGCGAACCGGTTAAAAGCGTCCAATATTATAGAAAGCAGATCACACATCGCCAGTTTTTCAGCATGTATGTTTTAGTTAATATTTGTATTAAAGTAAAATTATTCTGAGCAATGACTGACAGATTACTCAAACTGTATGACATTTTCTATAAATAACACTGCTGTAACAAAAATGTAGAGGGAACTCATAGGTTATTATTAAAGACAAAAAAGTGAGTCTAAGAAATCAAAACACATAGAGCAGACACAAAGGAGCAAACAAATTGCCCCATGTGTATTAAGGGTTGTGGACTCGTGCATCCACTATTGTAGTCTTCTCTGAATGCAGTATATGTTTATTGCAACATTTTGGCATTTATCAATTCTGCTAAAGGTGTGCACTTCTGTCCTACTCCCTTAGATAAGGAATAGAACAGATATTTATAGAACTTTCTTTTATGAAACTTAGAAATTTCCAAAATTCTCCACAGCCCAGGAAAGCAGTGATGCTGCTGTTTAACTCCTTGCTGCAAACCGCTGTAATAGTATGTTGGCAGGTGGCTTTATTTGCCTCTGGAAATGCAGACATAGGCATTCAAAAGCCGGTGGCAAGCATAAAAGCCTATATAAGACTCCAGGACCTGTCATTTATGCAGATCTGTAACAATGTGCAACAAATGCCATATAGAACAATACAGTAGTATTGCAGTATATGGTAGGAACAGTCAGACTCAAAAGTATTACATTTCCTTAACCCCTTAACGACTTGGCCTTTTTTAGTTTTTTCACTTCCATTTTTCACTCCCCACCTTCAAAAATCTATAACTTTTTTATTTTTCCACATAAAGAGCTCTGTTATGGCTTATTTTCTGCGTAACAAATTGCACTTCGTAGTGACGGTATTTAATATTCCATGGTGCGTACTGGGAAGCAGGAAAAAAACACTTTCTTGTGGGCTTGGATTTTACAGCTTTCACTGTGTGCCACAAATGACATGTCTAATTTATTCTTTGGGTCGGTACTATCACGTGGATACCAAATTTGTATAGGTTTTATAATGTTTTCATACTTTTAAAAAAATTAAAACCTCCTGTACAAAATGTTTTTTTTTTATTTTGCCAACTTCTGGCGGCAATAACTTTTTCATACTTTGGTGTATGGAGCTGTGGGTGGTGTCATTTTTTGCAACTTTTGATGGCGTTTTCATTGCTATCATTTTTAGGACTGTACGACCTTTTGATCACTTTTTATAAATTTTTTTATATTTTCCAAAATGGCAAAAAAATGCCAATTTTGACTTTGGACGCTATTTTCCGTTACGAGGTTAAACGCAGTGAAAAACCGTAATTATATTTTGATAGATCGGACATTTTCGGACGCGGCGATACCTAATGTGTTTATGATTTTCACTGTTTATTAATATTAATATCAGTTCTAGGGAAAGGGGGGTGATTTGAATTTTTAGTTTTTTTTTATTATAATTTTTTTTTTTTTTTAACTTTTTTTTACTTTTACTATTTTTCAGACTCCCTAGGGTACTTTAACCCTAGGTTGTCTGATCGATCCTACCATATACTGCCATACTGCAATATGGCAGTATATGGGGATTTTACTCCTCATTCATTACAATGTGCTGATAGCACATTGTAATGAATGGGTTAAAACGAGACTGCTTCGGGCCTTCGTGAGACCCGAAGCTGTCATGGCAACGGATCACCGCTCCCCGTGACGTCATCGGGGAGCGGCGATCCGTGGATCTTTTTGGAGCCTCCGGCAGCATTGCCGGCGGCGATCACCGCGAAAGCACCCGCGATCGGTGCTAGCACCGATCGCGGGTGTTACCGGTAAGCCTTTGCTGCAATATGCAGCAAAGACTTACCGGCTATGGAGAGGGCTCGGCCCGCGAGAAACTAATTAAGAAAGAAACTAATTAAAAAAAAAAAGTCCTGATCAAAATATAAAATGTTAACACCACTTTTTTGCCATTTTGCACAAATTTGGTAAAATGCGATCAATACTTCATACAGTCTCCAAAACGGTAGCATTGAAAACGTCATCTAATCCTGCAAAAAATTACAACTCCATACGCTGTAGTATGAAAAAATTATCAAAATATGTTGAAACAGACTTTTTTATTATACAGAAGGTTTAAATTTTTTTACATCTATTTATACAAATTAAACAGCCCACTGTATATATACACTCGGGTATAAGCCAAGACCCCTAGTTTTAACACACAAAAAAACTGGAAAAACATATTGACTCGGGTATAAGCCGAGGGTGGGAAATACATTGGTCACAGCCTCCCAGTATATAGCCTGCCAGTGACCCTGTAGTATATAGCCTGCAAGCAACCCTGTAGTATATAGCCTATAGGAAATAAACAAATAGTGTTCTCACCTTCCGACGTCCCCCTGGCAGGTCCTCTTCTATACAGCAATGCTCCAGCTAGCGGCTGACGTCCCAATGCCTGCGACAGACCACACGGGAACATGGAGCCGATGCCGGAGCGTTGCTGTATAGAAGAGGACACATTTTTTGTGCTGAAAAACTTGGCTTATACTCGAGTTTTTACGGTACATAAATTGGACAGCCTAGTCATTTGGACCAAACAGTGAAAGTCGTAAAAAAAGAGTCCGTCCCAGTATATGGCATGGAATATTAAATACAGTCACTAGGAAACAAGCCCTCATACAGCTCTGTATACAGAAAAAAAAAAAAAGTTATGGATTTTTACAGGAAAAGAGCAACCAAAAAAACCCTGCAAAAATGAATATAGGTATAGGCAGGAAGGGCTTAAAGTAGGACCTGACTAATGGGGACATTCACTAAACAAGAACATAAAACAAATGTAATAATATTAAATGTATTTGTAAACTTAGTGATAACCAGTTACATTACCTCTTTACATTTCTTCACAATTGGCTGCATTACAGTGAGGTCCATGGTGCCACCCACCATAGCACTACTTGTGCTTTTGTTCCTTGCATGGCCTTTCTTGAATGGAACCTTCCCACCTGGTTGTAATTCTTTTGTTGGGGAGGTTGGGGATGTGGATAGAAGAGCTTTAAGGGCTGCGACTTCGGCTTGCAACACATCAATCTATTTAACATATTATTGAAAGACATAAATACATTTCAAATTCTTTCAATTCCATTCATTTAATAATTTTCGAACCATTGTACCCCTTCTCCCAGAACATCCTAGTCAACAAAATTGCCCTACATGGATTGCATACAAAAAAATAACAAGCCTCTACATACAGTATTTAGATTTGCTACTGTGCCCCAAATTTTCAAATATACAAAGTTTCCTTCACTAGAACCATCTTATGAAAAACCCACTTTATCAATAACCTAAGATAATATAATAATAACCCATACTTTGCCTTGTGCTTCCTTCAGCTGCTTCTCTGCTGTGGCCTGTTTCACATTTGCTTCACGGACCATTTTGTGTGCCTCCTGGAATAAATATAGGTGGGTCAGATAACCTACATTTCTGTCACCATTTCTAGGTAGTCAGATATATCAAAAGACAATCTCTAGCACTGCATTTAGGCATTCCCTAGGTCAAGAGGAGTTTTACTGTGTTTTTCTAGGAAGTTGTCCAAGCCTTACTAAATTTATTAGCAGGGTCTGGTAAAACTAGTTTCTGTGGTGAAGAAGAACCGTTTTTTTAATGGTAACAACAGGATCGCTTTATGCAGAGGAGATGGAGCTTTATTGCATCAGAGAATATACTGTATACTAAAATAAAAGTGAACTTAGTTTTAGCTTTTCCACCAGACAACCACTATAATAAAAGAAAATAAGTAACAGCTTTTGTACAGGAAGATGGCAGACCTCATTGTATGGGAAAGGGGTATTATAGGAGTCATGGAGTAAAAGAAAGCCCCAGCTTCTATCTAACCAGATAAAGTGGTTTTCCAGTAATACAAAATAAGAATCAGGTGTGTGCCTAACATGAGAGACCATTTACCTGAGTAATGTGTCTTTATAAGCTCAGTACAGATTCCTATGAGTCTAGCTGATCATCTTCTGACCTTGATTTTGCCGCTTCCTGTGATGTCCTGGCGCTGAATGTAGATGCATCCACCCTGTTGTAGAGAAGCTACTCCTTGCCCTCTACTACATGGCTGCAGACATCACAGGCTCAGGGTGTAGGCTGGAGCAAAATGCAGGTCAGCTCCTTCCTGTACATGCTCACATGCGACAATGTCAGGTCAAGCTGTGTACTACCCACATGTCTTCAATAACAATAGTAACAGCATCATGTAAACATAACTACTACTGCAAGTACTTTTCTGTACAACAGCAATACTCTGACAATTAGAATAATTTCCGAATTTTAGAGTTGTAAACCTAGAGTTTTGGAACAACACTGGCTTTGATAAATCTCTTGTTGCTCTACTAAGAGATTATTTAAAAACTAGAACCCCGTTATCTGGATAAATTATATTTACCTTATTATAAGCAGGACTTCTGTGGAATGACTATTCTTAAACCTTAAACACACCTATAGATCATTGGAAGATCTAAATTTGGAATGCAACTATAGTATGAAGCTGAAACTGCAGGAAGCATCATAATTGTGACAAGTTCAATTCAATCAACTGTTTTAAACCCTTGTAGATAATTTGCTATAACATGTAGCTCACATATAAAAGTAAAAAATAGGCTGCACACCACAATATAAAAAAAGAGTGGGTACTTTATTCACCCAAGTGCTACATTTCGGATCCTCTTCAGGATTCTCCCACTTGGGAGAAATTGTAGAACAAATTGTATGGTGGGTTTTCTATTTTTATCTTTTGGAAATGTGTAAATTTTAGGGCTAAATGAACGTATAACCAGCACAATTTGACCTCCATTTTGATTCAATTACAATGAAGATCTCAAGGGGTTAACAATCTTCGTAAAAGCTGTTTCTGATAGTTTGAGGGGTGCAGATTTGAAAATGGGTTGATTATATAGGGGGTTTTGATGCTAAATATGTAAAATTTCATTCAAAACAGTAAAAGAGTAAATTCTGAAAATACGGAAAATCGCTATTCGATTTGTAAGCATCGCGACATCAAAATATATTATCTAGACATTTCAAAAATTATGAAAATTTAAAGTAGACATATGGGAAATGTTATTCAGCAACTTATTTAGGTGGTAAATCTATCTGCCTGAAAATGTAATGATTTAGAATTTCAAAAAAGTGAAATTTTTCAAAAAATTTCAGCATTTTTTCTTTTTTTTGGAAAATAAACGCAAAACTTATCAGCCAACATTTACCACTAAAATGAAGTGCAACATGTGGGGAAAAAACAATCTCAGAATCGCTTTGATAAGTAACAGTGTTCAAAAGTAATAACCATATAAAGCGACGCAAGTCAAAATCCAAAAAATGGGGCTGAGCCTTAAGCTGTAAAATGGCTGCGTCCTTAAGAGGTTAATATACAAATCGACACAAGACCCATGCAAACATATATCAAGACTGTAAATGTTCACATTATGATTACTCTTTGAGCTTTAGCAAGTTCCTCTTTTAGTCGCTCATATCCTTTTTCTCGGACTTCTAGCACAGATGGGCTCCGTAAATGAGACAGGCTATCTGTACTGCAGCTGAGGACATCATCTGGACCATCTACTGCATCTGTCACTGCTCCTTGCAAAAACTCCCGCTCGGCACGATTGCTGTCCTTCCTTCGTCCATGTTTGGGAGAACATGTCTGACACCCAGAGGTAGAAGATAGACTTTTGCTGGTACTGTAAATGATACAAAAGTAAGGTTTGCTGTGAGTAATAGCTACTTGTTCTTCCTATAAGAAATTGCATTCTTGATACCCATAATGCCCATGTCCTACCTTAATCCTGTAATATCCCGGCACTTTAAATGCCTTGGAGAAGAGTAGACAGGCTGTGTAGGTAGGTCTGATGCATTCAATGAGTTTCCTTGGATAGGATTTGAGCCAACACTTAAATGTCTATAAATGACATTAGGAGAGGTAGTAGGTTCCTGAGGTTTTATATCGAAAACGCCAACATCCGGAGTCGTGGGTGAAGCAAGATTCACTTCATGAAAGCCTTCAAGGGGGTCGCTAGCCATAGTAAATGCATCATCCAGAAAACTAAAATTAAAAAAAAAAAAAAAACTATAAAATCAATGTTTGAACCGATTTAGTTATTTTTATCAACAGCAAACATCACAGATTCTCTGCATGAAGAGAAGTGCCAAAAGATAACTAGACGAATATAACAGTTTAGGTGCACACAGCTTCCAAGGAGAGCACCGTATTACACACAGGTTTCCAAGAGGAAAGCAAGTCACTGCAAACACACATTCATTTTTTTTAAAAGTTTTATTTACTTTTTTTTTTTTAATTCGGCTGTGTTCACACCTCGTTATTTGCCATACATTGCAAGGACACAGCAGTAGGATTCTGATGTGTCCCTGCTACGTATGGCACAGATGTATCCCACTGTATGCCTATACAGTGGGATACGCAGCCCGGGGATCCCCCTCTCGGCAGCTGCCAGCAATGTCCTAACAGTAACATAATCGGGTCATCCAGTCGCTCGGCAGGGTTGTGGGGAATAGATGCAATACGCTGGATCCGCTCCGCATAGCAGTCTATTGCCTCCACTGAGTACATACCACGCTCAGGCAGAGGCTGCAGGATAAGACGTAGCTTAATTGGACTTTCGCTTTTTCTGGCCTCCATTGAAAAGAATAACTGAGAAGAAAATTCCATTCTGTCAAGGGCAAAGGCTTATCTAGTTCAACTTTATCCTGATTAAATATAATGCTCTTTAGAGCGACAAGCCAGTGGCCTGCAAACCTCACATCACTAGTGGAAAAGTGCACTTTTCGTAGGGGTGGTAAATGTTTCCACTGCTCCTACATGATATAATCACACATAAGGCACCTGACGTCTATCTACAGGAGGGTCAGCACTGGAGGTCCAGGATTTGAGACATAAAAATCTCTTTAGCATTCCTATAAAGAACAATGCTGTATATCGTACAGTGGTTGTGCTTGATATTACAACTCCACACCATTCATTTGATGAGGGAGATATATCTCCTGGTGTATGATAGCGCCAGCCACGTCACCCGGCGTCTGACCGGATACATCAAGAGGCATAGGTCTCTTAATGTATCTGGCAGGCAACGCGACCAGCAAGCAAAACTACGTCAAGTCCTGCCTAGTGTAATTTTTTGTAAACTGTGGTTTTCCAAAAGAACGCAGGCATTGAGCTGGGCTCCCGCACTTCTGTCAATAGGGAATTAAATATACGTCCAATGACTATAGCACAGATGGTGAGTAAATGTTCCTTTAGGTAAGAGAAATGTGATGAATGTAACCTCCTGTATAGTAAGCTCGAGGAAATGCTCTTCTCATGTTGCAGTAAATTACTTTTGATAATTACCCTTGCAATAGAAAAGCAAAAATTGGTCTTGGCCGGGGGTAAAATTACATGGTACTAAAGCTGCTCATGCATCTTTAATATCTTTCTAATGGCAAGATGTGCACAGAAATACAAAGGCATCCAATAAGGACATGCACAACAGTTTCTAAATAGAATAGACTTGTAACAGTGACAGCAGTGATCTCACAGCATGTAGCAGTATAGTGCAAATATCCAAGAACAAGACAAGGAATTACAATGAAATGGGGAAGATGAAATGTTTTAACAGTCTCTGAAAACTGATGGGTTATCAAGTGATATCAATGTTACCACAGATCAGTTCTCATTCACTAAATTTGGGTTTCAGTTTCCCGGCCAACAAACAAACTTAAGTATATAAATATAGTGGCGTAAAAGTATATAAATGAATTCATAAACAATTCTCTCCTCTGGTGGCTGCAATCATGATCTTTCCTAAACTACTGCATTTAAAAACTTTGAGAAAATCTACCATTTGATTTGATGCACTATGAAGCAAACATACCTTGAGAATGCTGTAGCTACACCAATGCAGGCACATATCTTGTTTAATCCCTGTGCTGAGTGGTTATGCAAAAAAAAAAAAAAAACATTTATAAAATTATGATAATGAAGCTCTCTCGCTTTTGTGCCTGGGATCAGCGCTTTTCCTCTCACATTAGTTATGCACTACTCGAGAGAATGATGTAATCACTGTGTTGTGAGTGAAGGCATAAGTAATCAATTGTTGCACGATCCCCCAGCTGCTATGTATGAGTGATCCTGCTGGTGAATTAGTCCTGTCTTTACTTTTCAGGAAGCTCTTTGTGTAATGTGTTTATGTAGGCATCCAGCTTTCCCAAGGACCTGAATGTTATAATTATTTTTTCAGCAAAACCACTCAGCTCAGGGATTAAAAAGATATGATTCTGCACCAGTGTAGCTACAGCATTCACAAGGTATGTTTGGTACATAATGCATCAAATCACACAGTAGATTTTCTCAAAGTTTTCAAATGCAGTAGTTTAGGAAAGATCATGATTGCAGCCACAAGAGGAGAGAATTGTTTATGAATTCATTTATATACTTTTAAGCCACTATATTTATATACTTTAGTTTGTTTGTTGGCCGGGCAACTGAAGCCCAAATCCCAAATTTAGTGAAATTTAGTGATTCACATTTAGAGGTGGTAGACTGTCCCCAAACATAAAATTTATGCAAATGAGGCAGAGGTGCTCACCGCTCAGCTAGCCGAGCGCCTGCTGGCTCTGTCAGAACATAATTTTCAGCGCTTACCGCGAGCGATAGTCATTTTTCTCCTTTGTTTCTTAGTATGTCGTAGATTCTATTAGCTTTTGTAGCGATGCTCTAAAAGCTCCAAAGCCCAAAATCACCCTGGTCTGCAAGCCCCACTAGCCTACACTCCATACCTAGGAGGCTCAGCAGCACTTAGGTATGCCTACAGCAGCAGTGCTCACAGTGAACATCCTGTTGACATTGCCACAGTGCCCTAGCAGCGGTCAGCATCAACAGCACGTCGGAGTGCCCGCATCCTCCAAACTTATCCAAACATAAGTGCCCAGAAGCAAGCGGGATCTCCTGTACAAGGGCCCCAGCAGCAGGCAAGGTGCACCGGAATGCAAGCACCAGACAGCTAAGGGCACCTGCATCAAGCACAGCACCACAATACAGCCAGTTACACCAGTACCACAAAAGATGCACCGACATGACAACTGACAGCGTATGGAAGCCCACATAGTGGTACCACCCAGCGCCCCAACAGCACGAGAGGGAGAGCCCGGCGGGAGAAGTGTCACCATTACCACTAGCAACAACACCATTAACTACCTCACCAACAACAGCAGCAGCAGTGGTGGTCGCACTTGCATTTTTCCAGAAGGGTAATAATACTCCTCTTACTATTTTTGAGGATTAGAAGGAAATTAAATTTTCAGTAATACAAATATATAACCCATAGCCATATATAATGTTGAGCTCAAGCACCCCAAGGCAAACTACTATCCCCGTTACTTTTCCCCCTTTGTACCTTGGACTACAGACAAACTTAAATGGTCGGCCAACAGCGACAAAGTGTGCAAGAAAGCCAGCTCTGTATGTGCTTCCTTAGGAAATTGAAATCTTTCAATACAGGCGGTCCCCTACTTAAGGACACCCGACCCATAGTTACAAACAGACCCCTCTGCCCACTGTGACCTCTGGTGAAGCTTTGTGGATGCTTTACTATAGTCCCAGACTGCAATGATCAGCTGTAAGGTGTCTGTAATGAAGCTTTATTGATAATCCTTGGTCCAATTACAGCAAAAAAAAAATTTGAAACTCCAATTGTCACTGGGGCAAAAAATTTTTTTTGCCTGGATCTACTATTATACTACTAATATCTACTAAAATAAACAGTTTCGACTTGCATACAAATTCAACTTAAGAACAAACCTACGGACCCTATCTTGTATATAACCCGGGGACTGCCTGTATCTGCAATCTGGCAGTGAAAATTACCCTGTTATTTTGACTGACAGCCCTGTGTCTCTTCAAATCACTGCCCCCTTGTATTTAGGGACTGTCTTCTAATATTTAACTACAGACATGTAAATCTCTATCTACTTATAAGAAATATTGTGTTAAAAAATTTTTTTAACACAGTGCCTTATGTTACATTAACATCATGCGACCAGAGTGATATCATCGCAGGTCCTTTAGCCTTCTAATAATAGCAAACTGTACCCCATGTATGTGATCACATAAAATCACAGCAGCCTCCATGGAGGATGGAGAGGAGTAGAAGTCCATGGAGACTGCTGTGACTTCATGTGATCAGATACATGCATGGGGTACAGTTTGCTATTGTTAGGAGGCTAAAGGACCCGAGATGTATTGGATGATCAGATTCATTAATTCAAAGATTCTTTTTGTTGTCCGGATATTTGTCAGATTCTGACCGCTTTTCCATTCACAGGCTCCAATAAATGTCATGTAAGCAACTAAGAATCACCACTTTTGTCACACAGTAACCGTGCAAAACCTTTTTTATTGGCTACCTTGGCAGGTTTGTTACCTCGATCCTACTCATATTATAATTAATACAGGCGACTTAAAGGAAATCTACCAATGAGGATCAAGGATTATAACGCAAGCATACATACATGCTGATATGTGCCCCCCCCCCCCCCCCATGTCAGGAGCTGCTCTTCTTTTAGCTTCCTATGATCTTGTTTTCACAAAAAAAAGCTTTAAAAATTATGCAAATTAGCATAAAGCGCTCTGGGCTCCATAGACGTTAATGGAGTCTGGAGCCCCTCAGGGACATTTGCATAATTTGTAAAGCCTTTTTCCCCCCATAAAAAACAAGATCATAAGAAGCTAAAAGAAAAGCAGAACCTGACGGAGGGGGCACCCACCAGTATGCTTGGTTTACAATCCCCGATCCTGGAGGTAGATTTCCTTTAAGGACACTCTACTTACAGACGGACCTCTCTGCTCACTATGACCTCTGGAGAAGAGAAAAAAAAAAAATTGTCTAGAGTTACAGTTATAAGATATATATCAGTTCCGACTTACATACAAATTCAACTTAAGAACAACTGAAGACCCTTCTCACGGAACTGCCAGGAAATATAGAAATAGACATATCTGTCATCCTACAAGGTTCTGCCCACACAAAACCAACGGGTTTATCAAGACTTTATGCAGCAGCCAGATACCAACCTAGATCATATGTGGATTACATTCATGTGTTTAGGTTGATACAGTTTAATTGCGGTATTCCAATAATCGTATGACAATAGGAAGCAGCCAGGCAGAATTGGTCAGACTATCAAAGGTAAAGAATTGAGGTTTCCCCAATGAAAAATAAGTATGTATTTTGGATACAATTTTATTACAACTTGTGACCCAGGCACCAGAAAATGTACTTCCAGTAATCACAAGATTACCATAGTCATTGCTAAAATCTATTGATGTTTATAAGCCTCTGCTGGAAAAGTGACTCCATTTGCTTGTTAATGTAGCTGTTCCCTGATGGTCAAAGATTTTCCTGGCAATCCCTTCCCACTGAGGACACTGCGATATTCTTATTTTTGAAGCCAAGTTTCAATATACAGCATATATTCTTCCAAACAGAATAAAGTAATGATGCAGTCTAAAAGCTTTTTAAATACCATCTTGGATATCAGCAGAATATATCACGGAGTATCTTATACTTATTAAGATGGTATGGGTGGCTTCATGTGACATGAAAATAATTATGTGGCTGCTTGTTTACAAGGTTTTCCTACCATACATACACGTCATAAAAGATGATGGGCCCCAACAAGATACTTGAATGCATTGCTACAGTATGTGCACATACAACAAATACCGTAGGTGTTGAAAAATTCAGGAATAGTTCCGCTTCCTGTCTAATACCGTATATAAATAATGCAATTCTTTAATCTACAAGACACCAATGTGCAGATATCGATAATCGATTCAATATAACAGGTGGTCACAATGAACAATCTGTATGCCGGCGGCTCACAAACAAAAGGTGTCAAGCTGCTGACGTCATTCTGTGTGCCAACCGTTCGCGGGGACCCAAAGAGGAGCCGAACAACCCAAAGAAAAGCAGGAGGACCCGGAAGGCACTGGAGCATTGGAAACAAGAAGAGGACCTTAGGGGGGCATTGGAAAGGTGAGTACAGTGATAATTTTTTTTAAATTACAGGCTGGAAATATACTGGTGGGGCTATATATTATATTGGGGAGGCCAGGGAAGATTACATACTATGGGATATGGGTGGTTCAGCTATATACTGCCTGGAGGCTGTGACCAATGCATTTCCCACCCTAGGCTTACACTCTAGTCAATAGGTTTTCCCAGTTTTTTGAGTTAAAATAAGGTACCTCAGCTTATACTTGGGTCAACTTATACTCGAGTATATATGATAATATATTTCCGTATGCCTGTTGTGCCTCCTTCCTTACATTGTGCAGAAGATTAGACAATATAGTCTCCTATGCTTTACATTCAAGGGCTTGTCTGAGTAAGTCTGAGTTGGCCTGGGGGTGGGGGCAGAGATAGGACTAGAAAAAGGAGAATTATTCTCACTGTTAATTCGGTTTCCATTAGTCCACCATGACGGCCCCAACTGGAGGATGGCCCTTGACCTCTGTAGGGACAGGAAGCAGAGAGGTTAAAAGCCCCTCCCCTACACCCACACTCCAGTGGCTACCAAATAACTACACCGGCTGTGGATGCAACCCATTTATTGTATGTTATAGTCACACACAGATACAACAGGTTAAATAATAAAGACTAAGACTATTCTGTCTTATAAAAATAAAAGGGGACGGGAAAAATATATGGGCCGTCATGGTGGACTAATGGAAACCGAATTAACGGTGAGAATAATTCTCCTTTTCCATGGCGTCCCCCATGACGGCCCCAACTGGAGATGTACCAGATTACCAGTAGCTTAGGGTGGGACGACTGCCTGCAAGACTTTCCTACCGAAGGCCTGATCCCTGGCACTTTGGATATCTAATCTGTAGTGTCTAGCGAATGTCAATTGGCTAGACCAGGTAGCTGCTTTATAGATATCGATTAGAGAGGCCCCACGTTTTTCAGCCCATGAGGCGGCCACCCCCCTGGTTGAGTGGGCCCTGACAGTCCCAGGAATGTCCATATTTTCGGCATCATATGCCTCTTTGATGGTAGTCCGGATCCAACGGGCAATAGATGCTTTGGAAGCTTTCTTCCCCTTATTCTTCCCTGTATACTGCAGGAGGATGTTGTCGTCCTTTCTTCAAGGCTTAGAGATGTCCAGGTAGTGGAGAAGACATCCCCTCACGTCCAGAGTATGCCAAGCTGACTCCTTACTGTTCTTAGGGTTCTGGCAAAAAGAAGGTAACACAATTTCCTGATTGCGATGAAAACTGGAAGACACTTTGGGAGCGAAGGTCTTATCTGGAGTTAGAATTACTCTATCTTCCAGAACTCTAAGGTAAGGTTCTCTAAGAGAGAGAGCCTGGATTTCTCCTAACCGTCTAGCTGAGGTTATGGCTATAAGGAAGGTCAGCTTGAGGGTTAGGCTTCTAAGGTCCGTAGTCTCTAAGGGCTCAAATGGAGGACCTGTCAGGTGATTCAACACCAGAGACAAATCCCAGTTTGGGATATTGTGTTTTAAGTGAGGTCTCAATCTGGAGGTAGCTTTTACGAACCTCTGGATCCACTTGTGCTCCGCCAAGGAAGTATCAAAGAAGACACTAAGGGCTGATACCTGGACCTTGAGTGTACTCGTCTTCAGCCCTTTATCAAAACCAGCTTGCAGGAAATCCAGTATCTGCGAGATGTTGGGAGACAACTGGTTAGGAGAGACTGAGCCACAAAAGGACACGAATTTCTTCCATATTCTGGAGTAAATTCTGTGGGTGACCACCTTACGACTAGCCTTCATCGTGGAGATCACTTTGTCCGATAGCCCCTGGGCTGTCAGTATCTTCCTTTCAGGATCCATGCAGCGAGCTGGAGAGCCTGCGGATTTGGATGAAGAACTGGACCCTGGAACAGGAGGTCTGGACGGGGTGATAACAGGAATGGATCCGCCATTGCCATCTTTTTTAGCCAAGGAAACCAGTTCCTTTTTGGCCACCAAGGCGCTATGAGTATAACTTCCGCCTGGTCTTCCCTGATCTTTTGTATGACCCGGGACATAAGAGGTATCGGAGGAAAGGCATACAGTAACAGCCCCCCCCAGGACTGACTGAATGCGTCCCTTTGGTTGAAGGGAACTGTAGGTTCCAGGGAAAAGAAATGCGGGAGCTTCGTGTTCTTGCTGGAGGCAAACAGGTCTATTGACGGATGTCCCCACCTCCTTGTTAACTGAAGGAAGACATCTTCGTGAAGACACCACTCGTTTTGGTCTATCTTCCTCCGGCTCAGGAAGTCTGCTGCCTGATTTTCTTCCCCCTTGAGGTGGATGGAGGAGAGGGATTGAAGGTTGTCTTCTGCCCAGTTGAAGATTTTGTTTGAGAGTGCCAGGAGACTCGGGTTTTTGGTTCCCCCTTGGTGACGTAGGTAGGCTACCGTAGTGACGTTGTCCGAAAAAATTCTGACATGCTTTCCTCTCAGCATTTGTGTGCTGGACCTCAGGGTTTCCAGAACAGCTCTTAACTCCCGATGATTTGAGGAACGGGTTTTCCCTGAATCCGGCCACAGGCCTTGGACAGGATGACCTGCGACAATCGCTCCCCAACCTGACTGACTTGCGTCCGTCTGTATAGTTGTCACTGGCCAAGGATGCCAGGGTACTCCTTTTCCCAGGTTTGCTGGATCTGTCCACCAGTCTATGGACCGTAAGACTGAGAGGGGAATCTCCACCTTTTGGTTTAGGTGACGAGGATCTTTGTCCCAAGAGGACAGCACCCAGTTCTGTAGTGTCCTTGTATGACTTTGGCTCCATTGCACGCACTGGATGCATGCGGTCATGAGCCCAAGGATCCTCATTGCTTCTCTTATGGAGCAGCTCTTCTTTTTCTTGAACGTGTTTAGCTGGAGAATTAAATTTTCTCTCTTGGCTGGTGGGAGAAAAGACATCTGTCGTGTGGAGTCTATTAGAACTCCCAGGAATACCACGTTCATGCTCGGTTCTAGGTTGGATTTTTCTGTATTGATGATCCAGCCTAGCCGCTGAAGAGTCTTCATGGTGATATCCCTGTGAAGAATCAGCTCCTGACTTGAGGCACTTACTACCAGAAGGTCGTCTAGGTACGGAATGATGGATATTCCTTCTTTTCTCAGAAACGCTACCACCTCGACCATAATCTTTGAAAAGGTTCTCGGTGCAGAAGATATCCCGAAGGGAAGGGCTTTGTATTGAAAGTGAGCTTCCTCGCCTTCTGGTGACAGGACTGCGAACCTGAGAAACTTCTGCGATTTGGGGTATATTGGGACGTGGTAGTAGGCGTCCTTCAGGTCTATTGTACACATGAACGCCTGACGATGGATTAGAGCTGAAGCTGAAGAGACGGTCTCCATCTTGAATTTTCTGTATAGGACGAACCTGTTTAGCCCTTTCAGGTTGCAGATCATCCTGGACTTCCCGTTCGGTTTCTTTATGAGGAACAGTGGAGAGTAATGCCCTCTTCTCTGATGTTCCTGGGGTACAGGGATAATCACATCCAGTTCTAACAACTTCTGCACTTCTGTCCAGAGTTGGAGCGACAGGTCCCGAGTGGGTTGTCTGGTAAGGACGAAACTTGTGGGAGGAAGAGCGGTCAATTCTAAACAGAGAGATCTTCTTACGGAGTTGGAAAGAGCCCCTTCTTTAGCACTAATCCTCACTCCTTCTGCCGAGGCGTCAGCAATGAAAGCTGTGGCTGCTTTCAGGGTTGGGAAGGTATTAAGTAACAGCTCCCTTGGGGTTCCATCCCTTACATGCTTTTCCAACTCCATTACCCAGTGGAATAGTGTGCGAGCTACGGACGTTGTAGCAATGTTGGATTTAAGGTTCAGCATGGAACATTCCCAGCTCTTTTTTAATAGGCTGTCTGCCTTTCTATCCAGCGGATCTTTCAACTGGGTAGCATCCTCAAAAGGCAAATCGGTCTTCTTGGTCATTTTAGTGACCTGGATGTCCATCTTAGGAGCCGAGTTCCATAGCTTGGCTTCTTCTTCATCAAAAGAAAGACGATTTCTAAATTCTTTTGAAAGAGAAATTTTGTTTTCCGGATCCCTCCATTCTTCCAGAATCAGATCCCTGAGAGTATTATTGACCGGGAACACGCGCCGTTTTTTGGCTTTGAGCAGACCAAAGAGTTCATCCTGATTGGACTGCGTCTCCTCTACCTCCTCTATCTTCAGGGTATCTCGCACCGCTTTTAAGAGGGGATCCAGGTCTTCAGAAGCCAGCAGATATCTCGATTCCATCCTGTTTGCAGAGGTGGAAGGGAACGTATCAGGCTCCAAAGAATCCTTGACCGTAGCACCATCAGAGTCTGAAGCGGGGTCAGAAGATGAATCCACTATTTTCTGGCGCTTTTGAGGTGGTTCCTGGGGGGCAAAGGCAGCCAAGGATGAAGACACAGATGATCTGACTTCCTCCTGGATAAAGCTGCGCATCTCATCCATGAATGAGGTCTTTTCTTCACGAATCAAATTATCCAGGCATTTTTTGCACACAGGTTTTTTTATATGCACTAGGTAACTTTTCAAAGCACATGTTGCACTTTTTATGAGGAGTTTTCTTCCTCTCAGAGGAGGATTGCTCCTTAGCACGGCCTTTTTCCTTTTCCTTGGGATCCTATCAAGGAAAGGAGAGCCCAGATAAGGAACTGCTATAAACGGGACGTGCGGGTGACCCACCACCCTAACCCTTTAACCCCTACTCACAGGAGGTGGGGATATGAGGTCCAGACCTGAGGCCTCTAAATTGCAGGGTTCCATGCTCCTAGAGGAACTACAGTAACCAGCCAGCCTAGAATGTAATAACAACAATTGAAGGCTTGTAAATCAGCACTGCAATGGTTAAAGGGTAGGATTTTACCTGGTACCGGTAAGCCAGGAGAGATCCACCAGGGTCTATAAGGTAAACGTGGCCCATATCAGAATACAGTGCAATAAAATATAGTATGTGCCAGCATAATATACAGTTATACATATCAGGGTGTTTGAAGCCAAAGACCTGACCTGAAAAAACGCCAAAGGGAACCTTTAACTCGTAGGCCGCAGGTTAGAGGTGTGCTCCGGAATGAAGATTAGACCTCAGATCAACGTAATTACCACGCTAGAGCAATTTAAACTTACCGCCCCACGATCCTGTTTCCGGGTCGCGCGGCTTTGACGTCACTTCCGGTTTCGTCACTCCACCGGAAGTTGACGCCGGGGTCGACCGAAAGTGCACGGGAGCGCCAGAATCACATGTTTCGGGTGTCGTAAGCTCCAGGAGCTGCGGGCAGAGCCGGAAGGAGAAACACAGATCCACGCAGGCAGAGGAAAGGGCCGCAACCCGATCGAGGCCCGGAGCTGTGCTGGGTAAGGGATAGGTCCCGCGCCATGGTGTCCCCCCTCACTGTCCCAACTAGTGGGAAGCGAGGAGAGAAAACTTCTCTCTACTCCCTGCCCTGTGTAGGGACAGGAAGCCACTGGAGTGTGGGTGTAGGGGAGGGGCTTTTAACCTCTTTGCTTCCTGTCCCTACAGAGGTCAAGGGCCATCCTCCAGTTGGGGCCGTCATGGGGGACGCCATGGAAATAAATGCTCCCATTGTCCCAACGCCTGAAACGCCATTAGTGTCAGTGTGGGGATGTCCCTGCCTAACATGCTTGGATAACCCCTTTAAAACGGGTATTCTCATGAAGACAAGATTCTTAAATTTACTCAGGATAACAAAAACACATTCACTCACTGTTATTAACAAAAATACAGCATTTCACAGATATAATTCGAACCTGTCTCCATCAGTTCTGGTGTTTACATTTTGGTTGTCCCTAGAACCGAGTGTAAACTCCTGACTATGATCGGCAGATTCCGCTCTTAAGAATAGCTTCTCCTGTACTGCAGGGGAAGCGGCAGGAAAAAGAAGGCACTGCAGATGAGACCAGCACTACAAACACAGTGGAGAGGAATGCATAGTAGTGCTGACTGTGTGTGATATAGGTGAGATAGCAGAGCTGAGTGAACTGTCTGATCTTTGGGTGTCAGATATTACTAGAATCTTCAAAAGCTAACTGAAAGTGTAGCTCAACCCTGCACCATGATATTAGATTATCAGCATCAGATTGTCAGCACCCAGCACCTTATAGCACAGAGGAATCTCGATGTGTCTGCACAGCTAGTACCAGCACACACTTCTGAATGTTACACTATCACTGAGTAATAGGAATGAAAAAAGCAATAAAATGTAGTAAAATTATAAAGGGGGTTAAACATTATCTTTATTGTGTAAACATCACTATGCCCCCTATGCCACATGATAAAAAGTTTACAAAATGGAGTCATTCTCTGGGATAAGGGGTTTGTGGTATTTTGGTTGTGTTTTGAAATGAATGTTTTGGATTCCAACAGAAACACCACATGTGAACATTCCCTCAGGGACTCTGCAAAACTCTGCCCTGCAAAGTTTGATGGTGCTCCTTTCCTTCTGCACTCCGTCACATGCCCAGAGAGCAGGTGACATCCACATGTGGGATGTCATTGTACTCAGAAGAAACTGCATAATATATTTGTGGATGCATTTTCTATTTTTATTCAGCTTAAGCTGTCATCAGGTCTGTGTCACTATTTCTGTCACCTCTACCTGTTAGAGCAGCTCACAAGGATCCCATCCCAGCCTTTATCTAGTTATTTCATACATTAATCATTATAAAATCATCTATTCTTTATTATGTAAATGAGGCTGGTCACATGGTCGGCAGTGATGTCAGTGTGTTACCCCTCCCCTCTCCTCCCCCTGCTCATGTCTGTGTGTAATGTATAGTAAAGCACAGTTAGTGTGTGTGCTGCATCCTCCTAATACACAGACATCAGCTACGCAGCCTGGAGCGGTTGTATCTTTCACATACAGGCAGCAGGGGGCGTGGCCACCAGCAAGCACATGGAGCAGCCATTACATGGAACAGCTGTCAGTCAAGCACTGGGCATGTGGCTGTGCCTCCCACTCATGAATAAGCTGGACAGCTTGAATATGCTAATGACTCATTGGACATTTCACAGGTCATTTGCATACAGCTTTAGGACCTCATTGCTTAGGTTTACAGGCATGTAGAGGGACAATAAAGGGATAGAGGCAATGCTCTCTAATGGCAGTTTATGAAAATATATTTAGTTTAGGGGGGTTATTTTGCCTGACAGGTTCTCTTTAAGGGCTAAACAAACGTGTTAATGATGAAATTAGTAAATTCGAAATCAAACCAATATTTTGATTGAAGTTCAGTAAAATACATAATGGCTTAACAAGCTTTCTACATGGTATTTTGAATCGCTTAAGTTAATAGAACGGGGTGATATGTGGGGGATTTCTATTAACAGGACTTCCAAAACCGTTATGGAAATAAAGTGGTCCATAAAATAATAATTGATTCTAAAAAATTTTTGAAAATGTATAAAATGCTGTACGATGTATAATCTTTCCAGCATCATAATAAAACAAAAGGACAATTATAAAATTATTCAAGCACAAAACCGAGAGGTGGTAAATGTTAGTAACTAAATTGGGTAGTAAGACTATCAGTTTGAAAAATTATTCATTTTTAAAATTCAAAATGTTCTGTTTTTCAAACTTTTTAAAAAAGTGTATAGGATTTTACATCTCACTAACTTGATGTACAACATATCACAAAAAAGTCTCAAAGTCACCTGGGTAAGTTAAAGCCTTCTAATATTACCGAATGAAGTGACACATGCAAGTTTTGAAAAATAAACCTTTGTCATCAACGTGCAAATAAGCTTGGACACTAAGGGGTTAAAATTTGAGAACTTTTTTCTTCGGAAAACACTTTTAGGCAATCAATAAGAGTATACCTAAAACCTAGGAGACCACGTGTCTCTAAGCCAATAGGAACAGAGAGGAAGGCCCCTTCCACACTAGCGAGTGTGATGCGATGAACTCGCATCACACTCGCAACGCAAGCTGCCGGGAACGCACGGCCCGAACGCTGCACCGCGGGAGTGAACTCAGCATGTCAGTTCACTCCCGCGGTGCAGGGTTCGGGCCGTGCGTTCCCGGCAGCTTGCGTTGCGAGTGTGATGCGAGTTCATCGCATCACACTCGCTAGTGTGGAAGGGGCCGAAGCCAAACATGCTCAACTATTTTTATTTGCGATTGGAAAAATAAAAGCAAGAGTCTTAAGAATGCAAGCTACCCGTATATACTTGTGTATAAGCTGACCCAAGTATAAGCCGAGGTGCCTAATTTTATCACAAAAACCTAGGAAAACCTATTGACTCGAGTATAAGCTGAGGGTGCGAAATGCATTGGTCACAGCCTCCCCAGTATATAGCCTGCCGGACCCTGCCCCATAGTATATAGCCAGCACCTGCCCCCCCCTAGTGTATAGCCTGCAAGCCCATATCCCCCAGTATATAGCCAGCCCCTTGCCCCAGTATATAACCAGCAGCGGGGGAAGTCGGAAAGGTGAGTTTTGATATTTTTTTTACTCGAGTATAAGCCGAATATAGGTTTTCAGCAAATTTTTATGTGCTGAAAAACTAGGCTTATACTCGAGTATATATGGTACTCTTTATTTACAGAGGGTGCAAGACGGCTCCAAGAGCCCCATTGTCAAGATGAGAGAAATGAATAAGATGGAATACCTAGTCATCAAGTTGCTTATCTGCAGGTAGGTGCAGTTATGGCAATAAGTCATCTGCTCCAATGTAAACCAAGTGGAAATTTATTTCAAGTGTCAGAGCTAAACTGTTCTAGTTGCTCATTGCAACCAGAGTTCAGCTTTCATTTTATAAACTACTGTGGGGGAAAAATAAAAGAGACATAGTGCAGGTTAAATAACATCTTCTGCACCAGAGTTGGGCAGATAATGGGTATGCTTGTTGGTGGCACAGCAGCACTAAACCACTTTGTGCTGCTTTTCTGCCAGCAAGCAGGGATTCATTCCATAATATTTTACTATGATGCAAGGACTCTCATTCAGGGCACAGTTTTCATGGGTCTTAAGACAGGGCCAACTTGGAAAGTTATTTTTAAATCCATGACATTGTTCTGTAGATGATGGAGTACCAAGAATCTTTACTGGCTGCCATGGAAAAGTGAACTCAGCCTGTCACTATATTATTAATGAGTCTCAAACCATAGCCAATGTTGAGCATCAGTTTACACAATCAGAGGCCTCTATAATAAATATTTCATACTTTTTTCCCATGCAAGTGAAGCATCTAACCCTTCCCAACAACTCACTATTAGCTTGTCACGTGTATTAAATAGTCAGGCTGGAGAAAACAAATAAAACTATAAAAATATTTTTTTTAAAGTAGAGAAGTAACAGAAATTGTATAAAACAGCACCTATTCAAATGAACAGGCATTTATTTTTAATGATTGCCAAAGCAACATCCAGACTAGCCTGTTAAGGAAGGGTCCATGACACGAAAAACATGTGGGCAGTACACACGTTACCAATGTTTGATCTTACACAACCACATGTCAAAACTTCAGAAAAGCCAAATATACACCAGAAAACTATTTTATAGTATCAAAACAGGAAACGATCCTTCAGAGGACTTTAGGTAATAATTTGACAGGCATCTCAGAAACAAATACTTAAACACAGTCAGGTTGTTTATGTATAATCTATTTAAGGTTTCATCAGTCTTTAACGCTTTTAAACATCAAAAACGGCAGACTTCTAAAGGAAAAAAGTGACCTAGGATCATTTTCTAACATATTGGGTCAGGCATACAGTACCAACCACAGGCGGTGACTGAAATCACTACTATGAAGGTGAACATTTTTAAAAATGATGCAACACCTAAAGTGGTTGTCCACTTTCAGGAAATAATTGATATGTTTTGTGTAAGGAAAAGTTAAACAATTTTCGATATAAATTCTGTATCAATTCCTTGTGGTTTTCTAGATCTCTGCTTGCTGTCTATCACGGGAGTTTTGTCATACTAACAGCTTGTGCATCTACATCACATGACCATGGATCTATTTCTATGCACTAGAAGTAAACACTGAAGCTTTCTAGCAGGACAGCAAGCAGAGATCTAGAAAACCACAAGGAATTGATACACATTTACAAAGGGCTGTGTGCAAGTTTTCTGCATGACTTTGCATGTTCTTTTAGCTACAAACTGATTGCATAAATATTTAAGAAGTGCATGCACCACAATTGTGTCGCATGCGTCCCTTAAGTGGCACGGCTACACTAGTCTACATTCGAAATACATTAGGGGGTGTTCCAGTGCTCAGTCAGACCGCACACCAGATTTATCATGCAAAGTCTGACAGAATTGTGTCACAAGCCCTATGTTAAAGGTGCACCAAAAAAAAGTTGGTGCACTCTGTCGGAGCTGTGCAGGATTCATAAGTCAGATTCATAAAAAATGTGCGCCAGAAATCCTGAATCCTACTATAAAAAGCTTCATTGTTTACTTCTAGAGCATAGAAATAAATCCACAGAATGGTTGTTCAAGTCGTTTCAACTTGATAAAAACATATAAAAAGACTACTTAAAAGATTCCATACAAGTTACATCTACCATGATGCACAGACTTCTGATGCAGTAGCAGGAAGCTGATCTACCACACGCTGCACCTTGTGCCTCTGGAGCATTGGCCTCACAATACAACCAGAAGTGAGTGTGAGGGGAGTAGTAGTAATAGCTGGATGCCCCCTCATGGCAGTGTGACTGCAGCCACAGGCTTGTCCTGTCACTGGTGAGGGAGGCCTCCATGACATAGGAGACTTGTATGAGATTCTGATGACGTCATGTGTCACAACTTGTCTTTCTTTGCGGGACATGGCTGCAGGGCACCGGACGCCCTCTATGTAACCCCTCTGCCAGTAAGGAACTGCTGCGCAAACATGGAAGCTACATCTCCTGCTCTCTCCCTGCAGTGCACACACACGCCAGCGCCTCACACTGACACCATGTGCACCCCCAAAGCCCATGAGTAGCCCCACACTCACCAGCTATTACACACAGATAATCCCCGCCCGTGCCCGCGCTGCGCGTCACCAACAAAAGACGAGCAGGTGCACAATGAGAACAACCACACCGACCGAAACCACCCACGTGACGTCTCACGAGTCAGCGGGCCTATCAGAAATCGAGTTGTAGCTGCACCTGCGTCCGTGGCGCGGGACGCTACCAATCCGCTCGCGAGGAATTGCGTGTGTGACGTCAGAGCGTGCAGAGGCTAGGCGGTGTGCGCGCTGTGCACGGTGCCCTCTTCTCGGGTTCCTGCTGCTGCTGTAGAGGGGCGCAGTCTCTAGCTCAGAATTTAATCATGAGCATAGTCATTGTGGCTTAGCGCTGGGGCATACACCATAGAAGCTCCTCACAGATACCTGAGACGGGTGCCGGACATTGGTATCATAGGGATTTATGTAAATGGTGGTTAATAATTGAACAGTTCCATATAAAACTCCAGAAAACTATGTGAATGGGTAACAAACACAAGAATACGAAATTTATATAGCTTGTATAAGGTCTAATAAATTAAAAACCTTTTGTCCTAAGAAAAAAATTCTTCTTTTCACCTTATTCTGACCCCGATAACTTTTTTTTTACCTTTTGGCATACAAACCTGTGTAAAGTGTCATTTTTTTCAGGACAAGCTGACATCTTAATTTCTACTTTTTTGGGGGACTATACAACCTTTTGATCACTTGTTTTTTTCAAATGTATATGTTTTGTGAAATGGCGAAAAAGATATGATTTGTACATTTTGCTGATCTTTTTCAATACAGGGTTTACTGTCGGGAATAACCTCTTTGTATATTTTAATGGATCAGAACTTTTGGATTGCGTTTGATGGTGGGACTTAAAGGGTCAACACCTGTGATCAGTGTTAGGTGCATAATGCAGTTAATATCCTCTGTGTGTGGAGCGGGTCTAGCCCATGAGCAAGCTCCTTACAGTCTTAACCAACATGTGGCAGGTAAATAACCATGTTAAGGTGTTAAAGGGAATCCATCAGCATAAATTGACTTAATAAACCACTACCGGTATATTGTCAAGCAGCTGAACACCTTCCAGATCATGTTTCTTTCATGACCCAGCGTTGTGGCCTCATCCAGAAAATCTGCTTTGAAGTGAGATGCAAGTTGGTTGTATAAAGTAAAGGAGGCAGAGATTTTAACACCAAAATCAAGCTCTCTCTTCCTCAGAAAGCCCATTCAGTGTTAAACTCTCCTCCTTTTTTACTTTATACAACCAATATACAAGTTTATTTTCAGGGTGATGTTGCCACACTGGGCCATGAAAGAAACAAAACCCAGAAGGGGTTACACTGTTTAACAATATTCTGGTAGTGGTTTATTATGCCAATTGTTGATGATAGGTTCCCTTTAAAGATAATATCTGGGATCTGTAGTGGGGTACATAAATTTCTCAATAAATATTTCCTGATACGCATAGACTTTTTATAATACAAGTGAGTTGTGTATCAACAACTGCAGCAGATAGGTGGATAATTTTTTAAGACCTAGGACTTGCAGATTTTTTTGTAAGGTTTCATCCCCTGGTAAGAAGCCTCAATGTATATTTTGTAATCTGTAATTCAAATGGATCCTTTATGATTAGTACTGAGTATAAGTGAGTGCGGCCAGTTTCTACAAACCAGGAGCTGCCAAACGGAAGCTTAAAAACGGAATTAAGGGGGTTGCTCACTTTATTACTTTTTTATTACTTTATTCAATTATTACTATTGAATTAGGTGAAAAAGACAGGGGGCGTCTTTATATAATTTGCCTAGGAAATAAAAAATATTTGCATATTTCCCAGAATTTCCTAGTTGAGGCATCAATGGCTATAAGTCTTAAAGTGTCACTGTTGCAGGTGACAGTGACACAAAGTTAGAATCGTGTCCGGTATCATAGTTATCATTGCGGTCCCTCGCCGACGATCTCTCTGATTGGCCTATCTGTACAGAATGTGTCAAGAGGAGGGCTACAAACTCCATTCTCCTCAGACAGTGTTGTGAAAGTGAAGAGAAAACCAGCAAGTTTTTATCCCCTTGATCACAGCTGCCCCGCTGTAATCAGTCCCTATAACTCCCAATCTATAAGGGAGCTTACAGTTTCTTTTTTTTTTTTTATCAAAAAAAAACCTAACAAAAAAGTCAGTGGCAGTCACTAATCAGTTCCACTTATCAGTCCCCCAATCTGTCAGTTTAAGAATCAGTCAGTGTCACTCAGCATCCATCAGGGTCAGTTAGGCCCGTTCCACACTTGCGAGTGTGATGCGATGAACTTGCATCACACTCGCAATGCATGCTGCCGGGAACGCACAGCCCAAACGCTGCACATCGGGAGTGAACTAAGCATGTCAGTTCACTCCCGGTGTGCAGCGTTCGGGCCGTACGTTCCCGGCAGCATGCGTTGCGAGTGTGATGCGAGTTCATCGCATCACACTCGCAAGTGTGGAACGGGCCTTAGTGTCAGCATCAGTCACTGTCTTTCCCACTGATCAGTCCCCATAACTCCCAATCTATAAGGGAGTTTTCAGTTGTTTTGGGGGGGGGGGGGGGTTGTCAAAAAAATTCTTTAAAAAGTACCAGTTCAGCGCTATTCACTGTAATACTGACACAGTGACAGTTCATCAGTGTCTACCAGCAACAGTCAGTGTGAGTTAAGATATCAGTTTGACAAGGGTTAAGTCGTGGTTAAGGTCTTGACTGGGTCCTCATTAGATTCAAACAATTTATTCACAAAAAAGGCCTAAGTGGCCTCACTAGAGCCCATTAGTCAAGAAGAAGGGGAAAATGTTAAAACAACTATCTTATTATAGTTTCATAGTTTCTACGGTTGAAAAAAGACACTTGTTCATCAAGTTCAACCAAGGAAGGGAAGGGATTGGATGAGGAAGGGATTTAGGGGAAACAATTCTATATAACATAACCATCAATGTTATTTAGGTGTAAAAAGGCATCTAGACCCTTCTTGAAGCTATCCGCTGTCCCTGCTGTGACCAGCGCCTGAGGCAGGCTATTCCACAGATTGACTGTTCTCATAGTAAAAAAGCCCTGTCGCCTCCGGTGATTAAACCTTGATTTCTCCAAACGGAGACAGTGCCCCCTCGTCTTTTGATTTGATCTAATCTGAAACAACTTACCACCATATTTTTTGTATGGACCATTCATATATTTAAATAAATTAATCATGTCCCCTCGTAGTCGTCTCTTTTCCAGACTAAATAAATCTAGTTGTTTTAATCTTTCCTCATAACTGAGACGCTCCATACCCCTTATCATTTTTGTGGCTCTACGTTGAACCCTCTCCAGCTCCAGGGCATCCTTTTTATGGACCGGTGCCCAGAACTGGACAGCATATTCCAGGTGTGGCCGAACCAGTGCCTTGTATAGTGGTAATATTACATCCCTATCACGAGAGTCCATACCACTTTTGATACATGACAAGATCCTACTGGCTTTAGAGGCAGCTGATTGACATTGCATGCTGTTATTCAATTTATGATCTACTAGTACCCCCAGGTCCTTCTCAACAAGGGACTCTCCCAGATTTACTCCCCCAAGGACATATTTTGCCTTTGGATTATTGGCCCCCAGGTGCATAACCTTACATTTATCCACATTAAACCTCATTTGCCAAGTGGATGACCAAACATTCAGTTTGTCCAAGTCCCCCTGCAGCCTATGAACATCCTCCATAGACTGTATTACACTACACAGTTTGGTGTCATCTGCAAAAATAGACACAGTGCTATTAATTCCTACCTCTATATCATTAATAAATATATTAAATAGTAGTGGGCCAAGCACAGAACCCTGGGGTACACCACTCATAACTGGTGACCATTCCGAGTAGGAATCATTGACCACAACTCTCTGGATACGATCCTTCAGCCAGTTTTCAATCCAATTGCAAATGATTTCTGCCAAACCAATAGACCTTATTTTACCCATCAGGCGTCTATGAGGGACAGTGTCAAATGCCTTTGCAAAGTCCAAGAACACAATATCCACAGCTGCTCCTCCATCCATATCTTTATTGATATATATTAAAGAAATTTTTTTTGTAAAGAATCTATATGGGCAACACCACAAAGAAATATTAAAAATCTACAGTCAGTAGAGCCAAGGAGTGAGAGTTTATTATTGTATTGTTTATTTATGGTTATTTGTGGCCAGAGTGTATGTATAACTGGTTGTTGTTTATTATTATTTGTGTACACCTAGTTGGCAGCAAGAGTGGGGTGGTGCTAGTTTAGAATCAAATTTACCATTCGCATTGTCCAGTTTAGAGCGAATGGTAATTTTGATTCTAAACTAGCACCACCTAGTTTAGAATCAGCAACATTTTCTCCCTCTTCTTGACTAATGGGCTCTAGTGAGGCCGCTTAGGCCTTTTTTGTGAATTGTATCAATTCATCAGCAACAGACACAAATACAAAATAAAGTATTCACATTTTTGCATTTGCAAATAAAGTGCATTACACAAAATGAAACAAAGAACATAAAGTGCTGAAGAGGCATATGCTATGTTAGCCTGAGGGCGCTTTCACACGATGCGTTGCGTCATGTTTTTTGATGCGTTTTTAACGCATTCCAAAGGCTTCAGCCTTGAGCACATGCTGAGGTTACATTACGTTTTAGCAGTGATCAAGCCTGAAGCCTTTGTAATGTGTCAAAAACGTATCAAAAAACGCAACTCTTCCTGTGAATGCGCCCTCAGGCATAGAATCGGCGAGAGAGGGGGGCTCAGAATTTGTTCTGTCCTCTTCTTCTTCCTCATCTTCTTCCTCAATGAAGAACCTCCTCGCAGTTTTACCTCCACCTGAAAGTATCTGGTTTCCCACAGCCTCCTATGTTCCCCAAGTCCTTTACTTTACGGCTACTTCAGGAACCCAAGTAGAAACAGCAGAGTTATCTTAAATTTGTCCATTTTAAATTCTTTTTTTCAGATGACCTGCTGGACTTAATTGTTTAGCAAACTAACTTATATGCCCAGCAATTTTTAGAAAACAACCCCAATTTGTTGAATATGGGCCTTACAAAACATTAATAAGGACCTATTGGCCTACAGATCTCTTACATCATACCCCCTTGTAAGGATTAATAATCCCCAAGGCTCGCTTTGAGACCATCCAGAAATGTCTCCGATCTCCGCCCCCCAAAATGACCTCAATTTTGACAGTCTGTTTAAAGTTCGGCCCCTGATTACATTTTTAAGTCAAAAGTTTTCTTTATTATACACCCCCAAAAAAGAGATTGCGGTAGACAAGCCCCTGGTGTATTTCAAGGGAAGGGTAAAGTTTAGGCAATTTGCCAGATACAGCATAAAAGCGTACAAAATATGTGAGTCTGAAACAAGCTACATTCACATATTTTATATTTATGAGAGAAGGGACAGTCTATTTCAGCCCCTGATTGTCGTCCATCCCTAAAAATACCTGGGAAGATTGTGTTTGACCTCCTGCACCCTGTACCACTTGTACCTTGATAATTGGTATACAAGTGTGCCCTTCATTCAGTGCCTGACTGAGAGAAAAAAAACACTGGCATGTGGGATCATCCGCAGAAATCAGAGGGGCACTACACAGGTATTTAGGGACAAAAAAAATTTGTTGATGCTATTAAACATCCATGATGCCAACTGTTCCCTTGTCCCTGTCCATGGAATAACACATCCAGTATATATTTAGTATTAAAATAATATGGGGGAGTGGACATGTCGAACAAGATGCTCAAACCGTACAATGCAAAATTGCAGTGTACAACTCCTATGTCATATTTAGGAGCACTGGTCACTAAGGAACATACTTGGAGTACCAAGAGAAGATCATTAAATAACTATTTGGGGAATTGTAGAATTAGGGATCTCAATTTCGTAATGACCTGTAATGAGGTGTTACAGGGAATATACCATGAGCACATTAATAAAACTTCCATTGTGTAATCTTTGAATTGTATAGGCTAAAGTACAGACAATGCATTTTTATTTGTCATGTATTTTAAAATGAAAATAGAGTAGAGCAAAGATTCCTTCACTATGTGCTTCTTTGGGAACACACTGCACATGCTGTTTATCTGCGAGGCTTTGGTGACATCTAGATGTCGCCTAAGATCCCTTAGTCAATGGTGTTCTTTAACTGGCAGATGGATTTATAAATATAGACTAAGCAAGATCAGCAGCTGTTGGCTGTTTTCATGCCATGGAACAGTCTGTGATGTAATAGACAGTGTATGTTGGCACAAACAGGCTACAAGTGAAAAGACTCCCTTCCCACTTGTGCTCATCCGGCTTGTCTCCAGGGACTCTTCGTAGCTCCTTGAGAAAAGACACCATTACCAGCAGCAGGCAGCTGGGACTGTACCAAATCTCAACTTCACAATCTTTCTTTATCAAAAGCAATTATCAAGAACATTGTTCTGCTTCTCACATCAGGTTGGTCACATCTTATCTATACCTATAACTATTTCAAAAATATGCGTACTGTCTTTCTCATTCACAAAGAAATTATTTTGTACTGTTTTTAATCCATATTTTGAAATTATCTGCTACACTCTTTTATGCCAATACAATATATAATATTTTTAGAACATTTTGTGGAAGATTTTTTGACATGTGACTACATGTCCTAAATATAAACATAAAATATATCATAAATAATGGTCTACTTCATAGCTATGACAGATGTACTTAACACCAATGCGACAATCTCAAACATATTAAAAGATAAACAATAACTTGTTTGTCAGGCTATAACCTTCAGAGAGCAAACTTGACCTTTCTTGAGCAGGATTTTTTTTCGAATGCAATTTAATATCTGCATCTGCAATAGAACTAACATAACAAACTGAGTAAAACATTTTCTATTCGTAGAACAAATAGGTGGACAAAACAAGAGAAGAAAACGAATGATCTTATTCACTTATCTGAAAATGTTCATTCATTGCTTCTATAAATTAACTGTAGCTAAAAATGTATTCATATTTTCATTGAGTGCCACATCTGGGGTTTCCAGTAATCTAGTTTCAGTGGGTTAGAGGCCATTGCATTAAATGTTTTTCATATAAGGAGTTTCAATATTCTAAAATTACCTTTAAAATTATGTGTTTATATTATGAAATGTTAAAATGAAAGAGTAACCAAATGTTACTTTGTTGGAAATGAAAAGTGCAGGTGATAATAGTAACTGAGTTTTTTCACTTTCATCTAGCATTTGGCATTGTGTCTAAATGAGCTTACCCTCGGTACTCACACTGATGGTTTCTAGAGATGTAACTCCTTAATATGTATGTAAAAGGGGTATTCCCATGTGTCCATTCACATTTAATTTAATTCATCTGCCATATATATACACATCTTCAATTGGATGTTAATAGAATAATGCTTCCTGTTTGAAGATAATTTACCATAAATGTAGTCATGTTGCACCTTAGATAGTTGTCGTTGGTTATGACCACCTCTGCACTCTGACAGTGGTGGCCACATATATGCTATTGTGTCCTGCCCGACCACCTGGATTCAGCGATCATTACCACAGGACAGCAGTATGCAGTAACTCCTGGACATTTCACAGGCACAGACAGTTTGTTTCTTTGTGCAATCACTCCAACAGAGTTGGTTGTATCCAAGGACAAGAATCTATTTTCTAAGGAACAACAGGTCTACATTTATGGCAAAATATCTTCACACTGGAACATTTTTTTTAATAACATCCAATTGAAGAAATGTTTATACATATGGAAGATGAATAAAGTAAATTTCGATGCCCAGGTGGGAATACCCCCTTTAAAGTACTTTTGTGGTATCATAATTGACAGATTCCTTTGAGAAAAAAGTATAAACTTAATACTCTACATATGAGTGACAATGCCATATTTGCATATGGCATTGTGTAGATCTATACTTCATGTACCTTCAGTTTTGTCACAGCTGCCATAAGGAAAAAGATGGCAACTTGAACCCACCTACAAAATTGTATTGTTGTTGATTACTATTGAGTTGCATATTTTAATGAATATCGGGAATTATAAGTAACATAGTGCTGTAAGGCAGAAATGTTAAGCATCAAAGAAGTTACAGTTCCTTTTGCACAATTTCCTTCTTTTTCTGGCTCAGTTCTCTGTTAAACTTTTCAAGCACAGACAGCTAACATTAAATTGTTGTGGGTACCAGCTGATCTCATATTGTTGACCTATCCTACAGATAGGACATAGATATTAATAACCCAGAAAACCGTTATGGCTCCTCTATTTATGATCTGCTTCCGGTTTCTGCTAGAGCATGTTGTTTATTAATTTCTATAATAAAGTCCATGGTGTTTTTCAGGAGGAAAGTAACAAGATGACAGTAACCTACTCCAGTAAAGTGGCAAATGCAACATTTTTTGGGTTTCATCGACTGCTGCTCAAGTGGAGAGGTAGCATTTACAAATTGCTGTACAGAGAGTTCCTTTTGTTCATCAGTTTATATACCACATTGAGTGTTATATACAGGTATACATGACTTTCTCCTTATGGTTACAAGCACACTGTAAATATAGTACATATTTTGCATTGTATGAGTAAAGCATGGCGATGTGTCATATCAGTGTCATGTGCATGGTATTCTAGACCCCATACAACATGCCACTACCCGTAAGTTCTGTATGAAATCTTCTCATTGTATACAAAACATATATTTAATGATCATGTCAGAGGTCTTCAAATGGTAAACTGGTAAAGGCAAATGATCCCAATGTGAATGAATTTTATTTATTGCACTGCAAGAGACTTCTTGGAATTCATACATAATATCTTTAAGCAAAATACAGGCTGCATATCATTGAGTGTTAACAGAGTGGGTGATGGTCTGATGTTTATGTGCAAGTGCATGTGTTCCTGGAAAACCTTGGAGTGTACATAGTGATAAGCCTTCTATTTTATAACAGCCTTACAATAGAAAATAGAGTATCTACATTAGAGATCTGAGCTTCCTCATATTCCTAAAAGAGAAAGGCCACCCTTAAACCCTGCTTATTCTAAACAAATGTATAAATCTGTGCTAATTTATTTATTATTCGCTCTTGATTAACTCTGAATGACCTTAAAATAGCATCTTGCATTTTGTATGTAGGAATAATATTTATAAAACATTAGGTTATGTCCATATTGGTGTATCTGAACCATGGTGTTTTTCTTAAACACCTTAGTGTGCACACGGTTTTAAAGGAGTTGTCAAATATCCAGCACTGCCACCTGTAATAGTGTTGTCTCAGTGTTTTGTATAGTGGAGCAGAGAGGAATAGTCTTCTAGTTGTCTACCTACCTCCCACGGTGGGCCGTGCAATAGGAAGGGATAGCTAGTAAGTGGGTTAGTTAGTCTCAGGGCTCACTGTCTTCAATCTGTTCCCAGACCTGGGGTGGCACTCGCAGTGTGTATACGTCAAATGTATTCATAGGTCGTGATGTACCTAATAGAGAGCAAAGAAGTTACATTTAAATATTTTACAGGCTGGTATTCATTGGGAAAAAATTTATTTTATCTGATTGTGATTGTGATATGTGAACCAAGAAAGTGATTTAGGACATTTTAAAGCTGCATATTGGTAAATTACCTAATTTTGCCCCCACACATTACCAAAAAACCCTTTTAATGATGTATTGCAGTCATAAGAATGTTGCAACAAATTGCACAAACACAGCAACAGTCTTCAGTGTAATGATTTGTCTGCCCAAAATGGGTATACAGTATGGCAATATTTTTTTCAATACAACAGTCCAAGCACAGCTTTTACTTCTGCTACACTTACTAACTCTTCTTAGCAGAGAATCCCTAAAGTGCTAGTAATATTTCCGTTATCCCGTTCACAGTGTGTAATGGCCGAAATGTAGACACAAGCAGTGAGACCTGATTCTTAACCCCCCTCCCCAAACAAGCCATACCTACAACACTTACTTACTCAATCAACCCTAAACAGTGGATAGTATCTGGGCGCCCCACCTTATGCCAAAGTACAAAATACATAGCAGGGTCACAACAGAGAGAGAGAAATAAAGTACAGAATCACTAGATCAGGGGTCCCCAAACTTTTTACAAAGGGGGCCGTTCACTGTCCCTCTCAGACTGTTGGAGGGCCGGACTAAAGTTTAAAATTAAAAAAAATATAAGAAATTCCTTGAAAACACAGCGCTAGCTGTACATGTGACAGCATCCGTAATACCCCTTTTGTGAACTATTTTATTTATTGGCCCAATTAATGAATCAATTGGGTCAATTAATTATTAAATATGCTGCTCCCCCCCCATTAATTACTAGACTGCCCCTCATAATTACATTATTTCCTATACCCCCACCATTAATTATTTCCTATGCTGCCCCTCATAATTAATTATTTCCTATGCTGCCCCTCATAATATAATTATTTCCTATGCTGCCCCTCATAATTAAATTATTTCCTATGCTGCCCCTCATAATTAATTATTTCCTATACCCCCACCATTAATTATTTCCTATGCTGCCCCTCATAAATAATTATATCCTATGCTGCCCCTCATAAATAATTATATTTTATGCTGCCCCTCATAAATAATTATATTTTATGCTGCCCCTCATAAATAATTATATTTTATGCTGCCCCTCATAAATAATTATATTTTATGCTGCCCCTCATAAATAATTATATTTTATGCTGCCCCCCTTATGAGGGGCAGCATAGGAAATAATTAATTATAAGGGGCAACATAGGAAATAATTAATTATAATTAATTATTCACTATACTGCCCCTCATAATTAATTATTCCCTATGCTGCCCCTCCATTATTATTTTCTCTAATGGCCCCACAATTCATTACTTTGTATATTGGGGTCGCCACACTCTTTCTACTGCTGTTTAAAAAAAAAAAAAATTAAAAAAACCTGTACTTACCTCTGGCTCCCGCGTCTTCTTTATTCTTCCTGTGGCCGGGCAGAAAGGGGTACGCGGCCCCGTGATGACGTAATCACGCGGCCGCGCATTCAAGTTCAAGGAGCGATGTGCGCCGGGGTTGTCTTCCGGCCACATCGCTCCAGTTATAGTGCTCGAGCGGCCTTTTCCGGCCGCATTGGGCACTATACAGTGACGGGCAGGAGCTTCCTGTCCGGACGGACGGAGGCCCCTGCCCGACCGCCGCGGCCTAATCATTGACACTATTGTCAATGCCAGGATCCGGATCTATCATTTGGGGGCACCCAGGCGCTGGATGGGATGGGGGCCGGATAGAAGCGGTCCGCGGGCCGCATGTGGCCCGCGGGCCGTAGTTTGGGGACCCCTGCACTAGATGGAAGAGAGGCCAGAAAAACACGCCAATGACAGTCTCAATCAGGGTCAGGAGCTAGCCAAAATCAACTATAACCAGCCCTAAATGTGAGCAGGATATTTATGTGAAGCCAGAGTCTTTGCCCCAACTGATTGGAGCGGAGCTCTGTCAGTCACAGCAGGTTACCCATTGCTGGCCCTGAGCATAGTTGCAGGAGGAGATGCAATTAAGTCCAAACAGATGGAATCCTAAGCCTGTGTTCACACTGACAATGTACATGAAAGGCAAACATTATACAATCAGTGCCTACTCAGCCACATACCATGAACAGAGGATGCTTGGTTTACAATCCTTTATCCTGTTGGTAGAAGTCCTTTAATGTGTAAATAAACTTTTGAAACAATCTTTTTTTTATTTCAGAAATTAATAGAGCAGGTTATTATAGTAAACTTTGTCATATACTTTATTGCGTAAAGCAGCTTCTCTTTGTTTCTGCTTTACTCCTGTAGCAGTGTCTGAAGGCTTTTGAATAAGGCTGCATTCACACTAACGTGTGCCGTAGCACGGCGGGAACACGTTGGACCCGAAGAGAGGAGGAGGAGGAGGTGAGCATCTGCCCCTCTCCATAGAGAAACATGGGGCACAGCGCCGTGTTCCGGGGAAAGATAAGACATGTCCTATCTTTCTCCCGGCTACGGAACGGTATGGTGCTGCACCGCACCACTCCCGTACAGCGTCGTGCACACATTGCTGTCTATATGGGACGTGTATACGTCGGCCATATATACGTCCCCCATACGGCAGTGTGAATGTAGCCTAACTTTTTTCATATCTAGAGAATATTTGCTGTATTTATTCAAATCTTCTTGCTCGCAATCTCTGTCAGCTCCATAGAGATGAACGGGGTGGTGCGACCATGTGCGACAGGCTGATCCAGTCATCTCAGGGAGCTGCGAAGGGTCCCCATCGTACCCCATCAACACCTGTTCTTGTGAACTATGGGGGTCCCATCACTGAGACCCCCACTAAGCAGACAGTTTGCCCCCTTCCTTATTCCTTTGTCAGCATTATAAATAATTTCAGAAGTTTATTTAGTTTAATTCACATTACCTAGCTCTCTGCCAGTAGCTTGTGGTAAGTCCAGGGGAGGGGGAGCTTCAGCCTGTGTGCTGTGTCTCCTTTTGCATCCCATCCCCAGCTGCATGAGTATGGAGTAGAGGATACTGACACAGGCACACACACAGGCTGCATCTTCCTCCTCCCTGGGGATTTGCCACATGCCACTGGAATGGAGCCAGGTAATGCGAATTAAACTTATATAAACTACTGAAATGATCCAGACAAAGGCATTTTTAAAATCAGCATAGCAGAGGCTTTTGGAACTTGTCACCAGTTAAAAATTACATTCCTGGTGACAGGTTCGCTTTAAATAAGGAAAAAATGAAGAGGAAAATATTTCTTCTTCATTTATGTGGTTTTGTCAAAAGTTTAGTTATTCTTTAAATACAACCCCCAACTGCTAAAGAAGCATCCCCTACTCATCATGGTTTCTAGGGCTGCAGCTCCCTAGTGCCTTAGAGTCCCAAATGACCAAACACTGAACACATATAGACAAAGCTTTATTTCTTACATCTCATCTGTGTAGGTGGTCTGGTAGTCTTGTCTGCAAATTTATCAAGAACATCAGCATTAGGAAAGAAAACAGGTTAACATGCTAATGTTTGCAAGTTTTCTGTTAGCCCTATTCATCAAGGCATATCTGCTCATTCACCTAATTATTACTTCCTTATATGTATTTCAACCTAGGTCATAATGAACCCAATGACAGCATAAATTACAATTTCTGTGAATTTGCACATACAGTAAATACTTAGCAATAGCTGCTTTTGCCTTTTGTCCTGTGGGGACTTTTTCTTTATCCTTATTACAGATGAAATAGCTGTTGCATTATCCCCCTGTCTAAAGACAGAAAGTCACAGCTCACATCATGTGTTCTGCTCAGTATAATAGTTTGTGTATCAAATGCACATAAGATTATAGTATAAAATTTTCCACTATAACAGAAGTTCTGGAAATTATTTACAGGACACTCATATTAAAATTGTTGAGGGCTCAGTTTAAGGCCTTGTGCACATGACCATTTTTGGGGGCCGTGAGGTCCTAATCCTGTCGGTATTGCTTCACAGTCACTCAGTTCCTATGGACCTGCCGATGTCTACCTGTGCAATAAGGGGTACCAACTTTCCTCTGTTTGCGGCCAGTATTGCACACACGGTTGTGTACATGATGCCTAAATAAGCGCCAGGATTGGCTGCTGATTCTCTTTCTAAATCTTTTCAGACTCCATTAACATTCCATTGACAACGCATGAAACATCTAATTCTAGAGAAAAAAATAAAGTGAAATAATAAATGTTCTATGTATATAAAAATACCGTAGGTACATTATTACCACAGATCACAGTTCAGCTGTAGATTCCTGCCCCTAACAATCTACAAAGCTCCCTATGGATTTTCAATATAATATATGTGAACTGTTAGAAATGAGTAATGTGAGTTAATATGCTTTTGGTCAATATAGACAAGGTTCTTCCAGGACACAATTTCAGGGTTTGTTGTGACTTGAAAGAGCAATTTGATCATATATTTGGTAACAACACAGTACTGATGGGGAAAGAAAGTCCATATTTCACATCTTTGTGATCAGGTGACATGCTCAACTGTTGTGTAATATTCCTTTACAACTAGTGATCATGTTAGTACTCAAGCGTGTATAGGATTTCTCTCTGACCCTTTGGCATTCCCCAGCAATGTCACTTATCCTGACTGGTGTAATTCTTACTTAGCAGCGACAGTCATGTGTCAGCCATTCCTAAATATCCACCCATGACCTGTCTTACCAATGGCTTTGCATGACATAGTAGTTTATGAGTGCAAAATAAATGATACTAAGTAATGAATATTTTCTGTGGTTAACCCCATCACAATTTAATATTGTATGGAGCAGAAAAGATAAAAACTGTGGGGGACATTTGTGAGGGCTTCTATGCCAGAAAACTGTCCCCTATCCAAGGGGAGTGGGCCAACGCAGGGTGTTTCACAATTGAAAGTTTGCATACTGCAGCTTATTTATATGCTAGGTAGCACCTGGCGCTGAAATATAGAGTGTGCGGCCACCCCCTCAGATAAATAAGGAGGCCTCAGTCTCTTGATGTATCCGATGGAACCAAATGAATACAAAGTGGTATTCTCATCTTGGCATTGACATTTTGAATTAATTCATCTGCCATATACATACATTTCTTCAATTTGATGTTTTTTGTTTTTTTTTAAGTACCTGTGTGAAGATAATTTCCCATAAATTAAGTCATGTTGTCCCTTAGAAATGAGATTGTTGTCATTGGATACGGCCACAGCTGCTGAAGTTATTGCACAAAGAATCAAATAGTTTTTGCATATGAAATAGTCGGGTGTCAATGCATTTCCCACAGCCGTCCTGTGGTAATGAACGCTGAATTCAGGTGGATGTGCAGGCATCAATAGTGCATATCTTGCAACAACTGCTAGAATGCGGAGTAGTCATATCCAAGTACTGCTATCTAAGGGCCAACATGGCTACATTCCTGGCAAATCTTTCCAAAGGTAATTTTTGGACAATATGAAACTAAAGAAATGTGTATATGTGGCAGATAAGTTCAATGAAATGTGAATGTCGAGATGGGAATATCCCTTTAATGTTTCACTATTTCATGTTTAATAAAAATTGGGTGATCTTGTCTTAATACATATTAACTTAACACAACTTCCTCTACATCAAGACCATTCTCAGGTCCATTGGTGAAACTAGCAATTTCTAAAAAGATGTAATACAAAGGACTTTGCCTAGGGTAGCTGTCCATGTAGGACAAAGTAATAATTTGCTACTTTTGCAAAGCAAAAAGCTGTGCAACAAATTCCTGAGCTGCCAACATAAGTGTAGGAGTGTAGATGGATCCATACACATACATGGGAACTTAATTGAGAACAACAGTCCATATAAACTATGTAAATTAGTCATAGGCTATGCTGTGTCATCATCTTTTTTGTCTATGTTTGGTGTTGTTTTGGCCCAGTTGTGGTGCAAATGCTGTTTTGCACATTTTCATAGCTCCAAATAAACATTGGACAGTGTAAAGTCACTTTGGCATAGACCATGCTTGCACCAGATTAATTATTTGCATAGAATAGTTTTCACAAAAGAACTGAATTCATGAATTGCAACTTTCCATTTTGGCACAAGGTTTGGCCAAAATGAATGCCAGTGCCAACCCTGGTCTATGTGCTTTCACCTTTTGAAAATTAGTTTGCGACTTTTAATGCGATTGTTGCAAACAACCAACATAGCATAATACAGTGCCAGCAGATTCATCAAGGACCAAAGCCTTTTTGATGAATCTGACGGCAGCGGAACTCCAAAGACAGACATAGAACTGTCATAAGGAGCTGGTATAATGAAAAATTACCTCCATATAGTTCTAAAATTGGGGAACATACTTTTCTAAAAATCAGTAGCTACCTAGGCAACTAAACAAAACTACTACAACGTCAGTAACTTCCTTGGGGCTTCTTCACTGGTTCTATACCTAGCTGCAAAAATAAGGCTAGGGCATGGCATGATTATTTTTCGGTATGTTTGTGCGTGCAGTGTGCATGCAGTTTATGTATACTTATTTTAAGCCACATAACTTTTTGCTTTGATCTTGACAGACAAACTGGTAATTTTGCCCAATTTTTTCAACCTATTGCATAAAAAACATTTTTTTTTTTGCTGCAGATTTTTTCTTACAGATACACAAAAACGTTATTTTGAAAAGCTATCACTTTACTGTGACAGATATGCTGAACAAATCCCAGTTACTTTTGTGTTAGGTAAGTAGTTGCTGCTGGTGGAATGATCCAGACAGCAGCTTGAAGGTGTGGCATGTGCTGCATGCAGACGACGCTATACTCTGCTGTGGTCACGTTTCCCAAACTATAAGAAATAAATTATTATTCTCTTGCTTCCTAACATTCACTTGCTAAATATAATCTTATTGGCTGCTTTGATCACTGATGTAATTGTAAATATTGTTATTAATTGCACTATAAATTTCATATTTGAGACATTGTAGCATAATAACTCTTATTTTGTTCCAAAATGTAACAATTTTATTAATTGTAAGACACCAAAACATAAATTAAAAATACCCCATTAAAAACCATCATGAAAACACACACACATTGACAGTGTGACAGATTCATCTACAACAGTAGCAGAAATTCATTTATGGCAATACATATAATAAAGTGCAAGTGCCTATCATATTAACTCAATATTGGTCATTAATATAATAATCCTTATTTATATAGCACCATCAAATTCCATAGCGCTTTGGGATTCATCAATACTTGGCTTTATAATAAATAATAAAGTGCAAATACTTCCAATGCAGAATATACTAAACATACATGTAATCCAATCAGTTCACGAGGAAGAAGCAAGTTAAAGCACATGGACATGTCTCTATTACTGTAGGATCCCATAACAGACTCACACTTGCAAGCCACAAAATAAAGAAACAACAAATAAGCCAAACAATTCCAACCACCAGCCATATTTCACACATGAACCCCAATTTCAAGTTTATCTTGTGACACAATTTTATTATGTAAAAATGAACTTTATACTAATTAGTAGATACATAAAGCATTAAATGTATCAGTCATAATATGATCAAGAGGTAAACTGACAAATAGAGTCGGTAAGCATAAGGGCCTGAGCGACATTGACAAGGGCCAAATGATAATGACTATAACGGCAAGCTCTTCCACTCACACAATTACTGTAATTAAAGTTGATGAAAAAGTTATTTGTGGCTATAATAAAAAAAAGCTCCAGCAGATATGATTTCAATATGTACCACCTACCTAGACATTAATGCAGACCAAGTACACTCTTTTATAGCAGTGTTAATCCCTAATGACAATGACGTCTATCAGCAGAATAATACGTCCTGTCATACTGCAAAAATAGTTCAAAAATAGTTTGTGGCATAGGCCAGAGAAATTGATCTGGCATCTAAATCTGCCATATTCTTATACATTCGAGCATTTGCAGGAAGTTACCATTTTCATTTATCAGTATGGGTGTCTTATAAACATATAGTAATCAAAGCTTGAATCAACTATTCTGTCAATGTACGCAGAATCTAAATTCTCTTTCAGAATAACACCCATCTCCTCACCTGCAAGAAATCATCATCAACACAGTAGAAGTTACTGTCAGAGCATGGTCATATTCACTGCTGAGTCATATTTTTTTGAAAATAACAACACTTCCAAGTCCAAGAATAACGCTGTCCTCCTCACCAGCGCAGCCAAAGTATAAATAGCAAAATATATTTGTTTCAATGCACTAGAAAAGTTAAGGCACTTGCACACAATTTGAAAGATTTGAGAGCTTCACTATGTAAGGATTGTGGACAGTAGGGTCTTATTCACATTTCTAATTTAATGGACGGCACACAGCTGCACTAAATGCAATACTTTTCACTCTATAAATTCACACCACCTTTCTAATTACAGACTATGGGATACATGTATTTTTATTCTGACTTGTTTTTTTCTTTGCACATTTTTTGCACCCTTTTTGCACATTTCTTTGCACCTACGACAGGGTGTTTCGAAATTTGCTGGTGTGTGTCTGTTGCAGTGTTCCTAATGTATCTTTGCAGGACAGATTTTCTCTTTGATTTGCGATTTCTTCACCCTCTACTTTTGATCAAATTAGAGACTTTTTAGATGCTAATTTTAGTACAACTGACCCATACTTACTGCCATAATGCCTAGAAAGTCACCCAAAAATTTTTAAAAATGTGCAAGCTCACACCACCAAAAATACCACATGTCCTTATGTGCAAGAGGCAACAAAAATATGCTGCATGTGCCCCCACATGCAGGCAGATTGCACCGGTTTTCATATATCTTGGCGACTTCAATTTCCTGGGAGAGCAGTTATATGAACTGGATATGTACAATATATTTATAGCCCCAAGGCCTTACGCATGAAGTCTTGTGCAGTATGTAGGACGCAATTTGCAGCTCGGCATTTCTTACCAATGTCCATTAAAAGTGTGCTGTCCCCGTGCATAATAAACCTCATGGCCCCAAAATATGGCTGTGACCATTCTATATCTAGATAGTAGATAAACCAAAGCTTATTATTCTGAAATTGAAGAATACATAGTAAAAAAATATTTTTTCAGAAGTACTTCCTACTTTTTTTTTAAGATTATTTTTTGAAATGTTAAAATTTTCTGTTAGAAAATTCTACCCTAATCCTTTTTCTGTGACGTTTTCTGTGTGTCATTCTCCCTGTAATGCCTACTACTTCTAAAATCATGAGTGTACTGTATGGCGGCAGCACCCTTGAACCTGAGTATATTTAGAGTTGTGCCTAAAAATCTGCTCTGGTGAGCCTTCAATCCTTATCCTCGCCAAATATTTACATTGTCATATTATCCTATGAGAGCAGTTTTTTTTGTCTCTTTAACCCCTTTTTTGTTTTTTCATTTCCATTTTTCACTCCCCACCTTCAAAAATCTATAACTTTTTTATTTTTACACGTAAAGAGCTCTGTGACAGCTTGTTTTCTGCATAACAAATTGCACTTCATAGTTATGGTAATCAATATTCCAAGCCATGTACTGGGAAGCGGGAAAAAGTTCCAAATGCAGTAAAAAAAAGGTGAAAAAACACATTTGCAACGTTTTCTTGTGGGCTTGGATTTTACGGCATTCACTGTGCGCCCCAAATGACACATGTACTTTATTCTTTGGGTCAGTGCGATCACAGTGATATCAAATTTGCATAGGTTTTATAATGTTTTCATACATTTACAAGAATTAAAACTTCCTGTACAAACAATTTTGGGGGATTTTGCCATCTGCTAGCGCTAATAACTTTTTCATACTTTGGTGTACAGAGCTGTGGGTGGTGTCATTTTTTGTGACTTTTGATGATGTTTTCAATGCTTCCATTTTTAGCACTGTACGACCGTTTGATCACTTTTTATTGAATTTTTTTTATTTCAATAAAGGACCATTTTCGACTTTGGCTGCTAACTCAGTGAAAAACCGTTATTATATTTTGATAGATCATGGACTTTTGGACGCGACGATACCTAATGTGTGTATGATTTTTACTGTTTATTTATTTGACTTCTAGGGAGTTGTTTTATTATAATTTTTTTTTTTTACTTTTTTTTAATTTTTACTATTTTTCAGACTCCCTAGGGTACTTTAACCATATCGCATATCGCACATTGTAATAAATGGGTTAAAACGAGACAGCCCCGGGTCTTTGGAAGACCCGAGGCTGTCACAACAATGGATCGCCACTCCCCGATGACGTCACAGATGGAGCGACAATCTTCGGCAAAATGGCGATCAATGGGATAAGACCGGCTATCGAGAGGGCTTAGCGCGTAAGCCCCCTCCATGTACTATTACGGCGCGCCGTGAAGGGGTTACACCTCCCTACTCTATTATTGCAGTACAGACATTTTGAGAGAAATTTCCAAGGGAAAGACTCCAGCATCCAGTCCAAACAGTAGAAATATAATAACACTTTTTATTGAAGAAAACATTTTAAAACATGTACAAAACGTCACATAGGTCTTCGGCTGGATGCTATATATATATGGCACGCCTGCATTAAGGGAGGTGAGCTGAACCTTATTACTTATTTTCAGAGACTGGTTCTAAAGAATAATACGTTTTGAACGTAGTTGCACTGAACATAAAATAATGCTAATAAAATGATAATACATCTATAAAAGACCTCTGAAATGTTATCAATGGTGGTAAAGTCAGCCTAAGGATGCTAGTACCATTAAGTATGATGTTGTTGATGTGAGAGCCAATGTTTAACAAGTGACATCATTTAATAAAAACATGTAGCCAAGTTAAGTGTACCTACGTGCTTCATTGTTTTGTCAGAGACATATGTCTTTGGGCTTATGGCATTTAGTTCCCTACCTATGTTATATACGTTGGGATATTCTCAATGCGTGTGTGCTGGCAGAAAACGCCAAATCCAGGGTGGAAATTTAGCACGCTTTGTCTGTCAGCTTTCTGGTGCACAAGGCATGTAAAAAGCTCCATTACTGACAGTTTACTGGTCGGTTTTCTACCCAATTTGCCACTTTGAGCATGACAGCCTTTGGGATGGGGCATAGACGCTCCAGCCTTCCATATTTACTTTAGTCTCCACCAATTTTCTTGCTTTACCCACCAGTACTGACCTAGACTAGGGTGGTGGAAATTTCAGACAGCAGAGTGCACTTCCAGATATTCAAAGAGGCCAGAACCATCATGCAAACAGCTGGCAGATGGAAAATTAAAGGAAACCTACCATTTAGAATGGTAGGTGTAAGCTGTAAGTACCGAGCACCAGCTCAGGGTGAGCTGGTGCCGGTACTTACTTTCGTTAGTGTTATAAACCGCGGTATCGCGGTTTTAACACTTTTTAAACTTTAGAGCAAAAGGGGCTTCGGCGCTGCGCGCGACCGTGCGCGCGCAACATCTCCGCTATTTCCTATGTAGGCGCGCGCACGATCGTGCGCTCGCAGCGCCGAAGCGTCTTCTGCTCTAATGTTTAAAAAGTGTTAAAAACGCAATACCGCGGTTTATAACACTAACGAAAGTAAGTACCGGCACCAGCTCACCCTGAGCTGGTGCTCGGTATTTACAGCTTACACCTACCATTCTAACTGGTAGGTTTCCTTTAAGACTAGTGTGCAATAATTTTCCCCCAGTATATGAAAATCTAGCATCAAAATCAATCATAGTAATCCATGGACACGTACTCCAGACATCATGACATTTCTTATCTTCTTTGGTTATAAAAAAACAAAAAGTAACATTATACCCCTAGTATAGTTTGTCTAGGGTCACTGGTGGTATTGCCCTTGTTAGGGCAGGGGTCAAATCTTGTGGGTTGTTAGGGAAATATAGCAATAGGGTTTTGTATGTGCAGTGCCGTCACTCCTTTTCCCTGTCACTTTTTCCTGACCTACTTTCCTGTGGTGCAGCATACCCTACCCCTGCCCGCTCTCTGGACTGCAACCGATGAGTAAGACTTTTCTTTTGTACTCTCTTGCTGTTTTTGTGGATGTTCTCCTCCAAATGTTATCTCCCATATGGGTGTTTGCTTTATTCATTTTTTAATTTTATAGATTAGAAGTTATATTTTATATGTTGCTTTCCCCCAATGTTTTAGATTTTGATTTTGATTTTGTTTGTGGAACCGTTGAAATTGCTGCCCATGTCAGGTTGGGGGTTGTTCTACTGTGCTGTTATTGCTGAAGTCTTTGGGAATGGCAGGTTTTTTAACCACTGGTATTAACACTCAACAGTGGTTAAATGAAGTAAAGGAAGTTTTTTCTGAGAGGGAGTTTGTTCAAAAACTATATACTCCTTCGTTTAATGTCACCTCTAAGTAATTAACTAAAGTCTTTAAAGACCAATTAACATTGTGGTGGGAGGAACAAAGCTCCAATAATATTGTACCAAGAGGTCTGAGGTTAACAATTTTACCAGCAATGAGATGTCGTAGTCCCACTCTAATCACTAGATGGGAAAAAGAGGCAGCAAACAGTTCGCTGAGACTGATGCAGCTTCTATTAGATAAAGAGAAACAGGTACTTGTTAGACTAGAACTAAGACTTAAAGGGGTATTCTCGTCTTGGCATTCACATTCACTTCCATTAATCTGATATATATAAACATTTCTTCAATTAGATATTATTAAAAAAAATGTTCCTGTGTGAAGATAATTTCTCATAAATGTAGTCATATTGTCCCTTAGAAACAAGACTGTGTCCTTGGATACGGCCACCTCTGCTGGAGGTATTGCACAAGGAAACGAAACGTTTCTGAATATTAAATGTCCGGTAGTTACTGCAGGTCCTGCAGCCGTCCTGTGGTAATGATTGCTGAATCCAGGTAGTCAGGCAGGACTCAATAGCGCATGTCTGGCAAGTGATCCGAGGAAGCCTTATTTCTAAGGGTCAACATGACTACATCTATGAGAAATTATCTTCACATAGAAACATCTTTTTAATAATATTCAATTGAAGAAATGTTTACATATGGCAAATGAATTTAATTAAATGTGAAAGCCCAGATGTGAATACCCCTTTAAGGAACAAATTGAACTGGCAAATAAATTTGAGACTGAACCTGAATTTAAAAATAAGGAAAGTGAACACCAAAATACAACTGAACAGTTCCAGTATCACTTTAAGGAGCGTTAACATAGACAGTTTCTTAGGGACCTACAAGAAATCAAGGAGAACTGGGCTTATACTATAGAACATTATAAGAGCACAATAGAGACTGAGGGATCCTCTACAGAAACAGACACTTCCAACATAGAATCTAGGAAACATCCAGGGAGAGGCAGGTGGAAAGGAAGTGGATGAGGTAGAAACGCCACCAATACTATACCAATTAGGGTTTTTAGAACAAAATTATCCCCTGAGGAGCAAGGCACCCAACCAATCCCACAACCAAGCCAAACTCCCAGTAAATTTGTCAACTCGGACTGTAACCACTGATAAAAAAGTGTCTGCTTAATAAGGGTCTCTCGTTTGTACCTTTTGTAATTTTGAGGTTATAAAGGATCTTAACCTGTTCGTGAGAAAATTAAAATGGCACAAGTACCATAGAGAAAGGATGACATGTTAAAGAGGATCTGTCACCGCGAAAAACCCACAGAGCAAATGTGCCCCCCATAATCCTCCCCCCAGCCCCTTTCTCCCTAGCCGTTTTCTTTTTAAATTTATATGCAGTAAATTGATTTAAAACGATCTGACCTCTTACCAAATAAGTGGTCGGATCGTGTATCCGGCGCGCTGGCAGTCGGCGTTACTCATTAGGGGATGTGCCAACACACCCCCAGCACTCCCCCGCCAGCGGACACATTGTACGAGAAGCCGGCTGCATCGCATCGCTGGTGGCTCTCCACACTAACAGCGGCTGCGGCCGCAACCTGGCTTATTCACATTGCCGACCGCGCTGCACTGTCAGCGGCTGTGGCCGAGTCGGGCTTCTTTACAGCTTCTCATACAATGTGTCCGCTGGCGGGGGCGTGCTGGGGGTGTGTCGGCACGCCCCCTAATGAATAACGCCGACTGCCAGTGCGCCGGATACACGATCCGACCTCTTATTTGATATGAGTTTGGATCGTTTTAAATCAATTTACTGCACATAAATTTAAAAAAAAATGGCTAGGGAGAAAGGGGCTGGGGGGAGGATTATGGGGAGCACATTTGCTCTGTGGGTTTTCCGCGGTGACAGGTCCTCTTTAAGTAAAGATCTTGGGATCCCGAGGGATCTATTGCCAGATATGTGCTTACTGTTTGGCATCCAAAATTATGTTCTCGCAAATGGGACCCTTCACCTCATTGAAGTAAAAGAAATACACAGTTAACCACCATGGGGGAAACTTCCCCTATTGATGTTTTTCTTAATCTTGTCAGTGATGAACTACGTACACTTCAACCTTCATCTATATGTCACAACTTAAGCAGTGCCGAGCTGATGGCTCTCAGAAGTTTGGAGTCTGACAAATTCATAGTTATTAAGCCCTCCGACAAGGGGTGCAATGTGGTACTAGATGTGAATGACTATACAATTATGTGCGAACGTCTCCTTAAAGACAAAGATACATACACTGTATTATGAGTTAACCCTTCAGATAGATTTTCGTCAGAGCTTAAGCTAATTCTTGATTCAGCTTTGACTCGGGAGTTGATCATTCTACTCCCTAAATTTGCCACAGAAGCCACATTTTACTCGTTACCCAAAATACATAAGGGAACATCACCAATTAAAGGAAGACCGATAGTATCAGGCATCAACAGCCTGTTACAAAATGTAGGATTGTACCTAGATGAGATACTGAGGGGTATTGTGCTGTCCCTACAATCTTATACTAGGAACACGCTGGACTTATTGAAGAGACTAGAAGGCCTCACCATTGAGGCCGTTTTTGATCTGGCCAGTATAGATTTAGAGGCCTTATAATCGTCCATCTCCCACGAAGTGGGCCTGAAAGTCGTATCCCACTTTTTGGCATCCAGGGAAATACGATACCGTGCCCACAAAAGCCTCCTGGAATTTTCACTTAAACACAACTTTTTTCTCTTCAACAGAAAGTACTACCACCAGCTTGGGGGCACTGCAATGGGTTGGCCTTGTGCACCCACCTATGACAACATGCTCCTGGGCTATTGGGAAGGGAAAAGGTATCCCAAAAGGGCAATACCTGAGACTCAGACGTAACTGTTCAGAGGAGGCAGAATTTAGATATCAGGCTAAACCTACGGTTGAGGTTCCTGGAGAGGGGCTTCCCTGATTCAGTTTTACATACATTATCAAGAAGATTGCTCTACCTTACTACATGGGACTACTACTGTTGGTGAACCTTGCCACCATGATAGTAACAAAACCATTAGATTGATCACCACATTCAGTAGTGATTGCGCCACAATCCCCAAAAACGCCAGAATATCCGACTAAAGTGCGTCCGCGTACCCTTAGTAAATAAGCCCCAGTGCGTCAGTGTTATGAAAATGAATACAGTTTTCTGGTGTAAAGTAAGTTAATCAATAGTAGGCGCAAAGTACAACAAGACAGTTTCAAAGTAGACCCATCAGATATTACCCAGCGTAAGGAACTCTAAATGTGATGCAATATATGACTGTCTAATCTAACTTCCTACTGCAAAGTCTACCCTATTGTTTTTTTTTTTTTTTACTATAACAGCTACACCATGAGCCACTAGATGGCAACCCAGCTGTAACTGCTGTGAGGGATAGATTACATGCTGATTTTGATTTGAAACATTGTATTTTCATGATGACAATTTTATTAGAAAGTAGATTGGGACCAAATGAATTCCCCTGTCCTGCCATCTGTGGCCTAATATGATTACCTGTCTCATACTTACAGCACAATGCAATGTGCAAGTCATAATTGATATCATGTCAAAAAATCAAACTCCTAATGAGGGACTAAAAAAAACGGCTAGGGAGAAAGGGGCTGGGGGAGGATTATGGGGGGCACATTTGCTCTGTGGGTTTTCCGCGGTGACAGGTCCCCTTTAAGACAAGGACATGCACTACTTTATAATGGACCAGATGCACAGTCCATTAAGATACATGTGCATTAAGGACATGTGCATTAAGCCTTTAAAAATTCTAGCATTAGTGAAGGCTGCTTTAAATATACACTCACCGGCCACTTTATTAGGTACACCTGTCCAACTGCTCGTTAACACTTAATTTCTAATCAGCCAATCACATGGCGGCAACTCAGTGCATTTAGGCATGTAGACATGGTCAAGACAATCTCCTGCAGTTCAAACCGAGCATCAGTATGGGGAAGAAAGGTGATTTGAGTGCCTATGTACGTGGCATGGTTGTTGGTGCCAGAAGGGCTGGTCTGAGTATTTCAGAAACTGCTGATCTACTGGGATTTTCACGCACAACCATGTGTAGGGTTTACAGAGAATGGTCCGAAAAAGAAAACACATCCAGTGAGCGGCAGTTCTGTGGGCGGAAATGCCTTGTTGATGCCAGAGGTCAGAGGAGAATGGGCAGACTGGTTCGAGCTGATAGAAAGGCAACAGTGACTCAAATCGCCACCTGTTACAACCAAGGTAGGCAGAAGAGCATCTCTGAACGCACAGTACGTCGAACTTTGAGGCAGATGGGCTACAGCAGCAGAAGACCACACCGGATGCCACTCCTTTCAGCTAAGAACAGGAAACTGAGGCTACAATTTGCACAAGCTCATCGAAATTGGACAGTAGAAGATTGGAAAAACGTTGCCTGCTCTGATGAGTCTCGATTTCTGCTGAGACATTCGGAAGGTAGGGTCAGAATTTGGCGTCAACGACATGAAAGCATGGATCCATCCTGCCTTGTATCAACGGTTCAGGCTGATGGTGGTGGTGTCATGGTGTGGGGAATATTTTCTTGGCACTCTTTGGGGCCCCTGAGTACCAATTGAGCATTGTTGCAACGCCACAGCCTACCTGAGTATTGTTGCTGACCATGTCCATCCCTTTATGACCACAATGTACCCAACATCTGATGGCTACTTTCAGCAGGATAATGCGCCATGTCATAAAGCTGGAATCATCTCAGACTGGTTTCTTGAACATGACAATGAGTTCACTGTACTCAAATGGTCTCCACAGTCACCAGATCTCAATCCAATAGAGCATCTTTGGGATGTGGTGGAACAGGAGATTCGCATCATGGATGTGCAGCCGACAAATCTGCGGCAACTGTGTGATGCCATCATGTCAATATGGACCAAAATCTCTGAGGAATGCTTCCAGCACCTTGTTGAATCTATGCCACGAAGAATTGAGGCAGTTCTGAAGGCAAAAGGGGGTCCAGACAGTTGCTAGCATGGTGTACCTAATAAAGTGGCCGGTGAGTGTAATTGTGGATTACACCATTGTATTGTGTCTCTTGTGCAGTTCTTGCATTATACACCATAGAGATCGCTAAAATGTAAATATATATGTATTTTATACATATAAGTAACATGTTTACCTTTAGATACTATCCAGTTATGTTTTTAATCTGTGCACAATGAGTACCTCCTTATGAGGTTCCCCACATGACGTGGATCAGTCATGTGACCATAATGGGTGGAGTCACTGTTACCTTTTAAATTGGTTTGTTTGTACATATATGTGACTATATAAACTGTTATATAGTATAGGTTATATAGTATGTAGACTGTTATAGACTTACTATATTGGCTACTGTGTTGGCACTATTACTATATTGGCTACTGTTGGGGCACTGTTAAGATCTTGGTCATTGAAGCGATCCTGTTAATATTTTCTCTTCTGTGGGGGTGCTATTACTATATCAGCAACTGTGGGACACTGTAACTATATTGGCTACTGTGGGACCCTGTTACTATTTTGGCTACTGAGGGGGTCTTGTTATTATATTGGCTACTTTGAGGGCTAGGTTACTATGTTGCTTACTGAAGGGATCCTGTTAACATTCTGGCTACTGTGGGGTGGCCTGTTCAGTTACTGTGGGACACTGTAATTAGATTGGCTACTGTGTGAGTGAGCCCTATTACTATTACTATATTTTAATATGAAGATCAATTGCTCCCAAAGTAGAGAGCCTGTTGTTAAGAATTTTAACCCCCACCCCTATGAACATCTGTATAAAACACTCATGTAACACAAGTAAAATACAGCACCTATACTCTATGAGTTTGATTACTGACATTTTTGTCATACAGTAGTGCGCACTGAGACAAACATACAAGCAAATGTCAACCTTTGTATCATAATAATCATGATTAGTTACATTTGCAAAAACTATATGAAGTAGTTTTTTACTTTTTTTTTTTGTCTTTCAGGTTTTTATGTCACTCTTGTAGTTAATCGATGGTGGAATCAGTTTGTAAATCTTCCTTGGCCTGACCGACTAATGTTACTTATCTCCAGCAATGTTCATGGAAGAGATGAGTATGGGCGACTACTTCGTAGGACACTTATGCGTTACGTGAATCTTACATCATTGCTTATCTTCCGCTCTGTTAGCACTGCAGTTTACAAAAGGTTTCCCACCATGGATCATGTTGTGGAAGCAGGTATGGAAATATCCAAAGCCTAGAAATCCTCCAAAGTAACCATCCATAAAGTTAAGGTAACATAATTGTAAATATATATATATATATATATATATATATATATATATATATATATATATACCGTATTTTTCAGACTATAAGGCGCACATATATGAACTTAGACGTTTTAGTAGTCATTTATTGATGGTGCGCCTTATAATCCGGTGCACCTTATAGTCTGAAAAATATGTTGTATATATATGTAAATATACATATATACTCTAAAGACAGTGTCATACTATGTGCCACTGCTATATAGTGCAACATGATGAACCCACAGAGGATAGTGCCACACCCTATATAGCAAAAGATACCACACTCTGTGCCAAGCTGAAAGATAGTGCCTGTATCTGTTTCTACTCTACACCCTCTGTTATTCATCGATGCAGGCTGATACAATGAGTCCCTGTTACAGTTGGGTCCTGCTTCTCTGCCAGTAGACAGGAACCCTTGCACCATATTGCACTATGAAGCAAGGACTCCCACCCACTGTATTGTGGTCAGTCAGTGGAATCCGAACTGCACACTGTCCCATTTCCACTTACAGTATTTTTCGGACTATAAGGCGCACCGGAGTATAAGGCGCACCATCAATAAATGCCTGCTAAAATGTCTAGGTACGTATATAAGGCGCACTGGACTATAAGGCGCACCTGATTATAAGGATGAATGACCAGCAGGTGGCAGACCTGTGCACAGTTCAAGGCAGCTGTTGTCTGTAAGTAAGGTTCGTATATTAGGCGCACTGGGCTATAAGGCGCACCTTTGATTTCTGAGAAAATCAAAGGATTTTTTGTGTGCCTTATAGTCCAAAAAAAAAATTCGGTATATGTGTGCAGCTGGCCTTATTGAGAATTAAAAAAAACATTAACAAAGGGGAGAAAGAAAGTCAATCATGGACATAAAGCAACATGTTCTTTTTTTTGCTGATTAATGTACACTTTGCACCCTGAAATGAAGATATTTTTGCTAATTTATTAAACAATAAAAACTGAAATATCACATAGTCATAAGTATTCAGACCCTTTGCTGTGTCATTTACATTTAACTCACATGCTGTCCATTTCCTTCTGATCCTCCTTGAGATGGTTCTACTCCTTCATTGAAGTGCTGCTGCGTTTAATTAAACTGATTGGATTACATTAGGAAAGGCCCATGGCTGTCTATAACAGTGATTTTCAACCTTTTTTGAGCCGCGGCACACTTTTTATACTTAGAAAATCCTGGGGCACACCACCAACCAAAATAGCACAAAATAACACTAAAACAGTCATAAAAGGCCTCCCTTTACTAATAAAAAACCCCTAGCGGCCTCCCTTTACTAATAAAAGGCCCTAGCGGCCTCCCTTTACTAATTAAGAGCCCCTAGCGGCCTCCCTTTACTAATGAAGAGCCCCTAGCCGTCTCCCTTTACTAATTAAGAGCCCCTAGCGGCCTCCCTTTACTAATTAAGAGCCCCTAGCGGTCTCCCTTTACTAATTAAGAGGCCCTAGCGGCCTCCCTTTACTAATTAAGAGCCCCTAGCGGCCTCCCTTTACTAATTAAGAGCCCCTAGTGGCCTCCCTTTACTAATTAAGAGCCCCTAGCGGCCTCCTTTTACTAATTAAAAGGCCCTAGGGGCCCCCCTTTACTAATTAAAAGGCCCTAGAGGCCCCCCTTTACTAATTAAAAGGCCCTAGAGGCCCCCCTTTACTAATTAAAAGGCCCTAGAGGCCCCCCTTTACTAATTAAAAGGCCCTAGAGGCCCCCCTTTACTAATTAAAAGGCCCTAGAGGCCCCCCTTAACTAATAAAAAGCCCCAGCCTCCCTTTACTAATAAAAAAAAATGACAGAATTGTGGCAAGGCACAGATTTGGCCAAGGTTACAAAATCACAATGGCCATAATTCTTAAATGGAAGAAGTTTGGGATGACCACTACTCTTCCTCAACCTGGCCTTCCAGCCAAACTAAGGAATCGTGAGAGAGTTGAAAAGCCTTGATGAGAAAGGGATCACTGTGGTGGAGCTCCAGAGATTCAGTAGGGAGATGGGAGAAAGTTCAACAAAGTCAACTATCACCGCAGCCCTCCACCAGTCGGGGCTTTATGGCAGAGTGTGCCAGAGTGTGCCACCGGAAGCCTCTCCTCCGTATGAGGCCTGCATATGAAAGCCTGCATAGAGTTTGCAAAAAACACATGAAGAACTCCCAGACTATAAGAAATAAGATTCCCTGGTCTGATGAGACAAATATTGAACTTTTTGGTGTTAATTCTAAGTGGTATGTGTGGAGAAAATCAGGCACTGCTCATCACCTACAAACTACAGTCCCAACAGTAAAACATAGTAGGCAGCACCATGCAACTGGTTGCATTTGAAGGAAAGATGAATGCAGCAAAGTACAGATATCCAGCATCAACTAGCTCAAAAGGTGCTTCTACTCAATACCGAGCAAAGGGTCTGAATATGCAATATTTAAATTTTTCTTGTTAAATTAGCAAAAATATCTACACTTTTGTTTTTTCTGTTAAGATGGGGTGAGGAGTATACTGTACATTAATGAGCACAAGAACTTGTTTATAATCCTTATTCCCGGTGGTAGGTATCCTTTAACCCCTTAACGCTCTGCGCTGTAGCTCTACGGCGCAGAGGTATAAGGGATGTATGAAGAGGGCTCACGGGCTGAGTCCTCTTCATACAAAGGTGGGGGTTTTTGCATATTGCACAAAACCCCCACCGCTAATAACCGCGGTCGGTGCTTGCACCGATCGCGGCTATTAACCCCTACAACGCCGCCGGCAAAGTCGCCGGCGGCGTTTAAAAGACGGCGGCGCGCGGGCGCCGCCATCTTTTTTCCGATCGCCACGCCCCCGAACGTCATCGGGGGGCGGCGATCGGTTGCCATGGTAGCCTCGTGTCTTCTTTTGACACGAGGCTATCTGGCAGCTGCAGATTCGTTACAATGAGCCAGTGGCTCATTGTAATGAATGTGCTGCAAAAATGCCATATATTGCAATACAGAAGTATTGCAGTATATGGTAGCAGCGATCTGACCATCTAGGGTCAATGTACCCTAGATGGTCTAAAAGATAGTGAAAAAAAAATAAAAAAAAAAGTTTAAAAAATAAAAAAAATTAATAAAATATTAAAAGTTCAAATCACCCCCCTTTCCCTAGAACGGATATAAAACATAATAAACAGTAAAAATCACAAACATATTAGGTATCGCCGCGTCCCAAAATGCCCGATCTATCAAAATATAAAAACGGTTACAGGCGGCGGTGACCTCCGAGGCGGGAAATGGCGCCCAAATGTCCGAAATTCGACTTTTACACCTTTTTACATAACATAAAAAATGAAATAAAAAATGATCAAAATGTCGCACAGACCTCAAAATGGTAGCAATGAAAACGTCGCCTCATTTCGCAAAAAATGACCCCTCACACATCTCTGTGCGCCAAAGTATGAAAAAGTTATTAGCGTCAGAAGATGGCAAAATTTTTTTTTTCTTTTTTGTACACATTCGTTTAATTTTTGAAAATGTATTAAAACACAATAAAACCTATATAAATTTGGTATCACCGCGATCGCACCGAACCAAAGAATAAAGTAGGCATATTATTTGGAGCGAAGAGTGAAAGTCGTAAAAACTGAGCCCACAAGAACGTGACGCACGTGCTGTTTTTTTTCAATTTTTCCACATTTGGAATTTTTTTTCAGCTTCGCAGTACACGGCATGTTAAAATAAATAACATTACGGGAAAGTAAAATTTGTTACGCACAAAATAAGCCCTCACACAGGTCTGTACACGGAAAAATGAAAAAGTTATGGATTTTTGAAGTTGGAGAGCGAGAAATGAGCCGGAAAACCCTCCGTCCTTAAGGGGTTAAAGAAGCCAAGTGACATGGCACAGAATTACAGCCTTACCAGTATGTCCTTTCCAAAAAGAATAGACACCCAGCAGTTTTCAGAATCTTCCTTCTTGTCGCTATAGTGTAGGGAACTGGTTTGGGTAGGTGGGATGCCATAGAAGTGGGTCAGGAAGGAATTTGTTTCCATCACAATCTCCTTTCCTTTATTGTTGACCATTAATACCCTCACAAGAGGACATGTTTTTAGATATACTCTTTGACTTATGTGACTTATCTACAGGATTTATGACATCAGATGAAAGAAAATTATTTGACAACCTTAAGTCTCCTCATCTTAAATACTGGGTGCCAGTTGTTTGGTTTGGAAATTTAGCCTCAAAAGCCAGGACTGAAGGTAGAATTCGTGACAGCGTTGATCTACAAATAATGTTAAATGTAAGTAGATAGTGTACTATCTATCGTCTTCTAATGGGACTGATTCTTGTTTTTGTGGAAATTAATGGGAGGGGTGGGTGTGCCCGTCCCCTGTCCTAGCGCTGTATAAGGGGCTGGGATGTGGTGACAGGTGGGTGTGACAAGCCGGCCAGAAACTGAATGGACTGACTTCTTAGAGGTGGTTTGGTCAGAACTACACATGTATAATTGTGGGTTCACCCACATTATTTATGTGTTCTTTATTCCAGGAGATGAACCGGTATAGGTCCTGGTGTGGCCTCCTCTTTGGTTATGACTGGGTTGGTATTCCTCTGGTGTATACACAGGTACATTTTTTTACCCACATTTTTAAGAATTAAAATACAAGAATTTTTGTAAAGAATGACCATGAATCTACACATTTCTTTTCCAGGTGGTAACACTGGCTGTTTACACGTTCTTTTTTGCTTGCATAATTGGGCGTCAGTTCTTAGACCCTAATCAGGCGTATGCAGGGCATGATTTGGACCTCTACATTCCCATATTCACTTTACTGCAGTTCTTCTTCTATGCAGGGTGGTTGAAGGTAAACTCCCTAAATAAAGTGTACTCACCTCTGATTGTATGTTGGAATTGAAAATCACTCACAGAAAATAAGGGCTGCTAATTTTTCAGAGATATCATTGGAAATTCAACGCAGAAGTATAAAGTAACATCACTAAGTGGATTATATCAACGTTTACATTGAAAAATGTAAAGTAAATGTAACATGTAGTATGTAAACTAAAGATATGCCTTAGTAAAGTCATAATGTGACCTGAATATTTCGTTTTTCACTCTCATATGCAAATTAGTATTTTGGTGCACTGTGGGTAGCCATGAAGCTAGGTGCCCTGTGAGTATGGCCATAAGGTGGTGTGAACCCTTTCCTGCCCTGCCCAGTTTCATAGAGGGAGCAGAGCACCATAAGGGCATTGTTTGGACTTAAATCCGAAATGCACTGAAATACTAATGCCACAGATTATCTCAAGATATAGTTATGATGCTAGGCACCTTTCCTGGGCAAATATGTGTTTTGGTTGTTTCATACAGGTGGCTGAGCAACTCATTAATCCGTTTGGTGAAGATGATGATGATTTTGAGACTAACTGGTGCATAGACAGAAATCTACAGGTAATCTCACAAAATATATTTTGTAGTTATATTTTGAGCACCCGAAATGTGTGTAAAATATTTTGTACCCTCCATAAAATTGAATGCTACTGTGGGGCCCATTGTGTAGATTTGACCAGGGCCAGTTTTCAGAAAAGAATGGGTTGACACGGCCAGAATCCCTTGATAGTTTTTAATTCTTGGAACTAAATATAACTGATCTGCTTTTGACTGGCTGGCCAGAGTACCCGAATATGTATATTTTTGTTACTATTGTAAGACATATAGCCCCATTTTTAAAATTATGATCCCACCAGAAAATAATTTAATAGATTTTGTCCAGTTCCTTATGTATAATCATGTTTTGTGCAGTTGATCTAATTTCATTCTATGTAAACTTGTGGAATGGGGAAATTATGAGTGATTACAGTGAATAGGATGGAACAAAGAATAGAGGCATATAAAAAACATATTGGCTAAAATAGACATATTTCTTGTTTACAGGTTTCACTCATGGCTGTGGATGAAATGTACATGAACCTTCCAAAACTGAACAGAGACATTTATTGGAATGACTCTGATGTACGACCACCATATACACTTGCTGCTGCTGACTACTGCATTCCTTCATTCTTGGGATCTACAGTCCATATGGGGTAATTATTGCTTTATTTTACATAATATATACAGTTGCCAATACTTCTGTGTTATTTCTTTTAATGGGTTTTGTTATGGCTTTATATATTGTTGAACTCTCCATAGGATAAATGATCTATTTTTAAATTAGAGAGGGTCCATCACTTTGCAACCCCAATGAGCAGATGTCCGGATTTTACAGTGGAAGCCAAAAGTACTTTGTCTTGGATGTACCAGCTCAGCAACCATTTATGAATAATGCAAAGAAATGGTGTAAAAAATATGATAAAAGTTTTTTGTTTTTTCTTGTAGACTTCCTGACTCTGTTTTTCTACGTGAAGACTGGCTTCTTGATGAAGAAAAACACAGAAGACAACATTCAGTTATAAGGAGGGTAAAGAGGTTTTTAAGTGTTCATGAACATCCCGAGTCTCCTGTCAGATCAACATACAGTCGGCAAGGAAGTGATGCATCGAATATGTTTTTTCCTGTTGAACCAAATTACATTGGTAGTTACCATGATGTGCCCCCTAGAAGACCTCACTTATCACATGTTAAAAGACGTGAATCTGCTGAGAAAAATTCTAAGCTGGGCACTCCTAGGGGAGATTTATCTGTTATTCAGGAATCTAGCAGATCAAGTACATCAGATAGACAACCCTCTGGTGACAGCAGCAATACACCTAGTTCACCTCTACAAGTGCCTCAAGTTGTGGTTACTACCGCTACTGAAACTGTGATAAAGAGCGAGGCCAAGGCACTGCAGTCAACGCCACCCACCAGCATATACAACGAAGGTGAAATCCGGGGAAAGCATGAAGAGAAAAAAGAACAGCAGCCTGTGGAGCTTATTTCCATAGAGAATGACCAAGACGTTCCAGCACAAAAACAAGTCTTAGAAAAAGAGGAAGCAATAAAAAGCACTAAAGAGCAGAAATCTTCCCATAGGTGGAGCGAAACAATGTTTCCAACTCAAAATCTTCTTTCAACCACACAACCACCAAGGGCATCATTGCAAAACATCCCTCTTTCTTTGTCTTCATCAAATGAAGCTGCTGTACCAGAAAACAGCTGCTCTAAAAATTCACCACTAAGTCCAACTGAGGAAATGCTACATTTACTACAACACATCAATACGAAAGAAACTGACATAGTGGAATTTCACGATGAAAAGAAAGAAAATATATAAAACTCCATGGCTGTCAAAGTACATTTTTATACCTCTAAAATCTTCATCAAGAGAGGAGAGGTTTTACAACGCACAAACATATTTTGGATGCTTAACTGATTCTATTAATGTATCTCTTCTCCTTCTTTGGGATAATGTATTAAATGATATCTCTAACTAGGACGTTTGCACAGATTTGCAAAGTCAAAGAGGGGTGTCCACTAGGATTTCACTCTTTTGGTTAAAGAGAACCTGTCATCAGGAGCCCTTATTATGGCTCCCTCATGTCCCCATGGACAATAGTACACACATTACCAAAGAGTTTTTATAATAAAACTGGCTTTTTCTGAAAAAAAGACAAGTTAGATGAAAGTTTACCTTTCTATATACAGAGCTGTGTCCATGGTCCAATGGGAGTGGGAAGTGAGGATTGGGGCAGGCATGGATAACATCCTGAGGGGGGAAGCGACAGGGGGAGATATGGGGGACATGGGGACATGGAGTTTTTTTTCTTTGAAATTGATGCACGACGGGGCAGTTTTCCGAGGGTGGGGGGGAACCACTTCTCACCAGCCACTCCCATGGGAATAGGGACACAGCTCTGCATACAGAAATGTAAACTTCTATCTAACTTATCTTTTTTTGTGGAAAAAGACAGTTTTAATATAAAAACTCTTTGGCAATTTGTACACCATGCTCTATGAGGACATGGGGAGCCAGAAAAAGGGCATCTGATGACAAGTTCCCTTTAACCAATAGAGTGAGATCCTAAGTAGTGGGCATGATAAAGAACAGTTTTATAATGGACTTCTATAAATTGAATAGCATAGCAGTTAGATCCATGTGTTCATATGTATCTAATTTGTGGCTTTATGATTTTTCATGGCACATGTGCACTTTTGCAACTTTTTTGTACATCTACAACAATCGACCTTCAAATTCACCCGATTCCAGATGTGAAAGTTGCGACTTTTTTTTAAAAGGCACACATTTTGCTGCAGATCCACACCTGTCCCTACCGGCTTAAGCAATAGTATAGAACTTTTTGGCGATCCTTTCTTGTTTTTTTTCTCTAAATTCACTGAAGACCTTAACTTCACATGTATTAATATGGAAAACCACTAAGATACATCTGAACAGCAGAAAAACCAAACAAAAAACGCAGGTGTACAAAACCAGACTTAAAGGGGTATTCTCGTCTGGGCACTCACATTCAGTTTGATAAATCTGCCATATATAAACATTTCTTCAATTAGATGTTATTAAAAAATATGTTCCTGTGTGAAGATAATTTCTCATAAATGTAGTCATTTTGTCCCTTAGAAACCAGATGGCTTCCTCGGATACGGCCACCTCTGCTGGAGGGATTGCACAAAGAAACAAAAGGTTTTTGTATATGAAATGTCCGGGAGTTACTGCAGGTCCCACAGCCGTCCTGTGGTAATGATTGCTGAATGCTGGAGGTCAGACAGGACTCAATAGCTTATGCCTGGCCCCCCGCTGCCAGAGTGTGACGTGGTCGTATCCGAGGAAGCTATCTCGTTTCTAAGGGACAACATGGCTACATTTATGAGAAGTTATCTCCACACAGGAACATTTTTTTTAATAACATCCAATTGAAGAAATGTTTATAAATGGAAGATTAGTGAAACTGAATGTGAATGCCGAGACGAGAATACCCCTTTAACATACATGTGCAGTTAACCTTCAATTTAATCCATTGAAAGGCTGCTGACTTGTGGGGCTTATTTACTAAGGGTCACATATCGCACTTTCGTCACACTGTTCACCGGTTTCGAGATTTGTGCAGCTTTGACAGTTATTTAACAGGGGTTTGCGCTGCCATTGTGTCGCATGCGACCAGATTTTGGCGCTGCTGCGCTGGCTTTCATGCGACACAAATTGGGGGGGTGCCGTCGATCTGAAAGATTCAGACTGAGTGTGGGATTTATGATTCAAATTGTGTCGCATGACAATGCACTTACATGTACCAGGAAGAAGAGGGTGAACTCTGTCGGACCTGAGCGGGGAAGTGACACATGCAGGATATCGGGCGCACAATCTTAGTGAATCGCGGCAGAGTGCATGACAATGCACTTTCTGTGAACTCCAAGGAACGGGTAAAAAAATTTGTGCCCCTGTATGTTTCTTTTAATGTCTACAAGTTGACCAAAACAAAAACATTCCATGTGAAACTGGTGCCATCATTATTTCCTATTGGTACCAGATTCTTTGGAATGCTGTGACTACACTACAGTCTTTAGTTTCCAGAATATTTAAAGGGGCTTTCCGTCTTTTCTGGAAAACCCATGTGAACTTGAGGCAGGGTAGAGAGAGATAAAATAAAAGCTTCTTCACCTTCTCTGGCTGCCTTCACACATAGTGCAGTGTCTAATTTATCTGTTGACTACCCTGATGGGCCATAAAATCTTGACTGTTGTGACTATTACTGCATATCAGTAGCTGCAGCATTCACAAAGTCATCTGCATCTGTGAAAACTTTGCCCTTTGATTGGCCCAAAGTAGTCCATAACCAACAAATCTTATATACCAGCTAGGAGTTTGAAAAGATGGACCTGATGCTACTTGCAGGAATGGGCAGCTGGAGCTAAACTCAGCTGTACGAAGAACAGTGCCCAGGCTACTTCACACAGTATACTATACACCTACAAAAATTAGCATTTCAGTTCTTGGGACAATTTTAAGACTCACAAAATGGACTGAAATTATTATTTTTGTTACATTTTTATTTCAAGAACCACCTACTTGCACAGAACACTCCCAGTGAAAAAGAACATATGGGGCATGTTATACTAGATTACTAGATTAGATTAATACTACATTTTAATAATTACTAATAGTGATATGTGAATTTGAACCTGGCAGACGTTTTTGGAGGCATTTATTGGAGTGTTTGCTTCTAACAGACCTCATTAAAATGAATGGAACTGGTTTTTCACCCAGAGTATATCTGTAACATATCTCATGTGAGTAAATGGTTTATATACTGCTAGTGAACACTTGACATTAATGATTATAGATAATATTTCCCTTGAGGATTCATCTTTCTGAGGTGATTAGACTATTAGTTCCTAGATAATCACATGGGTCTATCTGTAAGTTCAGTCAATAAAGACATTATCAGGTACTAGGAAAGAAAGCTGATTTACATAAACTGCTTAAAAATGAAAAAAACAAGCAGTAGCCAAAGGACATAGGAAATTTTTTCTTTAACCTCTTAACGCCAAATCCATTTTTCTTTTTTGTTTCCATTTTTCAGCCCCCAAATCCATAACTTTTTTATATTTTTCTCATTCAGGGCTTGATTTCTCTGGAACAAATTCTACTTCCCAATGATGGTATTTAATATTCCATGCCATAAATTAGTAAGCTGAAAAATTTCAAATGTGAAATTTAGGAAAATACACACATATTCAAGCCATTTTCTTTGTTTTATGGCTTTCATTGTGCCAAATGACACCTCCCCGTTATTCTTTGATCACGGAGATATCAAATTTATATAGGTATTATTCATAGAATTAAATTTTTTTTGTACAAAAAGAAGATTAATCTCTCCGCATTTTGATGCTAATAACCTTGTCATACTTTGGTGTAAGAATTCAGTGTGATATGTCATTGCGACAGATCGTCACGTCCTAATGACGTCACAGAGGGAGATGATCCCATTCAGGAAGGCCAAGTGCATGCATCACCAGCATTTAAATGGTTAACACCAGCCATCAGTGCCAGTGCCGACCTCAGGTGTTAGGGGTAGGTGTTTACTGCATAATGCAGCAAACAACCACCATGTATGAAGAGGGCTCAGCCTTCGCTATTAATTTATGCAATATTGTTAAAAGTTAAACTATATTATTTTACTTAGAGGTATTTGCATTCTAATATTAGTATTCAAAATTGTGTGTATTTTAAAGTGCTGAATGTTGGGGAATGCTATCAAGGATGCATATGAGAATGCATGATTTATTGTGCAGCATCTTCTGTCAAAATTATGTGAATATACAAAAATGATAACTGTTGTATTTTTGCATTTAAATATTTTTTTGAATGTTTGTATTCTTAACATGATGATTTGCATACCGCCAGCTACCATGAATTTAGCCATTACGCAGTTGTAATAGGATTTGACTGAAAACTTTTGATATTTACAGTATGCTTTTTAGGATGGTTTGATAATCTAATGGTTTTTGTTAAAGATGTTTGCAGAAATATCAGCCATATAACAAAATGGTAAGAAGATATGCAGGAAGATTTCTAGCTAATGTCTATCACCAGTTTTACATCCAATACTGAATGTTTTATTATAAAGTTGTAGAGATTTGTAAAAGAAAACTTATACCTTTCATATATGTGATCCCACATTTACTTGGTTTGCTTGTCATTCATAAACCACTGTATTTGAAATCTTAGCATAAATTGTAGCATAACTTATCAAGAGAAATGTAAAAAGGTTAGAACAAATAAAAAGTGAAACATACTTGTAGATAACCTGTCAGGCAAATTAACCCCCAAAACTAAATATATTTTCATATATACATAGTCCCTTTACATGTCTGTTAACTAAAACAATCAAGTCCTAAAGTTGTATGCAAATGACCGAGATGGGTCCAATGAGCCTTTTCATATTCAACAGTTCAGCTTATTCATAAGTGTCAGACACAGCCCACCCCCCATTTCTCAAATGACAGCCTTTGAAATGATGTGACACTTCTGGTACTGGCTCCTTTATACTTCCTGGTGCTGACACCCCCTGCAACCTGTGTGTGAATGAGATAGTCCTATAAACATGAATGACAGCCTGGATAATGATGTGACACTCCTGTTGCTGGCTCCTCTATGTGCTTCCAGGTTGTGTCGCCCCCTGCAGCCTGTGTGTGTATGAGATACTCCTATACACATGACTGACAGCCTGGATAATGATGTGACACTCCTGGTGCTGGCTCCTCTATGTGCTTCCTGGTTCTGGCACCCCCTGCAGCCTGTGTGTGTATGAGATACTCCTATACACATGAATGACAGCCTGTATAATGGTGTGACACTCCTGGTGCTGGCCCCTTTATGTGCTTCCTGGTGCTAGTGCCCCCCGCAGCCAGTGTGTGTATAAGATACTCCTATATACACGACTGGCAGTGTGTATAATGATGTTACACTCCAGGTGCTGGCTCCTCTATGTGCATCCTGGTGCTAGTGCCCCCCGCAGCCAGTGTGTGTATAAGATACTCCTATACACATGACTGGCAGCATGTATAATGATGTTACACTCCAGGTGCTGGCTCCTCTATGTGCATCCTGGTGCTGGTGCCCCCTGCTGCCTGTGTGTGTATGAGATACTCCTATACACATGACTGACAGCTTGTATAATGATGTGACTCTCCGGTTTCTGGCTCCTCTGTGTGCTTCCTGGTGCTGGTGCCCCCTGCAGCCTGTGTGTATGAGGTACTCCTATACACATGACTGACAGCCTGTATAATGATGTGACACTCCTAGTGCTGGCTCCTCTATGTGCTTCCTGGTGCTGGCGGCCACGCCCCCTGCAGCCTGTGTGTGTAATGAGGTACAACTGCTCCAGGATGCACCATGTGTACAGGAGGAGAGCATGTCAGGTACTTGTCTGTATCTGTAGCTGACATCTAGCTGATGCCTGTGTGTTTCACAGGCCGTAGATAAAGCACAAACACTAGCAATGCTTCACTATATATTACACTTAATCCTTTAAAGGGGTTGGTCACCTTACCTCATGTTTTTTGTAATGTGTGTGCAAGTGTGCGGGAAAGGATATTAGGGAATTTACCTATGTAAATCTATAAATAGTTCTGCTCCTCTTTCTTGATATGTAAAGTGAAGCCTCTTGTCTTTTACCTTATCAGCCAGACATTCCTGACCATAAAATTGTCGAAGATAGAGGGTCATGTGATCAAGGTCCTGGACAGGTAGTGATCTTATATTCATGAATACCATAAGGTTCTGGCATGACAATTGTTCATGGACATGTAGAGAGCACATGACCCTCCATCTGCAGCCATTATACGGATAGGAATGTCTGGCTGATGAAGTAAAAGACGGGAGGACTCACTTAGAGATCAAGAAAGTTGAGCAGAACTTTTAATAGATGCATATAGGTAAATTACCTAATATCCTACCCCTCACCAGCAAACCTTCCATAAGGAACATGCGTTTTAGTTGGTGTCAGGTTTCAATAGGCTATGCTAGGCTGATTTTTAAAATGCTTTACATAAGGTTAATGCTCCCTGCCAGTAGTATCTGCAGTCTTTGTTTGCAAGTATCTTCTTATGTATTCTTATTCTCCTTCACAACATTCTCCTCTATCCCCTGCCTGCTGAATGCACATGACAGGAAGTGGGGAGGGAAGACTGACACAGGCTGTAGCCGTCCCCTGTCCTTCCCCTGGGACTGACTACATGATGCTGGCAGGGAGCCAGCTAATGTGAATCAAACTTATATAAACTATTGCTTTGTCAGCATTCAGAATGCTGACAAAGGGCTATTGGAACCTGTCACCAACTAAAATTCACATTCAGGCGATCACATTCAGGTTCCCTTGCACAAGTTTTAATATTTCTCTTCAGGTGTATGCAAAGAAACCTTATTACTCCATTACTCAAGGAATAAACTATTGGAGAAGTTTATTTCCCTAATATACTTCCATCCATAAATGCATTACATTTGTTTGCAAGAAATAAGATCTAGAAATTGTAGCTGGAACATTTACAAAGGAATTTTATGTTTCCTTTTGCAGGATTTGGCCAGTCCAACTCTGTCATTTTCACGGTCAAAAATACTATAAAACTTTGACATGAAAATATCTCCCAGAATCCACAGTTGTCCAGATTTTGTAGCCAAATCCATGGGCTGGAAGCCGGACAAGCACTGTACTGATTTCTGTCTGTGCTCCTAAAACCATTAAAAAAAGTATTATGATACCATATTGTATATTACCAAGTGCCTACAGCATGTAATAGTGTCTATGTACATACCTTCAGTACATACTGCTCTGGAGATATGGTGTAGTCTCTTTTACCAATGGTGAATGTAACAGTTGGGAGGTTGGATATGTGGCTGCAGTCTATTGTGTACTATAAAATACAATACATTCATGAGTATTGAACAGCTTGAAACAATAATCTATTCGCTAATTACTGGAGTTTGCATAACCCTGGAGCTCTGAATATTTCTGTGCTAAATATGGGCATTTCAGCAACAGTGCTACTTACAGGGTGTTTCTTTTTTACCTGGCAGGCAGAAATTGGGGGAGGGGTGCACCAGCCATGAGACAAGTAGAGCCTCTTGCTTCAGACAGGAACACCTGGAGCAAGATGGGGGCAACCTCAGGGGTGCAGTTGTATGCTACAAGGCAGGACCTGACATTTAAAAATAGTCTTTTCATACCTGATGTCAGCATCTGTGTGAGACACTCCATGGAGAACCCACTTACTAAAAATATAATCTGATATATTACTGCTGGATGGGTCAGAGGGGATGCCATTCTATAGTTCGCCTCAGGCAGCAGAGAGTTTAGGGTCATCTCTGTGTACAACAGGTACATAGCAAAATACACTGGACGTCTAATCAACTGAAGCATCGGAGACAGTAGAAAAGTAGATTTTGTCTCAGGACACTTTTAAATTGTAATTAAACTTGTGAAGCAAATGTTTTCATATAGCAGAACTGCATAGTGCTGATGGTAGTAGTAAGATTTGTAATGTACTTCTTTAAGTAAAACAGACTTTCACCTTTTTTGGCTTCTTCTTTCTTCTGTGTATCTAAAGTTTCTTCCACATTACAGAGATATACACTCACCGGCCACTTTATTAGGTACACCATGCTAGTAACGGGTTGGACCCCCTTTTGCCTTCACAACTGCCTCAATTCTTCGTGGCATAGATTCAACAAGGTGCTGGAAGCATTCCTCAGAGATTTTGGTCCATATTGACATGATGGCATCACACAGTTGCCGCAGATTTGTCGGCTGCACATCCATGATGCGAATCTCCCGTTCCACCACATGCCAAAGATGCTCTATTGGATTGAGATCTGGTGACTGTGGAGGCCATTTGAGTACAGTGAACTCATTGTCATGTTCAAGACACCAGTCTGAGATGATTCCAGCTTTATGACATGGTGCATTATCCTGCTGAAAGTAGCCATCAGATGTTGGGTACATTGTGGTCATAAAGGGATGGACATGGTCAGCAACAATACTCAGGTAGGCTGTGGCGTTGCAACAATGATCAATTGGTACCAAGGGACCCAAAGAGTGCCAAGAAAATATTCCCCACACCATGGCACCACCACCACCAGCCTGAACCGTTGATACAATGCAGGATGGATCCATGCTTTCATGTTGTTGACGCCAAATTCTGACCCTACCATACGAATGTCGCAGCAGAAATCGAGACTCATCAGACCAGGCAACATTTTTCCAATCTTCTACTGTCCAATTTCGATGAGCTTGTGCAAATTGTAGCCTCAGTTTCCTGTTCTTAGCTGAAAGGAGTGGCACCCGGTGTGGTCTTCTGCTGCTGTAGCCCATCTGCCTCAAAGTTTGACGTACTGTGCGTTCAGAGATGCTCTTCTGCCTACCTTGGTTGTAACGGGTGGCGATTTGAGTCACTGTTGCATTTCTATCAGCTCGAACCAGTCTGCCCATTCTCCTCTGACCTCTGGCATCAACAAGGCATTTCCGCCCACAGAACTGCCGCTCACTGGATGTTTTTTCTTTTTCGGACCATTCTCTGTAAACCCTAGAGATGGTTGTGTGTGAAAATCCCAGTAGATCAGCAGTTTCTGAAATACTCAGACCAGCCCTTCTGGCACCAACAACCATGCCAAGTTCAAAGGCACTCAAATCACCTTTCTTCCCCATACTGATGCTCGGTTTGAACTGCAGGAGATTGTCTTGACCATGTCTACATGCCTTAATGCACTGAGTTGCTGCCATGTGATTGACTGATTATAAATTAAGTGTTAACGAGCAGTTGGACAGGTGTACCTAATAAAGTGGCCGGTGAGTGTATAAAGGAGGCTAAAGATTAACCCGTTCCATACCTAGAGAGTATTTCACTTATATGTCCAGCTCTCTAGGGAGATTACTATCTAGAGACTGTCTGTAAAGAGATCGGTCATTAGACACATTGGGGCACATTTACTTATCCGGTCCTGTCGCGATCCCCGAGGTGTGTTGTCCGACAAGGATGAAGTCCGGCACAATTCATTAAGATCGTGCGCCCGATATACTGCATCTGTCACTTTCCCGCTGAGGTCTGCCGGAGTTCACCTTCTTCTTCCCGGTGTATGTGAGTGCATGTCTTGCGACACAATTTGAATTTTAAATCCAGCGCTCAGTCCGAAACAGTCGGGTTGTTCGACGGCCACACCCCCCCATTTTGTGTCGCATGAAAAGCGGCGCGATTGTGGAAAAATCCGATCACGTGGACCAAAAACCCCTGTTAAATGTGGTGCAAATCGGAAATAGTCGGGAAACCCAACGAAAATGCAGTGTGTGGACCCTTAGTAAATGTGCCCCATTATCTTTATCTTTGTGCTGGCAGTCCAGAACAGGAAAGAAAGTTGATTTACACAAACTTCTTAAATAAGGATGGAAGGCAGAGAAAAAGGACACTTGGACATTTTTCTTTAACCCCTTGCCAGGGCATTGTAGGGAAGCTGCACCATTCGCATCGTCACTTTTTAATGCCTATACAATTTTTATTTTTTGTTCAATTTGGACATATAAGGGCTTATTTTCTGTAACATTAGATGCACTTTACAAATACTTTATTTTAGTGGGTCATTAGATTATTGATGAGATTTTATTAACTCTTGAATGTATGGAGGAAAATTAAATCGTCAATTTTGGCTGCCATCTGAGCCACGGACCCCCTCCGTGAGTGCCGCAGGGGGTTCCGCAGGGGGTCCCGATCAAGAACAGAAGCCACTTAAATGCCACGGTCATGCTTGACCACCATCTGTAAGGGGTTAACACCCCAGTGTTAGAGGCGGGTGTCGGCTGTAACATACAGCTGACCCCCGCAGCTTCTGACACTGGCTCAGTTCGGCAGCCGGTGACAGAAGCAGGATGTAGTAGTACATCATGATGCGGCAAGTCCCTGCCGCCCGTGACGTACTACTAGGTCAAATGTCAGTAAAAGGTTAATAAAGTAAATTAAGTTTACTATTATCATCTGCATTATCAGTTTATGCAAATTTGTTAAAAGTTTAGCTACACTTGAAGCTAGGCATCTTGACTACTTAACATAGGATAGTTTCATAACAAGACAGAAAACTTACCAGAATTTAGAAGACAAGAGCCAAAGAGACACATTTATTCCAAGTAATAATAAAAACAATGCAATTTAGAAATGTAATGCTCTTACCTCTCCAAATACCAAAGGTGTAGCTCCAATGAGTTTCTGCAACTTTTTTATATCATCACTGGGACCAGTAATGAGGGAGGTGCCTGAATCAACTATAGCCTCACATCCATTTGGACAAAATGCTACTTTTCCATGAACTTTAATGCTGTATAAAAACAACTATGACAATTAGGAATTACAAATATTAATGTCTTTATCAAGCATTTTATAAATCGGAGTTTATGTAGGTATTTGCCTGTGTATCCATGGTAAATTGATGAGATAGGCTAGCTTAAGCGGTTTGTGCAAGGTTTCCAACTACTGCTGTCTTCTTTTCCCTGATTAACCCCTTATTTCTGCACCTGTTTTTCACATTAATGCCAAAGCTATTTTTTTAGTTTTTTTAATATTTTTTTAGATTTTTTAGTTTTTATTTTCCAGTCACTACAGCTTATGGGGTCTGTTTTTTGAGGGAGAAAAGAAGTTTTTAATAGCACCCTACTGGTGAATTTTATAAACACTTTCTGTGCAGTATATTTAAAAAAGAAAGCAGATTGGAACATAATTTTTTCTAATAAAGAATAAAAAGTTTTTGTTTTTTTTACATGACTTTCCTTTGTCTAATGAAATACTTTTTGGGGGAAAAAAATACTTTTTGCATCAACATTTTCCAAGCGCCATGACATTTGATTTTTTTTTGTCAACGTGGCTGTGTGTATGCTTATTTTTTTGCAAAAAGACCTGTCTATATTATTTATACACATTTGGGGTAAATAAAGTTTCCTTTTTTTCAACACTCTATTACTTTTCAACACTTCTTTTATTGAAACTTTTTTTTCCCTTTTTTTAGATTAAATTGTTCCACAAGGGGAGTTAAATGAGATAATTTTTCTCTTATATAAAGCACTGTAATACAGGTATGCATCTGGCCTGGCCAAACAGGTACTCCACTGCACCCCGGTCTGCCGTGCACACCATAGGCACCCTGTGATTGCAGCTCCAGGGTACCAATGGGTGGCAGAGGGAGCTCGCTCCCTGTGCAGCAGTTTAGACACCATGGTCCATGGTTTTTTTGCAGTGTCTTAATGGTTAAACACCCATCGGAGCTTTAGAGAATGCCATAGAGAATTAATAGAGAGGCACATGATCAGTATGCTGATCCATTCATTTGGGAACCCTGTTATTTCGATTTACTAGTATCTCAGCCTACGAACCCCTCAATGTTTAGCATTAAGGTCAAATGCTGAGAAATGTTTCTGACCGCTCATTAAATCTGTAAAACCCATTTGAATACTTGATAAAATATGTCAGGAATTGTAATCAATTCGAGTTAATTCCACTGCTCACATTATCAACAGGAAAAATATGTGATATTCAAATGAAAGCTCTTGAATTATTACTTACTTATCAAGTCGTATTTGCCAATAGCTCTTATCTGTAAGGGGGATCCAGTGAATTGGTCCTTTGTAGAGAGAGCTATCTATCCCCCCTAATATAAGTTCTCCTCCATATTCAAAATTGTCATCTCTGTCAAAGAATTAAAGGGAGGGTGAAATTACTAAATGAATTGTTCGCTGCATTTTTAGATGTTGTAGCTCTATACTTACTTATTTAAATGGAAGGAAAATATTGGTTTATTCACAAGATGTTGCTTCATTATCTGGTCAAATACTGGCACTGCATTGGCAACAGCAAGAGAGGGGTATCCAAGGCCCAATACTCCATCAAACTGTGCCAGCACAAAAGTCCTGCCTGGCTCTACGACTGACTGGCCAAAATCTTGTCCAACAATTGTCAAGTTACCGATCTGCAAGGGACAAGACAATACATTATCATTGTTGTAAATTAGTACAAATAATTGTGTTAAACGGACAAACCATGATGGAGCAGCAAATAGGTTTGCTTAATCTTTGACAAAGTTTGTATGCTTGTGGCAGGTTAGAACGCATAAGCCAGAAGTGACTATTTTCAGTTTAGGAATATAACTAGTTTATATTAAATTATTTACGGTATTGACCTGCATTGACAATCATACATAATGGCAATCTAATGAAAAGTAATGCTAGACGACAGGTATTATGTACTCTTAGTATCCCCTAAACAGGAAAAATGCATTTTAATGATGGCATCCGAATGCTACAAGACAGTTGTCAGGCTTTAGGGGTAATGGACCCACTGGACCATTGCGGATGATGACGTAAGCCAACATCCGGGAACGGAATCTAAGTGGCACCTGGTTTTCACCAGAGCCCGTCGCTAAGCAGGTTAGCTGCGGTGTGGTACCACCAGGTCGTTCCACAGGTACAACTTTATCTGTGGTGGCAGCCATACTGGTACAGAGACATTAGGCAGAATCATAGTCAAGGACAGGCAGAAGGTCAGGACGGGCAGCGCGGGATCAGAGTTGGGGGCGTAGCAATAGGTCAAGGCAGGCAGCGAGGAAGCATAGTCAGGAATGGAACCGGGGTCACAACGGGAAATCACCATAACAGCGCATGGCATTAGACAAAGCATGAAGATCCGGCAGGGTGTACAGGAAGGGGCTGGGAATTGATCAGGGAAGGCGACTAGCCAGCGCCAATTATCACAGGGGCACCCGTGCACATGACAAAAGTTACCTAAACAGGCATTTTAGTACAGTCCAGGTAGCTTTTTTGCCATATGTTCAATGGAAACTAAGAGGATCTATAACTTGTTTTATTCGAGCCCATACAAGTATTTCTGTTACCTGAAGTGTATCTTTACCCGTTATACCAACAAGTTGTCCAGTGCCATAATGGATTGAGAAGGTTTTCCCACCATGCTGATATGAAGTGGATGAAAAACACTGGAATTGTTTATGTACACCTAAAATTAAAACACACATACACATATATATATGTGAATTTGGCCTAGAACAGGGGTGCAGAACCATGTTGGTCCATGGATACTGACCTAACAATAAACATGTTAAGTATAACCATGTCCCAAAATGACCATTCTATGAAAATATAAACAAAGATTATTCCCAGCTGTGAACACTATAATGAAAATAGCTCCCAAATGTCCAAATTGCCACTTTTTCAAATTTTTCGATCCATAAATATTTGAATTAAAAATAATCAAACAGTCATACAGCTCCCAAATTGATATAATTTAAAACTCCAGAATGTACCACAAATAGGTCTGTACATGAAAAAGTTATTGGCCTCAATATTTTTTTTTTGTACAAAAGAATTACATTTTTTAAAATCTACTAAAACCTAATAAAATTTATATAAATGTGGTATCTCCATAATCAAACCAACCCAAATATAAATGGGAGGTGTCAGTTAAAGTGCACAAAGAAAGTCCTAAAAACAGAGCGCACAAGAAAATGCTGCAAATGTGTTTTTTGTCAATTTCACTGCACTTGGAATTTTTTTTTCCAGCTTTCCAGTACATTGCATTGATTATTATATACCACCACTGAAAAGTACCATTTGTCCTCCAGATAATGCAGACAACAATAATACAGACCCTAAACCAGCTTATAGATTATAATACAGAGCTCCAAGACAAGACAATTTCATATAATACAGACCCCAGATCTGACAAAGGCTTGCAATAGAGACTCTAGATCAGACAATAATTTAGAATATAGACAGCAGGACAGAACATAATGAATCATACAGATCTCAGATTACACAACACTTCTTAATTATTCAGCACTGTCCTGTTCTGCTCCATGTGCTGCCTGGCTGGGTCTTGGTGCCGGCAGCATAAGTTAGCAGTTTCATAATCTTGCACAGGTAGTGAACAGGAGAGCAAAGGGGAGAGGTGAGTACTCACCACTACCCACATTACTGCTGAAAGTACTCATTACTTAGTAAAGAAAGATCCGTGGGAGCTTCCACTGGGGGAAGCACATCTTTATAGTATTTGGTCTGTTGTACAAAAATAGAACATTGTTCCACTAAGAATGGAGAAGGAATTAAAATAAAAAAAGAGACAACAATATGAAAAATAATAAAATCTGAATAAACAATGTGAGTAGTTCAACATAATATTAGTTTTAAAGATGAGCAGACCCAACGTTTGCATTCGGGTTCGGCTGTATGACCCGGACATATTGCCAGATTGGCAGACGAACAGACAATTTGCCACGTTGATAACACAACTTTATTTGAGATAAATCTATATATTGTACAACTTACGGCATGCTTCACTTATGCAAAAAGCAGATGGGATCCAGAAGTTGGAAGATCCAGTGTCAAATACCACATTGAAGTTCTGTGGAGGATTCCCAAGACTTATCTTTCCATAGTACTGAGCCTGCATGTAGAAAAGTATGTGACATTTTTTTATAAGCAGTGATCATTATAAGACATCCCTTAAAGAAAATCTACCATCAAAAACAAGCATGATAAACCAGGCACAAATGCTCATAGATCCAGGCACTGTGACTGTGGTAATCTTCTTATACTTGTTATCCATGGCCTCCTTTCTTCTAAACTGATGCTAATGAGCCTGAGGGGCTCTGGTAGTTGTTTCCAGAGCCCTTCAGTGATTTCTTTTCACTCATTGTTACAATGAGCAGAGCAGGACATCCCTCCAGAGAGTTAGGTGAGCCTATGAATCTGCAGCACTAAGGGGCTGACACCCATTAGAGTCCCTCAGGATCATTAGCATAATTTTAAAAGTTTATTTTAAGAGGCTATGGATAACAAATATAAGAAGATCACCGCACTGTGCCTGTAGTGATGCTTTATGATTGAATTTGATGGTAGATTTCCTTTAAAAGGGTTGTCCCATCTTTAATCCACAAGATTGGGGATAACAATCTGATTGGTAGGGGTCTGACTACTCCAACCCAACTGCTCAATATAGTGGGCAGTGCAGGTGCATATCACAAGCATAGGGGTCCTGCTTTTAATAACTGAATGAACCAGTAGTTTGAGCAATGGAAAGGTCTGAAATTTAAAAGCACAGCGTTCACCTATCTCCAGCATTTTTGTAGACCGTGAATGGGAACGCCGGAGAAGTCTAAGCACTGTATAATAATATTGAATGGATCAGGAGGACCATATTCGTGACTTGCTGCTTCTTTCAATTTCTCAAGCCTAGTTGTAATCAATTTTTTTTTTATCACCAATTTAGTAGATAATGGATAGCTCCTATAAATAACAATTCCCTGACATGATGGAAGTAATTCTGTATGTCTAGCTCACATATTTACTGTAATCAGTATTCTGCACACAGCTTTGTTTTGGGGAAAAAAAGCAGCCATGCATTACTAGTCTTGTACAACCCTTTGAATTCCCTTTTTTAGCCCTTCACATCTTGTTGTAGATGAAATATTCCAAAAATAAAATATTATCTCTTACGGGCTGAAGCACATCTTATGCAGCCCATTATCTGTATCTATTTAGCAAGTGTTTCAGACGACTAAAATAGAGTGTGACATTAAGTAACTAGGGAGGACACGGATATCCCAGTGCTGTGTTAGGTTACACATCTAGTACTTAATTTAATAATCAAAAAAACTGTACGGGAAAATATCAGAACTGTCAGAATATCAAATAAAATATGGCTATAATATGCATGTGGAAACAATCTAATGGTTTTGCCATGATATCATAAATTATGTGCTTTAAATATGCGTATGGAAACAATCTAATGCCACGATGGCATAAATTATGTGCATTAAATATGCGTATGGAAACAATGCAAAGTATGCATGATGATAGAATGTATGACATGCTCATTTCTGCTATCCATTCTGTTGAAAAAATATTTGGAGGTAAAAAGGAAAGCACGTGGGGTGTTAGAATGTATCTGGACTTGTATTCCAGTCCTTTGGTTTACAAGCCCTGAAATAATCAGAATTGAACACCGTAAATTGTAAACCAACAACACTTACATGCTAGTGTGTGCCCCCTCTGGGAGGATCAGTTCTTCTTTTAGCTTCTTTTTCCCTCTTTTTTACCAAAAAATGGCCTAATGGATGTCTTTTAATGAGCAATTTGTGTGGAAACATATAAGAAGGTTTTTTAACCCTACGGCATTTGCCATTAATTTGCCACAATTTTGTATGACATGGTATGGTCTCATGATATATGTGAGAAATTTCTGCTGTTCATTAAAGGCTTTGTTCTATGTAACCCTAATGGGCACTGCTGCTGTGCAGACAAATAAAAGGATAAGTATCAAAAAAAAGCTTGAGAAAGCACAGTCCGCTCATGAACAGGCAGACTGGAAGGACTGGTTTCTGGTTTCCATCACCTTGTACCTCATTCACATCTATGATTAGATATTTATGTTGAGTGATTCCTGTTTATAGTAGCAGTTATAGTTCATTCCTGCCAGTAGGTGTATTTCATGTATTGACCATTACATCATTTAAAATATTATGTTCTGTCTCTTCCAGTGAGATTTTCTCATAGAAGTTCATGTTTTCCGTCACAATATGTCAAAACAGTCATGCAGCATCCTGATCCTGTACTGCTTCCCTAAAGAAAATGTACCATCAATATCAAGCATAACAAACCAGTGACACTTACTCATAGATCCAGGCACCGTGACTGTGGTAATCTTCTCATATTTGTTTTCTATGGTCTCCTTTCTTCTAAAATTACATTTGAATATGATGCTAATGAGTCTAAGGGCCTCTGGGAGGCAATCACAGACCCCCCCCCCCCCACTCCCACTGTGTGCTGAACTTGTGCACTTAGGCTCCTGGGGGTGTTACCAGAGCCTCTCAATGCTGCAGCTTTGCAGGCTGTTACACTGTCTCCCCTTTTTTTTTAAGCACTTCCCCTCTCTCTTCCTCACTGCGGCAGAGGAAGTTGCAGCGCATGGTGGGAGGAGAAAGTGCTTCATACACTCTGTTACATCCTGTGAAGCTACAGCACAGAGTGGCTCTGTTAAACCCCCAGGAGCCCTTCAGGTTAGTTAGCATAATAATAATAATAAGTCTATTTTAGAAGGAAGGATGACATGGATAACAAATACTGTATAAGAAGATTACCAGAGTCACAATGCCTGCATCTATATGTGAGTTTCGATGGTTTATCATGTGCATTCTTGATGGTAGATTTTCTTTAAACTTAGTACACCATGCTGATAGAATCCAGTATTACAGCAGTCACTTGATACCCTTAAAGGAAACCTACCACTTTATAATGGCAGTTCTAACCCTCAAACACCTTGCACCAGCTCAGGGTGAGCTGGTGCCGCAGCATATCTTCATTAATTCCAGAAACCGCCGATTCCTTTTTAAACTGTTTTATACTTTATATTACAAGCACGCTTCGGCACACCATGATACGGGCTCGGCGCACCATGCGCGTGACTAGGAATTGCCGAAGAGCCGGTGACGTCAAGGTATTTGAGGGTTAGAACTGCCATTATAAAGTGGTAGGTTTCCTTTAATAACAATGGGGCACATTTACTTAGTCAAACTTCACTACCTCCCACACTCTAAAACATACTGGTAGGTTGATTAGATTGTGAGCATCATGGGAACAGGGACTGATGTGACAAGCTCTGTGCAGCGCTGCGTAATCTGTGTGCGCTATATAAATAAAGAAATTGTTATTAACTATTCAATAAAAGTGCTCTGCCCATGTATAACGCTGGGTGCGACCGATTCATTAGGAACGTGAGCCGGATAACATTAATCTGCCATTTCCCCGCACTGGCCCAACAGAGTTCACTAACTTTTTTGTGGTGCACCTTTAACATAAGGCGGACAACACAATTTGCAAGTTAAATACGGCACTCGGTTCGAATCAGTCGACCCTAATTTGTGCTGCATGGAAAGCCTTAAATACCTCTGAAAGCCGTTTTCCCCTACAATAGCGTGCAAATTCTGAAAAAAATGTGGCGCAAAACCCTTAGTTAATGTGCCCCAATGTGTATCCAGGTTGACTTATTAGTTCACAAGCTGTTTTTTTTTCCCAGAAACAGTGGCAATCTTGGTTATTGGCTGTCGCTGGTACTGCAGCTTACCACTATGGGATTAAGACATAACATAGATAGGAGTGGCACTATATATGGAAATAAGCAAAAAAGCAACAGAATAAGACAAAAAAAAGTGCATCATTTTCCCATCAGTAGATGACTAGCGGACCTGCTGTCTCTTCATAACATTTTGTGAGTGTTCAAATTTATCAGCATCAAGTTACAGCAGAACTGTTGAACTGTATTGAGATCACAGAGACTAAGACATGGTTGATTTTTCTTTGTAATAGTCATAAAGTGGCATCTTTCAGGCTGCGCCCACACATTGGGGCAGATTTACTTACCTGGTCCGTTCACGATCCAGCGGCGCCTTCTCTGCGCTGGATTCGGGTCCGGCCGGGATTCATCAAGGTAGTTCCTCCGCCGTCCACCAGGTGGTGCTGCTGTGCTGAAAAGCATCTGAACGCGCTGGAGTTTACCGTGCCGGACCAAGTGAAGGTAAGCGCGTCCCAAGCGACACATTTCTTTTTTTAAATGCGGCGGTTTTTCAGAATCCGTCGGGTTTTCGCTCGGCCACGTCCCCCGATTTCCGTCCCATGCATGCCGGCGCAGATGCGCCACAATCCGATTGCGCGCGCCAAAATCCCGGGGCAATACAGGGAAAATCGGCGCAAATCGGAAATATTCGGGTAACACGTCGGGAAAACGCGAATCGGGCCCTTAGTAAATGACCCCCACTGCGTCTTGTTTGCATCTAACACAAGCATTTCAAAGAGCTGAAGAGGAGATTTGCCTTATTACATTGTTGTCAACATTGCGTCTACAAAACGCAAGAGCAAACGCAATGTTAAATTGTTACCAAAGGTTAACAAACGTATGTGTTAACATTGTGTTAATAAAGTGTTAACACGTGTTTTGTAAAGGCAATGTTAACACCAATGTAATTAGGCAAATCTTGCAAACATTAACCGCAAACAAAACGCAACGTGTGACCGCAGCCTCAACTCACAGGTGAAGAAGTTTGTAATCACTTTCCCATCTGCAGCTTATTGGAGCAGAACATTCCCCTAGCTGCAGGGGTGGATTAATACTGCCATGGGCCATGAGCTATATGAATATTATAGCCCCTACATATGGTACTAGAATCAAGCTTCTCGGGGAATGGAGGATGCATCTGCTCTTTCAGGTCCTTCAAAGGCTCTTGTATACATGTGTTTTGACAGCAGGAGCAGATGTTTGTGGATTTCATAGGTGAATATCCATCTCAGTTTACAATTTGGTGTGTGGTTTGGGAGGCCATGTCCCTCTAGAAGGCTTGAGCCACCGCCTACATTATGATCCACTAGTTGTATTCAGCTCTGTGCAGAACATCTTCCAGTAATATACCCTGTCTCCCCCCCTGGAATTATTATGGAATGTTAGTATATACACACCACCTCTGAACTATATCATATACAGTGCCAACCCCTAAATCATATTATATACCGCATTCCCCTAAAACTAAATACAGTACAGCCCATCTGAATTATATTATATGCCGTGGATGTACTAATTAATTATTTTATATACAGCTGCACCCGCTCCCTCATAATGTTATTATACACTATGGACCCTTGGTTGATGTAACTATTTATATTCAGCACAATATTCCGCATGGTTTTATTGCATACTATTCTTTGTCTCCTCAGTTTAGTAAATGCATAGCATTATTTCCATGTAAGTGAATAAGAGCTGAGCTTGTATTTACTACATAGAGCATGGAGCCATCTGCCACATGTTATGTGCATCATGTTGTGCCATGCCTTAACCGCTGATCAGTGATGGGGCTGGGAGTCCTTTAAATAAAAAAAATATGAGACAGCTTTTGATATCCAGAGAGAGTTAAATAAATGTTAGTTATCAGGTATAAATGACCTAATATACATGTATACACTGCAGGGAGAGCAGAGGAAGCTTAAAGGAAATCAAGTATGATAAACTAGGGACACTTAATCATAGATCCACACACCATGATTATTGATGTAATCTTCTTATATTTGTTATCTATGGTCTCCCTCCTTCTAAAATCAACTTTTACAATTATGCTAATGAGCCTGAAGGGCATGGGGGTTTGGTTCCAGAGCCCCTTCGTGCTACAGCTTCACAGGCTGTTAGACTGTCTTCCCCTCCCTATGCTCCCTTAGCACTTCCCTCTCCCTCTGCCTGATGTAATCTCACTGCAGCAGAGGAGTTTCAACACACAGTGGGAGGTGATAGTGCTCCATGCACACTGAGAAGCTGCAGCACATAGAGGCTGTGGTAACACCCCCAGAGCACTTCTCTCTTAATAGCCGAATTTTAATTTTTGAAAGAAGGAAGCCATGGATAACATATCTAAGAAGAATACCATAGTCTTTGTGCCTGGATCTATGAGTAATTGTCCCAGGTTTATCATGCATGCTGTTTAGTACACCATATACAGATTAAAAGTAAACTATATAGACTTTCCTTAACAACGTCCAGTTGTACTAATGCTAAGGAATGAGTTTTTAGCAAAAATAAACAAACTTTGTCAATTACGTATATATAAAAAATGTTTCCTAATAACCTCCCATATTTATAAAATATGCAAAACTACAGTTACTCTTTAAAGTGTAGATGTATTTGTTAGATTGCAATGTATTTGGCTTATTAAAATAGATGTAATAAAACATTTTTACTCACATAAAGTAACATACAAATTAATGAAAATCCCCAATCCAAATGTTTGTTATGTTCTGTCAAATCCTATGGTGCTATACATGCCACAATTAGGGATCTGTATTGTTATAGTCAATCGTGGAACACTTACATTCATGTAGTCAAACAAATATTCTGCTGTTGATCCAGCTGCAAATGAGAGAGAATCAGGGAAGCATTGAGAATATTTCTGAGCAAAGACATGGGACTGGTGATGTACCCAAAATTCCTCGAGCTCATTATTTTGGCGTAGCTGGTGACGTATTGTCCTGGCTTTTATTAGGGGTATTCTGAAAGAAATTTCAAAAGTGAAATGTCACCTAAATGCATTTTATTGTCACAATTTGATATATCCCTGTGAGATTTCAAGATTTACGTAAATCCATACTAATATACTAATATGTGTGGCACATGTCTATGTGATGTTCTGATTTCCCAGAATATGCATGGCTTAGTTGAATTGAACTAGTCTGGCTGATACTGACAGACTTTAGAAATTTTATAATAATTTATCTAGTATATAAATCCAAACTAATCCAATCCGTATTAGGTAGCCTCCATACTTCTCCTCTTTTATTCAAGCCACAAGTGAAAACTGCCCAAATCTAAACCTGGAAATGTTAACACAGCCTCCATCCTCTGGATGATCCCTAGTTACATGTATTAAGCATGGTACTTTGCAGTAGGTGGATATAACAAAGCAGCTGTAGTGGTATTTTTCATACCTTCTTACCTGTGTAAGGCTGTAGTAATATGGATACAGACAGCAAGGACAATTGCGAGCTTCATTGCTAATCACTGATAAGGTGAAATGTTGTCTTGTCTTTTGTATATTCCCTAAGGTCACATTGTGCTTCTACTGAGGTCAATCAATTACTGCAGGACATTAACCAGCTTAGAAGTTGTGCAATATTCAGATAATAGGATGTGCTGATTGGAAGCTTGTGCCAGCCTTCTATCTGTAAAGAATGCTCCATCTCTACACAGTAGAATGGTCAAAATGTCTGATTTACAACCCCTTGGAGCCCTTTAATACCTGCCAACCATTGTGATTTAAATGTTTGTATGGGTGGTTAGGAAATCTCCGTTCTTCAGGTGAGTAGGGTCGCACCTATAAGTCATAACTGGCACATCCTGTGTGTGTATAACAAGGGGAGTCTATCAATTTCATTAATGTTTTATTTTTTTTGGTCTGACCTGTAGCGGGGTCTGACAGGAGCACTTATTTGGAATGACAAGTGGGATCCTCTGGATTGTGTAGGGTTCACAATTAAAATCTGTTCTCAGGGCTATTGGGTACATTTAAATAATATCTGTCACCCATTTGCAAGTACAATACTATGCTTCCTAGCTTTGGACTTTTTTTTTTCCTTGAGGACCTTTCAGAAGCCTGCTGATTGAAGCCCCACAGTGCATGGACATTATTGCCAATGCCAACTGCATTCTCCCTCCTAACATGTGACATCTTTTGCATTATGCTGTGAGATATAACTGCACATTTTGGAGTGACATTTGAGGCCGGGTTCATTGTTCTTGAATTGTGTTTAGAAATGCAATTCAAGTACATTTACTCCCGATTGCACGTGTGCTTACATCTAAACGCTTACAATTGGGAACAAGCACCCCCAGATACCATATGAAAACAATGCATGTGAATGCAGTCTTAGAGCAGCTTTCCAGTTGAAACTTGCAGAGTTTGGTTCATGAACCACCATGCAGGGTCCTACTTCACAGACTAAACCGCTGGTGGGGTGGGGACTCCGAACACTATATGATGCACAGAGTTTTTGCTTCCCCGCTAAATAGGGGGCCAACACTGTAATCATTACAGTGTTTGCTCTACTGCATATCAGGGAAGCAGAAATTCTGTGCATCATAAATCCCACAAGTAATTTCGGTCTGTGGAGCAGGAATCTGAATGTCAATAAAGGACAAAAAAACAATCACACAATTTGGAGTGGATTTATGTTAGATGCAGTTTTCTGGTTGTATTTGTGTGCCCTTTTAACTGCATAGCACCATGAAAGATAGAGCGGGCTCTATTCCTGCCCGGCTTTGTGGTGTGGCCTCTCAGAGGAGGGGTGAGCAGCGCCACTTACTCCTTCTCCACCCGGCTTGTGGACGTCTGCATGGAGCCTGAGCTGTATGGCTGCAAAATCATCCGTCATCTAATTTTGGGGATCCACAAAAAAATGGAAGGTTGGCAAATTATGTCAGTAGTTTATCTCAACCCCTTTGAGTGTCACATGGCTGTGCCACCCAGGGCTGGATTATAGGGTGGTCTTCTGGGGCATACGCCCTGGGGCACCACCACTTTGCCCTTAAAGGGGCCCTCACCAAATGTGGGCGATTCAGGCTGTCGCATGGCCGCCCGAATCACCCATATCATGTATCATGCATCATCCTATAGACTTCAGTCTATAGCAGAGCGAGGGAACAAATAAGGGCTCACACTAGATGGCGGAGGAGGAAGTCGGTGCGCATCAAAGGAAGGTGCATACAATTTTATTATTTTACCTAGGGCTGTATATAGTTAATTATAGGGACTGTAAATAGTTATTATAGGAGGGTGTATATAGTTATTATAGGGGGATCTTTATAGTTATTATAGGGGACTGTATATACTTATTATAGGGGAATGTATATACGTTTTATAGGGGGCTATACACTCACCGGCCACTTTATTAGGTACACCATGCTAGTAACGGGTTGGACCCCCTTTTGCCTTCAGAACTGCCTCAATTCTTCGTGGCATAGGTGCTGGTAGCATTCCTCAGAGATTTTGGTCCATATTGACATGATGGCATCGCACAGTTGCTGCAGATTTGTCGGCTGCACATCCATGATGCGAATCTCCCATTCTACCACATCCCAAAGATGCTCTATTGGATTGAGATCTGGTGACTGTGGAGGCCATTTGAGTACAGTGAACTCATTGTCATGTTCAAGAAACCAGTCTGAGATGATTCCAGCTTTATGACATGGCGCATTATCCTGCTGAAAGTAGCCATCAGATGTTGGGTACATTGTGGTCATAAAGGGATGGACATGGTCAGCAACAATACTCAGGTATGCTGTGGCGTTGCAACGATGCTCAATTGGTACCAAGGGGCCCAAAGAGTGCCAAGAAAATATTCCCCACACCATGACACCACCACCACCAGCCTGAACCGTTGATACAAGGCAGGATGGATCCATGCTTTCATGTTGTTGATGCCAAATTATGACCCTACCATCTGAATGTCGCAGCAGAAATCGAGACTCATCAGACCAGGCAACATTTTTCCAATCTTCTACTGTCCAATTTCGATGAGCTTGTGCAAATAGTAGCCTCAGTTTCCTGTTCTTAGCTGAAAGGAGTGGCACCCGGTGTGGTCTTCTGCTGCTGTAGCCCATCTGCCTCAAAGTTCGACATACTGTGCGTTCAGAGATGCTCTTCTGCCTACCTTAGTTGTAACGGGTGGCGATTTGAGTCACTGTTGCTTTTCTATCAGCCCGAACCAGTCTGCCCATTCTCCTCTGACCTCTGGCATCAACAAGGCATTTCCGCCCACAGAACTGCCGCTCACTGGATGTTTTTTCTTTTTCGGACCATTCTCTGTAAACCCTAGAGATGGTTGTGCGTGAAAATCCCAGTGGATCAGCAGTTTCTGAAATACTCACGTTCAAAGGCACTCAAATCACCTTTCTTCCCCATACTGATGCTCGGTTTGAACTGCAGGAGATTGTCTTGACCATGTCTACATGCCTAAATGCACTGAGTTGCCGCCATATGATTGGCTGATTAGAAATTAAGTGTTAACGAGCAGTTGGACAGGTGTACCTAAGAAAGTGGCCGGTGAGTGTATATAGCTATTATAGGCGGCTGTATGTAGTTATTATAGGGGGATGTATATAGTTATACGGGATTGTTTATATTTATTATAGGAGGCTATATTTAGTTATAATAAGGGGCTGTATATATTCATTATAGGGGTCTGTAAATAGTTATTATAGGGGGATGTATATAGTTATAGGGGATTGTATATATTTATTATAGGGGAATGTATATACTTATTATACGGGCTGTACATAGTCATAATAGGGGGATGTATATAGTTATCGGGGATTGTATATATTTATTATAGGGGCTTTTTTATAGTTATTACAGTGGTCTGCATATACTTATTACAGGAGGTTGTATATAGTTATTATAGGGGGTTGTATATAGTTATTACAGGGGGCTGTATATAGTTATGGGGGGCTGTATATATTTAAGTGGGGCTGTATATAATTATTATAGGAGGATGGATATAGCTATTATAGGGGGCTGATATTAGGGATGCTGGCTATTTTTTATTACAGCAGGGCTTTTCAATGGGTCCCTTAATAGACGAGTAACATAACAATGGGGCAGAGATAATTCTATGCATTTATGGCCATAAAATGCAGTGAATGTATATATTTCTTCATTTGCAACTTTTAATCTACTTTTTGTACTTTTGCCTTTCAGAATGATTCAGGGGGACATCCTGACCGTTACAATTGCTGATTTCTGATAATGATTAATGATGTTGTTTCACTCATTTGACATGGTACAGAGAGGTCATTTTCCAACCTGGAACACAAAGTCACAAATTCATGATAGATTCAGCCTATATTATGCAATATACTTAGTAATACAATGAGAGAATAGCTCAATGATATGACAGTAGATTTTTATATGATATTTTACTACCTGGTCTGTAACGATAAGAGGATACAACGTGCAAATCTGCATTTCTCTCATGTTCTATAAACAGTGCAATGCAGTGAATAGATATACTTATGCAATACATGGTCATTATGGAACACAGATAAGAGTTTCATTCCTTAAATATTTTGTAACATAATTTACACAGAGCAATACACCCAAGTTATGGATACAAAAACAGACTACCTGTGTGACAGGATCTTACAGGCTCTGACAGTACTAGGGTCTGGGGGCTGCCATAACAGCAAGCGAGAAAGGTGTGGGGGGTGGTGGTGGGGGGTAACCTGTCAGCGCAACCACAGCATTTAACAGGTTAACACCCATGATTGGGGCTCACTCCAACCATGGGTGGTACATATTTATGTCAGCTGGGTTAATGATATAACATATAACAATAAAAAGAAAAAGATATTTCATTTTTTGAAGCACTAATAGTAAGACAAAATGTGTACAGATTACACAGAGATATATTGTAGTGAAAATATTGGCATATGTTCCAATATCTGACCCAATCAATAACCAATGGCATATATCAATACCTGTACAAAAAATGTGCAATTGTGTTTATTTACCAATTCAACTGAATTTGTATGTTTTTTTCAGCTTACCAGTGAATTAAAACAGGCCTTTAAATAGCTTTATAAATGGTAAATGGTAAAAAAAAAAGTTTTTTTTAAAGATGTAAGCAAACAGGTAAGGGGCTGCTATTTTCAGGGGTTAAACTGAAAAAAAAAACAATTTATTTTAATTTGGAAACCTCTAGGCCATAAACACAAACGCAAACCAAGACGCACCCACCGGGGCGGGCCACGGCCCGATAGCATTGGCGTTTCTATGGAAACGCCTGCGATCGGGAACGAGCCGCCGGTGATTTGCATTAAGTTAACGCAAAACACCGGCGGCTCGTTCCAGAAATCCAGTTGCATGTTACATGCAGCATAATGTTTTTACAATTCTATTCTAATATGCTAGTATAATAGTAAACCAATCATTAGGTTGTAAACAATATAAATAATGTGCATAAAACAATAGACTGCCTACTTAACTTAAAAAATGATACATTATATGGCAAGTACATGTTTTAGCAGGAGATTACGACCACTGTTTGGAGCAAACCCAGATTATAGTTGTTAAATAGTTTTATATCACAATGAGAAGTCTCTCATTGGAGTTATACTATTTAATTTAATATGTATATTAATAAAGATAGGTACAGTGGAGACATAAAATGCAGCAAACCTTGAATATGAATACACTAAGAAACAATGAAACGTCATTCACAACAGAATGAGTATCTCCATTTATAGAAAGCACCCAAAGTTAAAAGTGTCATTAAATCCGAAAGGCTTCAATGTATGAAGTTGGTATATCCATTGGCTTTCTGCCTTCAGGAGCAGGGTATCCAGGACTCCCCTCCTGATATCTGTTTTAATATGGTTGATGCTCCATCCTTTCAGATCTCTGATTTTTAGATTACCGTATATACTTGAGTATAAATTGACCCAAGTATAAGTCGAGGTACCTAATTTTAACACAAAAAACTGGGAAAACCTATTGACTCAAGTATAACCCTAGGGTGGGAAATGCATTGGTCACAGCACCCCCCCCCAGTACATAGCCTACCAGCCCCTTCGCCCCCCCCCCCAATATATAGCTGTCGAGCCCCCTTCCCCCCAAGTATATAGCTGGCCAGCCCTCTGCCCCAGTATACAGCCAGCCCATACTCCCCAGTATATAGCCAGCCACTGCTCCCCCAGTATATAGCCTGCCAGCCCCTGCCCCCCTGGTATATAACCTGCCAGCCCCTGCCCCCCTCCCAGTATACAGCCAGTTGAAAGCCAGAGGACCCAAAGACAGAGCCTAAGCACCCGACGCAAGAAGAGGATCTCCTGGGGGCTCGGAAAGGTGTGTACAGTGTTAATTTTTTTTTTTATAGACTTGAATATAAGCCAATTTAGGTTTTTTGTTAAGCACAAAAATTGTCTTATATTCAACTATATATGGTATGTTTTCTATCTAAATGTTCAGCTATTGGAGTTGGTGTGAAGGGTTTATTTTCTCGTAATGCTTCTGCCTCCATCTTGTCATCATTGTTTTATTGCTGTTAATGTGTTACCGCATCCTCACTCTTAACTCTCGTATTGTTTTTCTAACATTTAGAAGATCTCATGAACATTTCAAAACATAGATGACACCACTAGTGGTGTACACGTGATGTGTTCTTTAATAGGGTGTGAGTTGCCCATAGAGCCAATGAAAAACGTTTTCTTCTAATGAATATTGCAGGCTGTACAAAGTCCATATGGATAAAAGCCCGGATATAATGTTATTTTCCTTTCTGCATTTCTGGAAAAATAACTATTGAATATTTCCAATAGTAAGACCCTTTCTATATCCGCTGGATGTTCTGCCACTCACATTTTAATGTCCTGATCTAGTTGTAGATCTATCCAATATTTTATTCTTTTCTGTCCATCTTTCATGAAGAGTTGTGATGAACCGGACTTGTTTGTCCTTTTTCTTTGGTGTTACCATCAGAAGACTTTCTCTGTTGGTGCGTAAGGCTGTGTTATATGCTACTTTAATTTGAGATCCTCCAGTAGTTGGATTGTGTGGAGATCTCTGACATCTAATTCTGGATTGGCCAAAACTTCTGTACCCCTTTTTATTCTCTCTCATTGGCTAAATACCTTCTTGAAGATTAATTTATGGGCAAAAAGATGCAGATATTAAATTTTTTCAAAATTGTTAAGTTTAGTATTAAGGCAGAAGTTGAGGCCCCTACAGAGAATAGAGGTTTGGGCACGTATCAAAGAGTGGTTCGACAAATTACTAATTTGCATCTCTCCCTCGTGGCTTGTCTGATCTTCCTTTTAGTGGTATTGCCCTTCCCCCACCATGATTGTCCTCCTTTCTTCGTGGGGTCCCTGTAGCCTCATTTTTGTCAATTAAAAAACGAAATTGAGGTATAATGGGATCATTACATTTCATTTGCCTAAGCGTCGAGATCCCCTGTAAATGCACCCCAGACAATGGCTAGTAGCTATGCCAATATCCTGTTGTACCTCTAGCCCCCCCCCCCCTAGAAGAAAGAAGCCAGACTAGAAAAATGTGTAAATAATGAAGAAAAATACTTTATTTAGACAATTCATTAAAACATAAAAAATCCGGGTAATAGTGAAGACAGAGGACTAGGGGGGCATCACCGGACACAGCAGGTGGAGAAACATATATATACATATAAATGGGTAAAATTTAATTATTTAAGATGAAAATGGGACACTTAAATGTGGACCAACAATAAGGCTGTATATAATGCAGATATTGCACAAAGTAATAGAAACACATAACAACTCGTCCTGAAGAGAAGTCTTACCCTGGTGTTAAGAAGGTAACGCTCCACTGTCCGGGATGGCACCCTCCCCGACGCGCGTTTCGGCTCGGAATGAGCCTTCGTCTGGGGGTGACATTCAGGGAAATTATTCAACTGTGGTTTTCATTCACCAAGCTTGTGCCTGTTTGACAGAGACATCTTTAGTGGACTCATTATTTCATTTTGTTTCTTGCTAACTGATTGGAAGAGATTCTGTACGTTGTGTTATACAGTGGTCGTAATCTCCTGCTAAAACATCTACTTGCCATATAATGAATAATTTTTGCAGTCTAATAGCCAGTCTATTGTTTTTAGGCACACTATTTATATTGTTTTCAATCTGAATATTGGTTTGCTATTATACTAGCATATTTAGATTTGTGATTGTAATGATATTATACTGCATCTAACATGACACTGAATTTCTGACTATTAGTTGCAACAATGTAGCAGTCTGTTTCAAGATTTATATCACTTATTGGGTTAAATAAGCAGAATCATCCCCCTATTACATCAATCTTGTGTTAGGGGTAAATAAGCAGGATTATCCCCCAATGACATTATTGTGACATTATTTTACCAGCCGCCTGTGCCTCTAAAGGAAGCTGAGCTTATCGGCAAAATGTACATCGGGACTGTACTGATCCACACAGTAGATTAGGGACAGTGATTGGATGGACAGTCAGTAAATATAATGTGTACAGTCTCGCTTTCATACAGCCAGCAACGTCAGGATAGTGTGTTGAATCCGAGCTCTCTGGCAGCTTCAACATGAGAGGAGCACCAATCGCTATGTCCAGCCATTGCTTAATGCCTGCACACTATTGTCAATCTACACTCACCGGCCACTTTATTAGGTACACCTGTCCAACTGCTCGTTAACGCTTAATTTCTAATTAGCCAATCACATGGCGGCAACTCAGTGCATTTAGGCATGTAGACATGGTCAAGACAATCTCCTGCAGTTCAAACCGAGCATCAGTATGGGGAACAAAGGTGATTTGAGTGCCTTTGAACGTGGCATGGTTGTTGGTGCCAGAAGGGCTGGTCTGAGTATTTCAGAAACTGCTAATCTACGGGGATTTTCACGCACAACCATCTCTAGGGTTTACAGAGAATGGTCCGAAAAAGAAAAAACATCCAGTAAGCGGCAGTTCTGTGGGCGGAAATGCCTTGTTGATGCCAGAGGTCAGAGGAGAATGGGCAGACTGGTTCAAGCTGATAGAAATGCAACAGTGACTCAAATCGCCACCCGTTACAACCAAGGTAGGCAGAAGAGCATCTCTGAACACACAGTACGTCGAACTTTGAGGCAGATGGGCTACAGCAGCAGAAGACCACACCGGGTGCCACTCCTTTCAGCTAAGAACAGGAAACTGAGGCTACAATTTGCACAAGCTCATCGAAATTGGATAGTAGAAGATTGGAAAAACATTGCCTGGTCTCAGGGGTGCACCTAGCCTTTCTGCTGCCTGAGGCGAGCTATAGAAAGACGCCCCCCCCCCCACACTCCATATATGTAATATATCAAGGAGCGTCAGGACCAGACCCAATCATATTGGGTTAATATGAAAATAAAGCAATGCAAAATACATAAAGTGTGCCACCGTTCACTATATAATACACACAGCAAGGTACCACAAAGTACAAAATACATAAAACGATCCGCCATATAATATAAAATCAATACAGCGTGCCGCCATATACCATATAATACATACAGCGTGCCGCCATATACCATATAATACATACACTGTGTCGTAATATATCATATAATACATACACTGTTCCGCTATATACCATATAATACATACAGTGTGCAGCCATATACCATATAATACATACAGTGTGCAGCAATATACCATATAATACATACACTGTGCCGCCATATACCATATGATACATACACTGTGCCGCCATATACCATATAATACATACACTGTGCCGCCATATACCATATAATACATACAGCGTGCCGCCATATACCATATAATACATATACTGTGTCGTCATATAACATATAATACATATACTGTGTCGTCATATACCATATAATACATACACTGTGCCGCCATATACCATATAATACATATAGCGTGCCTTCATATACCATATAATACATACACTGTGCCGCCATATACCATATAATACATACAGCGTGCCGCCATATACCATATAATACATATACTGTGTCGTCATATACCATATAATACATACACTGTGCCGCCATATACCATATAATACATACAGCGTGCCTCCATATACCATATAATACATAAACTGTGCCGCCATATACCATACAATACATACAGCGTGCCGCCATATACCATATAATACATACAGCGTGCCGTCATATACCATATAATACATACACTGTGTCGCCATATACCATATAATACATACACTGTGCCGCCATTTACCATATAATACATACAGCGTGCCGCCATATACCATATAATACATACACTGTGCCACCATATACCATATAATACATACAGCGTGCCGCCATATACCATATAATACATACACTGTGTCGTCATATACCATATAATACATACGCTGTGTCGCCATATACCATATAATACATACACTGTGCCACCATATACCATATAATACATACACCATGCCGCCATATACCATATATTATATACAGTGTTCCGCCATGCAATATAGATACATTCAGTGTACCACCATGTAAAATATACTATACGGCGGTATATGTAGATATACACACACAGTCATACAGCATGTACGCATATATACAGCAAATATGCAGCATATACACTCATATAGCATGCATAAACACACACACTCGCTACACATATACAGTATACACACACTTATATACAGTCATACAGTATACATACACACACACTCACCATACAGTATATACAGATGAATATAAACATATATATATATACACATACCCACACATCTTACTATAAAATAGATACATACGGCGGGCGAGTGGGAAAGGTGGGCCGCAGATAGGTGAGGCGGACCGCGGACGGGAGAGGTGGGTCAGGTGGCTGGGAGTGGCGGGCCGTGGATGGGAGAGGTGGGCCGGGTGGCTGCAAAGGGCGGGCCGACTGGTTGCGAGAGGCAGGTCGCGGACGGGAGAGGCGGGCTGCGGACTGGAGAGGCGGCCCAGGTGGCTGCGAGAGGCGGGCCGCGGACGGGAGAGGCGGGCCAGGTGGCTGCGAGAGGCGGGCCGCGGACGGGAGAGGCGGGCCGGGTGGCTGCGAGAGGCGGGCCGCGGACGGGAGAGGCGGGCTGGTTGGCTGCGAGAGGCGGGCCACCAACAGGAGAGGCGGGCCGGATGGCTGCGAGAGGCAGGCCGCGCGGACAGGAGAGGCGGGCCGAGGGTCCTGGAGAGGCGGTTCGGGAGGCGGCTGCAGGAGGGGCGGCCAGGACGTTCACAGCCGAGCTGCGGTGAGTGACCTACCTGATGCCGCCTCTCCGTCCACCAGGAGGCGCTGCCGCCTGAGGCGAGTTTCTCAACTTGCCTCATGGTAGGTGCGCCCCTGCCTGGTCTGATGAGTCTCGATTTCTGCTGCGTCATTCAGATGGTAGGGTCAGAATTTGGCATCAACAACATGAAAGCATGGATCCATCCTGCCTTGTATCAATGGTTCAGGCTGGTGGTGGTGGTGTCATGGTGTGGTGAATATTTTCTTGGCACTCTTTGGGCCCCTTGGTACCAATTGAGCATAGTTGCAATGCCACAGCCTACCTGAGTATTGTTGCTGACCATGTCCATCCCTTTATGACCACAATGTACCCAACATCTAATGGCTACTTTCAGCAGGATAATGCGCCATGTCATAAAACTGGAATCATCTCAGACTGGTTTCTTGAACATGACAATGAGTTCACTGTACTCAAATGGCCTCCACAGTCACCAGATCTCAATCCAATAGAGCATCTTTGGGATGTGGTGGAACGGGAGATTCGCATCATGGATGTGCAGCCGACAAATCTACGGCAACTGTGTGATGCCATCATGTCAATATGGACCAAAATCTCTGAGGAATGCTTCCAGCACCTTCTTGAATCTATGCCACGAAGAATTGAGGCAGTTCTGAAGGCAAAAGGGGGTCCAACCCGTTACAAGCATGGTGTACCTAATAAAGTGGCCGGTGAGTGTATATCGAGCAAGCCAGACTACAGTGCATTATCCTGCTGAATCGATTTCCAAAACAGGAGCTCACCTGCTTTGATAGTGTACACAGTCTCAAAACCTGGAGACTGGACTTTTTCTTGCATGACTGTACATAGGTTCAGTTATCTATTATCACTCTGATCAATACACTTACTCATATGCCTCATATCTCTTTGTGTCTGAGTTAACATGCAGGTCATGGTCACACGTTCTGGTAGCATTGCATTCCTAACACAACGCGAGCATGCGGTGTGTGGGCACGGGCCAATCCCATATGCGTCTCCAGGGAAGCCCATGCGATCAGTAATCAGACGCCAGTGTCTTGTATTGTCTAAATACAATACCCACCCCCATGCACTTTGATTCCATTTCAAAATGGAATCAATACCCTACGTCTGATAGAACCCAAACAGAAATGAAAACCGCCGTTAGTCCTCCGTTGGTTGCATCCTGTGTCATCGGCAGGAGAGCAAAGCTCACGTGCCCATGACAATTGTAATATACTGCCCGAATTGCAAATACAAGCAGGCATAGGACCACTGACTTTATCTTTTACGATTTCGGCTCAAGTTCGGGGCTGTGGAAACCACTGTGAACCGATAGAACTGAATAGGGATGTGTGCTAGCTGTAGAAACAAGGGACATTCATTTTTGTGTACATGAGGCCTTAGATAGATGCTAAATTCGAACATGACTGTAGGGTACGAATTTCATATACCATATGGTATTTTCTCTACTCCACAACATTTCACATATGGAAAGACATAATTTATTATGTACTTTATAAAACTGCAATCTCAATAACCAATCACAACAACACTGTCACCATCCTTATAGGAAATCTACCACCAGGATGAACGACTGTATGCAAATAAGCGTAAAGGGCCACAGGCTCCATTAACACCAATGCAGCCTGGAGCCCCTCAGGCTCATTTGCATACAATCCTTCATCTTGGTGGTAGTCGCCCGTTAAAGGAAACATACCACCACAAATCTACCTATAAAGGTAGATCGGGTGGTAGGTGAATCAATGGGACGTGAGGATAGCCCTTTTAAGGGCTAATCCTCGCGTCCCTGCGTCCAATTTACTTATGCGGCTACTGGGGCGTGGAGTAGCCGCATCTGAGGTTACACGAGGCGGCTACTCCACGCCCCGGTAGCCACATTACCCCTCCTACTCACCATGTTCGGCGCGCAGCTGCTCGTAGCTGCGCGCCCTCGTCCGCCGATCCTGCCGTCTGCGCATGCGCAGAACAGCAGGCCCGCGCCTGCGCAGCCCCGGCTTCAGAGCAGTGACTCACATGGTGAGTAGGAGGGGTAATGTGGCTACCGGGGCGTGGAGTAGCCGCCTCGTGTAACCTCAGATGCGGCTACTCCACGCCCCAGTAGCCGCATAAGTAAATTAACATATTAGGGTAATAAAAGTTTACAAAACAGTGCAGGGACGTGAGGATTAGCCCTTAAAAGGGCTATCCTCACGTCCCATTGATCCACCTACCACCCGATCTACCTTTATAGGTAGATTTGTGGTGGTAGGTGCCCTTTAAAGGAAATCTACAGCAGAGTGGTTCTGGTAACAACCCCATAGTCATTGTGGCTCATCAGCATAATTTTAAAAGTGGGTTTTAGAAGGGAGGAGGTCATGGATAACAAATATAAGATTACCACAGTCACAGTGCCTGGATCTATGAGTAAGTGTCCCTGGAATTATTATGTTAGATTTTGGATGTTATATTTTCTTTAAATTGAGCCATTATTTAACATCTGTGAGTACCAATTTAAATACCTAGTGCTCAATACTTTTGTTCAACTATGGTCTCTATTTTTGGCATCTCAGAACTGCAATAAATCATAAATGGAAAATGTGAGACAACATGTAGATCCTTTGAAGTTACTAATGTCTTCATCTGTTAATACCTGCACCAATTTGTACCTGTACTTGAGTGTGCACTTGAGTTGTGAGGGAGTCAGTGTGCATTAGTAAATGTTATTCTACACAGACGTATTCAATTATCCACCCATTAGCCATCAGCGTTATTTTTAATCCCTGACAGGTATTCTAAACAGCATTAGATTACATCTGGCCTTTTTGTTTGGTGTTTTATAACTTGAAATGTTTATTGGAGATTTATCCAAGTCTACAAATTTCAGACTTTAAACATCCACTATCAGGATGTAGATACCTCCATAAATAACTATGTGCATAGCACATCATGTTTTATTCCCCTTCAGCTTTTTCATAAGCTTTTGCCAGAAACAGTCCCTGCACAGCATTTGATATAGTAGTTTAACTTTGCTGTTTGTATAGTGGTTCAGACTTTGGAGAAACTTTGTGTGAAGCCACTTCTGTCCTTCTCATCACCAGACGCTCCTCCAGTTATCAGTAACTCTTGAGATTAATCACAGTCACCATGTAAACAATGTATTGTAATGGAACGACAGAAATGCCACTCTCGCAGACTACATGAAATATTGTTCAAGAGGAAACAGAAGTCTCAGTATGAAGCGTATTTGAGTGCGTAGAAGATGGGCAATACAATCAGAGGACTTATTGCTTTCATACCATCTAATACTTGCCAAAAATACCTTCTTGGGGACCTGGAAGAAATGCCTATAGATAAGATGGTGGATTTGAGCAGTATGCAGCTGAGGAGGTTTCCACTAAGGGTATGTGCCTTTACAGAACTAGTCAAGCTGTACTTAAGTGACAACCATTTAACCAACCTTCCTCCAGAGCTTGAATTACTTCAGAACCTCCAGATCCTTGCCTTGGACTTTAACAACTTCAAAGTTCTTCCACTGGTTGTGTGCAGTTTGAAGCAGCTATGTATATTATACCTTGGAAATAATCGGATTAGAGACCTCCCACCAGAACTATGTTGCCTCAAGAACCTACACACTCTTTGGATTGAATCAAATTATTTAACCCATTTGCCTGCTGTCACCTGTGAACTGACCCTCCTAAAAACACTTCATATTGGTTGTAATCCAATACGTTCTATTCCCACGGAGCTGAAAAATCTAACAGAACTGCGGAGCATTTGGATGTCAGGGAGTCTCCTCACAGAATTTCCACCTGTTTTACTAGAAATGCCTTTCCTAGAAGTTATTGATGTTGATCGGAATGGCATCAGGTTTTTCCCTAGTCTGGTGCACTTGTCAGGATTGAAGCTTGTTATATATGACCATAATCCATGTCGAAATGCTCCTAAAGTGGCAAAAGGAGTTCGGCGAGTGGGGAGATGGTCTGAAGAGAGCCCAGAACCCAAAAAGAGGATGGAAGTGGAAACAGAGCTTGAAAAAGCTGCAGAAAGTAAAGAGACACAACCAGCAGAATCTAATGAGCTTCCAGCTCCCAACAATGACAATTCACAAGAGGCCACTTCTGATTTACTCTAAGGATATAGTACAAACAACTAATGGATATAACAGCATGTACCGTACTCAATAGGCTCCAAAACCTGTACTCTTGGAGTTAATATAATCTAGTTAGCATTCTCATCACATCATTTATTTACTAAAAACTAATTCAAGTTCATTTCTGTAAGTAAATAATATTATTGAAGTATTGTTGAGCCGATTATTTTAATTTTTAAATGCCATTACTGTATTCTGTTTGCTTCATTTTATAATGTTCAGTTTAATAAACCCTATTGTAAAATATAATAAATGCATTCGGTGGTCAAGAATAAGAAGCGCATTCTAAGTTTCTTACAATAATTAACAAATCTATTTTCTTATTCCAGTCAGCTATCAGCCTCCTTTAAAACTGATGGAGGCTGGAACAATATTATTTTACTTTGTATATAAATAAAAATACTAATATATATATATTTTTTTAAAACATGCAACTCTATAGAGCTAAAGGCAAACCAAACAGTCTAAATATACGTAGTCTCCATATTTAGTACAATATTTTAAGTAGTTACCGGTATTCATATATAGTGACCTTCATTTACTATTAAATGATTGCAGAGGAGCTACATTGACAATTTTTTGAAATTATTAAAGAATGTACATAAAGTTGTTGACATTGACAGACTACTTTAAGGGAGATCCATCACGAATTTAGTTTTTGACTCTGTAAAACTAAACAAAATCTATCATACATTATGTTCTAATTAATCTCTCAATAAGTTTTTGCTTCCTATACCTAGGAGCCAAGCTAAATGTAATAAAGCTCAGACTAACCTGTTTTAATGCACTAGACTAATATTTTGTTCAAGTTAAACCAGACACCATCTTTGTTTTAAAAGCTATAAAAGTCCAAAACTTTTTTTTACAGTTGATAATTGTGACGCAAGACATTTTATAAATTGCAAAAGTTTTATGATTTATCATAAAGCTGTGCAGTACATTTCATTTTTATGATGCCCAAGCGCCATTCTTAACCACCATGCCCAGTACAACACACCAGAATGAACAAGAGCTTCCGATGTCTTTTGTGCACTGGTATCCAAAATCAATGCCAAGGCCGACCTTGCATAGATATCAGTCGTAATCTGTGCCAGTATGCTCAATGTTTACAGTACATTTGGTTGGTCGGGGCATCACCGCTTTGTGCCCCACTAAGTCTACTTAACTTATAAGTTGTGTCCGGCGTGCAGACAAAAGAAAACCCTTAAAAAGGTAATCAACCATTTCAAAATTTAAAAAAAAAAAAAAACCTAGAAATACTCCCCTCCGCTCCTCTTGATGTGATCCCGGCACTGTCCTCCATCTTGAATCGCCGTAACTAACTTATAATTAGCAGCAGGGAGGGCCTTCATTATGCCCCTTGCTGTCACATCAGGACACTAGCAACCTGCAATCGGAGGTTCAGGGTGCTGAAGGGTGACAGAGTGAGCCCCCCTCCTCCCCCCTGAAACCACTAGGATGTATTGAATAAGCCATCTAACGGTATCTGCACACATTGTGGAATAATACTCAGTAATGCATGTAGCATATTGAAGACAATTGCAAATTTTCCATCCGTAGCAAACATGTCACCTGCGACTTAATGGATATCGTTGTGCAAAACATTAGCTCTGCCAAGTATCCACCACCGTATTCAAATCAGACACAAGCCGACTACTGTGAGTTTCAGACGCTTATGGAATGGCAGCAGGATTACTGCAATGTGTGCAAGTAACATATGGAGCGAGACATTCTGTTTTTACAGTTCTGGAAGACACAACTGAGCAAGACTGCCATAAGAGGTTAAAACACACCCGCAACATTTTTTGGTGTCCCTGTAAGACCTCTTCTTAATATTCAAAAGACTTAAAATCTATAAATCCCTCAGCTGGTGAATTACTACAGTGAAGATAAGTCAATCCTTAAATGCAAACTTTCTAGTATCAGTGCAGGCAAGACTGCCAATGCCAGATTTATACTCTGGTGAAGTAGATAAAAATGTGTCCAAAAGAGTCACATCACCAAGACATGAAATTCACAAGTTGCTTGTTTGATGCAGCAAATGCATTTACACAATAATGGTGCTGCAAATGTTTTGAATCCAAGTGGTTTGCATTAAGTTTGGTGTATACCTGTGGTTGGTTCATTGATCTTTTTTGCTATAATATACAAAATATCAAGATTTATACACAATGAAAGGAGTCTTTGGTGACGTTTTGCCACTGTATTGTATGTTATTTTCCCTTAATAGAAACAATCTCACATGAAGATTTTTATTTTGCAGTGCTCTTTATTGTAAGAGTACATATGACAAGTTTTTAGGTAAGAAAAAGAACATGTTTCCTTAGAACAATAAATAAACCACAATTGTGGGTTTAATCCACAAGTGCCATGATGACATTCCTACAGTCTTCCACCGCCTGGTTCATCTAAAGGGTCCAGGTATGGCCCGCTTCACAATCTACTGTCGGATGAAATGTTTAACAGGGGTGATGATCGGGAACACGTTTCCTGTTTGAAAAATAGAAATAAAATTAGGAACTAGAAGCAAAACTGTAGTCATGTTTCCATTAAAGGGCATGTCCATTGTAAAACTAACCAGAATAGCTGCACATCAATACCACTCAAGAGCAGATTGTTCTACTAAACTGGCTGTGAAATGACAGGCTTCACAGACACCCAATGATCACCGCAGAAACTTTCCAGTTATAGAATACAAAAGGAATGGACAACTTGTCTACTCCAATATAAAGTGGTTATAGAATATTTCCAGCAGGGACACAAATTTAGAGAGGGAAAAATAGAACTTTACCTGACAATCTTGTGTATTACGGCCTCAATGTAACGTTTATATGCAAACATCCAACAAGGAATAAACATGAGGGCTATCTTGCCATACAAAATCATTCTGCATGTGTATGTAACTTAATAATAATTTCCACCCATCCCTTTTCATTATGCATTCCCTCTTATAACTTTACTACAAGGCACAACTTGTACATCCAATAATCTAAGGCAGACATGGCGAACCTTTTGGAGACAGAGTGCCTAAGCTACAACCAAAACTCACTTGTATGTCGCAAAGTGCCAACATGACCATTTAAGCAGTAACTTATTGATCCCTGCTGTATCACATCGTATTGGTGTCCTGTGTTCACCAATACAATAGAAAGATGGAGAAATTTGTATTGTAGCTTCCCTCCAAGGTCCGATGAAGAGGGTCCTAGCAGCCAAGGATGTCACTTTAAAATAGCGCTGAGCATGGCACGTCCTGGGCTGTATTGGACCACAGGAGAAAGCCTTGAGTCATATCTAGCAAACTCTCTGTTGGGATGAAGGCCTGGGTGCCCACAGAAAGGGCTCTGAGTGCCACCACTGGCACCCAGTATGGTCTTATATTTATGTAATCTGCAATTTCAATGTGGTTATCTGATTGTGAGTCTTGTTTCCTTATTTGTTAAACAATAGAAATTATTTATTAAAAAAAAGTCCCTGTGACGAATCGTTTTTTGGGTTGTCACAGGAACAATGGTTGACAATAAAGCTGCTTCATTGATATACCATTGACAACTATTACAGTTGATCATGGCAACCCAGTAAATTACAGCATCCAGAGGATGGTACATCTGTAAATAGGGTGTCCTCAAGTTGGAGACTGCCTGTACATCAAACAAAGCAGAAATATACCCCACCAGCTACACAACCTCCTTCCAGATGACTGAAAGGGTTAATACGGCCTCTAGTGGTTGTATTAGTTCCTAACAAATTCTTCATAACTTGACACTGGTGGTCGAGGCTAGATGTTACTAACTTATGGTCGGGTCCTTTAGCTTTGGGTCATCGTGACTATTAAATCACAGTACAATGCAGCATGTAGTTACTCCATGAAGTTTACATATCCAAATTAAAAGGTTCTCCATCCAATTTCCCACTGTGATCTGCGGTGATGATCTGCTGCTGTATCCTTTGTTTTGTGGTTAGGATTGTATTTTACCTTCTCCATGACATTACACATAGGATGCAAAACACACGATATACTTAAAGTGAGGTAAGAGAAGTTACCGTGGTGCAGCCTTAATAATGTTGTCCACACGCAGGATGACTTCAGCTGCTTCTGCTGCACTCAGCAAGACTTGTCTCTTCACCTGAAAGCTTTCAGTGATGCCCAACTCTGCCATATCTCCAATAATGCCATTTTTCATGTCTGAAAAATAAGTGAAATATGCCCTTAAATTTTCTCCATTGGAGATTCTCCGCCTGCATTTTGCATTTTATAATGGCTTTTTCATTATAAACAAAACCTAGATTTCATTGTAAAACAAACCCCAAATAATCCCTGACGCCCCAGTATGTATAGGGCAGCTCTGCAGATCATAGGGAATCTCCACAAAAACTTGCTAGCATTACAAAGGCCTCCTAAAAATACACAAGAATATCCAACCAGGCATCAGTAGGCGAATACATACCAAGCCCACAGGTAGACTTCCCTTCACTGTGCGCTGCTCTGAGCTGGGAAACCAGGTCTGCACTGTCATAGCCAGCGTTGTCTGCTATAATAGTTGGAAGCTAAAATACAAAAGTGAGAGAACCCAGACAATAAGTTGTGGTACTACATTCATAAGCAGGGCAAAAAAGTTATTCAGATCAGTAAGCATTAGGCCATTTTAACAGGTTTTGAAAAGGTTGCTTTTTTTAATATACTGTATTGTTTAGGAGGCAAAATAAAAAGAATCCACATGTAAATGTGCACAAAAAAAAAAAGCTTATTGTGTGTTTTTGAGGTGGATTAGCAAGCAGATTCTTATCCTATATTTCATATGTAACATTTTCAGAATAAATATGCATGAAATCCACCATCAAAATCAAGCGTGATAAACCAGGGGCACTTCACTCAATAGATCCAGAAACTGACTGTGGTAATTATCTTATATTTCTTATCCATGGCCTTCCTTCTAAAACCAACTTTTAAAATTATAGCATTGAGCCTGAGGGGCTCTGTGCGTGTTACCAGGTCTGTTTAACTCACAGACTCACAAGCTGTCCCCCCACTTGCCCCTGTGGGAGATTACATCAGGCAGAGGGAAGAGTGAAGTGCTAAGAGCGCAGGGGAGGTGAAGATAGTACAGCAGCCTGTGAAGCTACAGCACAGAGGGGTGTTCTTGTAACAACCCCATAGCCCCTAAAGCTCATTAGTATAACATTTTAAAAGTTGATTTTAGAAGGAAGGAAGCCATGGATGGTAGCTTTCTCTGGATCCAGCCCCGAGAAGAATACAGCCAGCCAGCCCCCCATGTAGTATACAGCCAGCCAGCCCCCCATGTAGTATACAGCCAGCCAGCCCCCCATGTAGTATACAGCCAGCCAGCCCCCCATGTAGTATACAGCCAGCCAGCCCCCCCATGTAGTATACAGCCAGCCAGCCCCCCCATGTAGTATACAGCCAGCCAGCCCCCCCATGTAGTATACAGCCAGCCAGCCCCCCCATGTAGTATACAGCCAGCCAGCCCCCCCATGTAGTATACAGCCAGCCAGCCCCCCCATGTAGTATACAGCCAGCCAGCCCCCCCATGTAGTATACAGCCAGCCAGCCCCCCATGTAGTATACAGCCAGCCAGCCCCCATGTAGTATACAGCCAGCCAGCCCCCATGTAGTATACAGCCAGCCAGCCCCCATGTCCCTTAAAAAAATAAACTTAAATACTCACACTCCGATATCAGAGCGGCTCCCCGATGTCGGCAAGGCTTACCGATGTCAGCGCGCCCCGTCTTCTTTCTTCTCCGCGGCTCTTCTTCTCTCTTTCGGCATGGACGCGGCCATGTTTTCTTCTAGCATGCACATACTACGACGCGGCCGCTGCTGACGTCATAGTATGCACGGCCACGAAGAAAACATGGCCGTGTCCATGACAGAAGAAAGAAGAGGAGCCGTGAAAAAGAAAGAAGACGGGACGCTCTGACATCGGGGAGCCGCGCCGACATCGAAGGGTGAGTATTTAAGTTTATTTTTTTTAAGTGGGTAATTTTTTTTTGTAATAGACTTGTGTATAAGCCGAGGGGACGTTTTTCAGCACATTTTTATACACGAGTTTATACGGTAAGTGCCCCTGGTTTAATCATTCTCGATGGTAGCTTTCTATTAACCCCATTCATGGCTATATAGGTCGTATTTGCACATGTCCTGAGTCCTGAAAGGGTTAAACAAATATATAAAGGAAAAATAAGATTTGTATCTCTGGTTCCAATTCCCTACTGTAAATTTAAGGGTAGATTCCCATTTGCATTTTTTTTATCCACTGAACCCATTTTGGCTTAAGAGGTCTATTCACTGAAACCCATTGGTCAACATAAAACTTCACTTTAAATAATAAATTCTTAAAATGGAGAACTTTTTTTCCATATCATGTGTGGACCGGTTTTCTTGATAATGAAAAAGTTATGTAGTCTGTTGTGAGAACTTCACTAACATAACTTATCACAGTAATTATCACAGAAAACCGGTCCACACATGATATGGAATAACGTTCTACTTTTAAGAATTTATTAATAAAAGTGATGTTTTATGTTGACCAATAGGTTTCAGCGAGGTCGAATGGACCTTTTTTGTATATAAAGCCTTAAATATATGGACCCAGTCAAATATATGCCCACATCTTTGGTGTACATTTTGGCTTAAGGACAGATCCTCTTCCTGGCTTCAGTGATTATTCACTGAACCATTCTTTTTAATTGGCTTCAGTTTTTTTTCCACTGATCAGTGGTCAATTTAGAACCTGTTCTTTTTTTGTTTATTGACAACATTGGATCAGTGGAAAAAAAAATAGAGTGAGAAAAAGCATGTTAAAAAGAATGGGTTAGTAAGGCATCAGTGAAAAATCACTAAAGCCAGGAAGAGAAAACCCAATCTGAATGCGTCCATGATTGGTTCAGTGAAAAAAAAAAATCAAAGATGTGGAAAAAAAAAAAAATGGCAATGTGAAACCACCCTGACAGTAAAGATCTCTGCTATACAGTCAACAGTTTAAGAGATTATCACCCATTGCTGACCAGAATAATCCCCTCTCCACCTACCATGTGAAGTGCTTTGGCAAAAGACTCCATTGCCACAGACTCTTTTCCTGGTGTTCTCTTTGCTAGATCTGACACAGCATTGGCCATCAATATCTCAGAACAACCTTTAAAAAAAAAAAAAAAAAAAAATTAAAAAAGTTACATTTAAAAAAAAAAAAAACCACAGCAAAAGTGGGAATGGGGAGTCAAGTACCTCCTCCATAAACCGTTCTTGTATCTTTCACAGTCTGAGCTAGTACACAGAGTGCATCATGTAGAGACCTCTCAGCCTCATCCAGAATCTGCTGTGTTGCACCACGAAGAACAATTGTGCAAGCTTCCCCTGTAACAGAAGAAACCATATCTACCATTAATAAAGGAAACAAGGAGGGAGAGTCCTAGGTCGTCATGTACACCCACATGAAGTAAGTCCATGTGGCAAATTAAAGTGTTCTACACGTTAAACTAAATGAAACCATTCACCGGTAAAATACTTCATGTAAGAATCAGTATACAGGCAGTCACCGGGTTACGTATAAGATAGGTTCCATTGGTTTGTTCTTAAGGTGTATTTGTATGTAAGTTGAAACTGTATATTTTATAACTGCAGTTCCAGACAAAAATTTTTTTTTGCCCCAGTGACAACTAGTGTTTCACATTTTTTTTTCTGTAATGGGGCCAAGGATTATCAATAAAGCTTCATTATAGACACCTTACAGCTGATCATTGCAGCCTGGGACTATAGTAAGTCATCCAGAGAGCTTCTCCGAAGGTCACAGTGGGCAGACGTGTCCGTCTTTAACTAGGGGTCGTATACAAGTCGGGTGTCCTTAAGTAGGGGAAAGCCTGTATATGTTAACCAAATTCTTTTCTGCAGTAAACAAGTATTTGCTTCAAATTAGTAACAGCTGTGTTGAGGAGCAATAAGTTGCAAATGTAACGCAGGGAAAAGCAACACAGAACCAGATTTACTACAGAGCATGAGTCCGCAAACCTAGGAAGTGGAAATTTCCTGAAATGTAGCCACATGCTCACACGTTGCATTAGAATAGAATACTTTATTATCTCCATAGAGGAAATTACTTGTGTCACAACAACATCTGCATAAATATAACAATAAAAAAATGGCACTACACATATACATTAAATTTCTTCATAAAGACCTAAAAATGTGTTAAATTACACATTACAATTAAAAAATTCATGCATCAATAGTCCTATACATACATTATTTCCATAATCTTAAAGGTTGAAAGGAAAATGGATACAGCTTACCCATGGCAACACCTGAGAAGTGAATTAGCTTGTCTTCTCCAATCATCACTTCCTCAATAAGTTTACAGCTTCCAAGTTTTACTAGTTCAGGGTGATCAAAGGTAGATGCAATCTCTCCACCTAAAGTGCAAAAATGTTTTTTTTATGCTAACAAAAATGTTGACTTTGCAGTTTGGTTGGCAGACAGAAAGTCCTTAAAACATATTTCTGTATGATGCAAAGACTCCTGTTGTGTGCGCAATGCATACAGTCCGCGTGATTTGCCGAATAAAATCTAATTTGGGGGGAGGGGCCGGGAAAATCTATCATTTTTGCATCGCCGTCTTCTAAGCGGCATAACATTTTTACTTTTTTGGCAACAAAACTGACCGATGGTTTGGGTTTTTTTGCGGGACATGTACTTTGCACATGTTTTTTTAATCACATTTTATTGCATTGTTTTGTGGGATGAAATAGATAAAAACCCACCAAAAATGATTTAACTTTTTTTACAATGTTCATCGCGCTTGTTTATGGGGCATAAGGGCATTTTTAGTAATAGATTATTTTTACTACCCCTTTTCCAACACATACAAAACACTGGTAAAAATAAAAAAAAACAGATTTGAATTTAACATGGTCCTTTGAGCCCTCTCCATGCAGCGCGAACCTACCGCCGCCGTGAATACACGGCGGGCGGTCGGGATTACCGGCGTATAAGACGACCCCAGAGAAGACAGAAGATTTTTCTGTCTTCAAAAGTCGTCTTATACACCGGAATATACGGTAAGCACTTTTTTTTACGCTTTTATTAGTTCCACCATGAGACATGAATAAGCAATCATCTTATTGCTTATCCATGATGATAACCCTTCAATAGTAGTGAATTGCAGGGTATTAGCTGTGTCAGCCTATGCATATGCACCTGCACTGCTCCTTTAAGATTCCATCATAGACGGGATCTTATAGGCACTGCCTGCAGACAGCCCTAGTGGTCTTGATCAGATCTCAGGGCTATCATGACAGCGATCGGCTCCCCCGATTGTGGGGGAGAGACCCCTGTCATGCAAGTCATGCTGTGGTGTTTAATGGGTTAAACACCTGGCGGTATTACACTGGGATGTCAGCTGTTTGTTATAGCTAACAGCCAGTGTATTCCAATGCTGGCTCAGCTCCAATCGCGAGCTGAGACACCATCAGCTCCGAGTCCGATGCACAGCTTAAAAAGAACCATAAACTTACAACCAATTACTTCCCATATGACAGTCTTAAAACCTTGCATAAGTTTTACCCAAGGAATGAATAAAGAATGTCTACTACTGTGCAAGTTATCAATCCCACCATACCTGTTACAAGAGCCAAACGCTCCACTCCAACAAAATCTGCATGTTCAATGGCCATGACTCCAGCGGAAGCAAACAGTTGCTCTGGGTAGTTATAGATCAATTGTCTGATAAAAGAAAAAAATTAAAATGTGAAAACTTTAAATATATATAGTATTTGCAGGATTGCTACTAAATCACTCCAAGTTACTATTTTAGGAGGAAGAATCAGATAATAGTGCTGATCTCTGGTAGGTAAGTCCAGGAGTTGGATGCCCAAGGATTTGCCAAGAAGTTCGATCTAGATACATAGTAAGTATCATACATCCCATTTGTGTGTAGCACTACCCCATTTTTATTCCCCCTTCTCACACATGGGAAGAGTGGGAAATTCCTAAGCCGTGCTCCAGGGGCATTCCCTGAGTGCACCAAATGCTTCATTTACATTAAGCTTAAACAACAATTGTGATGTATAAAACTTTTTGCCCAACTCTGCACTAAGCAAAAAATATATAATTCGCTAATCTACTCCTATTAGCTATCTGCATGTGTTTAACTGCTAGCAGATGTTTTAACTTGTCCCCCAGGGTACTCTCCTTTTGTCATGCTGTCTGGTAACCATGTTTTTTGGGATGGGGCAGAAGTAGAGTACAAGAAAACAGGACCTGGAGTCATCACATGTGTCAGGTCTTCCAATTACAAACATGCTGTCCTGTGAAAGCCCTTAGCTTAGGGCACTGAGGCCAGAGTACCGATGTCACAACCAGGAAGTGCCCGTCCACTACAGGAATATCCAAATGTAATTTTATAAGAAAGGATGATAGATATACCAGGCTGTAAGACTAGGAAGAAGCCAGCAGTATGGAATCGTCAAAGGCTCTCTCCAGCTGTGGTAAAATTATGTTTTGTCAGTAACTTCACAGTTACGCTTTTAGTAATTTATAATAAAGAACAAAATCTAAATTTCTGGTAATAAAGGTATGTTAGGATTCATTGCAAGTAAGGATGTGTCAGTAGTTTTTGCAACTTTTGCGTCACATGTCAAACTCCATGCACACGGCCTTACCTGTTAATGAAGCAGTTGATGCCATGTTTTAGAATACGCTCCACCTTCTCCTTCATCTTCTCTTTTTCTGCCAATTCGATTTCAGCCACTTTTGCAGTAGAGTCCACACGTACACGTGAACCAAAAACCTGCAAAAGACAGAATTTGTTAGGAACAAAGAAAGCAATTAAGGCAACGGGCAGATGAGATTATTAAATATAATAGAACCAACCTTTATTTTGTCAGTGTCCATTCCGGTATTTGCAATAAGTATCTTTGCATTTTCAATACGTTTTGGCTGGTTTACTCCAATTTTCTTGTCCAACAGGAAACCTTAAAGATAATACATTACATACAGATTTTTAGTTACAGCAATGGTAAAGTACAGCAAAAATACACTTAGTTCACGTTGATCAAAAGTAGAGAAGACAAACCATAGCATCACAATGTCCTTTTAACTAATCTGATTCCACCTCATTTCCGAAGGTCAACTAAAGTCTGCTAAAGTTACCTTGCCAATTACATAGTCACCTGTTACAGGACCATTACAATGATTAATATTCTACATTTGCAATCATACTTCCATATAATACCTTCATCCAAATAGGACTCTGTTAGACTTCCTCCTAGCTTCTTAATGACATGTATAGCCTCCAGATTTCCAGAACCCTTTAGCCTCAGAACAGCTTCCACAGCAAGTTTTGAAAAGTGATCTTTATGGTGAGTCAAGAGCTTAGAAGACAGTGTTGTTCTGGCAATATTCAGAAGATCAGTCTCAAACTTCTCTTTATCATTTCTGTGAAAATATATAGGAAAGTAAGATGTCCCACCATTACAATAGGTTTAAGAGGGCATCAGGCATCTCATAAACTTCAGCATGGAGAAATTACTCACTTGGCACTTCCTTTGTGTATGTCTCCGGCACACACAAAGATTTTTTGTGCTTGCACACGGGTCCGTTATATGCGGCCAGTTAGAGGCACACAGTTACACAGGTAGACTATTAAAGCCAATCCTATAGTCATGTAATCCTACATATGGACCAGAAGTAATTTTCTCTATAGAAGTGTGACTCTCACAAACCTATATAGAGAAAATAACTTCCGGTCTAAACAGAACATGCGAATCAGAAAGTCAGTCTGCTGATCAAATGACCAGACAAAAAGATTATCACAAATAGGAAGTGCTGATGAATTGATAGTTCTGCTACTTTCTAATGGCAAAAATAAAACTTATTACAATGGGAAAGCTGGTAGCTTAAGTCGTACTTGTACAAATGGAAAAGTACACAGATTATTATATGGCCAGAAGCCACAATAACCTTCATTTTGGAAAATTATGCAACACATTGTCTTAAATGTGTACTCTCTTCGGTTCACAACTGTAGTTTGTTGGTTAAAAAAACCTGCAAAAGTGAATTTTATGTTCAAATGAACATTTAGATCTCTATCTACATACATAAGTACATACATAGTACAAAAGGTCTAGTAGTAATGGGAACAATAAAGACAGGTTTGACAACTCACCCATGATCCAATGCTGCTTTAAGCAGTGCTTCTCTGGCAACCTGAGTAGCTTGTCTCCAACCAGAAATTATAGTCTGTGGATGAAGCTTCTTAGCAATCAAAAGTTCAGCCTCCTAAACAAGGTAGAAAAAATATATATAAAATAGCCACTGAAAAAATAGTGCTTTATAGGCAAACATATATAATCTCCTGAGAGAAGGGGAATTGCAGCCTTAGATTTCTAGGGAACAACGCTGTTGTATACAGAAACGTAAGACTTATTCAACATCAGAGGGCAGAAAAAGCACAGAACCATGTCATGTAGAATACCACTTTAGTTACTTGTTACATTACAATAAGATAATTACATTATATTCAGTCTTTGACGATCCTTTCACGTATGTGTTATTTTTTACATTCTGGAGCGATATACTGGATCAGAAGTCACACTCTTTTTTTCTGGCAGAATAAAAATACTCCTCCTAGCGTTAGAGTATTTTTACTTGAAGTGCACTAAAATTTGTAGTAACATGACCGATCTATTCAGTATATTACCAGCAGCTCCAAGTGCCATTCATTGCTTTTAAAGTATGGCACTAGGCTGCATTAAATGCAATATTTAATGGCTGTTATTTAAATGAGGATATCCTAATCTGAACGGTTTTCCACTAATCACTGCAAATACAACTCTTGAGAATCCATGAAAAACTGATGGCAGAAGCATACAGATCAGTCGAGAGAAACAGATATCAACATCATTTTCCTTTGGGTGGCAATTGGCTTGTTTGTGAGCATGGAGGTTAAGGTCAGCGGGTTGGAATCACTGAGCGATAATCATCAAACTTCAGATTCAAAACTTGCAGCGGAGTCTGCTTTGCTGCAGGTTGTTAAAGAATATGAATTGAATGTATAAATCCTATTCCTCCTATGGGACCCTTAGCTAGCAGTTTCTTTTTCCAGATAACTCACAGCCACATTACATTGCAATGGGCTCGCTCAAGACATGGTGAACCAAGCCGACTGCCTGCTCCAAGAACAAAAGATGGATATATTAGTCCTGAGACATCAGCATTCATGGGTTATCATACCTACCCAATCATGACCCAACAGTATGGTGCCTGGAGGAGGTCAGAGGGAGCTATGTCCATACACTGCCAAGGCATACAGGGAACCTACAGCACAGAGGCAACCAAACCAGAGCTCCTCTTTAGTGTCCGTGTGTGATGAGATGTCAGGAGCTGCACGATCTATAATGCAGAGGTTGCCTCATCCTCATATCAGGGAAAGTACATGGAAAGTGTGAGCACTTTTAGATGCTGCAGCTTTTTTGGAGGCATAAAAATGCCTATATAAGCGGATGCTGATATAGCTTTTAATGCAATCTCTGCACTGGATGATTTGGTTGTGTTTTCTACCAATAAATGAATGATACAGAACACTACTAGTAATTATAAACAGATCTTACTCTAAGTAACTCAGCTGCAAGTACAGTCACTGATGTTGTTCCATCACCTACTTCATCATCCTGGACTTTGGACATATCTAAAAGGAAGACAGACAAAGAAGAAATGAAAACTGGTAGCTTTAAACCCTGAAAGTAAACTGTTCTCTTGAGCGATGATAAACCTTACCTACTAATACTTGAGCAGCAGGATTGTCAATTCCAATAGCCTTTAGAATGGTGGCTCCATCATTAGTCACAGTAACACTGCTGTCTCTGCCACTACTTAGGAGGATCTTGTCCTGTTCACAAGGCCAAACAAATGTTATCAGTAAATTTGACAAGGCTTTGTACATGCAGGGTCCCGGCCTGTCAATTGCAGACGTTTTCACATTGTTACAATTAAAAACCATAACAAGGGGTGGCCATACAGAAAGGGTCCTACAAGTCTGCGGACCCAGGACAAATCTCAGCAGAACTCATGACAGCATTACATATGGAAGTCCAAGAGCTCAATACTTACCATGCCTTTTGGTCCTAGGGTGCTTTTCACCAAGTCTCCAATTGCAATGGCCCCAACAAAGGAAGACTACAACAAGAAACGTTCCATGTGAAACCATGTTATGTATCATTCAAGTTTTTTTCCTCACAGAGGACCTTCTTTTCATCACCTCCATCTATCCACATCTTTTATTAGGTGCCACTCCAGCAACTATGACACAGTTGAAATTTTCTGTCCAGCTCCTACAGTCACCGAGTTTTTTGGGATGTTTGGGAGTGAAAAATAAAAACGCAAAAAGGAAAAAGGGCCTGGTCGTTAATGGGTCAAAATTTCCCAATAAAAAAGTAAAATTCCTCCTCTTACAAAAAAAAAAGACCATAGTCGGCCCGTTTGCCTGAGACTATACATATTATATAGCAAAGCAACTGTCATTTTACACACACCAGGGCAGTGGTGGCGAACCTAGGCACGAGTGCCAAAGGCGGCACTCTGAGCCCTTTCTGTGGGCACCCTGGCCATCACCCCAACATGAAGCTCACCAGACAGGACTCAAAGAATCATTATGCAGAATCTTCTTCTAACAATAGACAAATTTACTCTCCTCCTTCTAACTGGAGGCCTCAGGATCCTCAGGAGGCTGATACGATTGAAGGTTGTTAAAGAACAGGGTAAAATAATTTACTGCTTAAATTCGCCATCACTGCACTAGGGAATTCATTTATAATGGCCATTTTGCAAAAAAAGTGGAAGTTATGGCCCTTAAACCAATAAGCATGATAATTTGCTAAAATTGCCCCAATCATTAAAGCCGTTTAAGGTCTGGTCAGAAAGGGGTTAATAATATTACAATGAAGTAGAACTTGGAAATCTCTTATACTTAAGAGTCAGGGTCTTAAATAATATTTAAAACATCCTATTAATCATATGAAAGAAAATAGAAAGCGGATGTTCAAAACGAATATTCAGTGAATATATGAATTGAGACAAGACAATATATATATAATAGTAATTGATCTTCTACCAATATTGTTTGCTCTATGTCTATATGTGCCATTGTTTGCTCCAAGTGATATGATGTAACATATACAGTCTACCAGAATTAAGGACTTTTTCGCAAAACCTATACTCCCAGATGAAGGACACCAGCTATGAGGTATATGCGAATGTGTACTATATGGACATTTCATCCACCAAGCAGGGGAAAGGGAGGGGGGAGGGGGAATGAGGTTTGGGTTGATTTTGGTTTACTGTTCATTTACTGTATAAATGTAAAAAATGGAAAACTGTTTGGTTTTCAATAAAAACTTTATTTGATTCGAATATATGAATTGAGAATTTTCGTTTTGGACATCCGCTTTCTATTCTCTTTCAGAACTTGGAAATCTATGTACAAAAGATGCTTAATTTTTAACCGGTGTTAATAACTAAGAACAGGGCAAACTGCACCAATTGCAGTTTGCCAGTGTAGTTAGTAGAAGGCGCCAGATTCAGGATTTCTGCACCCTTTCTACGTGAACCTGGCACTCCCTGCAATGCCCCGACAGACTGCACGAACTTTGTGGTGCAGTCACTTCTTAACCCCTAGGCGCACCAGGACGTTATAGTACGTCCCGGTGGCTAGATACTTAGCGCACCAGGACGCACTATAACGTCCTGCTTCTGGCACCGGCTCACGAACGGAGCCGGTACCAGAAGCAGCGGCTGTCAGCTGTCTAGTACAGCTGACAGCCTGCGCTAACACCCGCGATCGGAGCCGACTCCGATCGCGGGTGTTAACCCCTTACACGCCGCGGTCAAGCATGACCGCGGCGTGTAAGGGTCTTCCCCCTATGGATCGGATCCCCCGTGCCGCTTACCGGGGGATCCGATCCTCTCCTGGGCAGCTCCGAGGACTGGCATGTGCCCCGGAGCTGCCCGGTTTCCATGGCAGCCAGAACCCTTCCGGGTCTGGCTGTAAACTGTCTGAGCATGCGCAAGCATGCTTAGACAGTTTACACTGCTCTACAATAAAATAGTATTGTAGAGCAGTGTATTGAACTTAAACCAGTGATCAGAGTATCACTGGTTTAAGTTCAAGTATGTAGAAGTAAAATTATGCAAAAACACTTAACACTACACATTATAATAAATAAAAAATAAATACATAAAAATATAAGCCCCTAAAATGTCACTTTCCCATAAAAACACTTAATAAAGTATAAAAAACATAAAAACACAAAAAACCCCCGCATGTTTGGTATTGCCGCGTCCGTAACAATCTGCATAATAAAACAGAATCATTACTGGACCCGCACGGTAAACGCCGGAGGAAAAAAACGCAAAAAAGTTCCGAAAAAAAGATAATTTTTAATTAATACCCTATAAAAAATGCTCTAAAAAGTGATTTAAAAAATTTTATGCACTCTAAAATAAGCCCACTAAAAAGAACAACTGTTCTCGCAAAAAATAAGCCCCTAACCAGATTTGTCAGCCAAAATATAAAAAAGTTATGCATATGAATAGATGGTGATGCTAAAATGAATAAGATTTTCTCCAAATTAGTTTTTATTCAGTACAATTGAATAAAATACACAAAACCCCCACATATTTGGTATCCCTGCGTCCGTAACAATCTGCATAATAAAACAGAATCGTTATTAGATCCGCAAAGTGAACCCCGTAAAAAACAACCTCAAAAAACTCTCTCTGAAAAAAAGATGATTTTTTATTAATGCCCTTTAAAAATGCTCTAAAAAGTGATTTAAAAAAGTTACGCAGTCTAAAATAAGACCACTAAAAAGAACAATCCTTCTCGCAAAAAATAAGCCCTTAAACAGATTTGTGAGGTGAAAAATAAAAAAGTTATGCATATGAAAGACGGTGATGCTAAAATTAACAACAATTTTGCCAAATTACTTTTTATTCAGTAAAAATGGGAAAAAATAAAAAATATATATAAATGAAGTATTTTTGTAATCGTGGCGACCCATAGAATAAAAATAATATACTATTTTTATGGTATGGTTAACGGCCAAAAAAAAACACATAAAAATGTTCCTAAAAATTGACGATTTTCATTTCCTCCACCAACAAAGCTTTAATTAAATCTCACCAATTAGCTATAGATGCCCCAAAATTATGTACCAGAAAAGTGCATCTCATGTGGCAAAAGAAATAAGCCCCTATAGGTCCTCAATAAAAAAAGAAAAAAATTATAGCCTGTACAATGTGACATAGCAAATCGGATCTGGATGGCGCCTCCTTCCCTCCTATGCCCAGGCGTGCGCCCATACAGCAGGTTACCACCACATATAGGGTATCGGTGTACTCGGGAGAAATTGGGTAACAAACTTTGTGGAGCCTTTTTTCATTTAATCCATTGTAAATGTTTAATTTTCCACCCAAAATGAGTGTATTGTGAAAAAATATTACAATTTTCAGACTGCACCTCCGTTTTGTTTTAACCCCTATAAAACACCTAAAGGGTTAACAAACTTCTTAAAAGTGGTTTTTCATACGTTGAGGGGTGTAGTTTCCACAATGGGGTAATTTATGAGTCTAGCTATTATTTAGGCCTCTCAGTGTCAATTAGAAGTTGAGCAGGTCCATCTAAATACGGGTTTTGGTGATTTTACAAAAAATGTGAAAAATGATACCTAAATTCTGAGCCTCATAACATTCTAGTAAAATATGTGGAATCTTAAAAAAACCATGCCAACATAAAGCAGACATTTGGGAAATGTAAGTTATGAATTTATTTGGGTGCTATGACTATCTGCATCAAAAGTAGAGAATTTAGAACGTTGAAAATATAGAATTTTTCCAATTTTTTGCCAAATTTTGTTTTTTTTCATAACTAAACGCAAAAGATTTCATCCAAATTTTTAAACTAATTTGAAGTACAATATGTCACGAGAAAACAATCTCAAAATCCCCTGGATTTCTCATAGCGTTCCAAAGCTATAACCACTTATAGTGACACAGGTCAGATTTGAAAAATGGGTCCGCGTCCTTTAGGCCAAAAGATGCTGTGTCCCGTAGGGGTTAAATAGCCGTACAAGAAGTTTGCACCTAAAAAAAAACGAGCAAATTCCTATATGTTCACAATTTCTTGGGGAGGAATTTACTAACTAGATTACAGAGCAAAATTGAGCAGACCTGAACAGGACTGGTAAAGAGTGAAGCGACAAATATTCTCCACTAATTTTCCTGATGCCATGTTGCAGCAAAATAAACCCCTGTACTGTATCCGCAAAGAGGTACAAGAGGCAAAGTTAACCCTTACCAGACGGGCAGTCTCTGCTCTTTCTTCATCAGCTCCTTGTTTGAAGATGTTCACCGGTGCAAGTGAGAGGGAAGCCTAGAAGTGATAAGTAGCAAGGATTAATACACGTGTACCAAAGTGACCACTCCCCGAGTCAGATGTAGCCACTAGATCCAGAAGGGCAAAGTAGATGGGGTCCAGACACAAGGGGGTCTTTTAGGTTGCATTAACATGTTCTGTTTGTATTGCATTTAGCAATTTCTAGACCAATCATATTTGTCTCAATAGAAGCATATGTATGGTATCAGGCCGAGCCACCCCCCCCAGCCAGGGGCGTAACTTTAGGGGGTGCAGAGGGTGCGGTCGCAATTGGGCCCATGAGTTGTCACTTTCCTATAGGAAAAGCCTAGTACCATAAAACCCACATTATCGGGGGCCTGGCACAAACTTTGCACTGGGGCCCATCAGCTTCAAGTTACGCCACTGCCCCAGCCCTTTAGTTTATAAACATAAGGCTACATTCACACGATCGTATGATTTCTCCAGTCCCGTATTTACGGGCCGTATATACGTGACGTTTTTCATCCGTATGCAGCACGTATGTAACCCATATTTTATACGTCCCCATAGACTTCTAGGGCATACGGAACTGAAATAAGGGAGAAAATAGGACATTGAAATGAATGTGGCCATATGTAATCCGTAAAAAACGGTACGGCACGGATACGGCCGTTTTCATACGTCCGTGTGATTGTAGCCTAATGCAAAAGGAACATGTGAATTCAATCTTATAGTATGTAATGGTTTTGTTTTATAACACAGGGGTGTATCGGTGTGAAATCTGTAACTGCAAACGGGGGAGATTAATCTAAAGTACCTTACAGAAGTGGTAACCAATCAGAGCTCAGCTTTTATGGAAAATGAAAGCTGGACTCTGGTTGTTATGGGCAACTAGAACAGTCCTGCTCTCAGATACTTCTGATAAATATTGCCCATATATTGTATAGAAAATCTATAGAATACCAGTTCTTTACCTTAAACCTTTTCTCCACATGTAAAGCACTGCCCTACGCACCAGCTGACTATGGAGGTCAGTGACCTGCCGCAGAGGTGATGCTTTTTAGAATAGATGCTGAACCAATGTAAATAAACAGAGGGGAGGACTTACTCTAAAAATGTAAATTTCTTTTCACCCATAGACTATAGAAATAAAAATCTGCATATCTTTACACCAGAAAAAAACTTTTGTGAAAGTGAATCTCATCTCAAGGGACACAAACTAAAAATAAGGCGATGTAGGGGACACTCTAAAACACATTTTGATAATTATTCAGCATTTTCAGTGAGCAACAAAGTCAGCTGGACTCCCTTCCCCAGTGCCATTGTCAAAGCTTATTTGGAGGTGCGAAGCAGTGAGAACGAGCACAAGTGCACGCCAGACCTCTAGGCCACACCCATGGTGCACCAAAATGCTAATTTGTATAAACATAAGAAAGCTAATTCAGTGTTCAGGCCAATGACTATTTTTATATAATATATTTTCATGTAATAGTACAAGTTTTTATAATACTAACAGAATGTAAAAAAAGAATGTTACTTCAGAACATTCATCAGAGTATGGGATACAAGGTTCTTCCACCTCACTCCCTGGCTAATCCCCAGAATGAGCAGCTTCAGCACTGTGCATACATTAGATACAGGTATTATTCCATGACCTATAGATGAATCTCATGTTGTGTCTGGTTACACCATAGTGTCACTGGCCTCTACAAGGCTCCACCAGTGAGCTATTGTTCTCTGTTAGCAGCCATGTCATGTTGGTTTCTAGTACGGACTGGTCGATCACTACTTTATAGTATGTTAGCAGTACAGAGCCCAGGATTTAGCTAGTAAGATACCCCGTGCACTAGGCCCGGAGGAGACCATACTCGCCCACCATGTGCCTAGATGGTGCTGGCCTCGGCCTTACATGCACACTCAGCAGCCTGTGCTGACGGCGACAAGTGCACGCTCACCCTGCCGCGCAGCGGGCACAATCATGGGGTCCCTGCTCTATAACTCACCATGATGAGACCGCTGGGCGTACAATGGAGGAGAACACGCTGCCGCTCCAGACGCCGGTTGTATATAGGAAGTGACGCAGCTAACGACAAGGAGGAGGCCGCAGAACACACTAGACTGTGGGCTGTGGCTCTTCATGCTACTCTAGCGGCCATCTTTGATATGGGAAAACTTAATCTTATACGAGCTAGAAGTAACACTTTAGACAAAGTAATGGGTGTAAATGTAAGGCTTTTCTTGATAACATACCTATCTAATAGTTATTTAACGGATAAATGAGGTCTCCTGGAAATCGCGCTGTTATTGCCAGTTTCAAAGATGGCTGCCCGAACAGCAATGTAATACTAGTTCCACTATAGCGGAGGAGAGTATTTCCTTATAGGGCTGTAATAGGCACGATGTTGTAGCTAGGAAACTTGATAGAGAGAGGCAGGGCACATAACTTTTTAAAGAAACCTAAACAGAAGCTATTGTGTTCCAGCTATAAAGCCCTGCCATTAACCCCTTCCCACGGAGGCCCTTTTTTGTTTCAATTTTTACTCCCCAGCTTTAAAAATCTATAACTTTTTTTTCACGTAAAGAGCTGTGTGAGAGCTTGTTTTCTGCCTAACAAATTGCACTTCATAGTGACGATATTTATTATTCAATGCCGTGTACTGGGAAGTGGGAAAACAATTTCAAATGCAATGAAAATAGGGAAAAAAAACGCCCAAATGCCATGTCTACTTTATTCTTGGGGTCTGTCCAATCACAGGGATACCAAATTTGTATAGGTTTTATAAGTTTTCATACATTTACAAAAAATAAAACCTCTTGGACAAAAAAAAAAAAAAAATCTTCATTTTGCCATAACGGTTTCATACTTTGGTGTACGGAGCTGTGGGTGGTGTCATTTTTTGCAACTTTTGATGACATTTTCAATGCTACTATTTTTTTAAATGATCCATAACCATGCTACTGTACGGCCTTTTGATAATTTTTTATATTTTTCAAAATACGCGGCCATGTTATCTGCCGGCAGGCGTATAGGCACCTGACGGTAGTGAGATAACATGGCCGCGTCCTGCCGCCTGTTACAGAAGAAAGAAGAGGAGCCGCGAGGAGCGCTGCGCATCGGGGCCACCGGAGGGTGAGTACGTAAGCTTCTTTTTTTTTAAGTATTGACTCGTGTATAAGCTGAGTTGAGGTTTTTCAGCACATTTTTTGTGCTGAAAAACTCGGATTATACACGATTATATACGGTAAATTATTGTGACAATGTATTAATTAGCTCCTAAGCGTGCTACTCTTTTTGTGTAAAATGAAACAGTGACCCCTAGTATCTGAAGATAATCTCTTCCTCTGTAATTGTCCATTATCACCAAACTATTGGCATGAGAATAAAAAAAAATCAACCAACTAGTATACTACATGATACATGCACAATGAAAGTTATGTTTTTAAAGTGAACAATGGGTCTCAGTGAGGCCTTTTTTGTAATAATAGAGCTACAGTACTATAAAAAAGGAGCTGTGGTTGTAGTCACACCTTCTCACCACTACAGGGATCAAGGTGATAATTTCACCTGTGGGGCCCAGGTGTAAGTACAATCAGATACTGATATTTCCTGAATATCCCCTATAATTGATATAACAATCTTTCATAAATCAATAAATTTTATTTCCGAGATTTTCAGATATTCTGTTAGTCACAGTCCTCGTTGCTTTTTATCACTGATTCACAATAATTACAGTAATATTCCTGCATATGTGCATGTCATATGATTTCCTGTGTTTTGAGACACATTGTTGTGATGGTATAATGTAGCTCTACCCAAACATGACTCGATTTATGCTTCACAATTCACAGCTTGATCTTTGAAAAGAATATGCTAAATAATTATGGCATCATTTGGGGTACATTGGCATCATAGTACTTCATTTTAATACTCCACTTTTAAAATCATGAGTGGAAAATGGTACTGTAATTTTAACTGTATGTGTTCTGACAGCCATACCTCATCAGAGCTGCCTCTTAATATGTAGACATCACCTTTAATAAACACTAATACAATTTATAAATCCTAATGTTTTTCCAGGTGCATAGGGTTTTGAAATGTATAACCCAAAAAGATCAAAACTCCATTTTGGATATTATGTATAACCCAAAAAGATCAAAACTCCACCCTAATGAGTATATTTTTGGGAGTATATAAGCACTGAATAAGGGTCATGCAGTCATTTACTCAATTTGTAGTCACTAAGGAAGAAGCATTGTAGTCTCTGAAACGCATCTGGCTGTAATAAGAACTTTACTATGCTGTAGTATTTTGCTTGTACATTGAAGGACTGAGTAGTGCTGTGAACCATTTAATGCTACCAAGGTAATTGTGATATCGTATAATCCATGTTATGCATTTAGTTTGCTCCTGGACTACGGGATTATTAATCATATTCCAGACAAATGGATTTGATTGGATTCCAGAACATTGCACTCCATGAAAAGCTGACATCTTAAGAGAGTGTGGGTTCAATATTGGGTCATTTTCAGGCTACCATATTGCGAAGATTGTAAGCATCCAATTTCATATTGTGCATACTATCTAAGCCTGGGTTCACACCACATTTTATGTATATACTAAGCCTATACATTGGGAAAGCACCGAATGCATAGGCTTAGTGTATACATTGACAAATAGTGGCAGACGAATGTACAGTCATTGCCTCTGTCTGGCCACTATACATCCTGTCCGCCAAAGAAAGCAGGATGGAAAGACGTACCACGTTATGTCTTTTCATCTTGCAGCCTCCACCTGAACAACCTACGTGCTTCCCCCAGCACTGCCGAGTGACGGGACATCACTGGAGGATACTCCTCCCCCCCACATTCAGGGAGGAAGGGGTGTCCCAAGCGAGGTTTCCCAAAGGCGATGTGTAGGCATACAGTGGGATGCATCTGTGCCATAAGTTGTAAGGGCATGTCGGAATCCTTACAACATATGACACAAAACATTGTGTGAATCCAGCCTGATTGGTGCATATTGGTTACTGAATTACAACACAGAGCATATTGACCAGCACAATTATATTGTAAGTACACAGTAACCAAAAAAATTTAAGGTCACTCAACTTCCCCAAAGCACCTTTACCTCTATCCAATAAGAACTCTCTCCTACAGCATTCTAATGGCCGGTAGAGAGTCTGATGTCGTCTACTTCCGCATGAGCAGTAGGGCCTGACCTCTATACAGGGATATCAAATTTACATGGGTTTATAGCGTTTTGATACATTTAAAAAAATTAAAGCCTTTTGTATGAAGAAAAAAAAATTCATTTCGCCATCTCCTGGCGTGAAGGACTTAACTCTTTGGAGCTATGTGAGGTGTCATTTTTTGGGAACTATATGACTTTTCAATCACTTTTTATAACATTTTCTACCTATGTTGCATAATGCTGAAAAAGTGAAGCTTTGAATAATTGGCCGCCATATTATGATAGAGTGGCAATACCCAACATGTTTATGATTTTTACTGTCAAATTTATTTTTATCAGTTATGGAAAAGGGGGATAATTTGAATTGTAAGTTTTTTTTTTTTAAATTTATGTTTTTGTTTTACAATTTTTTCAGACCCCCTAGGGTACTTTAACCCTAGGTCAGTGATGGCGAACCTTTTGGAGACAGAGTGCCCAAGCTGCAACCAAAACTCACTTATATGTCGCAAAGTGCCAACATCACAATTAAAGCAGTAACTGATTGATCCCTGCTGTATCATAGGTTTTAATCGTATTGGCGTCCTGAGTTCACCAATACAATAGAAAGATGATAGAGAAATTTGGATTGTAGCTTCCCACCAGGGTCCCTGATGAGAAAGGTTCAGGGGACCCAGAGCAGGAGGTCCAATAACAATCCATCTCTATCCACACCTTCTTGCTTCTCCTTTAGTCCTGGCAGCCAAATAGAGCTGAGCATGGCATGTCCTGGGCTGTATTGAATCACAGGAGAAAGCCTTTAGTCCTTGCTGACAAACTCTGTGTTGGGGTGAAGGCCTGGGTGCCCACAGAAAGGGCTCTGAGTGCCACCTCTGGCACCCGTGCCATAGGTTCGCCACCACTGCCCTAGGTTGTCTGATTGATCCTGATTGTACATGTGGATTTTATAGATCATCTGTTACCAATGTGCCACTGACACATTGTAACAAATGTTCAAAAACTATGCCGCCTCGGGTCTTACAAAGAACTGAGGCTTTCATGGAGACAGATTAGACTAACAAAGGCAAAAAACACAACTGAACCGCACATCCACACTTTATACAATTGCTGCTAGGCTACATTTACAAAACAAACTCAAGGTTCTTGGTTACATTTTGATCAAATTGTATAAGCCCACTAACCACTTCATAGGGTCCTCGCTGTAGTGGGTCCCTACGCCACTAGGTGCGGCACCACATTGCATCCACCGCCGCAACACAGCGCCAGCAGGGACACAATGTTTGTTTCATTTTATTCTATCCCCTCATTGTTTTTTTTCTCCTGGTACCAGCACTCCGCCCCATTCAACTCAGGAGACTGCATATAGTGGCCACCTAGTTCCTCTCAGCTAGTGTCTGAGATCACATGGAACAGTGAGTATTAAAGACCTGTTCACATACTTCAGGCATTTAAGTCATGTTCACATGGTTCGTTGTTGCATGGCGTCTGTTGCTTCTGTGGTGTGGTGCTGTTGGGGACCCGGAGCTATGGGGGCTATGGTTGCCAGTATGGGTGCTCGGGGGCAACTTGGTTTTGGTCCCTGCTGTGTTACGGAGGTGGATGCCATGTGATGCCGCACTTAATAGCGTAGGTACGCACTACAATAAGGTCACCTTAGTGGTTTAATGGGCCTATGGGTTACTATAAGGAGGTCACCTTGAATGGGTTATTGAACCTATGCAATTTGATCAAAATGTAATTAAAAACCTCAAGTTCGTTTTATAAATGTAGCCTAGCGGAAATAAATCACCGTAAAATGCGTGGAAAATGTTGTATGCTTAGATTATCACTTTCATTTAGGTTCTTAAAGAGAACCCGTCATGCAAAATAACCCCCTAAACTAAATATATTTTCATAAACTGCCATTAGAGAGCATTGCCTCTATCCCTTTATTGTCCCTCTACATGCCTGTAAACCTAAGCAATGAGGTCCTAAAGCTGTATGCAAATGACCTGTGAAATGTCCAATGAAGCATTAGCATATTCAAGCTGTCCACTCTATTCATGAGTGGGAGGCACAGCCACACCCCCAGTGCATGACTGACAGCCTGTATAATGATGTGAGGCTGTATAATGATGTGCTTCCTGGTGCTGGTGGCCACGCCCCCTGCAGCCTGTGTGTGCATGTGTGTGTGTGTTTAGCTCCAGGCTGCAGCCATGTTACAGCAGAACATGTCAGATTCATGTGTAGCTGATGTCTGTGTCTCTCTCCTGTATATTAGGAGGATGCAGCATGTCAGCAGATGCAGCACAGATACCAGCAATACTTTACTATACATTACACACAGACATGAGCAGGGGGAGGAGAGGGGAGGGGGAACAGGGGTGACATCACTGCCTCTGACCATGTGACCAGCCTCATTTACATAATAAAGAAAAGATGATTTTACAATGATTCATGTATGAAATAACTAGATAAAGGCTGGGATGGTAGAGGTGTCAGGACAAGTGACACAGACCTGATGACAGGTGTCCTTTAAGATTCTACTAATATCTGAAACATAAAAGAGGAGACAGATGAGAGTCATGAGCTGGATAAGACACAATGACACACTCAGCTCTGTTATCTCACCCAACCAATAAAACACTCAGCACTGCTATGCCCGCCCCCTCGAAAGACATAATCAGTCTGAGAGCCCTACAGAATATTAGCGGACTCTCCAAATATTTCTCTACTCATATCCAGGAGACCACATCACCAACTGGTGAGCATCACTTCACTAGAAATTGGGAGGCTTACCCGTCTGTACTGTTGCATGCTTTGAAAATAAAAAGGATGGCAAACACCTGTTTTCATTAAATCTTGTCATATTAAACAAATTAGGCTACTTTAGTTAGGCTACATTTGCATGTTTGATTTAACGAAGAAGCAGGATTGAGAATATCCAGTATGCAGGGTTCAACAGAAGTTGTCTTACAGTTTCTCACCATCTCCATAAATTTCCCACTACCTTAGGAAATGGGGACAGTTAATGATAGAAATTGAGGAAGACTTGGGCCAAGCCTGTGCTGAAGAGACATTCCTGAGGGAGGGGGAATGAGAGAGATAAAAAAAAAACACCCATTGTGACTTCTGGCAAGATGCCAGCTATTTTTTAAATTAATTTAATAAAGACATAACCTATGGATTTTATAATAAAAACGAAATGAGAAAACAATGAGAAAACTTCTATGGGAACCTGTTGGGATTCTGTTAAAAGTTACCTATCAAAATTTTCAACACTAAACCTAACAGACTCCATTATAGTCAATGCAGTCTCTTTGGGCTCTCTTGGGAGGTTCCTTCTCCCTTAACAGAGCAGGACAATGGAAGTCCCAGCGCTATCATGAGACCTGGCCATATTTGTATAAGTCAGCATATCCAAACAATGATATTACCCTCCAGTTAACAAGGGAATACATAATACAATTGACAAGTACATTTCAGATTTGCAATGTTTTCAATAAATAAAAGTGACAAAAAAGCTGTGTATAATCAGTATTTTATTGCCATGCTACAAAATGATGTTGGCACCAATGAAATGACAATGCTGTCAATATCAAAAAATATATATTTTAATGAACATCAGATGAGCAATATCAGTACTTGACACAGTACCTGGTGCACACCAAATTTTAAATTAAACACTAGTTATCAGAATGGAGCACAGTTTTATTTTCCTTAAAAACCATGTTTTCTGCATAGTATCACTTTTCTTGAACCCTTCAGTGCAAAGAGAGGAGAAAACAGCAGCAGGTGGCATTGCACTGTGTTACACCAGAGGGTGGCCAACCTTTAGCAATTGGATGGCTTAGTGTCAGGTGTACTTCAGTAAGCACCGCTATAACACAGGCCGGCCTTTACCATGCTACAAACTTCTGAGCATTAGAAGGGTCACAGTTCAAGACAGTATCATGGAATGTTTAGTGCACATAGAAATCTAAGGTATCGTTTTAAAAAAATGTCATGAAAAGTTTGGCAATGCACATCTACATAACGTCTTTAAAAAAAAAAAAAAAAGAAAAGAAAAAAAAAAGGAAACAATTCCAAATTGTCTATTCTACCTTTATACAAAGTTACTATTTATATACTTTTAAGTATGAAAAAAAATTAAATTTATAATGCAAATTAGGAACATACAATAATCTTACAATATCATACAATGTGATAAAAAGGGGAAATAGTTTTTGGCCTTTATACAAAATGTATATATATTTATATATATGTCTGCATTAAATAAATGCAACCCTGACATATTGTAACTTAAAACACCAAATCCCCACGCACAGAACTATTTTCCATATATAATCAACCCCCTGCAGTAGAAAGTACAATGCAGGCAGATATTTTTTGGAAAAATAGCCTGAATAGTGCTTAATGTGCAAAAAGCAACATGCCAGTGTGGGAGTAGCATGTTGTAAGGCTGTAATCCAGCACACTTTAACACAGTCGTACCAATGTCCCCAGTTCAAAATGCTGGTGCGACAAAAAATTTGGCAAATTTCTGGAATCATAAAAAGTTAGTATAAAAATACATACTCGTATATAACTTCACACATTCGTACTGTAAATTACATCCCAAAAATAAAAATTTCTCTGAACTTCAAATGACAACAGTCTAGATGCAAAAAGTCAGCAAATGCGTATGTCAAGAGCAAAACTGGCATTTCACTGCAAACCCATTAAATAGTTATAAGAAGTAATACAGCTCCGCAGCTGTACAGTACCTTCTACTACTGTAGAGTGACCATTATTTTAGGAGTACCTGCTCTACATGAATTCCCTTTAGACAAAAGCACATGGAAAACATTAAATCTATGAAAACGTGTTAGTGTTTAAGCTGTGATCCTTTTATTTCTGCATTTTTCTTAAAGAGAACCTGTAAGGCACATCTGGCCCCCCAAACCAAAAGGTCCTACCACACATTCTAAATATTTAAATGAGTCAGTGGTTCCTGTGAATTATAAAATGAACCCCCCCGCTCTGCATTGTGATCCTGTGAATTGAGTCAGGCTGCAGCACCTCTTCCTCCCTTGTCCTCTGGTAAACATGTCCCTTACAATGCTGAGTGTAGGGGGTTATTGTAGAATTCTCAGGAGCCGCTGACTCATTTCATCATCATCATGCAGAGCATCTCACTAAAAAAAAAAAAAAAAATATGAGGTAGGACTTCGATTTGTGGGTCCTAGATGTGCCAGAAAGGTTCCCTTTAAGTGTGTTTTTTTTTTAAAGAGAAATATGCAAAAAGGTGCAAATGACTGAGGCTCACATGGGTAAATCGGTACTGTTGTGCCTAGTCTTTCTAGAAGTACCGTCATCACGTGGCAGTGCTTTCTGCAGGTTAGACATAGCAGCAGTCCTTTCAATGTCTATTACAGCATACAGCTCTGTGCGTCTTGTAGGAGTTTGAGGGAGTGGAGTGGTTGGGGTCTTAGGTGTCTGAGGGTTGTCAGAGTCACTACCACCTTCTAAATCAACTTGAATATAATTCAGCTGCCTGTGTTCTAAACTTGGGCGTCTAATATCGAAATTAAAAACTGTTGGTGTGCAGTCCCGACGTCTAGAAAACTCAATTTTGTGAGCACTTAGTGGAACAGTCACATTCTCGGTGTTCACATAGTTATGCATTGGGTCTAGGTTATTATGAAAACCATTAAGAGATGGTGTCTTTGGTCCTAATGAGTCGTCATCCTCCTTACTTGGCTTTCGGGCCTCCCACACAGGAGGGAGAGATGGTAAATTTTCATAATTTATTAATGCAGTCCTCCTCTGGGCAGAGTTATTGACGTTTTGTACATCTGTTGAGATGGGCGGTGGAACACGTCCCCTTCTTGGCCCAGACGAATGAATTGACAAACCATTAACATTTTCATATACCATCTTATTGCCTGAAGGTGTATCTCGGCGTTCATCACTGTCATAACCAGTGTCCCACTCTGTGCTGTTTGGACAGCTATTGCTGCCACCCTTTCCACTGCTTTCTTGCTCCTCAAGTTTCTCCAGTTTCTTTTTTTCCATTAATTGTCTCTGAACAGGAGTTGGTCCTAAAACAAACTTCACACCTTCTGGCTCTAGAATAACTTGGGGGTCTTTGTCAGGAACGGAAATGGGATCTGCTTGGTCTGCACCACCTTCCGCATTGGAGAGACGTTGTTCAAGCGGCACTGGTGCGCTTGGCCTTGGGTCCTCCTGCACACCAGAAGTGTTCACATATGTGTGCACCTGAAAAGGGACAAAATAAATAAAAAAATTATATTATATTATAATTATAGCCTGTAAGTGTTGTCCCTGGGCAATATCTCTATACTATATACCTCACAATGCAGGAGAGGTCTTAATACACCTGCCACACATTTCATTTAAGTTAATAACCCACATGAAAAAGTAAAATCTACAAATTGAGAACATCCAAATCAAAAGAGGGTTTGGCTGAACTTGTGACAAGGACTTTATACAGGACTACAACTCAATGTATAGATTAGCTTTTATCTGTTACATAGATTAATGCCTCGTGTGATCATATCTGATATATCAATGATGTTTCATAAAGCAAATGTGTCACCAAATTTTAATGATCCTGTTAAAACCACACAACTATCACTAACATCAGCAATTTTTCTAATCAATTTTTATTTTCTAGTTGTAATTTTTAATTTTTTGTCCAGGATTATGAGTCAGCTTGCTTTACAGCAGCCTCATGGTCATAGCGTACTCAATCAGAAGTAGATTTGATTATATTTATATTGTCATAATCATTATCTTATCTGGCTTGGTTTTGATGTTAAAAAAACCCACAGAACAGAATGAAAGCGATCAATATCATCATGATTGCCTAAAAGGCGACTCGTGCCACAAGAGTGAGGGACGCCATCAGGAGAACTTTCTTGCTAACCTTTTATGTGTACACACATTTCACAAGTTGTGAATAAACTTACATGGTCTTCAGGAACAAGCAGAGGATGGGTAGACTCCTCTCCTACAGAAGGAAGACGTGTACTGCCCACTGATGGATGTCTGCTAGATGGGTGAGAAGATGCGTCGCCAAAAGATGGGTAACGGGGATATCCGTTGGGTACATTTGTAGCACTAAAGCCAGGGGCTAGAAGAGAAAAAAAAAGTTTTTGGTAGAATTATTATAATACATGTATGCCTTCCAATTATACAACATCATAAGAAAGACAGAAAAAGTAATAATGGTGCATCATCAATATGTGACATATGCTTTACACCGGTTTCACAGGATCCATCGAAAAAAGTATGCATTCTCAAAACAATGGTCCATCTTGAAAACTGAACTTACTGTAGGAAGGTCTGGAATAGTTAGGCACTATTCTACCAATATCACAGATTATACCAGTACAGCAGTGCTGTGACTGTAGCGTGGCTCACTACAAGACATGTAACTGGGCACGTGGACGGAAAGCCAAAGGCAAACTGACCACATAGTTAATGTGTAGGAGTTTTCCCTGATGGTCCATGTGCGACCCATTTGCTCTAAAGGTAAATAATCTGCTTGTCCGGCAAGGTGTCTAGCAGTGGCTTCTTTCCCCAACCCAGCTTACTCTATGTCCACATTTCAGAAAGGAGATAAAAGCTAGTAGTTTACAAATGCAGCACAATTGGGTGTCTAAACAATATGGATAAAATGATGGATAAATCCTTCTGAATGATGGGAGCATTTTACCCAGGTCAGATGTTAGTGAAAAGAAAACCTACTTGTCGGAGTGCGTGGGGTTCTTGGCACGTCCAGCTCTGTCTGAGGATTTCTTTCAACCACGGGCTCTTCCACAACACTTATACTATTGTTTTGCATGATTTCTTGCAACATATTGAATAGCTCTTCAGCTCGAGCACATTTAAAAGCAAATATTCCTTAAAATAAAAAAAAACACAACCAAGCATTAATTTAAAAGTGAAAAGCGGAAAATAAAAAAAAAACACTAAACTTTCCTGCATCAGAAAACCACTAACACAAGGTACAGGCTGTAAAATACAGGAGGATGCAAAAACTACCATGAGGATTGAGGGGGATTTGTTTATTTATCAATAATGAAGCCAACATGTAGGAGCAGTGTGTAATCAATGAAGTACAATCTGATTGCTTTACTGTTACTATTGTGAAGCTTTTTTAAATGAAATGAGTCAAGTTATTACTAGACTTAATTTTGTGATAATTTTGTCACTTGTGAGACATTTGGGCATTCATGTGAAATCTGTTGTACAAGTTATACATCAGGTGTCCCACCTGTAGTAGTACTCAGGACTGCCTGTGACACCCTGTGTCCCGTTTCCTTCTGGTGTATGGAGAGGGCGTACAGACATTCCTTTCTTTCACCAGCGTTTTTAGGGGCATTGCTCTTAGCAATGAGAAGGGAATGGTTATCAATAGTGTCTGCACGTCCCCCTACATTTGCTGAAAGGAAGTAGGACAAGCAGTCCCAAATTCTGCTCTCTGTATGTCACGTGTCCTGCAGCTCATCACAGACTTTACCAGGACAAGTACAATATGAGTGACTATATTAGCATCTTGTACTTACCTTAATAAATTTTTGTGGCCCAATCCTTTAAATAAATGCTTATAATGGTGGTTATACAAGATATTGTGCAGCATTTTTCACACACTGCTTTTCCATTTTGGCTTCATTTTTGTCAAATAAATAATGAGGCGGTGGAATCTGTTATGTGTTGTTCATTTCAGGTTGTAGTTACCTCATTTTAAGGGACCAGATGACTTTTTATTGTGTCCCAATATGGAAACACCACACAATTTGTCAAAGAATGTCCCCAACCCCCCCCAAAACAAAAACACCTCAATTATGCATCTTTAAAAAGGGGGGAAAAAAAGCATCTGACCCTGTCTTTGTACAGGCCTCTAGGAACAATGGGATAGGAAAAGACAGACAGTACGAAGGAGGCATTTTGCACATTGCCTCTCTGGACAGCAGAGGGAGCCCAACTTACCAGTACCAGCAAAGACTACCAAGTGATGTCCCAGCATTGGATTGCTCTTCCTTTTGCAAGCATTAAGTTAAAATTAATATTTACATTACTGATGTTGTTTTATGGGTGGAACAGTAATTGCCGTGACTGATGCAGAGTGTTATTTAAGAAGCTAGATCTTTATTTCTTAAGACTTGGATTGTTTTGTATGTTTACCATGATATTATAGCTCGATAACAAAACAACAAAAACAAAACAAAAACCCGGTTTTATTAGGCCTTACTCTTAGTTCCATTGGTCACTGTCCATTGACAGCAAATGTATCCAATTACCTAAATTACTAAATTTAAAAAAAAAAAAAAAGGTTCCATATGGAATGACATAATATCTACAGCAAATACCGCGTTCACACCTCTACAACCATCTCTGACACATGTAGAGGCAGTTTTACCCCTTCAAAATAGCCTATGTCCGCACCGGGAGCTGCAACCTCTTCATGTGTCTCTACTGCTATAGCAACCCACCCGATATAGGCCATGTGATCAGAGCTCAGCTACAGGCTCCAATCACATGACCTAAAGCAGTGGAGACATTGGGGCTTATTTACGAAGGGTCCAACAGCCGCATTTTCATCAGGTTTTCCGACTTTTCCGGGATTGTGTCGCACGCGATCGTATTTTGGCGCATCGGCGCCGGCTTTCAACAGAAATCGGGGGGCGGGCCGAACTAACCGCGGGATTTAACATTTAGATTTGTGTCGCAAGCCAAGCGCTTACATGCACCAGGAGGAAGAAGGTGAACTCCGGCGGACCTGAGCGGGGAAGCGACACATGCAGGATATCGGGCGCACACTTGTAGTGAATCGCGGCAGAGTTCATCCTCGTCGGACAGTCCAGATCAGGGATCGTGCAGGGACCGGATAAGTAAATGTGCCCCATTGATGCAGTAGGCAGCCAGTACTGAGAGGACAGGGGCTTCGGCACTCAGCAACATCAGCCACATCTGAGGGAGAAGCTTCCTGCTGATATATGTGTTGCTGTAGCAGCTCTTTCCCTGCTTGTGTGTACTGTGCTCTGCTACATCAATCGGAAAAGGTGCGGGAAGGAGCAGGGAAGCGTGGGATGCCTGGAGAGGCTGCTACTCAGCCCTGTAGTCAGTGGCCTCATCTACATCAGAAACAACACTGAGAAGTATGCATAGGAAATGTGTCTGATGTTTCTGTGTACTGTGCTATGTGTGCATGTGTGATGTCATGTTTATTCACATGTTTGATGTAGGAATAAAAGTTTGTGTCAGCTGTTGTACGGTATATGGTTTTTGTAAAACCAGCATCTATCCCACTGTATAATGTCTATCCCCTTCACCATGTATAACACCCATGCCCGCGCACCACCCGGTATTTAGGGCGACCTCTGATCTACTGGATCATTTGTCCAATCGGTGCTGTAAGGATTGGGTTCACACACACTACGAAAATGTGCTAGTGTCCCCATTCACTTCTAAAGGCTCTTTGGATATCACAGCGCCCTGAATGAGCAGACCGCCCAAAACTGAAAAGATACAGCAGGTCCAACCCCTTGCCCATACTGTGGCCTGTACAGTTCTCTTTACTTGTCACCAGTGCATGAGCGTCACTGACACACCGGTGACACGCAGAATACAGTCCGCAGTATCGCTGTCTATGTCTCATATAACAGCACGTCCTGTGTGCAGAAAGTCTAAAATCATAATTACAAATTAAATAACGTTTTTATATATGGATAAATTGTGGCTTCCATTTTCCTGCAGTGGCAATATAGGAACTCCTCACACCGTTCTGATGCTTTGCCATTAGGGTTTGGCACAGTGTAAATGAAAAAAGCAAACTGCATTGCTGGAGAAAGCACTTCCTAATATCTAATACAATGCCTAATCCATTCTAGGGATCATTCTAGGAGAGCTGGAGACTGTCAATGTATAAACACCAGCATAGCATGACTGTCCAGCCCTTTGACTAGATTGGCACTTTATTATTTTTCATTTACAAAATTATAACAGAACTATGGAATCCTGTCAGAATAATGGATTTAATGTAGAATAATTCTTGTTGAGAACTCTTCAGCCCATCACTAACCTTGTCCAGTCTGACAGCGCCGTCCACTTTCAAAAGAGAAAAGATTGGAATCATATCCATATCGACGCAGGCAAAGGTAAGGCCATTTAACAGAGTCCCGCTTCCGTGTATACAAGATGAGCTCATTTTCTGTTAGCTCCATTACGCCAGTGCCCAGTTCATTACCATCATCATCCACATTAATAACCTGTGGAAACCAAGAAACAACAAAGAGGCATTAGCTCTGCCTAAATTCACCACATGTCAGAACCTGCCTCAATCATCTGGCAGGGCCCAGCATGCATTGTAGCACTGGTGCATTCGCCAATATTTCCCCGATTAACCCATTTCTACAACATTACGGAAGCAAATCATTTACCTCCTGCAGGCATTTTCCTTCGCCAGCTCATACAAGCCATTATAGCTTTATAAAGAGACTAATGTGTTGGGGGTTCTTATGTGTTGTGGTGTAAACACTTTTTTTTTACCAAAATGACTGCAATTTTTTTTTTATTAAGCACTGTTTACTTGCAATAAAAAAGTAAATTTGCATTAAAAAAATGACAATAAACAACCCCATGACAGCTCACAATGGGAGCCATAATAGTTTTTTTATCACATAACAAAAAGGATATAAATATCTATTTCGACATGATTTCATTAACATCTTAAAGGAAATCTACCACTGGCCCCAGGTAGATTTTAGCTAATCAGATTTACATGCCAATAGTAAGATCCCGAAACAGGATCTTTTCCTCAGTAATGCTAAAAAAAACCCCTGAAAATCTGGAGATAATCAACTTATAAAAATATGTAAAAGAAATAACAAACTGATTCACTTGGGTATGATGCAATAAAGATATGTTTTTTTTTATTGAAAAGGTAGTGCATCAATAATGAATGTTTCGGCCCACTGGGCCTTTGTCAACACACTGTGATGTGTGTCCAGTGTATGGAATGCATAGTGTATGACCAAGTGTTCCATACATTGACTAGGTATGACTATGTGTTCCATACATTGGACACACGTCACAGTGTGTTAACAAAGGCCCAAAACAACCATTTCTGATACACTGCCTTGTCAATAAAAAACACATCTTTATTGCATCATACCCAAGTGAAGCAAAGTATTATTTCTTTGACGTTATTGAGGTTGGATTCCGAGACAGTTGCACACCCCTAACTATTTTGATGTACCCATCAAAATATAACGTAAAAATATGTCAATTAAGCTTTGTCAATCCTGCAAGCATCATCCAAGCTGCTTGGAGCTCCATCGGCTTATAATAACTTACCCCTCTGCTGCCGCTTATTGCCTCCTACTGCCTGATATCACAAGGTCTCTGGTAGAAGTTAGGAGGGAGGAAATATAACGCCAGAGGCTTGAATAAGCTGACAAACGACAAGTTGGTACTCTTCCTCCCATGCTCCTGCCCAAGGACCTAGTGAAGTCGACGGAACGGCAAGCAGCTTGGATGATGCTCACAGGAGCGCCCAAGCTTGATTTCCATATTTTTATAAATCGATTTTCAGTGTTACTGAAGAGAAGATCCTGTTTCATGATTATTCCATCGGCATGTAAGTCCGATTAACTAAAAACTACCTGGGGCCAGTGGTAGTATTTCCTTTAAAGATTATTTTTACAAGCTAGAGAAACGTCTCTATGTTAACTAGATATATGTTACATATCTAGAAATGTACTGGCTATGATTCAACTGGGACCTGCCAATATTAGAATGGAGTTGGACCTCTGTTTTTGCATCAGTTATTGCAAACAAAAACCATAAGTGGTTGAACAAACAGAACAAGTGCAGACCTCTACATTATATCTGGTCATGGTAAACAATAACTGAAATGTGAATTGATTCTAAACTGAAACATACAGAGTGTCGATTTGATTTCAGACATCAACTATTTTCAGTCAGGGGTGCCACAAGAGGAGATGTAAATGTGGCGTTACCTTAAACCTGTTTTGGTGGTTATCTGGTATAGTTTCTTTATCTGGACAGCTACAACAGCTACCCATTGCTTCTTTAGAAGACCATGGGATCACTAGGGAGACAAGGAAGAAAATCATTATTACAGGTTATGCCATTTTTCTTACACATTCAATATTTTCAATATATTTAATATATTCAAATATTTTTTTTTACTTTAAAATAAAAACACAGTTAGCAAATAATAAGGAAAAAGTTACATTTTACTCCAGGAAATCTTACTTTTTTCCTTATATTTGCCACATTTTGCTACTGCATAAATATCAGCATCTAGGGACGGACAGAGCTCAGTTTCAATGACCTGTTGTGTCATGCACAGATAATTCAACTTTTTTCCACCCATATTTTAAAGTCATTTATGCTATATATTGTATGTTAATGTAAACATGTGACCAGTAAGTTGTGTAACATTTGAGGCCTCATGCACATGACCATATGGGGTCTGCGATAGCTGTGATCTATGGTGTCACAATACACGGTGACTGTGCAAGGCCACTTGCCTTTCTGTCCTCCTCCAACCAGGTGTTTGCTAAAACCAGGGATCGGTTCGAGCCAGTACACAGTCGTGTGCATTAGGCCTAAGAAGGAAAAGTCTACAATCTATTACAGTCAATTTAGTCATCCATGTGGCATCATGCGAGTTGCCTGCAGCCACTTTCAGAACTTTCTACTAAATGCAGAGGTCCTAGGCGCAGTCCTCCCACCAGTGACCTGGGAGTGGTATTCATGGCATCTGCAGGACATCCTGAAAACAGCTACCGAGACTCCTTCGAGCAGGAAGTAAAGTTTACCGGAATAGGCAAAACATAAGAGACCCTATTAGGGTACTGTACCAACACTGGAAGACTTTATATGTGATAAACCCCTTAGATAGATCCCATTGGTAAAAAAAGATGTTGTCCATTTATAGATCTAATAGAAGGAAATGTGTACATGTGGCCTTCAAGCTCTGTTCATGTCTTGCTTTCAGCTTACATTTTTGCCCTATTCTAACATCGAAAACTAGAAAAGTGTCCTATTGTATAGGCACATGGTAGGACATCTCTCAAAGTATAAACTTTATGCTAGTTCATCCTGTTGGCTACTATAGTCTCCTTTGTTTCACGCAGTACTGACCAGATGGGGCTTCTGTTCGACAGTATAAGTCTATAGACAGCTTTAGCGTGTACGGCAGGGGCTTCACTGGTGTATATGCTGTACATGCAGGTTAAAAAAAAAAAAAAAAAAACTTTAGCCAATCATAAAGATGACATACTGGTGTTTTGCAGCCATGTGGAGACCAAAAGGACAGCAGAAAATAAGCCTATGGATACATTTCATGTACTTGACCTGATGCTTTCCAGCACGTATATATCCGCTAAATATACACAGCTAAAGCAGTATGAAATAAAATCCAACTAAAAATGATGACAATATTTACCATTACAATAATTCCCAGAAAATACAAGACTTACATAGATCTGGCCATGAATCTTTCTAGCCTCTGCTGCAGCATTAGGACGTCAGTCTCGTACCATGATATCATACCGTATTGACTTCTTAAGCAGCTTTTTATCCTGAAAAAAAAAAAACATAAGAAAATCAGTGCTTTGCAGACTACTGGCAACTTGCTTTACATTAAACATGATCCAAGGAAGCACGTTAGTGGCATGTTCCAAAAATCCTCTGCATGTCACTTCCCCGCCATCTCCCTGCCAACCCACACACAAATTCCCAGGCTCTTCAAGTTCTCAGAAATCCTATGTGAGGAATCATTTAACAGATATTTCCTATAGCAGCAGCTTCCCCTCCTTGTACAGGTGTGAGGATTTTAGGCAACATCTCAATACAGAAAGAAAAATGTGTGATCATCCCAAAAAGAAACATAAAACACAGAACTATATGTAGAGGAAAAATGTATGGAAAAACAACAAACAATGAAATATCAATGGAGAAAAAAAAAAAAGCATAGAAAAACAATAAATACATGAAATCAAAACCTGATAGTCCTATGCATGAAATCACTCAGCAAGAAAATATTCATCCACCTACACATGAGTAAACATTCCCTGGGACACAGCCTAGAGACACACACTGGCTTGTCTGTTCACTCTGCTTAAAGGGATATTACACAACACCTCAACAAAATCAGGAACACAAATTAACAGTAGATAGATAGGAGGCACACCTAAACCGGAGCCATTTAAAAATCTGATATACAAAGAAGCCCGCTCAATGCCAAAAGTGCAGCCTGTGTAAATACCATAAAGCGGGGCACTCATTAAACCGCTGCCAGGAAGTAGAAGAAATGTGCTGGCAACTAAACAAAAGGAGCTAGAGAATAGTAAACCATATAGGACAGAGATTAACCATTAATAAACTAAAGGGATGAGTCAGTAAGGACTGTACATGACACCCACAAATGTCATGTTATCCTATGCAAATACTGACATATGAAAGGAGCGGCAATGGAGAAAGTGCTCATCTCTGAAAGCTAAAATCAGAGAGAAGAAAAAGCTGCACCCACTTTATTACCCATCATGTATGAAATACAGGGCCAGTAAGTTGGTATTTTGGGTGTTGCCTTCACCCTCATCGCATACATAAGGCTGAGACGTTGCATAGCCACGTGATGACAATAGTGGTCTAATCTTTTGTGTAGCCCTAGTGAAGACATAAAAATGCCGGGTTCTCTTTACCTGGGCAATACAGATAATATGATGCCCATGAAGTAATGATCCGTCTATCCCCACATGGATTACAAGCCTTCTGTGCCTCATATTCTCAAAGTCCACACTACATTCTTCCCCCACAGTGCAAGTAACCCTGGCAACACGCCGCTTTTTATATGGGCACAAAGTCTGTTTAAGAGGTTCCTTGGCAACAGAAATGTCTCCCTCTCTTTTTTAAAAGTGGGAAAGGTCTTTCTCTGTAACTCCCACACTACTTATGGCAAACTTCAAGCAATATTTGTGCAGGGAGGAGGAAAAGGGACAGAAGGTCCACATCAAAGACAGATCCCACTCATACAAAGAAAGTAGTCGCGCTATAGGAGAGAAACGGAGGGGTCACTTGTACGACTAGCATCACATAATAATAATAAAAAAAAAAAACATTAGGCAAATGCTTCATTTATTTAAAAAAAACTAAACACCAGCAAAACAAACTCCTAATTTTTTAATCCACCAGCATTTTTGAAAAGAGGAAGAGGAAAAAAAAGGAATCAACCTCATTCATTTTTCCATGGAAAACTACAGACGATTGCATGATACGAAAAAATAATACAGCAACTCTCATCAAGCACTATAGATAGAACGCTATTTTATGTGCACTCCTTGGCTGCATTCACACATTGCGATAACAGCAAACACAATGTAAAATGTACTGTTAACATAGTGTAAATGCAACGTATGGGCGGGCGATATGGCTGTGGATAGATCATGTGATGCTATGGTTTTAAAGAAAACCTGCCATCACAAAGGAGCGTTGCCATTGCATCTGCTAAAACGCAATGTAACCTTAGCATGTAATCACGGCTGAAGTCAGTGGAATGCGTTCAAAACGCAACGCAGCATGTGAATGCGCTCTTACACCCAGCCCCTCAAGCAGTAATGTAAGGTGTTCTGGTCTCATCTGCACACGGATACAGGGGATCTAGAAGAGGCAAGCAATTGGGAAAGGGGGTATACTTGTTATTGGCCATTGGTAACATTTTAAAGGAAACATGGAAAAATTTAGGGGTGGGCAGTGCCTGGTTGGTTGGAAGTTTCTGTGCCCCTGTAAACAAACAGGGTTACTGGCTGGAGAGATGGAGGTGCGGGACACCGGGAGGACCGCAGTGGTAAGTACATGTTTATTGGCCAGATCCTCTTGGCCAGATAAGGATATGACAGAGGTATATCAGAGGTGAAGCCTCCAGCATCATAAAAATGTCTTACTTTGGAAAATCTGTGGTCTGAATGCAAATAAAATTACTGAGCACCTCACGGTTTTCTAGATCTCTGCTTGCTGTCCTGCTATAGAAAGCTTCTAGGTTTAATTCCAGTGGACAGAAATCTGACCGTGGTCACACAGGTGCGCGGCGCGTTATATCACAGCTCCAATTACTCTGATATGCGCACCTGTGTGACCACGGTCAGATTTCTGTCCACTGGAAGTAAACATAGAAGCTTTCTATAGAATGACAGCAAGAAAAGAATAAAAAAAACAGAGGAATTTAAACAAATTCTTTAACTTTTCATCATACAAACAATGACATTAATTTGTTGAAATGGCAAAGCTCTCTAAGGTTCGAAGCATCCTCTCTTCTCATCCACAATTTTACAGGGGGAGCAGGGCACCTCAATCAACACGCACAGGAGGTGCGGAACATTTAAAATGCAAGAAATGTACATGTTACATTTGCATATTAATTAAAAAAAGTTTCCTCTGCATCAGGGTGACACATTTTATCTACAAAATTATGCTTATAATCAAAAGAGAATTCACCTATAAGACAATATGCGGACAGGTTCCCTTTAAGGCACTTCTTCAAAAAGAAAGAAATGAGAAACCAAAACGCACATGCATATGGAGAGAAAGCTTCATTCTTATTATAGATGAGATCCTTTGTTCCTAACCAGCTAAAATACTGACAATTTAGGGAAAGCAATTCCCATGATTTCACCCACTTATGCCTATAATTCATAACATATAACTTACATCTGCTTAATCGGTGCCACCCTTTATGCCAAGTACAGTTCAGAACCAATGAAGTCTGCCTCCATTCTGCACAAGGGATTGCTCCAATATTGTTCACCCGTTTACTTGTGGACTTCTTTATAAAAGGACAAGTGATGTTTTATAGGCTCTTTAACAGCTTGGGGGATCAGTGCCCACGCTCTTGTATTTCTCTTAACCTTGGCTAAAGCGGCAGCTTTATTTGCTGCTTGCAGAGTCTAACAGGTACATCTTACTGTGCAAAAATAACACAAGGTTATTGATGGCTTACAAGTAATCTCCATGTCCATTACATAACATTTACTAAATTGGACTGCTCCTCAAAGGGAAGGTTCAGTAAAGAGTTAAACATTACAATTATTAAATTCTGATTTATACTCCATAACAAGGAATCAGTTTGGCAAGAGGAGCCCCATTGCAAACAAAGATACGGATTTTATAAAAAAAAAAATTAAAATGGGCCCTGCAAAAATCCATGTGCTTTCCCTTAAAGAGGACCTTTCACCCATAATTTCGGCACTAGGAGCTGCTTACTAAAGTAAGCAGTTCCTAGTCCTTGAACAAACGCAGTGTTAGAAGGATAGCGTTACCAGAAACCTCTGGCGGCGGGGTACAATGTAAATGTCGGACCGCTCGCAAAGCTGTCCAATGTATTAATGAAGGGGCGGTCCGAGGTGCTGCCTCTTCCCCGGACCACCCCGCTTGCTCCATAGGCTGGCGGCGACTGCCACGCGTCATGCGGCAGTCACCGCCCGTAACCACACCCCTTACTTTAGTAAGCAGCTCCTAGTGGCGAAATTATGGGTGACAGGTCCTCTTTAAGCCGCATTAGATAAACAAAACAAATATTCAATTGTATGCAACAAACCTCTCTTAGGGAAAAAAGGTGGATATCTGTGGAGAAACTATGTACCTGATGTAATAGGTCAGTATAGACACCAAGTATAACACCCCTCATCACCCTGCTCTATATTCTTCCTGTTTTGTGTGAAAAAATGTAAAACTAAAGAATTAAAGCACACCTGTCATCAAGAATGTTATTTTAAGCTGGTGACAGGTTCCAATAGCCTCTGAACCATATTATTCGGAATCTTATCACCAGCAGTGTGTGGTGCGAGTCCCAGGGGAGGGGCAGATGCAGCCCTTTCCTACCTGTTCAATGCACTTAACAGGAAGTGAGCGGAATGAGTGCTGAGGAGACTGATACAGGCACACACAGATGCTGCAGCTGCCTATCCCAGAGACTCACCACATGCTGCTGGCAGGAAAACAGGTAATGCAAATTAAACTTTTAACTACTGAAATTATTCAGAACGCTGACTAAGGCATTTTAAAAATCAGAATGGCATAGGTCACAAGCTAAAAATGGCATTCCTGGTGAATGGTAAAGTTTGCTTTTAAAAAAAGATAACCAAGGCAATCTTTGTATGGCTGCAAAGGTTACTGTTGTGTGGTATATCACAGCCCTGCAATTCCTGCTGCTGCTAGATTACACAGTCAGACGGAGAAAGGAGAGATCAGGGGGAGAAATGTTCTGCTCACTGTAACAGTGTGTGAATCTCGAGCACTGAGGGGCTCTGGTAAAGACCCTAGAGCACTTATGGCTCATGAGCGGAATTTAAAAAGTCTATTCTAGAAAGAAGAAGGGCAAGTATAACAAATATAAAGATTAGCACAGTCACCGGGGATGGCTCTATGAGTAAGTATCCCTGGTTTATGGTTTTGATGGTAGATTTTCTTTAATGACTTATTGGAATAGGGCAATAGGTTGACTTGCAGTTAGGTGAAATAGGATTTTAACATTGTATTACATCTAGCCTAGATGCTACGATCTGAGACATTCACTTCTATAAGGTGGCATCTGTGGTACACCTACAGAGAATGCATACATATTTTCTACAATATGACACCCAAGTCCTGGGCTGCACATTGCATTCAGTCAGTGCACACTCCCATAATGATTGGGCCAATTCATGCGTTTACTGACCACCCACCACACAAAGAAGACCACACAAGCTCTTGTGCATAAGGGAAAGGAACTGCTCCTGCAAGCCCAAGAAAAGAGAACTGTGAGCTATTCAGGCGTCATTCAGAGCAGCAGAGCTGTATCAAGCCCTCACTCTGTACAATGTGTAAAGACACTGCACTGTGAGGAGTCTCAAGTCACAGCGACAAGCAGCTCATACAGAAAATACATTGCACTCATTTACTGACATTACCTAATAAGCAAAAGGCTCTCCATAGTATACCATAGTAATATACCATAGTAGATTGTTTGATTCTTTAAGTTTTACAGGTCATACAACATTTAACATCTATAAAGACAGATACATTAGCCGATTCATCAATGACGTTTACTCCTAGCCAATTCTTCTCCGGAAATGTATACCTGTTCTAACTGTAACAGAACTATACAATAAGCTCTCTGCCATATTCACTGGCGTTGTGTGAGGGTTCATAGGTATAGAAACCTCAAGGTGCATCTCAAGTAAATACTAAACTATAAATCTAAGACAAAACAGGACAGTTTCAGGAGGGAAGAGGGGACAGAAATATACAAAAGGCCTCCCTATACTTGGGGGATCATGATGCCGTCCCCGGCAAGGTGGATATCCAGTAGGCACCCCACGGTCTCCAGACTTTATCAATTAGGTCCCTCCGGTTATTCATGGCGGCTGTCAGGGTTTCCATACTCCACACCTCCCGAATCCTAGCCATCAAAATGTGATGTCATCAAGCATCGGGTCGATGTGACGATGTTCAAGATCAGCTTCCTAGTAGCTTTAGCCAACGGGTATTCAGTGACATGCAGCAGATAGAACAGTGGGTTTAAGGGGATAGATTTGATGGTACAAGTCACTAGAATTGGTGGCAAATGGGTCAATTATTGAAATATTGTAATAAACATTATTGAAGTACACAGCCATATGGAGTATCGTAGCACAGTGTAGCTAGCTGTATATGCCCTGCTCAGATTTAGAATTTTCCCCTATAAAATTATACCACATCTTCTGCCAAAAAAAGTCAAAGTTTTCACACGCCTACACCCAATATAATTGTTTCTACTGTGTCAATGTTCGCTCTCTGCCAAGAAACAGTCACTAAGTTGTACAGGGATTTAATGTAGAACCAAGAATATGTGATATAGACAAGCAAGCAGTCTCTAATAGTCATCAACATCTTTCCAAGTGATACAAGCCTATAAAGCACAGGATTAGCTATCCAGCCTCCGGGCCCAGGTAAAAAGTGTTATCAGCTGAAAGATTTCGTGGAGCATTGGGGCGTTTTCCAATAGAAACAACGCTTTAATATCAGTTTTAACGTTGGAACGGAATAAATTATGTATTTAACCATACAAGATTTGGGAAAAGATAAACATCTACTTGGTAACTTAAAATCAGTTAGTAAGAGAATGCCGGAGAAAACCGTATTAGTGCAGTTTTACACTGCCATGGTCGCTCAGCGCATCACAGATCGCCCGGTGTCCTATTGCACAGACAGACCACAGTGCAGAGGAGGGGACTCCAATCACCCTAGTTACAATTTGGCGCAGCTGTTAAGCCAGGAAGCAGGGAATCTCTGCATCATATGTTATTGTGATGCACAGAGGCAAGTCCGTGGAACAGGATACTGCACAGGACAACCTCTGCAGTGTGCGGGAGCCTGTATAAAGAACAGAAAGCATCTAACCCATTTATTTTCGACAACCTTGCAGGTTCCCACTGGAGTGGTTTCCATGTACCAAACTTATTTCTAGATCAAAAGACCAAAAGAAGTGTGTCATTTAAGTTATCACAATTGTGTCCAACAACTAAGGTATTTTGCCTAGAAGGGGTTTTCCAGACTCCCACTTAGTTTTCAAACAAATTCCATGCTCTACAGTGGGTGGTGCATTTTGCTTCTGGCCTCGTACAGTGCAGCATACATTGCTCTAGCCCAGTTATGGTAAACCGTTTAGAGATTGAGTACTCAAACTACACCAAAACCTACTTATTTAAACGCAAAGTGCCAACACAGAAGTTTTTAAAGTAATTTATAGCCAACTGCTCTGCCACAACTTCCACAATTCACATGAAGACAAGATTCTTAATCCTTTCACGACCCGGGAGGTAATAGCACATCACGGGTCGGCTGCATGGAGAGGGCTCACTGGCTGAGCCCTCTCCATAGCTGATAAGTCTTTGTTGCATATCGCAGCAAACCGGTAACACCCGTGATCGGTGCTAGCACCGTTTTACATTACTGCCGGTGGCTTCAAAAAGAGAAGTTGTCGCTCTGGATTAAGTCCATTCATTACTATGTGCTAATTACACCGAAGTATGAAAAACTTATTAGCGCCAGAAGATGGCAAAATCTGAAAAAAAAATGTTTGTATAGGAGGTTTTAATTTTTGTAAAATGTATGAAAAAATTTGAAAAATAGAAATGAAAATACAAAAAAAAGGGGCCAAGTCCTTAGAAGGTTAAATGTACTCAGGATAACAAAATAAAATTCACTGTTATTAACAAAAATACAGCATTTTACATATATAATTCGAACCTGTCCAACAGTCCTGATAAACTCCTGACTATGGTCAGGCAGATTTCTCTGGCATTAATAGCTTCTCTTCTACTGCATGGGGGCATGGCAGTGCTGACTGTGTTTTATTGATTGGGTAAGGTAGCAGTCTTATAGCCATCTCATGATTCTGATCAGTCTCATCTCTCTTTTTCTATGTCTCAGATTCTAGCAGAATGTTCGGAAGCTAAATAAAAGTGTAGATAAACCCTGTACCCTGATAATCTAAGCACATTGCCAACACACAGCATCTCATAGCACAGAGGGATCATGAAGTGTCTGCTCAGGGAGTCCCCGTCCACACTGTTAAATTTTACGCTGACCATCATTCAGTTATAAGAGCTAAAACAGCAATAAGTGACAAGTTGCTAAATAAGGGGTTAAAAATCATCATTATTGTATAAACATGACCAGTGGATTAAAATTTCAGAACTCTTTTACATGAGCAAACCACTTTAAATTAGTGCTGCATGACCAGGGAGAGACTGTGCTGTGGTGATGGCTTGGGTGCCTAAAGAAAGGGCTGAGTGCCACCAATGCCTTAGGTTCACTGCTACTGCACTAGCTCTTACCCAAGTTTCCCAAGTTGTAGTCAAAGTATCTTTATTCCTTTTATCCAGTTTACCTTTTTTTATCTGTGACATGAACTTTTGCAGGATAACTGCCTTTTAAAAAAAAACAAAAATATAGAATTAGACTCACCGGTAATTCACTTTCCATCTAGTCCTCCATGACGGCCCACTTGGAGGATGCCCCTTGACCTCTGTAGGGACAGGAAGCAGAGAGGTTAAAAGCCTCCCACCCGCATCCTCCCGCCAGTGTCTACCAAATAACTACACCGGTGGAAGGTACAACAAAATTTTATTTTGTATGTTAAACATTCACATACATACAGAATAAGTCAGGGAGGGAATATATATAGGCCGTCATGGAGGACTAGATGGAAAGTGAATTACCGGTGAGTCTAATTCTATATTTCCAATACGTCCCCCATGACGGCCCACTTGGAGATCTACCAGATAAGTAGAAGTTTTTAGGGTGGGATGACAGCTTGTAGAACTTTCCTGCCAAAGGAAAGATCTTGAGAACAAGGCAAATCCAGTCTGTAGTGTTTTATGAAGGTGGATGATGAGGCCCAGGTAGCGGCCTTGCAAATCTGCTCTAATGATGCACCTCTTTTTTCAGCCCAGGAAGTGGACATAGCCCTGGTGGAATGGGCTTTTAGGTCCGTTGGGGTCTCCTTCCCTTGTTGCGTATAACAGGTGGAGATAGCTAACTTTAGCCATCTTGCTATTGATGTTTTTGAGGCTTTTCTCCCTTTGTTTTTTCGCTGGAATTGAATAAACAAGTTATTGTCTAAACGCCAGGACTCTGTAGCCTTTATATAAGCTAGTACAATTCTTCTTACGTCTAGAAGGTGCCACGAAGCTTCCCTACTAGTGGAGGGGTTTTCGCAAAAGGATGGTAGTGTGATTTCTTGAGTTCTGTGAAATCTGGATGTCACCTTGGGAATGAAGCCTGGATCTAAAGTAAGAATTATACGATCAGACAAAACTCGCATATAAGGCTCTTTGATTGAGATAGCCTGAATTTCACCCAATCTTCTAGCTGTAGTGACAGCAACAAGAAGGGTAGTTTTTAACGTTAAGTTCTTTATGTTGGCGCTATCCAGAGGTTCAAATGGTGGTCTGGAAAGTGCGTCTAGGACCGGTTTTAGGTCCCATGTAGGAACTCTCCTGAGAATCTGGGGTCTGATTCTGGAGGAGGCTAGGATAAACCTTTTGACCCACCTGTGCTCCGCCAGTGGACGATCGCAGAAGGCGCCAAGGGCCGAGACCTGGACCTTTAAGGTGCTAGTAGAAAGGCCCTGTTCCAGGCCTTTCTGTAGAAAGTCCAAAATCTGTAAGATATTGGGGTTAGATTGAGATGGAGGATTATCTCCACAAAATGTTGCAAATTTTTTCCAAATTTTGTGATAAATTGCGAACGTAACCTTCTTCCTACTTGCCTTAAGAGTTGTTACTACAGCCATTGAAAGACCCCGCGATGTCAGGAATTCGGACTCAGGATCCAAGCTGTTAGCTGAAGCCGTCCAGGGTCGGGATGTAGAATCGGTCCCTGGTGTAACAGGTCTCTCCGTGAGGGTAGTATCACTGGTTGCTGCTGGGTCAGAGATGTCAACAGGGGATACCAGTTCTTCTTTGGCCAATTTGGACAGATCAGTATCACCCTTGCCTGGTCCGTAAGGATTTTTCTGAGGACCCTTGCCACTAAGGGAATAGGGGGAAAGGCATAGGAAAGAGGTTCGACCCATCGGTGGCTGAAAGCATCCAGTCGATCCTTCGGTGCTCCTGCCTCCAGAGTGTAGTATCGATGGCATACCGTATTCTTCTTTGTGGCGAAGAGATCGATTTGAGGAATTCCCCACAGACTTGTCAAATAGATGAAGACCTCTGGATTGATGCTCCATTCGTTGGGAGAAATTTGTTCCCTGCTGAGGTAGTCTGCCTCCTTGTTTAGAACTCCTCTCAGGTGAGTTGCGGAGAGGGAGAGCACGTTCTCCTCTGCCCAGGAGAAGATCGTATGTGTTAAGGTGGAAAGAGTTGTCGATCTTGTCCCCCCCTGTCTTCTTAAGACACCGCTGTGGTGTTGTCTGATAAAATGTGTACATGGTGGTTTTTCAGGAGAGGTGTATTTAGCCTTAGGGCTTCCCAGATGGCCCGTAGCTCTCGATAGTTTGATGGCTTCCGGGATTGGGAAGGCGTCCATAGACCTTGGGCGTAATGGGAAGGGAAGACCGCTCCCCAGCCCACACTGCTTGCGTCGGTCGCAATTGTGAGACGCGGAAGACAGTGCCAGTGGACCCCGTTCTCCAGGTTCTTTCTCTGTAACCACCACTGTAAACTTCTTTTTACTGAGGATGGGATGATGACCTTCTTGTCCAAACCTGAGGGTCTTCGATCCCAACTGCTCAGAATCCAATTCTGTAGGATGCGAGAATGATTTTGACTCCAGGCCACTGATGGGAGACAGGCTGTAAGGAGTCCTAAGATCTTCATGGCTCCTCGGATTGATATAGAAATCTTCATTCTGAAGGAGCGAACGTGTTGTCTCAGATCTTCCGCTTTCCCCTGAGGAAGAAAGGACATCAGATGAGTGGAATCTAACATTACACCAAGGAATTTCTTGAGGGTGGAGGGAGAAAGATCTGACTTTGGGGTGTTTATTAACCATCCCAACTCTGAAAGCTTGTATATCGTAAGATCTCTTGCTATAATGAGATCTGAACTGTCTTTTCCCACAATCAGCAGGTCGTCTAAATAAGGGATGATAGATGCTCCCTGAAGTCTCAGAAAAGCAACCACCTCCGCCATGATCTTTGTAAACACTCTTGGAGCTGATGAAATCCCAAAGGGGAGAGCCCGAAACTGAAAGTGTAGGACAGAACCCTCTGGAGAGAGGACAGAAAATCTTAAGAATTTTTGAGATGATGGGTGAATTGGGACGTGATAATAGGCGTCTTGCAGATCTATTGTGCACATGCAGTAACCGGTGTAAATGATTTGGGTCGCAGATCTTACCGATTCCATGTGGAAACGTCTGTAAGTGATGAACTTGTTCAAGGCCTTTAAGTTTATTATCATCCGGTTTGACCCGTTTGGTTTTTTGACCAGGAAGAGGGGAGAATAGAAGCCCGTCTTTTCTTGATCTTGAGGGACCCGGGAGATCACTCCTGCGAGAATGAGAGATGAGACTTCCTGCCAGATGAGAGAATGGGTAGAGGAAGAGGTAGATAATAAGGGAGGCATAAATCTTGATGGTGGGGGGGTACTGAATTCTATCCTGTATCCCGAGTTGATGATATTCAGGACCCAAGGGTTTGAGGTAATACGAGACCATTGGTTGACAAACCCTAGAAGACGCCCCCCCACTCTGGCGTCACTGTCTCTTCCCTCCGGAGTTGTCAGGGGAATTTGAGAATAGAAACCCCCGACCTCTGCCGCCTTTAGGGTAACTCCAGCGACCCTGTTTACCTTTGCCCCGAAAGGTCTCCTTGGTGTTCCAGAAGGGACGAAATGAAGGTTTCTTGGAAGGTGCTTTGTTCTCCGGAAACCCCTTCTTATCAGAGGCTCTTTCTAATATGGCGTCCAACTCTGGACCGAAGACGAAATCTCCAGCAAACGGGATGCTGCATAGCTTCGTTTTAGAACGAATGTCACCGCCCCATTGTTTTAACCACAAGGCTCTCCTTGTGGCATTTGTTAGAGCCCCTTCTTTGGCCGCAAAACGGACGCCTTCAGCTGAAGCATCGGCTAGAAAGGCAGTGGCAGATTTAAGAAGAGGAATACTTCCTAACAGAGAAGCTCTAGGGGTGCCTTCTCTGATGTGGGATTCCAATTGGTTTAACCAGAAGAAGAGGGTTCTGGCAACTGAGGTAGCCGATAAATTTGACTTCAGGCTTGTCATGGATGTTTCCCAGGCCCTTTTAAGAAGGGCATCTGCCTTTCGGTCCATAGGGTCTTTGAGTTGCGCCGAGTCTTCAAACGGTAAGTCTGTTTTCTTGACAACCTTTGTCACCTGCACATCCATTTTAGGAACAGAGTCCCAAACTTTGGAGACTTCCTGATCAAAGAATAGATGTCGTCTAAACCCCTTGGAAGTTGTGATCTTCTTCTCTGGGTCCTTCCATTCTTCTGTAATTAACCCCAAAAGGGTATCGTTAACTGGGAAAACGCGTTGTTTTTTGGCTCTCAGTCCTCCAAACAATTCGTCCTCTCTAGATGTGCAGGGGACTTCCTCTTCAATGTCTAGAGTTTCGCGAATGGCCTTCAGTAGATTATCTAACTCATCCAACTGAAAGAGGTGACGTGGGTCAGTCTTTTGACCTACATCCTGGGAATCGATTTCTTCTGTGTCCACCAAGGAGTAGGAAGGGACTTCAGAATCATAATTTTCCTCCTCAGAGGAGGAGATGTCCGCTAATCTTGGTTTTTTTGGAGGGGGTTCCTTCTGTGTTGCCGAAGCCACTGAAGCCACTACTTTCTCCTCAATAAAGGATTTTAGTTCATCCATAAATGAAGTTTTTTCCTCTCGCATAAACTCTTCTATACAGGTTTTACAAATGGGCTTCTGGTAAGCCTCGGGCATAGTGCGAAAACACATATTGCATTTCTTAGCAGTACTTCTGCTCTTAGCAGGTTTGCTAGCTTTTTCAGATTTTTCAGGTCTGTCCTCTTTACCTTTCCCCTTAGTCCCTTGATCCTTATCCTAAGGGAGAAAGGTAAGGAATAACTAACTTGGAGTTCTAATATGATATACTACTAGAACATGCCATACAGCACCACTTACGTAACCAAGGGGGTGGAGTAGGCCCAAGTCTGCCTCATCAGCCATGTCAAAAGATGTCTGGGACGGCCAGGCCACCGAACGGTATATGCTCCAAAACAGACACCATTTCTCTGATAGAGCTAAACTTTATACCTTAACGGGGAGCCCATCCCCCTAGCTGGTGGCTCTGCTGCGCTCGTTCGCTCCGAGGCGCGTCTGACGTCACTTCCGGTCGCGGCCGAAGTCGTCATCGGCCGCAAAGAACTCTTGGGAACGGAGCTTCCCGCGCGGCCTCGCGTAGGCCCCATTCGGCTGCTGGAGAGGACCGCTGTCCGGATCATCGAGGGACCAGGGAGGGAGGACCCGGCCGCGGACCCGATCCGGAGGGGAACTACGACCTGCAATAGGCCGGCGTAACCCCGGTAAGTTTCTTCTCTAAAAAAAGAACATGCGTCCCCCCCCCCCCTTAGGAGGAGAGGAGCCTCTCTGACCTATCCCCTGTAGGGACAGGAAGACACTGGCGGGAGGATGCGGGTGGGAGGCTTTTAACCTCTCCGCTTCCTGTCCCTACAGAGGTCAAGGGGCATCCTCCAAGTGGGCGTCATGGGGGACGTATTGGAAAATTAGATTTTGACATGCTTATAAAATAATCGGTTTTTATTTTGGGTTTTAAAGGACATCTACCACCAGTTTACGGTTTAGAGTGTCCTAATTAGGCTGCTCGTTACATCTAGGGGATGTGGGGACTGTTTTTTAACATTTTTTCCGGCATCTTTAATAACGAAATATTAACTTTCTAAAACAACCCGAGGTGCTCAGGCAGACAGCGCCCAAGTGCCTCTCAGCTTCCCTGGGTTTTAATTTATGCACACCCCTGGCTGGTGATGTCAGATTCGCGGCATGGAGAGAGTGGGGCATGTGCTTGCTCCTTGTTCCCCAGCCGGCAGCAGGAGAAGGATTGAAGTATTTTAAAAACAAAACCCTCTAAACACTAGAGTAAGAATAGATAAATGCACCAGGGTAGCTGAACTGGGATAGGAATAAGCTTTGATAGCAGAAGCTGGCATCAGCTGGTGCCAGTACCCACCATCTCAGGTCTTGTTCTGTGCACCTGTCTCAAAAGGACTCCAAATCAGCATCCAAGCCAAGCAGATATTTTAAGTGGCTACAGCAAAGTCATCGATCTGCACACCAACTTAGAAGCATCAGTGGTACTACAGCTTTGTCTTATTCACTTGAATGGTGAAAAAAAGTAGTCATAGTAGTCACACATCCAAACAAAGTTCATCAATATTATCACAAATAGAATTTCCAGTGTCACAAGATTTCAGGAACAGCTAAAATCAATGTGTACTGCCACACAAGGCTCAGTGAATCCCATAGAAATGTGCAGACTTTATTTTACTTCTGTTCTAAACAATGCAGTCTAGTAACCATTTAAGTCTCTTCTTAAATACATAGGTAGTCTAAGCAAATACTAAAGGAATCATTTCTTCTATGCTGAAAAGCATCTGTAAAATCCTAGCTCCAGGTCCATCACTCCGGTTAATTACTACTTCACCCCCAAGGCTTCTTTAACTCACGTTTATGTTTATTCCTAGAACTCACACCAAAAAGGTCAAGAGAGCCAGCGGCTTCTGGCAGTTACAATCTGCGAATTGTTCCAGCTCTGCGCCACTTGAGAAACACATTTGGCACCGAGTAAGTCTAAGGGCTGAGTGTTTAAATAAGCCCAGAAAATACAGAGTCTCACTTATCCCCCGGCCGTTGGGAAGGTTTCACATCACATGCCATATGAAAAGCTCACATTCTTTGCTGCTCCTGGGATATGTCCAAACCATGACATTTTGAAGGAGCTGTGCGTGTTACAGATGGAAGGGGCAGGTATGAGGCCCATTTTCACCTATCAGCCCCCCAGATAAATGCTGACCTGCGTGGCTGTGTTCAAGATAAATATACAGCTGACAGAACTGAAAGCCTATGAGGTCATGTGAATAAATAAAGGCTTGACAAAACATAGCTTTCCTCTGTTGTAGTTAATACATTGAACCCAGATACCATGGGCAAAAAACACCTTTTTAATTTTAACTAAAACAAAAATAAACGTTAACGTTGATTGAGATTCCACAAGGAGTGGCCTCACATAAAACTCTGATCAAGGAAGACACTAAAGGCAAGAATACATTCTGCTGCTCACAAACTGATAAACCTGACAAGTAAGAGCATTTTTTACCCTACAAACTGTACTGCGAAGACTACCCCATGCAGTTAGATGTACAGATACCGGTATGCTCGGCTAGGTAGGCCACAACACTACCCACATGTACGTTTCATAGGATGTGCTATTACAGTCCAACTGCTGGACCCCCGCCAATCATCTACATCAATTTTTCCATGCGTAGTCTGATGCACTTTGCAGGGATTATCTGGAGATTTTTTTTTTTTTAAACGGGCCAAAAAGAGTAAAAATAATAAGTGATGCCTACCACATATTCAAGAAATATACACACATGCCAGGTCACCTCCATGGACAAGAATTTTTATCAGGAGGGGCCATCACTGTACCCTTAAAGCCATGGCACTTCACAGTGGTCAGACATATTGGTAGAGTATGCAAGGAAGTTATGAAACATATGTAGACATTTCCTCCACCAATCACAATATAACATGGTATACAGGCAGAGTATGCCAGAAGTCTTGTTGCTATGGATTACAGAGCAGGGTTGCACTTTGCATGGTTTGATTAGCTAATTTAATAAATAAATCATTGTGAAAGTAGGGACAGGTCTGGGCAATATATGCTTTTGTAAAACCCAAAATTCTGTTTACTTTGCTAATGTGGAATAATAGCAGAGGTATGTTAACTATGCACCAGCCATTCCACAACAACACATTAAACATTCCAGGAGATAGAGATGTATTATTATACTATGCAGATAATAACCACACTGTTCAACATGAGCCTAATTGATAGGAACTGGGGATACACAAGTGCTAATATGAGATGGACTCCCACACAAGTGGCTCAGGTAGTGCAGCTCACCCAGGATAGCACATCAATGCGAGCTGTGGCAGGAAGGCTTGTTGTGTCTGTTCTGTAGTGTCCAGAGGCTGGAGGATCTACCAAGAGACAGTCCAGTTCACCAGAGGATGTGGAGGGGGCCGTAGGAGGGCAACAACCCAGCAGTAAAACTGCTACCTCCGCTTTTGTGCAAGGAGGAACACGGCCAGAGTCCTGCAAAATGACCTCCAGCAGCCACCAATGTCCATGTGTCTGCACAAATGGTTAGAAATGGACTTCATGAGGTTGGTATGAGGGCCTGACATCCACACATGGGGTTGTACTCACAGCCCAACACCAAGCTTGGCATTTGCCAGAGAATACCAGGATTGGCCAATTCTCCACTGGCACCCTGTGTGCTACACAGGTGAATGCAGGTACACACTGAGCACATGTGACAGACCTGAGAGTCTGGAGACGCTGTGGAGAGCAATCTGTAACATCCTTCAGCATGACTGGTTTGGCAGTGGGTCAGTAATTGTGTGGGGTGGCATTTCTTTATAGGACTGCACAGCCCTCCATGTGCTTTGCCAGACGTAGCCCGACTGCCATTAGGTACCAAAATGAGATCCTCAGACTCCTTGTGAGACTATATGCTGGGTTCCTCCTAATGCAGGACAATGCTAGACCTCATGTGGTCGGGGTGTGTCAGCAGTTCCTGCAAGATGAAGGCATTGAAGCTATGGACTGGCCCGCTCTTTTCCCAGGCCTGAACCCAATTGAGCACATCTAGGACATCATGTCCCGCTCCATCCATTAAAGTTGTAAACTGCCCTTCTATGGGTTTTCAAATAAAAGATGCAGGTCCAATTCATGCACTATGGCTATAAAAGGGACCATATTCGCACATATGTGTGCATTACATAAGCCACAAACAATAGGCCCATGGTCTGTTATTAGCGACAGGCGTCATTGGCATGTGAGGTCGGCTCACACACCGATGAGAGGAGAAGAGATTACCCAAGCCACAAATTTTGGCAGTAAGAAAACCTTCCATGAGTTTTTTGGCTTGGAACACCAGAATGCTCAATGGCACTATGGAAACCATAGCTGCGGGCATGAGCCTATATAAATAAATATATAGGGACATGTGCTAGTCCCAAAAACCATCAGCTATCACAAATCCCCAATATACATTCCTACGCATGAGGCATTAAATTTAAGTAACTACTCCAGAAGCCCAGGCTACAAGCTCAAGAAATGTAAGGAACTTCATATCACTTTGATGGTCTGGAGGAAAATAAAAGAAAACATTCTTTCACTGTAACAAATGATTTAGAAACTGAAGTATGGCACTATATGGTAGGATCAAGCAGAATACCTAGGGTTAAAAGGATTTGAAAAAATAAAACCTAAAAATGTACAGTCCTTAAAATGGTAGCAATAAAAAGTCATCTCATCTTGCAGAAAAATGACACCTCATACAACTCCGTAAACTGAAGTATGAAAAGTTATTTGTGCCAGAAGATGGCAAAAAAATAAAAATAAATTCTTACACAAGGTTTTAATTTTTTAAAATGTATTAAAATACAATAAGACCTGTATAAGTTTATCATCCCTGTGATCTTACCAAACCAAAGAATGAAATTGGAGGTGTTATATGGAGCTCATTGTGAAATTCGTTATGTGCTTTTTCACCAATTTCACAGCATCTGGAAGTATATTTCGGCTTCCCAGTACAAAGCATGGAATAATAGATACCATCACTAAGAAGTACAATTTCTTACGCAGAAATAAACTTTGTCCATTTTTAATTGACTAGATTGCCTTTAACTGACTGGTTTGAGAGAATCAAAAATTTCACAATTATCAGAAAATAGAAAAATATTAATCCTTGTAAAACAGAACGCATAGTATTAAGATGTTCCCTTGTGTGCTTGCTTACTCTTGCATTTTCACAATGTCTTTAATATTAAAATAGTGCAAGCAAGAAAAGGAGGGACTGCAATCTGAAAAGAAATGGTTTAGCATTGAGAATTATTTGCAGATAATGAGCAAAGTTGTAATAAATTATGCATGTCCCAGTGCTGAAGCTATTGATTAAATGCTGGAAAATCGTCTAACAGCTAGGAAACACTTGGTCCCTGAATAACTTTTGATAAACTCTTCTTGAAGCTCATGCTCAATGGAGCGTTGCACATCTTTATATAAAAGCGCTGTGGCACTCTGCAGGAGAGCCCATTGTCAGGGGGCCGCCTGGCTAGCTTCCATTCAGTATGTCAGTGTGGCCAACTACAAGCCTGGCTCTGCATATATGATGGCTACTAATAAAGAGATCTACTGCACAAGTCATCGTCATACTGCTGCTCAGGTGGAAGAAACTGTGCATAGTCCAAACAAGGTACCACCAAAGATTGCAAGAAGTGACCAGATCCTATAAAATGCTACAATAACTAACATGCCTTGTATCACATCGATTACTTCAGTGTTCCCCAACCATTTTGGATCCGAGAACCAGCTGCATCCAAAACATTTTCACCAAAAAATTGTGTGCCTCGCATATACTTCATTTCTAACTCCAACCCATATAATGTCCAATTTCCTGCAGCCCACGGTCTTAAATGCCCCCTTTTCTGTAGCCCCCTCTATAGTTCCCCTTTTTCTGTAGCTCTTCTCAATGTCTTGATAAGGAGGGGCTACACAAAAGGGGACATTATAATAACGCTTTTCTATTGTCTTTGGCCTTTATATACATACCACATATATGCACATATATACACACACATACTACATATAAGTATAAGCCAACCCGAGTATACACCAAGGCAACTAATTTTACCACTAAAAAAAACTGGCCAGCTGCAGCCTCCCTCGTGACTAAACTGGCCAGCTGCAGCCTCCCTCGTGACTAAACTGGCCAGCTGCAGCCTCCCTCGTGACTAAACTGGCCAGCTGCAGCCTCCCTCGTGACTAAACTGGCCAGCTGCAGCCTCCCTCGTGACTAAACTGGCCATGCTGGTCGTGTCACCGGCTGATTACAACATAGCGGGTGCACGCAGACAGAGAGCATAGACATGACTCTGCCACACTGCCAAGAATCTGAGATGAAAAGATACCGGAGCCACGGGGTGAAAAAGAGCACCTGAGGTAAGTACCATGTTTTTTTTTTTACCTTGGCCCAGGACCTGATGTTCCACGGCCTCGGCCCGTGGTTGGAGACCACTAGATTACATGACTTGTATCTAAAGAAACTTCCCTTCAATGGTTGGAAAAAACTTGTGTGACTTAGGTTATGCCACCGTGTAACAAAATGGGCTAGCATTTTGCCCTATTACCTGGTGTTTACAGTTTGATCATCCAGCAGCACGCTGATACATGTAGCTCATTTAAAGGAAACCTACCATTTCAAATCGTCGGTGTAAGCTGTAAGCTCAGGATGAGCTGGTGCCGGTGCTTAGTTTCGTTAGTGTTATAAACCGCGGTATCGCGGTTTTAACACTTTTTAAACTTTAAAGCAGGAACTGCTTCGGCGCTGCGTGCGCCTACATAGGAAATGCCGCAGGCGTTGCGCGCTAGCACTAACGAAACTAAGCACCGGCACCAGCTCACCCTGAGCTGGTGCTCGGTGTTTACAGCTTACACCGACGATTTGAAATGGTAGGTTTCCTTTAAAGACAGACTATCCCAGCTCTTTACTTTATAACCTTTATAAAGCATCAGTGAATTGTCCCATTTCTACAGCGTACACAAGACGACATGTAAATAGACAAAATGACACAACTTCTAATAAGCTAAACCTGTGTTCATAACCTGACAACCAAAAGGTTTAGGCAGACCAGAACCATTTTAGGATGTAAACAACTATATTTTGGGGAAATTCTGATGATATCTTTACAAAACATAGAACAAAATGTGCATTTTAACATATCTGTGGAAAACAAATTTATGCTGGAATGCGATGGACAGCACAACAATACGTTTCTAAACTACTGTAATGTAAATCAAGGGATTAGTTCAAGCTCCAGCTAACCAAGATCAGAGGGTCCACGCAACAATGACATTCCAATAATCACAAAAGGCAATGCACCCTTGTAGAGTAGCAAACCACAAATAGCCCACTACAAAAAAAAAAAAAAAAAGTTGGTGGTGGTGGGTTGAAATTATCCCCAAGCACCACAAGTCACAGAAATCTCTGTGATTTGTGGTAACAGTTATCATAACAATCATTGTAAACCTATAATAAGGGCAGTGTGACAAACCAATCCAGCAGGATTACGTTACAGAATTATACAATTGAAAACACTTGGAATTATTTAGTATTTCACTCTCTTTCTAAAAAGTAGAAATTTAAGAATTAATTCTGCATAAACTAAATCTTACCAAGTATTAGGACAGTAACCAGCAGTATAACCCATAGAGGATATGTAACTGTTGGCTTCCGCCATGACTTGGGTGAAGAACCATGGATGTGGTGCAAAGGTTAAATTCCGCTACCCAAATCTGCAGCAATAACTAACATGCTTTGGGGTCTTCACTTGTGAATAAAAAAAGAAGCAGCTTGCACTACATTACAAGAGAAAAGCAGGCAGATCCGGCCTAAATCCAAAACGGGAAATTGCACTAGCTCACCAACATTCACCCTGTAGTGACTCTTGTATAAAACAATAAATGGACAGCTATTTTGATAACCCATAAAAGCCATAAAACACATTCCCTCGTCAATGAAAAATCAATCAATATAAAACGTTATCAGTGAAGTAAATGGCAGATCTGTTCATCATTAACAGGCCACTTACCAAGTATAGTTTTATCAGGTCTTAAGCCAAGCATTCCAACTACATGCGGGTGCCACAAGCAACATACACTATAACATAGGGTCATTTAAATGAATGGTGAGATACAGTGAGCTGTTCACATACAGTCATGTAAAGCAGACAACAACTCTCAATAGGTAACAAGGGCAGGAGTTGTCTGGAGTAAGTAAATCCATTCAAATATTTGAGCACTTAAATTAGTTTCCTTTGTAAGTTTATTTTCTATAATGCGAGAATGCCTTTAATAATGTGCCACAGTGGCTCCTTATCTCACCGATTAGAGGCTTCATCTTTAAGAGGCCTCTAATTATCTATGATGATTCTGATTATAGGATGGCTTAAACAATAAATGCATTTTACCTTTCAACTGCTGTGGAGCAGAACAGTTATTGTGCCCTGTAAGCCATCGCAGATTGAAGAGACTATAAGGATAGGTGACCAATATCGGAAAAGGAATTGGTGGGGCTCAATTGTCAGTACGGCTGCAGCACTTACTACTTATGGCTGTGCTTAGCATTGCATCTCAATGCTATTAACTTGAATGGGGCCAAGCAGCAGCATGGACATGATGTCACAAGCCTAAAAAATAGAAAGCAGACCTTGTTAGTGCAGTGCGGGCTCCCCACAATACTTAGGATGTATCCTAAAAACCTGTTATTTACCGATGGTGACATTTATCTCCTGTATTGTATACTGTCAATTAGTTGCATAACAGTTTCTAAATATATTTTATGCAGCTAAAGAAAGGTATTTTTTTTCTAGCTACAGAAAAGGTATAATAGAAAGCTGCACAACTCATGATTTGCAGCCACTCCTGGTTTTGACACACAAATTCAAGCAACACATTGACCAAAATAAGCGTGAATGAAGTCAAATATTTAAGTTTTAACTACACATAGAGCATCCTCGCCAATATGTGGAGTGCCAGGTATATACGTATATTATATATATTAAAAAAAAAAAAAATCATAGAAACTACCTCCATTAATTATCATCCACGTTTATCAGAGGGTGTAATGTTACGCTCCCAGAGCAAAATCTGTAGAGTAGCCCGACCACCTACCATGTACTGTTTATAATACAGACATCTCTAAGTAGATGTTGGGACCCGTCAGCTTTCAAAACCTGGAAGTGACCAGCCATCACTGCAACTATTCACAGTTTAAAGGGAGTTTGCTAATAGTTTTGTCCATAGGGTTACATATTGTTCCTAGAGGGATGTGTAACCATACTTTTGTCTAATTTGTAAAAAGCAGCAGGGCGTGGAAAATGCATTACCGTATTTTTCGGACTATAAGGCGCTCTAAAAATCCTTTGATTTGCTCAGAAATCAAAGGTGAGCCTAATAGTCCAGTGCGCCTTCTATATAAACCGTACTTACAGACAACAGCTGCCTTGAACAGTGCACAAGTCTGCCACCTGCTGGTCATTTATCCTTATAATCCGGTGCGCCTTATATATGCACCTAGACACTTTAGCAGGCATTTATTGATGGCACCATCATATACTCTGGTGCGCCTTTTAGTCCGAAAAATACTGTAACATTCCAGGATTGTAGCTGAATATTAAGCTTATATTGCTGTTCTGTGAGATCTCAGCCTAAGACCTCTTTAACTTGGGCATGTGCTTGGCCGGACCAGATTCACGACTAGCACACGGCCAGGTGGAGAAGGAAGGGGAAATGAGCGCTCCTCACCCATCACCTATCCATTGACAGCCGAGCAGCTCCATCATGATGGATGAGACACTTTGTGCTATAGCAGCCATCTAACTGAATATGACAGCAATTACTCAGAGAAGAGCGGATTAGTCTTGTAGCAGGTTTCTGAAGAGATATCACTGGGCTTTAAGTCCTACTGCTACATACCTCATTTGAGTATATTGTATGGTTTCAGTTCTCCAGGGTTACTTTGCAACTTAGCAGAAAAATTTTATAGACATACACTCTAAGAATTAAAATGCTACTGGCCCTTTAATCAGTCCTGTGACTTTGTCCCCGTGTAGGAAACACAGGACAGAAGATGGCCGCTGGTCAGGTGTCCACATCACATGTCCTGCACCTGCCTGGGCAGGTCATATGATCATCACTATGTTTGGTTGCATTCTGTTGGTTGCAGTTAATAATTATTATTATTTATATAGTGCACACAGATTACACAGCGCTGCACAGAGATTGCCAAAATCGGCCCCTGTTCGCCTTGGGGCTCACAATCTAATCAACCTACCAGTATGTTTGGGAGTGTGGAAGGAAACAGGAAGAAACCCACGTAAACATGGAGAGAACATACAAACTCTTTGCAGATGTTGACCTGGATGGGAATTGAACTCTGGAACGCATCCAATATGGCCAGTGTGTGGTGATGGGGGTTACACATCATTTCTCAGTAACAGAGCTGGAGAGTCTGTTACAACATCACTGTTAGCAAAGCCTGAGAGGAAGGAGCTGTTACTGAGAACTGAGGGATCATGGGACTTGTAGATAACTGCCTACTTTAGAACAGCCATAACATTTTGTATATCTTAAAAGCAAACTTTTTAAACTTCGCTTTGTGATTAACGACATGAGTTTTGTTGTATTCAATTATTTACAGCATTATGAGTTGTTACATTATATTCACGGAAAACCCCTTAAAGTTTTGCCAGCTGGATACAGAAAAGGTCTGCATTGCATAAATTGCTACAGTACAGCTCTAAAATTCGGCAATGATACAGAGATTCACTGAGGTAAAAAAAAATCACTTGCCAAGTGCCACTATACACCACACTACAGTGTTCAACACAGCAACAAAAATGTCACTATGCAAAACTCTTGGAAGATCCAGTAGGAATACATCACTGCCCATAGCACTAGAAATTATTTGTCAGATGAAAAAAGGTCATCAAATGCCCACTGGGCATTTGTGTGATATTTTACATATGAATTGCACAACACACTGTCCATTGGTTTTAGGAGTAGTTTTAGACATTTCCAGAATTTTGTGTTTAACCAGGGCATGTTTTGAAACAAACACTGTGGTGGTTTTACCAAAAACCTCAGGTTAAAAAAAAAAAAAAAAACACCATAAAATCATGCGTGTAGCAAAGGATGCATTGCCTATTCATGATACAACTTTTTGCAATGACTGTCCACACATGAACCCAGCCCTATAGGTGATCAGGGTGAGGCCAAGCAGAGCAAGCATGCCAAAATCTATAGATTGCACAATGACAACATTGCCAAGGTTTGTACTGAAAACTGGACTTTACGAGCCAGCCACAAGGTAGCAACAGAAGCACATGGGCTTGTGGATCCCCAGGAGCACAACAAAAGTCATACATTCCCTTATAAGAAGCACACATCAGTACAGCATCCAATAGCAATCGCTGCATGTACCATCAATCTATAATCTATCACACCTATAAGGACAATCAGTGTGTTAGATGCCCATTTACCACTATACAATGAAGGGGGGATATCAGCTGCATGCACACACATGCTGGTATATCTACTGCAGATTAATGATGACTTCAGAGTGCAACAATTTTGTTATTAAAGCCTTTGCCTCAGCTCTAGCTACGTGTCTCCTCACCCTTGTAAATAACCCCAACATTTCCTAAAATTCCAATAATTGAAAGTAGATGATAGAAAATATAACCAGAAGCAGCCAAGGTCTTATAACAGTGACGCAAATACACACTGATGACGTCATAATTGACCGCCAGATGTAAGCTTGTAGCTCGTGGATGAGCTCATCAGGCATTCGGCGCCCATGGGCAGCAAAACCAGCGAAATTTCGCCCTCACCACTCCCAGCACTGCCCACAGGCTGCACTGGTGATAGCAGGAGTGCACAGGGCAGCCATGTTCCCCCTCCCCACCGTGTCTCCCTAGTGCAGGCTACACGATAGGAGGAGTAATCCGGCCCGCTCGTTCTCTCTCCCAAAGTTACTTACGGCTCTCCATCGGGGACCGGGGAGGCTGCGTTCACAGCCGGGACTCGCTCCCCGGGCTCCAGGCCGCCAGCTGGACCGACGCTGCTCGCTGTGCGCAGATTCCGAACGTTACTGCTTCCGGGTCACACGAACACCGGCCGCGGGGACGCGCACAGACCAGCTGAGAACAACGCAGGGACGTGCGCGCTCGCATTGTGACGTCACCGGCCGAGACGTAGGAAGGCGCGAGAGCGACCGCCTGCCGCAAGTTTCTTAAAGTTACAGTGTAAGACGGTCTGTGATGTCAGAAGCCGCCGTGTGTGAACTAGTGGAGGGAGCGCAAAAAAACCCCTCAAGATATTGGGGGACTTTTGTCTGGTGCTTATTTGTGGTTTTTTCCCCAGCCATATTTATCAAAGTAGGTTTATTTGTTGGTCCCATTAATCCCCTTTTTTGCTACTTTTTGTCAAATGTTGCAGAAAGGACTAAATATACTGCAAAATGTTGCAAATAACTCCACAGAATCTAAGGGCAAAGAAAATTAAAACAAGAGTCGGATGTGAGAAACAAATCAGTCATTCTGTACACCTAATTAAAATGACAATGCTCCAACAATCCAGGCTCAATACACAAACCTTGACAAAATGTCTGGGCCAGCCAAGGAAATACACATAAGAAATGTTATCATACAATAGATTCAGGCAGCAGCTCTGCCACATGTTCCTGCCGATAGATCCAGAAGAAAGAGGAACGAATGGCTTACCATTGGATTTAGCAGTGAGGAGATCATTGGAGACTTTAGAAAGAACAGTTTCAGTGGAGTGGATAGAGCAAAAATCAGATTGTAGGGAGTCAAAGAGAGAGTTAGATGAGAGATAGCAGGTTATTCGAGAATGGACCAGGCGTTCCAGGAGTTTGGAGATGATAGGGGGGTGAGAAACTGGTCGGTAGTTAGCACTGGGTGGGTCCAGGAAAGCTTTCTTTAGTAATGGGGTAACAACCACATGCTTGAAAGAAAAGGAAACAACACCAGAATAGAGAGAGAGCTTAAAGATTTAAGTGAGGTGAGAAGTGACTGCTGGGGAGAGAGACTGTACCCAATGTGAAGTCACTGATACAGGTAGTGGTTCCAGCAGAAGAAAGGAGCCTGGACACTTTTTCCTCTGTGACTGGCTCAAAGGAAGAGAGCGCACAAGCTAGGGTACCAGAGGGAAAGGGATTAGTGGGGTGAGTGGATCGAGCAATTATTTCCTGACGGATGAAGTCAATTTTATCTTTCCAGTAGATGGCGAGATCTTCAGCCCCAAGGTCTGTGACAGGTGGCTGCACCTTTGGTGTTAGTAAGGATATAGCCATAATTTGTCTTCTGGAGAGAAGACTGGAGGAGACCTGCGCTTCTTGTCCACCTGGGTTCTGGGGTGGGCAGATACCCAAAGTAAAAATTAATGTGTTTGCTCCCAGATGGTTCTGAGATCTCAGACTAATTCCTCTACGGTAGGAACATTAGAGCTCTCAGCAAAATGGAGAGGATGTAGTCCATACACAATAAAAAATGGTGCGAAGCCAGCAGATTCAGTGTCCATAGAGTTGTACGAGAATTCCAGCCATGGCAGCAGGGTGGACCAGTCGTCCGGTCGGGCGGAGACAAAATGGTGGAGATAGCAGCCCAGAGTCTGATTAACCCTCTCGACTTGTCCATTGGACTGTGGATGGTATGCAGATAAGAAGTCCAGCTTCACTTGTAGTTGAATGCACAGAGATGGGAACCAAGATAACCATTTAAGATGAGATGGCTTGATTGGGCACAGGAAGTGCAGGAGCCCACAAAATCCCGTACATCCTTGACCAGATCTGGCCACCAATAGAAACGGGAAATGAGGGCAACAGAGCGGTGCACCCCAGGGTGCCCAGACACACGAGAACAATGTCCCCAAGTCAGTATCCTTTTGCGGAGGGCAGGTCGGACATAAATCTTACCAGGAGGAAGTTGCCGAAGGTCCACTGGAGCAGCAAGAACAAACCGTTCAGGAGGAATGATATTTCTGGGAGCAGGATCTTCCCCAACAATATCCAAGCTCTTCAGACCTAAACATCCGAGAGAGAGCAGCGGCCTTAACATTACCACATTGCTCCAGGTGTATTAACCCCTTAAGGACGCAGGGTTTTTCGGCTCATTTCTCGCTCTCCAACTTCAAAAATCCATAACTTTTTCATTTTTACGTGTACAGACCTGTGTGAGGGCTTATTTTGTGCGTAACAAATTTTACTTTCCCGTGATGTTATTTATTTTAACATGCCGTGTACTGCGAAGCTGAAAATAAATTCCAAATGTGGAAAAATTGAAAAAAACGTCACGTTCTTGTGGGCTCAGTTTTTACGACTTTCACTCTTCGCTCCAAATAACATGCCTACTTTATTCTTTGGTTCGGTGCGATCGCTGTGATACCAAATTTATATAGGTTTTATTGTGTTTTAATACATTTTCAAAAATTAAACGAATGTGTACAAAAAAGAAAAAACATTTTTTGCCATCTTCTGACGCTAATAACTTTTTCATACTTTGGCGCACGGAGATGTGTGAGGGGTCATTTTTTGCGAAATGAGGCGACGTTTTCATTGCTTCCATTTTGAGGTCTGTGCGACATTTTGATCATTTTTAATTTCATTTTTTATGTTATGTAAAAAGGTGTAAAAGTTGCATTTCGGACATTTGGGCGCCATTTCCTGCCTCGGAGGTCACCGCCGCCCGTAACAGTTTTTATATTTTGATAGATCGGGCATTTTGGGACGCGGCTATACCTAATATGTTTGTGATTTTTACTGTTTATTATGTTTTATATCCGTTCTAGGGAAAGGGGGGGTGATTTGAATTTTTAATATTTTATTAATTTTTTTTATTTTTTAAACTTTTTTTTTTCACTATTTTTTAGACCATCTAGGGTACATTAACCCTAGATAGTCAGATCGCTTCTACCATATACTGCAATACTTCTGTATAGCAATATATGGCATTTTTGCAGCACATTCATTACAATGAGCCACTGGCTCATTGTAACGAATCTGCAGAAGCCATGTAGCCTCGTGTCAAAAGAAGACCCGAGGCTACCATGGCAACTGATCGCCGCCCCCCCCGATGACGTTCGGGGGCGCGGCGATCGGTTGCCATGGTAGCCTCGGGCCGGCGGCAATCACATGGTTAATAGCCACGATCGGTGCAAGCACCGACCGCGGTTATTAGCGGTGGGGGTTTTCTGCAAAATGCAAAAACCCCCACCTCTGTATGAAGAGGACTCAGCCCGTGAGCCCTCTTCATACATCCCTTATACCTCTGAGCTGGTGTTAAATAAGCGTTAAGGGGTTAAAACTGGTGTGTGTGTGTGTGTGTATATATATATGTTTTCTTTGTTGTGTTAAATACAATTTCCCTTTTTTGATAGATAAAGTTTTTATCTATCTATTTGGGCTCTATTTTACGTTATGGGGTTCACCGCCGACAATAAACATTTTTATATTTTGATAGCTGTCATGGCAACCAATCGCCGCTCACTGATGACATTCTGCACACTTGCTGCCGTCTTTTAAATGCCACCAGCGGCATCGGTGGGGTTAAAGGGGTATTCCCATCAGGGCATTTACATTTAATTAAATTCATTTGCCATACGTAAACATTTCTTCAATTGGATGTTAATAAAAAAAATGTTCCTGTGTGCAGATAATTTCCTATAAATGTAGCCATGTTGTCCCTTAGAAATGAGATAGCTTCCTCGGATACGACCACGTCACACTCTGGCAGCGGTGGCCAGACTTGCGCTATAGAGTTCTGCCGGACCAACAGGATTCAGCGATCATTACCACAGGACGGCTTCGGGACATGCAGTAACTCCCAGACATTTCATATACAGAAACTTTTTGTGTCTTTGTGCAATCCCTCCAGTAGAGGTGGCCGTATCCGAGGAAGCCATCTCGTTTCTAAGGGACAAAATGACTACATTTATGAGAAATTATCTTCACACAGGAACATTTTTTTTAATAACATCCAATTGAAGAAATGTTTATATGGCAGATTAATGAAACTGAATCTGAGTGCCCAGACGAGAATACCCCTTTAATACCCGCTATTGGTTCTAGTTCCGACCGTGGGTATTAGCGGTGGGTGTTTGCTGCAATATGCAGCAAGCCCCACCTCTGTATTAAGAGGGCCCAGCCCGTGGGCCTTCTTCATACAGGCCCCGCACCTCTGCACTGTATATGTACGGCGTGGAGCTTGAATGGGATAAATAGAGTCACCACTCTTAGTAAATCTGGTCTGTTTTAATAAGAATAGTTCCTTTATATATAAAGCACACACAGATTATGCAGCGCTACACAGAGCTTGCCAAATCAGTGTTTTCAGGATGTGTGGATAGTTTTTTTCATGGTGCACTTTACCTCATGCTTTTGCAACACAATTGTGTTGAGTCACAGTAATAAATGTGGCACAAACTAGGAACACACTCCAACACGTCCCTTTAGGTGCACAGTTTTCAAAAATCCAACTGGGACACAATTGTGGTGCACTGACATAGTACATACATGTGCAAGCTCCAAAGACCCTTTTTTTCATGCAAACATGGACAAACAACTGGAGCAAACACAATAATATATCTGGGCCATTTACTTTAGTTTCTACAAAAGTTTTAATGTTTTAAAAGTGGATAGTGCCTTACAATAGAGCAAGGGAAAATGAAATGACAATAATTGTAACAATTGATACAAGTAGTGCAGCAGTGATAACAATTCAAAATAGTTGGGGGGGGGGGGGGGAGATCATGGCCAAGTTCAGAACAATAGTGGGTTCAGAACGATAGTACCAAGGTCCTTGCAAGAACCGGTGACCCTTGTTAAACAATCTACCGGTTCCAAATTCTTTCCATTAGCAGGCGTGTGTCCATCCTAGTCTATCGAATAAGCGGGTAATCCAATATTTAACCACTGTAAAGATAGGTCTGCTGTTTTCCATTTTGCTGCTATGTGAATACTGGTTGCTAAGGCTATGAACTGGACAACTGAACCAGGGGGCATACCCTATTGTGTACTGTGGCTGGTTTGTCTTCTAGTGGGAGCACCTCAGGGGTCACCGGTACTGTGCTTCCCAGCACAGAGCCTTTAAGGGATTTCACATTTTCCAGAGAGACTCTACAATAGCGCAACGCCACTAAATGTGGACCAAATGTCGCCCAACACGTTATAGCCAATTGCAATTGGTGGGTACATATTAGCTATGCGGGTGGGAACATAATAAGCTCCCTATAGTAACCCAAAGGAGATGTCCGTTAATAAAACCCGTTGGCTACCCTTTGCCAATGTGTTGCAACAGTGTCTCAAGTTTCCTAATGAGAGTTGTCAACCTATATGGAACTCCCACTGATCCATAAAGCGAGATTTGACGTCAAGTGGAGGAACATTGAAAATAGAGTATAACAGTGAGATTGTTTCCCTGCCAAATGGGTCATTTTAGCATTTATTTTCAAATACTGCTCCGATTTTTGAGGACGGACACTGAGGGATTGACTGTGCATAATACAGTAGTTGTAGAGTCAATAGTGCTCAGAGATAGCTACTTCATATTTAGTAACAATTTTATCATCAGATAAAATTGTGTCCTTTGATATCAATTGTCGCAACTGGCAGAGACCCTTTGTTCTGGGTCATTAACTGTAATGGGTCTATTGAGAAGACCTTTTAGCTTACGAGTGACTTCCTTTAAAGGCAATGGATGAGTGAAATTTATTTCATAATTACATATGTCATCAATATACAATATAATTTGTCCAGAGAAAATTAGATATTATTAGACATTATAAAATCAGGTCGCAGCAGTACAGTATATTCTTGCTCCCTCTTCACCTTACAGGAATATTCTTGATTATTGAGGGGGTGGTCATATGTTGCAGACAGTCTGTATGGTATAATTAATTTGCAAATGATGCCGTCTCTGTCTGGGACTGCTAGAGAAATTCTAGTGCAATAGGATGCACCTTTTATGGTCTGATCCTGTCAGGAATATGTGTGTCTTGGCAGCTTTTTACCACTCTGCCGCCGCTGAGTTCTGTTTACACTTGTTGGCAAATAGTTTTTGCTAAGTAGCCTACAGGCATAAAATGATGAAATGCACGGTATGATTGATCATTCTGCTGCACAGTATATGTAATGCTTATTGCATTATTATCTGTGGATACAAAATAATTGTTCTATTGAATAAATAATGTCTATGGCACTTTTTCTAAACCATTGTGATAAAATACTGGTCCGTTTCAGAGACACAAAGGAACTGGTAATACAGGTTAGTAAGCAAAGTTTCTGTAATCCTATTGCCCCGAGTTACCCTACTGTGAACAGATTTTCATCTGATTCCCAGGCGTGCCATGAGTTCAAGTGGTCACCATATAAAAGTGTTGGCATTTGTGGTAGACTTAAATCCTTTTATGTGGCATCCAATAACTGTATAGTTTATATAGAATCTGATGATGTTTAAAAAATATAGTAGGTCTCCCGAGTAGCTATTAGTTACAGTGATGCCACCAGTAGCCATAAGTCACAGAAATGTGGCCAGTAGCCCTTAGTCACAGTGATGTCCCCAATAGCCACAGTGCCTGCCCTCAGTAGTCATGGTGATGTCTTGAGTAGCCATTAGTCACAGTGATGCCTCCAGTAGGCATTAGTCACAGTGATGTCTCCAGTAGCCATTAGTCACAGTGATGTCCCCACTAGCCACAGTGCCTGCCCCCAGTAGTCATTGGTAATGTCCAGAGTAGCCATTAGTCACAGTGATGTCCCCAGTAGCCATTTGTCACAGTGTTGCCCCCAGTACATTTTAGTCACAGTGATGCCCACTGTAGCCACAATAATGTTCCCAGGAGTCACAGAGATGCCCCCACTAGCCACAATAATGCCCCCAGTAGTCACAGTGATGTTCGCTGTAGCCACAATAATGTCCCCAGTAGCCAGCAGTCATCCCCCTAGTAGCCAGAAGTAATATCCCCAGTATCCAGTAGTCATGCCCCTAGTAGCTAGTAGTCATATCCACTGTAGGCAGCAGTTATGCCCCTAGTAGACTGTAGTAATATCCCCAGTAGCCAGAAGTCATGCCCCTAGTAGCCAGTAGTATTATCTCCATTAGCCAGAAGTCATGCCCCTAGTAGCCAGTAGTATTATCCCCAGTAGCCAGAAAGCATACCCCTAGTAGCCAGAAGTATTATACCCAGTAGCCTGAAGTCATGCTCCCAGTAGTATCAGCGACCCCACCGTGCAGATTGAAAATAAAAAGGTTTACACTCACCATGAATGGGTTAAATATAGGAAAGTAGCGATGGCCAAAGGATGAAACATAGGCATCATAAGATGATAAAATACATAACTACTAGCATCTATGATATTTCTATATTGTATACATAATATCCAGAAAGCTGTATTTTTATCATATTTGCTGGAACCAAGAAAAGAGGGAGATCTCTATATAAGAAAATACACCCAAAAAGTCACATAATCCACCCAAAAACGCATAATCCAGTCCTATGTATACCTTGCGTTATCCTGCCAGTAAGAACACAGACACGCCGCGGTCAAGAACACCTCGACGTACATTTCACTCTACGGCTTTGTCAGGCAGTTTTTGTATTAACCCCTTAACGCTCTGCGCCGTAGCTCTACGGCGCAGAGGTATAAGGGATGTATGAAGAGGGCTCACGGGCTGAGTCCTCTTCATACAGAGGTGGGGGTTTTTGCATTTTGCACAAAACCCCCACCGCTAATAACCGCGGTCGGTGCTTGCACCGATCGCGGCTATTAACCCCCTAAACGCCGCCGGCAAAGTCGCCGGCGGCGTTTAAAAGACGGCGGCGCGTGGGCGCCGCCATCTTTTTTTCGATCGCCACGCCCCCGAACGTCATCGGGGGGCGGCGATCAGTTGCCATGGTAGCCTCGTGTCTTCTTTTGACACGAGGCTATCTGGCAGCTGCATATTCGTTACAATGAGCCAGTGGCTCATTGTAATGAATGTGCTGCAAAAATGCCATATATTGCAATACAGAAGTATTGCAGTATATGGTAGCAGTGATCTGACCATCTAGGGTTAATGTACCCTAGATGGTCTAAAAGATAGTGAAAAAAAAAAGAAAAAAAAAAGTTTAAAAAATAAAAAAAATTAATAAAATATTAAAAGTTCAAATCACCCCCCTTTCCCTAGAACGGATATAAAACATAACAAACAGTAAAAATCACAGACATATTAGGTATCGCCGCGTCCCAAAATGCCCGATCTATCAAAATATAAAAACGGTTACGGCCGGCGGTGACCTCCGAGGCGGGAAATGGCGCCCAAATGTCCGAAATGCGACTTTTACACCTTTTTACATAACATAAAAAATGAAATAAAAAATGATCAAAATGTCGCACAGACCTCAAAACGGTAGCAATGAAAACGTTGCCTCATTTCGCAAAAAATGACCCCTCACACATCTCCGTGCGCCAAAGTATGAAAAAGTTATTAGCGTCAGAAGATGGCAAAAAAATTTTTTTCTTTTTTGTACACATTCGTTTAATTTTTGAAAATGTATTAAAACACAATAAAACCTATATAAATTTGGTATCACCGCGATCGCACCGAACCAAAGAATAAAGTAGGCGTGTTATTTGGAGCGAAGAGTGAAAGTCGTAAAAACTGAGCCCACAAGAACGTGACGCACGTGCGTTTTTTTTTCAATTTTTCCACATTTGGAATTTTTTTTCAGCTTCGCAGTACACGGCATGTTAAAATAAATAACATTACGGGAAACTAAAATTTGTTACGCACAAAATAAGTCCTCACACAGGTCTGTACACGGAAAAATGAAAAAGTTATGGATTTTTGAAGTTGGAGAGCGAGAAATGAGGCGAAAAACCCTCCGTCCTTAAGGGGTTAAAGATAAAATCGGAAGCATATATACTGAATAAACTGGTGGATACACTACACCTGTGCTGGGATGTGATGGCGCACTTCCGCTGTGATGTTTGAGCCCAGTTACATGACCGCGCTCATGACCGGACCAAGAGCCGGCCTCTGGGTGACGTCACCAGGTGTAACCTGGCAACACTAGTAAGTGGCGCAGACACAAGACCCGGCATCGGGCAAACGTGGGGAGCGCGCTCGACCCCAACATAGGTTAGTGTTACTACAAGACAGCAAATGTGTGATATGTGTTACAATAAATGTGGAGCCCTAAAATTGGATACCCGAAACAAAGAGAGGAAAGGGCAAAATAATATGCCTCTCTTTCCTACATGGGAATATAAAGATTATAGCACACCTAACCATTAATACATGTGAAAAGGACTAAGTGATACGTGAAAGCATCATCACAATTAATACAATATAAAGATTAATAAAACTGTGTACTTATACAGACAATTCCATATATAGCTAATACTTAACAACAATTCATTATATGCAAACATGTTATAGTACAATTAAAGTGCAATATAGTGCATAAAGTGGTATATTATTGTGCAACATGTGATCATACTATGATAAAAAATGATTATAACTACAACAGTGATACTTCTTAAAACGTGTTAATCCTCCTCGTTATCTATTTGTTCATAGGCATCTCTCATTCCAGGGATTCTCTGGATCTAGAAGTTGTCTTATACATCACAAAAATCATTGCATGTCCCAGATAGAAAAAGAACAACCTAATAAAGAGACACAAAATATCAACATACAAAAAACAAAACATAGGCTTCCGAAAAAATATAAAAATACCAAAAGTTATAAAGAATATAGCACAAATTAGGAATGGAGCTCTAAAAAAATTCACAAAGAAAATTCGCAAAAATGGTCTAAAACTCACAGATTCACTGAGACCAAAAGGAAAGTGTGTACTGAGCATCACTTTCCACTTGGTCTCTCTTTGCAGAAGGGCACATTTGAGACTGGCTCCTGTGCTCTGCGGCCCACAGGGGGAGGGAGCCTGCGAGCCACATGCAGGCATCAAAAGAGCAGAAAGTGACTCACGGGCCAGAGATTCCTCACCCCTGCTGTAGGGTATACGTTCCTGCAGTTGTACTTTTCCTATATAACATCTTCATGACATTTTACTGTAGTTTAACTGTGAGGAGGGTGGTAAAAAAAAACTGCTGAGCATTTCGATTCTTTTTCTCTGAATCTCACTGCCAGTTTCTTATACACCTACACTTTTCTGGGATCTAGGGAACAGCTTGAATTTAATCTTTGCCTGAGGCCACACAGCAGATTACAGTCACCGCCTCTGCATACATTCCCTTTTTATGTGTAAAAATGTTGGCATAAAGGGACTCGCTGAAAAAACTGGTAATACAGTACACAGGAGTCTCTCTAAAAAAACGGATGACTAGTTAGTATTGCCAACAGATTAACTATGAATCCCCTGCTTCTCAAAGAGGTTAACTGACTATGTTAGCAAATTATGTTTTTTCTTATTTCTGGCAACATATACTGTTGTGTAGGTGTGAATAGCCTACATCCTAAAGAGAAAAAACATGTTCAGGACAAGAATTATGCACAGGATTTGTGTCTAACTCTTGACAGAATCTCACAACACTCGGCTGTAAACCCATGGGCGTACAGACCTCGGTCACAGGAGTTCAAAAATGCTAGGAGATGAAGGGGGCCAGCACCCGCCAGCCCACAGTAGAGGGAGAGACAATTACATGTTTTAAGACACAGGCAATTCATGACAAGAGAGGCACAGGTATACAAAAGTGTGGTCTGCCTGATATGCTTCTGCTTAAACTGCAACATTGAAAGCCTGGGGAGAAGAAGCCGTGGGGAGCACTGGAGCATGGGAATTAAGGACAGCGTTCTCTGCATAAATCATTGGGGTGGGGACAGGGGTTAGTAGCTAGGGGTTCAGCACAGTGGGAGCAAAGAACATTTAAGCGGGCACCCCCAGTTAATATTTGTGTAATACAGTACAGTGGTAAAAGTGTCCCCTCAATGTCTTGGTTTCAAAAGTGTGATGTTATTGCACCACCTACACTGGGAAGCAAAAATCCATTCTGTGGTTCTGGAGTCCTATAAAGAGGGGTTCTAAATAGAGATGAGCGAGCACTAAAATGCTCGGGTACTCGTTATTCGAGACAAACTTTTCCCGATGCTCGAGTGCTCGTCTCGAATAACGAGCCCCATTGAAGTCAATGGGAGACTCGAGCATTTTTCAAGGGGACCAAGGCTCTGCACAGGGAAGCTTGGCCAAACACCTGGGAACCTCAGAAAAGGATGGAAACACCACGGAAATGGACAGGAAACAGCAGGGGCAGCATGCATGGATGCCTCTGAGGCTGCTTAAATGCACCATTATGCCAAAATTATGGGCAACAGCATGGCCATGACAGAGTGACAGAATGAAGCTAGATAGCATCTAAAACATCCAATAATTGACCCTGACACTATAGGGGACGGCATGCAGAGGCAGCGGCAGCAGTGGCAGGCTAGAGAGTCTCATGGCGACATACCCTAAATGGACTCAGGTTTCATCAACGGAGGTGAAATGATTTCCTATGTGAACAAAAGGTTGACGGTATATTTAGTCGATAACACAGCATGGTGGCGACATAGTGACCAAGTTTCCATAACGTATCTGGTGAAACACCCGAAAAATGAGCCTGACACAGCTCTTTTGATAAGGGGACGACATGTGGAGGCAGCCATGGAGACGACTTCCATGATTAAGAGCGACAGTATGGGGCATTCATATTGCGCTGCTATGATTGCAACTTCAGGTCTCCAGCATGGCGGCGACAGATGAGCCAAGTTCCACTGAAAATTCTGCCTGACACAGCTCGTTTGATAAGGGGATGATGTGCTGCATATCCTCTTGTGCTCCAGCGTCTGGGGTATAGAGAGTTGAAATGAGACATTGGTGGACGCTGTGGAGGATCGTGGAGGCAAAATGGGCAGGAAACAGCAGGGGCAGCATGCATGGATGCCTCTGAGACTGCCTAATCTTGGGATGGAGCTGGCGGTCCACTGCCAGGCGAGCTTTCGCCTGTCCAAGCCCCTGTCTCTCGGCTCCTCCCCACCCAAAATGGGCCTGGGGGCCAGAAGCGTTTACTTTGAAAAAATTATAATTTTCAAATCAGGCCGGGTCGTTTGAATATTTCACCTAGGAATAATGGAATAGCATAGTGGTTCTATTTTTAATTGTTTTACGGAAATGGTTCCATGATTAAGAGCGACAGTATGGGGCATCCATATTGCGCTGCTATGATTGCAACTTCAGGTCTCCAGCATGGCGGCGACAGATGGGCTGAGTTCCACTATGTATCTGGTGAAACACCTGAAAATTCTGCCCGACACAGCTCGTTTGATAAGGGGACGATGTATGGAGGCAGTGAACTAGTAGTAGATTAAAGGTGCTGCAGTTAAAACTATGTTAGTTGGATTTTGAGATGGAGCTGGCGCTCCGCTGCCAGGCGAGCTTTCGCCAATCCAAGCCCCTGTCTCTAGGCTACTCCCCAAACAGCACTTCTAAGAACCTTTTGTATAAGATCAAGTGTAGTAGCGTTCTTATAAGTTTAAGATATAGCGGGTGAGGGGAATGTAAACAGATGTGCAAGAAGCGCTGAAATAATATTGGTAAATGATAAAAGTTTGCCAGTATATTTTGTGGATTACACAGCAGGGTGGCGACAAAGTTAACAAGTTTGATGTGGAAGCCATGAAAACAACCCAAAATTCTGCCTGACACAGTTCGTTTGATAAGGAGACAATGTATGGAGGCAGCTATATGGACGACTTTTGGAGGCAGCTATGGCGATGACGTGTGGAGGTAGCAATGGAGACAACGTGTGGAGCCAGCTAAAAAGACGACATGTGGAGGCTGCTATGGAGACAATTTAATTTGGATAGTGCCTGTATGTGGCAGTCCAAAAAAGTTTTCAAACCAGAGGAGCAGGTAGGTGGTCCTCCAGAAAAATAAAATAAATTGAGTGCCTGTATGTGGCAGTCCAAAAAATTTTTCAAACCAGAGGAGCAGGTAGGTGGTCCTCCAGAAAAATTAAATAGATTGAGTGCCTGTATGTGGCACTCCCAAAAATTGCTTAAAACAGAGGACCGGGTAGGTGGCCCTCCAGAAAAATTAAATACATAGAGTATTATAGCTAGAGCCAGTTGGCCCTGGCAAAAAATAGCCAGTTTCCTATGCTTTAGTGTACAAAGAGGAGGAGAAGGAGGACAATGAGGAGGAGGAGTGCATACATTATTCAGGTTGAGCTTCTTTCACCTGGTGGAGAATGAAAATCCGGAGAAATCCAGGCTTTATTCATCTTGATAAGCGTCAGCCTGTCAGTCGACAGGCGTGTACGCTTATCGGTGATGATGCCACCAGCTGCACTGAAAACCCGCTCGGACAACACGCTAGCGGCAGGGCAGGCAAGAACCTCCAAGGCGTACAGCGCCAGTTCGTGCCACATGTCCAGCTTTGAAACCCAGTAGTTGTAGGGAGCTGTGTGATCATTTAGGACGATGGTATGGTCAGCTACGTACTCCCTCACCATCTTTCTGTAAAGATCAGCCCTACTCTGCCGAGACTGGGGACAGGTGACAGTGTCTTGCTGGGGTGACATAAAACTGGCAAAGGCCTTGTAAAGCGTACCCCTGCCAGTGCTGGAAAAGCTGCCTGCTCGCCTACTCTCCCTCGCTACTTGTCCCGCAGAAGTACACCCTCTGCTGCTAGCGCCGTCAGAAGGGAAATACTGTTTCAGCTTGTGCACCAGGGCCTGCTGGTATTCATGCATTCTCACACTCCTTTCCTCTCCAGGGATGAGAGTGGAAAGATTTTGCTTGTACCGTGGGTCCAGGAGAGTGAATACCCAGTAATCGGTGCTGGAATAAATTCTTTGAACGCGAGGGTCACGGGATAGGCAGCCTAGCATGAAATCTGCCATATGTGCCAGAGTCCCAACGCGCAAGAATTCACTCCCCTCACTGGCCTGACTGCCCATTTCCTCCTCCTCCAACTCCTCTTCTTCTGCCCATACACGCTGAACAGTGAAGGACTGAACAATGGTCCCCTCTTCTGTCTCACCAACATTCTCCTCCTCTTCCTCCTCCACCTCCTCCGATATGCGCTGAGAAACAGACCTAAGGGTGCTTTGGCTATCAACAAGGGAATCTTCTTCCCCCGTCTCTTGTGACGAGCGCAACGCTTCCGACTTCATGCTGACCAGAGAGTTTTTCAACAGGCCAAGCAGCGGGATGGTGAGGCTGATGATGGCGGCATCGCCACTGACCATCTGTGTTGACTCCTCAAAGTTACTCAGCACCTGACAGATATCCACGTCCACTCCTCATTGTAGACTTGAGGAAGCTGACTGACCTGACTACCAGTTCTGGTGGAAGTTGACATCTGGCAGTCTACAATCGCTCTGCGCTGCAGGTAAACTCTGGATAACATGGTTAATGTTGAATTCCACCTCGTGGGCACGTCGCACAACAGTCGGTGAGCGGGCAGTTGGAGGCGGCGCTGCGCTGCCCTGAGAGTGGCAGCATCTGTGCTGGACTTCCTGAAATGCGCACAGATGCGGCGCACCTTCGTGAGCAAATCAGACAGATTGGGGTATGTCTTGAGGAAACGCTGAACTATGAGATTTAACACATGGGCCAGGCATGGCACATGTGTCAGTCTGCCGAGTTGCAGAGCCCCCACCAGGTTACGGCCGTTGTCACACACAACCATGCCTGGCTTCAGGTTCAGCGGTGCCAGCCACAGATCAGTCTGCGCCGTGATGACCTGTAATAGCTCTTGGGCGGTGTGCCTTTTATCGCCTAGGCTCAGCAGTTTGAGCACCGCCTGCTGTCGCTTAGCGATGGCACTGCTGCTGTGCCTAGAGCTACCGACTGATGGCGCCATGCCCACGGATGGTAATTCGGAGGAGGAGGAGGTGGAGGAGGAGGCATAGTAGGCCTTTGAGACCTGGACCGAGGTAGGCCCCGCAATCCTCGGTGTCGGCAGTATATGAGCAGCCCCAGGGTCAGACTCGGTCCCAGCCTCCACCAAGTTAACCCAATGTGCCATCAGCGATATATAGTGGCCCTGCCCGGCAGCACTCGTCCACGTGTCCGTGGTCAGGTGGACCTTGTCAGAAACGGCGTTGGTCAGGGCACGGATGATGTTCTCTGACACGTGCTTGTGCAGTGCTGGGATGGCACATCGGGAAAAGTAGTGGCGGCTGGGGACCGAATACCGAGGGGCGGCCGCCGCCATGAGGTTTCGAAAGGCCTCGGTCTCTACCAGCCTATAGGGCAGCATCTCCAGGCTAAGCAACTTGGAGATGTGGACGTTGAGGGCTTGGGCGTGTGGGTGGGTTGCGCTATACTTCCTTTTGCGCTCCAGCGTCTGGGGTATGGAGAGCTGAACGCTGGTGGATGCTGTGGAGGATCGTGGAGGCGAAGATGGGGTTTTCGCACGGGAGGTGTTTGGGCCGTGGTCCTGGGCAGGGGGCTTACTAGCAGATGACACAGGGGAAGGAGCAGTGGTGTGGCCGGCCGGAGGTGAACGGGCTTGATGCCATTGAGTGGGGTGTTTAGCATTCATATGCCTGCGCATACTGATGGTAGTTAAGCTAGTAGTGGTGGAACCCCTGCTGATCCTGGTTTGGCAAAGGTTGCACACCACAGTCCGTCGGTCATCCGGTGTTTCTTTAAAGAACCTCCAGACTTCTGAAAATCTAGCCCTCGCCACGGGAGCTTGACTACGGGCAACATTTGGCGCTGATGCACCAGCTCTGGCCCTGCCTCTCCGTCTGGCCCCACCACTGCCTCTTCCAACCTGTTCTGCTATAGGACTCGCCTCCGTCTCAGAAGCACTGTGTTCACCCGGCCTATCAACCCAGCTTGGGTCTGTCACCTCGTCATCCTCCGATCCCTCAGTCTGCTCCCCCGTCGGACTTCATGCCCTGACTTCACCACTGTCTGACAACCGTGTCTCCTCATCGTCCGACACCTATTTACACACTTCTTCCACTACGTCAATAATGTCATCATCACCCACAGACTGCGACTGGTGGAAAACCTGGGCAACGGAAAATTGCTCAGCAGCAACCGGACAAGTGGTTTGTGACTGTGGGAAGGGTCCAGAAAACAGTTCCTCAGAGTATGCCGGTTCAAATGCCAAATTTTGCTGGGAGGGGGCAGACTGGGGGGAAGGCGGCTGAGGTGGAGGAGCTGGAGGAGTGCTGATTTCGGTGACATGGGTGGACTGCGTGGAAGACTGACTGGTGGACAAATGGCTAGAAGCATTGTCCGCAATCCACAACATCACCTCTTCGCACTGTTCTGGCCTCAACAGTGCTCTACCACGAGTCCCAGTAACTTGAGACATGATGAACCTAGGGAGTGTAGCTCTGCGGCGTTCCCCTACTCCCTCATCAGCAGGTGGTGTCTCACCCCGCCCAGGACCACGGCCTCTGACCCCTGCAGTAGTTGGACGCCCACGTCCACGCCCTCGTCCTCTACCCCTAGCCCTCGGGTTAAACATTTTCCAAATTAAAGTGTAAACTTTTAATTTTTTTTTTTTTTGTGTTTATTTTTTTAAATTTTTTTTTAACAAAAAGATGCTATCCTATTGCTATGGCTAGTTTCTAACCTACACTGACAGCACACAACTGGATTTTGTGCTGTGCCTGATGACTTTGAGCTATAAAATAAAATAAAGGTAAAAAATAAATAAATCAGCAGACTCTGCCTAATTCTAATCAAACCCCTAATAAATTGTCCCACTTCGGTGTTTGAGGTGGATATGCGTGTCACTAAGAGCTAAACACAACGGTCGCAGGTCTCCCAGCAAATTCCTCACAATATGGTACTAGCTGCACTACTAATGCCAGCAAGCCCAGCCACAAGCAAACAAAAAAAAGGAAAATATAACGCTATTGTAGGCCTAAGTAAGCCGTTGGGGTTCTCCTATGGCTATTTTGTAGCCTACAATGAAAGCACACTGCTTTGCAAGATGAGTTTGAGCTATAAAATGAAATAAAGGTAAAAAAAAAATAAATCAGCAGACTCTGCCTAATTCTAATCAAACCCCTAATAAATTGTCCCACTTCGGTGTTTGAGGTGGATATGTGTGTCACTAAGAGCTAAACACAACGGTCGCAGGTCTCCCAGCAAATTCCTCACAATATGGTAGTAGCTGCACTACTAGTGCCAGCAAGCCCAGCCACAAGCAAATAAAAAAAAAAAATGTATAACGTTATTGTAGCCCTAAGAAGGGCTGTTGGGTTCTTGTAGAATCACTCCTGCCTAACACTATTCTAATAGAACACCCTAACGCTTTCCCTGACCAGCAGCAGCTTTCTCCCTAGCGGCATCCAGACACAGAATGATCCGAGCAGCGCGGGCAGGGGCTAGTCTATTCCAGGGTCACCTGATCTGGCCAGCCAACCACTGCTATCGACGTGTAAGGGTACCACGTCATGCTGGGTGGAGTGCAGAGTCTCCTGGCTTGTGATTGGCTCTGTTTCTGGCCGCCAAAAAGCAAAACGGCGGGAGATGCCATTTTCTCGAGCGGGCGAAGTATTCGTCCGAGCAACGAGCAGTTTCGAGTACGCTAATGCTCGAACGAGCATCAAGCTCGGACGAGTATGTTCGCTCATCTCTAGTTCTAAAGTATCTTGTGGCCTACATAACATAGCTCCAACATCAACCATGTGCCTCAGCTATTTCACAATCTTGTACATCATTGTCGGTCAGTCCACAGTCCAGTGTAAATTAGTTCTCCGTTAAGTATAATCAACAGCCAATACTCAGTCATTGTACCATTTAGTGTAATCTCTACTATCTTTCACATACCTCGCTTAGCGTAATCGCTGCCACAAGTCAGTTCTCTGCTTAGTGTAATCTCTACCACCAATCAGATCTCTGCTTAGTATAACTACTGCCACCAGTCAGTTCTCTGCTTAGTATAATTTCTAACACCATTCAGTCCTCTGCTTAGTGTAATATCTACAACCAGTTAGTTCTCCACTTAGTGTAAAGTCAACCGCCAGTAATTCTCCACTTAGTGTAATCGCTGCCACCAGTCAGTTCTCTGCTTAGTGTAATCGCTGTCACCAGTATGTTCTCTGATTAGTGTAATCGCTGCCACCAGTCAGTTCTCCGCTTAGTGTAATCGCTGTCACCAGTATGTTCTCTGATTAGTGTAATCGCTGCCACCAGTCAGTTCTCCGCTTAGTGAAATCACTGCCACCAGTCAGTTCTCTGCTTCGCGTAATCGCTGCCACCAGTCAGTTCTCTGCTTAGTGTAATCGCTGCCACCAGTCAGTTCTCCGCTTAGTGTAATCACTGCCACCAGTCAGTTTTCTGCTAAGTGTAATCGGTGCCACCAGTCAGTTCTCCGCTTAGTGTAATCCCTGCCACCTGTCAGTTCTCTGATTAGTGTAATCTCAACCACCAGTCAGCTCTCCGTTTAGTGAAATCATTCCCACAGTCAGTTTTCCGCTTAGTATAATCGCTGTCACCAGTTAGTTCTCTGCTTAGTGAAATCGCTGCCACCAGTCAGTTCTCTGCTTAGTGATATCGCTGCCACCATTTTGTTCTCCGCTTCGTGTAATCGCTGCCATCAGTAAGTTCTCCGCTTAGTGTAATCGCTGCCAGCAGTCAGTTCTCTGCTTAGTGTAATCGCTGCCCCAAGTCTGTTGTCAGCTTAGTATAATCTCTACCACAATTCAGTTCTCCAATTAATGTAATGCCTACCGCCAGTCAGTTCTCCACTTAGTGTAATCACTGCCACCAGTCAGTTCTCCGGTTAGTCTTATCGCTGTCACAAGTCTGTTCTCCACTTAGTCTAATCGCCAGCACTAGTCAGTTCTCTGATAAGTGTAATCTCTACCACCAGCCAGTTCTCTGCTTAGTTAAATCGCTGCCACCAGTCAGTTTTCTGCTTAGTGAAATCGCTGCCACCATTTTGTTCTCTGCTTCGTGTAATCGCTGCCACCACTAAGTTCTCCGCTTAGTGTAATCGCTGCCACCACTAAGTTTTCCGCTTAGTGTAATTGCTGCCACCAGTCAGTTCTCTGCTTAGTGTAATCGCTGCCCCAAGTCTGTTGTCAGCTTAGTATAATCTCTACCATAATTCAGTTCTCCAATTAATGTAATGTCTACCGCCAGTCAGTTCTCCACTTAGTGTAATCACTGCCACCAGTCAGTTTTCTGCTTAGTGTTATCGCTGCCACCAGTCAGTTCTCCGCTTACTGTAATCTCTGCGACCAGTCAGTTCTCCGCTTAGTGTAATCTTTGCGACCAGACAGTTCTCCGCTTAGTGTAATCTCTGCGACCAGACAGTTTTCCGCTTAGTGTAATCGCTGTCACAAGTCAGTTCTCCGGTTAGTCTTATCGCTGCCACAAGTCTGTTCTCCACTTAGTCTAATCGCCAGCACCAATCAGTTCTCTGATTAGTGTAATCTCTACCACCAATCAGTTCTCCGCTTAGTGTAACCGCTGCCACCAGTCAGTTCTCTGCTTAGTGTAATCTCTGCCACCAATCAGTTCTCCGCTTAGTGTAAACGCTGCCACAAGTCAGTTTTCTGGTTAGTGTTATCACTGCCACAAGCCTGTTCTCCGCTTAGTGAAATCGCTGCCACCAGTCAGTTCTCCGCTTAGTGTAATCACTGCCACCAGTCAGTTCTCCGCTTAGTGTAATCGCTGCCCCAAGTCTGTTGTCAGCTTAGTATAATCTCTACCACAATTCAGTTCTCCAATTAATGTAATTCTCTACCGCCAGTCATTTCTCCACTTAGTGAAATCACTGCCACAAGTCAGTTCTCCACTTAGTGAAATCGCTGCCACAAGTCAGTTCTCCGCTTAGTGTAAACGCTGCCGCTGTTCAGTTCTCCGCTTAGTATAATCTCTGCCACCAGTCAGTTCTCCACTTAGTGTAATCTCTGCCACCTGTGAGTTCTCCACTTAGTGTAATCTCTACCACCAGTCAGTTTTCTGCTTAGTGTAATCCCTACCACCAGTCAGTTTTCTGCTTAGTGAAATCACTGCCACCAGTAAATTCTCAGCTTAGTGTAATTGCTGTCACCAGTCAGTTCTTTGCTTAGTGTAATTGGTGCCACCAGTCAGTTCTCTGCTTAGTGTAATTGCTGCCACCAGTCAGTTCTCTACTTAGTGTAATCGCTGCCACCAGTCAGTTCTCCGCTTAGTGTAATCGCTGCCACAAGTCTGTTCTCAGCTTAGTATAAAGGCTGCCACCAGTCAGTTTTTTGCTTAGTGTAATTGCTACCATCACTCAGTTCTCTGCTTAGTGAAATCGCTGCCACCAGTCAGTTCTCCGCTTAGTGTAATCGCTGCACAAGTCTGTTCAACCCTTAGTATAATCTCTACCACCATTCAGTTCTCCACTTAGAGTAATCTCTACCACCAGTCAGTTCTCTACTTAGTCTAATTGTTGCCACCAATCAGTACTCCACTTAGTGTAACTGCTGCCACCAGTCAATTCTCCGCTTAGTGTAATTGCTGCCACCAGTCAATTCTCCGCTTAGTGTAATTGCTGCCCCAAAACTGTTCTCTGCTTAGAATAATCTCTACCACCATTTAGTTCTTCACTTAGTGTAATTTCTACCGCCAGACAGTTCTCTTTTTAGTCTAATCGCTGCCACTAGTCAGTACTCTGCTTTGTATAAACGCTGCACAAGTCTGTTCTCTGATTAATGTATTCACTGCCATTATTCATTTCTCTGATTAGTGAAATCACTGCCACCAGTCAGTTATCCGCTTAGTGTAATCGCTGCCGCAAGTCAGTTATCCGCTTAGTGTAATTACTGCCACGTCTGTTCTCTTCTTAGTATAATTGTCAGGCTTGCAAGTGTGGATCCTCTGGACCACTGCAGACGATAACACAAGCCACTACCTGGGTCCGGAGTCTAAGTGGTACCCAGTTTTCACCAGAGCCCGCCGCAAAGCGGATTAGACAAGCTGCGGCGTGGTACCACCAGGTCGTTCCTCAGGCGTGACTTGTCTGCAGTGGCGGCCAAGGTAGAAGTACAGAGACGGCTGACAATCTCGTGATAGAAGTCCAGGCACAAGGTCAGGGCAGGCGGCAGAGGTGCAATGTCAGAATCCGGTCCAGATCCGGTCAGCAACAGGAGGTCCAAGCAGAAGGGTATGGGAACACAACACACAGGACAGCAACACGGACGAACACCGGCACACGGGAACACGGAGGAGATCAGGTAACACTGGAACACGGAGGAAATCAGGTACACAGGAGACACAGGAACGCAGAAGACACAGGAACGCAGGAATCGCAGGCAAATCGCAGAATAGCTTTCTCTCAGGCTGTGAGGCACAAAGATCCGGCAAGAGTGTGAGGAAGGTGCAGGGTTTTTAAAAAGGGAAGTGATCAGCCAGTGCACCAATTAGCGGTGCACTGGCCCTTTAAATTTCCAGAAGATGCCGCGCGCGCGCCCTGGGAGGCGGGGACGCGCACGGCCGGAACCTGGCAGCGATTCCGGAGCGGGGAGAGGTGAGTCGCGCCGGCACTGCGCCTGCGAGGCTCGGGAAGCACGGGTGAGCCCGCGACCCGCGATATGGGTCGCGGGACCACCCGTGACAGTACCCCCCCCTTCGGCCTCCCCCTCTTCTTGGGTTGTAAAAATCTCTGTAGTAAATCATGGTCCAGGATGTTGTCTTCAGACTCCCAAGATCTCTCCTCATGCCCGAACCCCTTCCAGTCAACTAAGAAGAACCGCTTACCCTTTACGGTCTTCATGTCGAGGATCTCCTTTACCTCATAAATATCTGAGGAGTCAGCCACTGGAGCAGGAGGAGGTACTTGCCTGGAGAAGCGGTTCAGAATAACAGGCTTGAGTAGAGAGACATGGAAGGAGTTCGGGATGTGCATGGTGGAAGGAAGGCGCAGCTTGTAAGACACCGGATTTATGTGGGATATAACCTCGAAAAGACCTAAGAACCGTGGACCAAGCTTGTATCCAGGAATCTTTAACTGGATGTATCTAGCCGACAACCAGACCTTGTCCCCAAGAGAAAAAACAGGAGATGGCCTGCGTTTCTTATCCACTTGGAGCTTGGTACGGGCGGAAGCCTGCTTCAGCGAAAGGCGAGTTTGTTCCCAAATGGTCTTAAGGTCTCGTACCAACTAGTCAACAGCAGGAATCTCCGTGGACACATGCAGAGGGAGAGGAGGACGTGGATGTTGTCCATAAACAATGAAGAAGGGAGTAGAACCAGAAGCTTCAGAGTCCAGGGAGTTGTATGAGAACTCCGCTCATGGCAACAAGGAAGACCAGTCATCTTGGCGGGCCGAGACGAAATGCCTAAGGTAGCAGCCAAGGGTTTGATTGACTCTCTCTACCTGTCCATTCGACTGAGGATGATATGCTGACGAGAAGTCCAATTTCACCTGGAGATGGTTACACAGGGATCGCCAGAAACGAGAGACAAACTAGACCCCACGGTCCAAAACGATGTGCAATGGGAGTCCATGCAGCCGAAAGATGTGGGAGAAGAACAGGCTGGCAAGACGTGGAGCAGATGGCAAACCTGGCAAGGAGACAAAATAGGACATTTTCGAAAACCGGTTGGTTACCACCCAGATGACAGTATTCCCCGAGGATGATGGCAGGTCAGTGACGAAGTCCATGGCCACATGAGTCCACGGGCGGCTGGGTATCGGCAACGGCATCAGGAGACCGGCAGGTTTGAGGCGTGATGACTTGTTTCGGGCACAGGAGATGCAGGACCCCACAAAATCCCGCACATCTTTGGCCAGGTCTGGCCACCAATAATAACGGGAAATAAGGGCTATGGAACGCTGCACTCCCGGGTGTCCAGCCACACGAGAGCAATGTCCCCATATCAGGATCCTCTTACGAAGGGCAGGTCTGACGTACGTCTTGCCTGGTGGAAGCTGCCTAAGGTTCACTGGAGCTGCAAGGACCAGACGTTCTGGAGGCACAATATGACTGGGCACAGGGTCTTCTCCAACCACATCCGAAGCACGGGAGAGAGCATCAGCCTTAACGTTCTTCTCCGCAGGACGGAAATGGATTAAGAAATCAAATCGGGAGAAGAAAAGAGACCACCGGGCTTGACGAGGATTCAGTCGCTGAGCGGTCAGGAGGTACAGGAGGTTCTTGTGGTCGGTATAAATGTGAACCGGGTGACGAGCCCCCTCCAGGAGATAGCGCCACTCCTCCAAAACCAGCTTTATGGCCAACAGTTCACGATCTCCAATGGAATAATTCTTCTCGGCAGGAGAGAATGTCTTCGAGAAGAACCCGCAGGTGAAGGTACAACCCTTGGGCCCCTTCTGGGTAAGAACTGCACCAGCACCAACGGATGAGGAATCAACCTCCAACTGAAAAGGTTTCTCCGTATCTGGTCTTGTAAGTACTGGCGCAGAGGCAAAGGCAGATTTTAACTTAGTAAAGGCTTCCTCAGCAGCTGGAGACCATTGTCTAGGATTGGCATTCTTCTTAGTCAATGCCACAATAGGAGCCACAAGTGAAGAGAAGTGTGGAATAAACTGTCTATAGTAATTGGCGTAGCCCAGAAATCTCTGAACAGCACGCAGTCCCACTGGGCGAGGCCACTGAAATACGGCTGCCAATTTGGAAGGATCCATCTGGAGTCCCTGGCCAGAAATGACGTATCCCAAAAACGGAAGACTGCTCTGGTGGAATTGACACTTCTCGAGTTTGGCGTATAAATGATTAGTCCTTAAGCGTCTGAGAACCAGCCGGACGTGGTTTTGGTGAGAGGGAAGATCTGAAGAATACACCAAAATGTCGTCCAAGTAGACTATAACACAGGAGTAGAGCAGATCTCTAAAAATATCATTAACAAACTCCTGGAATACCGCTGGAGCATTGCAGAGACCAAAGGGCATTACCAAATACTCAAAATGCCCGTCACGAGTATTGAAAGCTGTCTTCCACTCATCACCCTCCCGAATTCGGATGAGATTATATGCTCCTCGCAGATCCAGCTTGGTAAACACTTTGGCACCTCGTAGACGGTCAAAGAGTTCGGTGATGAGTGGCAAAGGATAGCGGTTCTTCACCGTAACCTTGTTGAGACCGCGACAGTCTATGCAGGGTCGGAGGGAACCATCCTTTTTAGAGACAAAGAAAAATCCAGCTCCAGCGGGGGAGGAAGACTTGCAGATGAACCCCTTTTGCAGATTTTCCTTTATGTAGGCGGACATGTCTTCAGTCTCGGGCACGGATAAACCCGACCTCGTGGAGGAGACGTACCCGGCAGCAAATCAATGGGACAGTCATAGGGGCGATGTGGAGGCAGAACCTCTGCTTGCTTCTCAGAGAAAACGTCGGCGAAGTCTCGGTAGCAAACCGGAAGGTCCTTCAAAGACTTGGCAACCATGGAAGTTAGCTTTAGAGGCACAGGGTGAAGAGCATCCAAGCAACGAGAATGGCAGTCAGGACCCCAACGTAGAACCTCCCCCGTCCTCCAATCAAGGACTGGCGAATGGAGCTGCAACCACGGAAGGCCTAGCAGGAGGGGCGAGTTTGAGCGTGGCAGAACCAGGAAGGACAGAGTCTCCTTATGCAGAGCACCAACTTGCATGATTATCGGCTCCGTGCGGTACCGTACTGGGTCCGAGAGAATTTGTCCACTGACCGAAGAAATAACAAGTGGTTTGTCAAGCAGAATCACTGGAATGTGGTACCGGGAAACCAATGCAGCATCCATGAAGTGCCCAGCGGAGCCGGAGTCCAGGAAGGCAGATACTTGGGTTTGATTGCCGGAACCAATGCTGAGCAGCACCGGAAGCACTGTTCACACCTAGGGACGCTTCTCCCAATAACCCTAGGTGCTGGCGTTTCCCGGGCGTTGGGGTCGGATAGGACAAGATGCAAGGAAATGCTCAGGACTACCGCAATAGAGGCAAAGGTTTCCTTGGCGTCTTCTGATAGGCTCCTGAGGAGACAATTTGGCTCTATCCACCTCCATAGACTCCTCTGCAGGTGGTACGACTGGAGACTGGAACGGTCTTTGGAAGACAGGAGCTAGTCGAGGAAGGCGTTGTGGTCGGACCGGAGTCTGCTCGAAACGTGACTCTTCGGCACGCTCCCTGAAGCGCACATCAATCCAGGTGGCTAGGGAGATGAGCCCACTCAAAGAAGATGGTAGGTCACGAGCAGCCAGAGCGTCCTTAACCTGTGAGGACAGACCTTTCTTAAAAGCTGCAGACAAGGCCGCGTCGTTCCAGGAAAGTTCCGACGCTAAAGTATGGAACTGGACCACATACTCTCCCACGCAGCAATTCCCCTGACGTAAATTCAATAAAGCTGACTCTGCGGAGGAGGCCCAAGCCGGTTCTTCAAATACTGACCGGAATTCAGACAAAGTCTGCAAGAAAAGCCGTAACTGGGTCGTTCCTATCCCAAAGGGGAGTAGCCCAGGCCAAGGCTTTCCCCAAGAGAAGGCTGACTATAAATGCCACCTTAGATCGCTCCGTGATGAATTGGGTCGGCATAAGTTCTATGTGCAGGGAGCACTGGGTAATAAAACTCCGGCACATCTTGGGATCGCCGTCGTACTTGCTAGGCATAGACAACCACATTCTAGGTTCAAGAGCAGGCAGACTAGTCGGAGCAGTAGGGGTTGCAAGAGCAGCCTCAGGTACCTGTTGCTGGTTAGCTAACAGTTGCTGAAGCATGGCGGTGACTTGCTCCAGTTGATCTCGCTGAGCAGCAATCTGCCGAGACTGGTGGATCACAATAGTGGCAAGATCTGGCTTGCTGGGAGACGGAACCTCGGCGGGACCCATGGCCGGATCTTACTGTCAGGCTTGCAAGTGTGGATCCTCTGGACCACTGCAGACGATGACACAAGCCACTACCTGGGACCGGAGTCTAAGTGGTACCCGGTTTTCAACAGAGCCCGCCGCAAGGCGGGTTAGACAAGCTGCGGCGTGGTACCACCAGGTCGTTCCTCAGGCGTGACTTGTCTGCAGTGGCGGCCAAGGTAGAAGTACAGATACGGCTGACAATCTCGTGATAGAAGTCCAGGCACAAGGTCAGGGCAGGCGGCAGTGGTGCAACGTCAGAATCCGGTCCAGAGTCAGCAACAGGAGGTCCAAGCAGAAGGGTACGGGAACACAACACACAGGACAGCAACACGGAGGAACACCGGCACATGGGAACACGGAGGAGGTCAGGTACACAGGAGACACAGGAACGCAGAAGACACAGGAACGCAGGAATCGCAGGCAAATCGCAGAATAGCTTTCTCTCAGGCTGTGAGGCACAAAGATCGGGCAAGAGTGTGAGGAAGGTGCAGGGTTTTTAAAAGGGAAGTGATCAGCAAGTGCACCAATTAGCGGTGCACTGGCCCTTTAAATTTCCAGAAGATACCGCGCGCACGCCCTGGGAGGCGGGGATGCGCGCGGCCGGAACCTGGCAGCGATTCCGGAGCGGGGAGAGGTGAGTCGCGCCGGCACTGCGCCTGCGAGGCTCGGGGAGCACGGGTGAGCCCACGACCCGCGATATGGGTCGCGGGACCACCTGTGACAATAATCTCTACCACCATTCAACTCTCTACTTAGTGTAATCTCTACCACCAGTTTGTTCTCTGCTCAGTGAAATGGCTGCCACCAGTCACTTCTCTGCTTTTTCTAATCGCTGCCACCAGTCACCAGTATAATCTCTACCACCAGTCAGTTCAGCCTCTTTAGTCCTGCAGCTTAAAAGAATCCATTGTAATGAATCTTGGTGTCAAAAGTGTGATGCAATGATGTTATTGCACCACCTACATTGGGAAGCAAATATCCATTCTGTGGTTCTGGAGTCCTATAAAGAGGGGTTCTAAAGTAGCTTGTGGCCTACATATCATAGCTCCAACATCAACCATGTGCTTTAGCTATTTCAGAATCTTGTACATCATTGTCGGTCAGTCCACAGTCCAGTGTAAATTAGTTAGTTCTCCGTAAAGTATAATCACTATCAACAGCCAATCCTTAGTCATTGTCCATTTAGTGTAATCTCTACCACCAGTCACTCCTCCACTTAGTGTAATCGCTGCCACAAGTCAATTCTCTGCTTAGTGTAATCTCTTTCACCAGTCAGTTCTCTGCTTACTATAAGCACTGCCACCAGTTAGTTCTCTGCTTTGTGAAATCACTGCCACCAGTCACTCTGCTTAGTATAATCTCTACCACCATTCAGTTATCCGCTTAGTATAATCTCTACTACCATTCAGTTCTCCACTTAGTGTAATCTCTACCACCAGTCGGTTCCCTGATTAGTATAATCACTGCCACCAGTCAGTTCTCTTATTACTGTAATTGCTGCCACCAGTCAGTTCTCCACTTAGTGTAATCTCTACCACCCATCAGTTCTCCACTTTGTGTAATCTCTACCACCAATCAGTTCTCTGCTTAGTATAATCTCTACCACCATTCAGTTCTCGTCTTAGTGTAATCTCTACCAACAGTCGGTTATCCACTAAGTGTAATCTCTACCACCAGTAAATTCTTCTCTTAGTATTATCTCTACCACCAGCCAGGTCTCTGCTTAGGGAAATCGCTGCCACCAGTCAGTTCTCCACTGTAATTGCTGCCAGAAGTCAGTTCACTGACACAAGTTAGTTCTCCGGTTAGTGTTATCGCTGCCATACGTCTGTTCTCCACTTAGTCAGGTCCTCTTTAAATTTATAAAAGCATAACAGTTACAACGCAGTTAAATGAATGTGATGCTGCCACCTGCTGGACAGAATAATTATCTGTTACATGACTATGTGATGCCAACTGCTGGACAGAATAATAATCTGTTACATGACTATTTGATCCTGCCTTCTTCTGGACAAAATAATTATCTGTTACACGACTATGTGATGCCACCTGCTGGACAAAATAATTATCTGCTACATGACTATGTGATGCTGCCATCTTCTGGACAAAATAATTATCTGTTACATGACTATGTGACCTGCTGGACAAAATAATTATCTGTTACATGACTATGTGATGCTGCCACCTGCTGGACAAAATAATTATCTGTTACATGACTATGTGATGCCACCTGCTGGACAAAATAATTATCTATTACATGACTATGTGATGCCGCCACCTGCTGGTCAGAATAATTATCTGTTACATGACTATGTGATGCCGCCACCTGCTGGTCAGAATAATTATCACCCCACTAAACAGAGAAGAAACGATTGTGGTACCCTGCTGCTGATACTGGTGGAGGCCCCTGCCCAATTGCATATGAGTTTCCATGAAAATACATGTGATCGATAACCAGCACACAGGCCCACATTTACTTAAAACACTGCAAACTTTACTATGTGCAGTTTGCCTGTGTAGTGTGCAGAGGGCACCAGATTGAGGATTTGTGGTGCCTGTTCTTCATTTTTTTGGTGGAGAGTGTGACACCTTTTTGTTGGACTTTACATGTTAAATGTGGCACTCAGTCCAACTCAGTACCAGAACACCCGTTTCAGTGCAGATTTTTGTGTTGGGTATAGTGCATTGTCTGCCACTTTGTGGACACTTTATGAATACATGTGCATGCAGTTTGCACATGCTAGAATGTGCAAATTCCGACAGGAAACTGGCGCAGGGGCTTTAGTATCTGGGCCACAGTGTTTTCCATTGCTTAAATGCAAGACACTGCCCAGATTTATTAAAGCCCCTGCGCCTGTTTTCTGTCAGACTTTGCATGTTCTTTGTGGTGCACATTCCCACGAATATAAGTTAGAACTTATCCACAGGATAGGGCCTAATTTGCTGATCAGTGGGGGACTCATTGCTGGGATACCCGCAGATCGCGAGAACAAGGAGTTCGACATACCTCCGTCAAACCCCTCGTCGATCCGTCAGAGTAACAGAGCAGACGGCCGCTCATGACCGTTCTGCTCCATTAATCTCTATGGAGCTGATGGAGATTGCGATCATGGGAAACCCCTTTAAGAAGTGTCCATGAGAAATATGCGCCGTGGCTGCACTATCCCCAAGGTGACAAATTTCTGAACTGAAATGGTGATCAGTTGGACCATGCACCACATTGTGTTGCACAACTTATGCACCAAAAAAAGTGAAGCAGTGCAGGAGGCGCCAGATTCATGAAAAACTTGTGTAACAATTAATGTATCTGACACACTATGCACACTCCACAGGCAAACTGCACTGGTGCAGTTCGTCTTGTTTTTGATAAATGTGGGCCAATGCTTAGTGATCGCATGCATTTGAAAACCATGTGCGATTTGGCGTAGACAAGCCCCTGAATTGCGTCTGTAAACGCAATACTAATGATCATAATAAGAGAACAGGAATGACTATAGGACAGAGAATGATCTTAACTTAAAGGGGTATTAAATTCATTTGCCATATGTAAACATTTCTTCAATTGGATGTTAATAAAAAAAATGTTCCTGTGTGAAGATAATTTCCTATAAATGTAGCCATGTTGTCCCTTAGAAACTAGATAGCTTCCTCGGATACGACCACGTCACACTCTGGCAGCGGTGGCTAGACATGCGTTATTGATCCCTGTGGGACCACCAGGATTCAGCGATCATTACCACAGGACGGCCGTGGGTCATGCAGTAACTCCCGGACATTTCATATACAAAAACTTTTTGTTTCTGTGTGCAATCTCTCCAGTAGAGGTGGCCGTATCCGAGGAAGCCATCTTGTTTCTAAGGGACAACATGACTACATTTATGAGAAATTATCTTCACACAGGAACATTTTTTTTAATAACATCCAATTGAAGAAATGTTTATATATGGCAGATTAATGAAACAATGTGAGTGCCCAGACGAGAATACCCCTTTAATTGTCTGGAGGTTACAACAGTCACCAACCAGTAGGAAGTGCACAGGCCTTTGTTTTGAATGACTTCAGTACATCTACATCACTGGTCTCTCACACTGGTCTGGTGGGATTTTGGTCCTCTCTTTTCAGTCTCTTTCACTGTTCTCTGTGACCAAGGATTTTTCAGAGATTTTCTATTGGGTTTAGATCATGACTAAGGGAGGCCATTCCATTGTTTCAATGTTTTCCGTTTTAAGAAACTGCTTTACCCATTTTGCTATGTGACAGGGGCATTGTCCTGAATGAAAATGTATTGAGTGAAGAATGGAAGAAAGGAACCACGTGTTGTTGTTGGTTCTAATACAGGCCGTGGTCACATGTACCGCTAGACGTCCGTTCATAAGGCGACGCTAGCGCACAGGGGGAGGTCCTCGGCCCTAACGCACATGCGTTTCCAGAGAAACGCATGCGATCGGCATGTTCGTTCGGGCCGAGGACCTCCACCTGTGCGCTAGCGTCGCCTTATGAACGGACGCTTAGCGGTACGTGTGACCGCGGCCACAAAGTTACATTCACTCTGTCACATAGCTGTATTAGAGGTCCAGCTGCTGCAGTAAAACATTTCCCAAATCATCACACTTCCTGTACCACTTTTCACTGACTTCTTTACACACTTCGTTTCCTGTCAGATCCAAAAAATGAAGTGCTTTGATCACTAAAATGAACTGTAAACCACTTCTCTGTCCACACAACATGTTCCTCAGCAAAGGTGAGTCTAGCCATTTGATTATTTCTACTAATGAGGTGTTTAGTAACTGCAGAGTGGGCTTTTCGTCCACATGCTCTTAAAGGGGACCTACAACCTATAAAGGTAGAACGGGTGGTAGGTGGATGAATGGGACGTAAGGATAGCCCTTTTTGGGCTAATCCTTACGTTCCGGCTATCCTTTTGTAAACTTTAATGAGTTTATATGCTAATTTTTTTAAGCGGCTACTGGGGCGTGGAGTAGCCGGACATGAGGCTACTAGTCGCAGCTACTCCACGCCCCAGTAGCCTCATTCCTCCGCCTACCAGGTAATCTTCGGCGCACAGCCCTCGTGCGAATACCCTGCACTCTGCGCATGCGCAGAATGCAGGCCTACGGGTGCACGGCCGTAGCTCCGAGGCCGGCGCTACTGTGCATGCGCAGAACGCCGGGTACTCGGACGAGGGCGCGCAGCTACGAGGAACTGCGCACCGAAGATTACCTGGTAGGCGGAGGAACGAGGCTACTGCGGCGTGGAGTAGCCGCGACTAGTAGCCTCATGTCCAGCTACTCCACGTCCCAGTAGCCGCTTTAAAAAATTTGCAAATAAACTCATTCAAGTTTACAAAAGGATAGCCGGGACGTAAGGATTAGCCCAAAAAGGGCTAACCTTACGTCCCATTCATCCACCTATCAACCGTTCTACCTTTATAGGTAGAATCGTGGTGATAGGTCCCCTTTAAACTTCGAGACACTGCATGACGAGACAGATCCTTACCCTGTTCAGTGCTAAACTGGCAAGCAATTCCAGCTGCAGTGTTAAGACGATTACCCATGGAGATTATACTTGTCCTTTCTAGCATTAGTCTTCAGGGACATTAATGAGTTTGTGATGATGTAACGATGTAATATTCTAGAAATTCACAGACTTGGAACAACTATCTTCCCCTGCTATTGCTGATAGAGTCACCCCTTTCCCCCCAGGTTGTCCAGATGGTCTTCATATAGACCACGTGCTGCTGGAGGGTTTCAGTCACTTTGGAATGGTACAACATTTTTGCAAAGTCAGTGAAAACTGAACAGTTATGGTGGCTTCACACTGGCATGTATGTGGTATGTGTTTGCATTTTGTTTCTGTTTTGCTTCTATTTTTGATTGCGTCCGCAAAAAAACTGAAGATTTAACATTGGTTAGAAAACATAACGCCTGGTTTTCTAGTCTCATCGGTGAAAAAATTGTTTTGGAGGGTTCTGAAATTGCCTAGCGGCACATCGGCAATGGCAGATACACCTAGATGTAGCAGGTGGGCAGGGTTTTTGTAACACACGGTGCACATAGGGCGTCAGCTATGTCCACCATGCCATCCAGGTAATGCCACTGCTGTAAACAGAGGCAGGCAGTGATGAAAGGCACCACGCTGCACCACAGATATGTAAGTATAGCGAAGCTTTTATTTTTATACCTAACAGGACCCATATTTATATATATTTTTTAAAAATTCCAAGCATCGCATTCAGCAGAGCTGGAAACGCGTTGGCAACTACACGCTCAAAATACTTTAACAAGCCACGCCCAGGCCTGTGGAAACCACACCCACTCAGAGGCGAGCCGCAGTTCTATCCCTTTCAGCAGCAATAAATCGGATAATCACATGACTTCCGTGTATGAATAGCTTCACTCACACATCTCGCATGACCTTTGAACCAGTATGATGACTACAGGACTTACGAGGAGCCATCTTTATGATGGGCACGGCTAGCACTGCCAGTGAGAGGCCCGCTCACATACTTACAGTGAATGAAACACTGTGACGTGTCCAGCTGTGGCACTGCCGCGCATGCGCTCAGCTGCAGTCGCCGTCCAGGGCAGGTAGGCGGGGCTAGTAGTGAGTGCTGTTCGCCGGCTGCAGTTATCGCTCCGCTATGTGACTGCCTCCTGTACCTGGCAGACTCCTGTGCCCTGTGCTGCCCGACTGGGTCACGTGCCATCCGAGCTATCTGCCATTGCCTTAGTGGTGGAGTTCTGCACTCAGCATGCCTGCTCCTTTTCCCTGGAGGATAGCTACTGGCCTCCTGGTCAATCTGCTCTCCTCCATCTGTATCGTGTTCATCAATAAGTGGATATATGTCCACCATGGCTTCCCCAACATGAGCCTGACACTTGTGCACTTTGTGGTCACCTGGCTTGGACTGTATCTGTGCCAGAGGTGTGGGGTCTTCTGCCCCAAGAGCCTTCCTGCCTCCAAGGTGCTGCTTCTAGCCCTGAGCTTTTGTGGATTTGTTGTGTTCACCAATCTGTCTCTCCAGAACAATACCATAGGCACCTATCAGCTGGCCAAAGTTATGACTACTCCAGTCATCATCCTCATCCAGACTCTGTGCTATGGGAAGACTTTCTCCGCCAGGATCAAGCTCACTCTGGTAAGTGTAGCTCCCTAATAGACTAGGACCTAGATGCCTATACTAGACCAGCAATGTATGGATCTTCTGAACTATTCCATTCTCATATAATGTTCATCCAGTTACATGGAAAGTATATTTCCACCCAAATCTCTGCTCCCATTCCAATGAGTATAAAACCATAACTGGATGGCCCAGAGATGCGTAGATGCAGTACCCCATACTCTAAGGAGTTGTGTTTTTTTTGGGTATGAGTTAGCAACAGTTTTAATCACTAGATCAAGCACATACAGACATATCCATTCATTCTCTACACGCAACAGTTGATGAAAAAGGCTGTAATGGAGCCTCCAGTAGATGCTGACCTGGCATCTCCATCCAAATTTTCTTTTTATAAAGAATAATTGGAATACGACACAGGATAACCAGCATGCATGATCCTTCTTCTCTCCATCATGTATGATCACGGTAGCGTTGGGACAGCCTCAGAAACATGAAATGGACAAATCAATCAACATATGAGTACCTTAAACCAAGGCTTCTACAAAACCTGTTAATCTGGCCTGTTGGATATGTATTTATATGTAAATTGTAGTAAAGGATAACTTCTCAGAAATGTCACGTGGTAAGAAATGCAGGTTTGAGTATATATGGAAACCTTCTAATATATGTGCTATAGATGGGTATGGCTGCATGTCTGGATAAATCTAATCTAACCAGTGTGTGCAGTGCAGGGTGCTCATTGTTTTCTCTGATTAAAACATTGATATGTTTCACAGTATCTCTTACAGATGCTAACTAGTATTGTAAACAATGGTTTACTCTCATGGTTACAAGTGTAAATTAATTGGTAAACATTAGCAGATAGCGATGTGGCACCAGTATACTTCATCTACACATTAGATGAAAGGGAATGTAGCTTAATATCAGCAGACTCAGATAGTATGTCTGCTGCAATAGGGGGCAGACCAAGGGGTATAAAAGACCTAAGGAGACCTATGTAGTCCATTGTCCTCCTCTGGTCATCTCTACATCTAGGGCCAGCTGAACACAAACATTAATGTAGGTGCTGCTGCCCCCCCTCCATATAAAAAAATAATTGCATCTGTAATGGAATACATATCTCTCACAGTGCATTTACTCAGAGTGCTTCATTTATTGCTTCCAAACTCAAATCAGACCCAGTAAGAAGGGTGGGCATAACTATTTCTTACAGTGTGACCATCAATAAGGTTATTTACACACAGGCAAATTTGTTCAGTGAACTTTCCTGAGTTCACACTCTCTTATGTGTAAATGTACTTGGACATTTCAATTAACAGAAAGTCTTGTGTGTGGACAGAAAATCAGTTTCTCCATTCATTACTATGTGACTCATTTGGCGGCTGGCATATATCTACTAGTACAATCCACATCTGTGATCCTGTTATTACAGCCACATACTAATTGTACTGAAGTGCCATCGGTATGATTATAGATGAAAACAAAGGTTTTTATATATAACAAATGCTATTTCAGTTGCTGTTAACAGATCTGTATTCATTTTAATAAGCAAATTCTGTTTATACCCTTTAAAGGATGAAGAGTAACATGCCTATTTCTGATAAGATGTAGAAAATAACATATAGTGACTCCCAGGTTACTCCCCCAACCTGTGTAACACCTATGCACAGCAATCACCAAAGCATGTAACACCTAATCTGGGGCATTGTAATGTCAATTTGAAGCAAATTGGCCATGAAAAATTGAAGAAAACATCAGTTTTTCACAACTGATGATTGTCACATTTGTGTGCAGGAAGCTTTAGACTGTGTACAGCAGACGAATAGCATAATGTAGAATTCTAAAAAAAAGTTATTGTATTTTTATGTTATAAAGATAAAAAATATTTACTAATCTACACGTGTTGGAATATGGAGGTTAGTGATATTAAAGACCTTTCCATTAGGGAATTCTAGCAATTAGCTGATTCTGGCAGCCTGCAACACAGGAATAACAACAGAGCCTGATGCCCAGCTATGTATGAGTTGGAGACTTGTGGAATCAGCTAATTGATGGAGGTCTGACATATTAAGGTGAAAAACAATAAACAATGTGACCCAGTGGGGCACATTTACTTACCCTGTCCTGTCGTGATCTCCGATCCGGACAGTCCGACGAAGATGAAGTCCGGCGTGATTCACCAACATTGTGTGCCCGAGATCCTGCATCTGTCGCTTCCCCGCTGAGGTCCGCCAGAGTTCACCTTCTTCTTCCCAGTGTATGTGAGTGCATGTCTTGCGACACAATTTGCGATGATAAAACCCGCGTGTTGTCCGACGGCCCGCCCCGATTTATGACGAGCGAAAGCTGGTGCTGATGTGCTAAAATCCGATCGCGTGCAACAAAAACCCCTGTTAAATGCGGCGCAACGACAAAAATGCGGTCCTCGGACCGTTAGTAAAAGGGACCCAGTAAGTCACGTTTTCTGCCAGTCTACTTATGTAGTGAAACCAAGGCGTACATTTGTCTGATATTTTACATTTCTTGCAGGTGCCTATTACATTAGGAGTGTTTCTTAACTCTTACTACGATGTGAAGTTTAACGTCTTGGGAATGGTGTTCGCTACCCTGGGTGTTCTTGTCACATCCCTCTACCAAGTGGTTTGTATTTCTTCTTTCTGTATAAGAAATGGCAGGTACACATTGTGACACCTTTAACAGAAGACTGATACATATTCCATTAAATAGGCATACAGTAATCAGTACAGTAATAGTACTCCACAGTACCCAAATCCTTCCGGAATGTGCAATGCGTGCCACAAGCATACATTTATCACAGAAATCAGCAGTGCCACTTCTATCTTTATCCGCCATATGGGTTCTAACTAAAGCCGCTTTCACATGAGCGTTGAGTCAGTTTCCTCAGTTTTCTGTGTGAGAATTGACATTTTCCCTAATTTTTCTGTCGGTTTTGTTTATTGTGCCTGTGATAACTGCTTGTTTGATCAGGTTTTACCACTTGTAAAAAAACAAAAAAAAACTGATGACTGGTTTATGTTTTTGTAGCATTGGATCAGTGAAAAACACATTGCCCAGATTTGTATCGGGCATTTTTCACATGCGTCTCTTGCAAACACATCACAAACATGCACAGAACATGTATAAGGACCCTCAAACAGAAAAGATGTTATTGCTTTTGCATCTAGACAAGGCGGCTCTCTAGTAGCTTGGAGTATTTTGTAGTCACGTAGTGGTTTGCCCTTTACTCCCGCATCTCCATAATGTTTGGTTTACTGTTTGATTTTTCATTATTTGTAGTGGGTTGGAGCCAAACAGCACGAGTTACAAGTGAACTCTATGCAGCTGCTGTATTACCAAGCGCCTTTGTCTTCTGGGATGCTACTCTCGGTCATACCCTTCTTTGAGCCTATAGTTGGTGATGGGGGGATATTTGGACCATGGTCATTTACAGCCTTGGTAAGTGTTATGTGATTGGATATGAATAGTCCAGACTTAGCTGTTTTGGACCAGTTACATAATTGTCCTCTTTTCTAGGTCATGGTCCTTCTGTCAGGAGTCATTGCGTTTACTGTAAACCTATCTATCTACTGGATCATTGGAAACACTTCACCTGTCACGTATCCTTTTTTACAAAACTTTTCTAGCAGTGAACTAGGAATTGCAACTTTTTCATGCCTTGTATGCCAGAAAACTGTATACCAAGGGCAATGTCATACCTGTTGGTGCAAAAATGATGACCTCTTTCAGAAAGATAACCTGTGCACCAGCAGACACAGCCTAAAATGACAATTCACCGGGAATGGTATGCCTGAAAAAAAACCATGTACCTTGAAGGAAATCTACCATTTGAAAATGGTCATTCTGACCTAAACATAGCTTTACATAGGTGTAGGTAAGCTGATGCTGGAGATTGTCTTGTTTAGGCCCAGAAATAAGCAGTTTCGTCCAAAAATAGATTTTATGCAATAGGTAAAAGCCCCATTCGGCGCTTGGTCGCTAGCATAACTATTCACGCGCCTCGTGTGCTTGAGAGTTCTCCCACCTCCCTCCCAAGAGCTGGTGAAGTCGCTGAGCATCTTCGTTTTGCACGACCGCACTGCAAAGTGGACAGCCGTGCGTAATGAAGATACAGTGTGCATGTGCCTGTGATCCTGAGAGCTCGGTGACATCACCGGTTCTCGGGAGGAAGGTGGGAGAACTCTCAAGCACGCGAGGCGACTGAGCGCCCTGTGCCTGGGCATAGGAGCGCCGAATGGGGCATTTACCTATTGCATAAAATCTATTTTTGGACGAAACTGCTTATTTCTGGCCCTAAAGAAGACAACCTCCAGCATCAGCTTACCTACACCTATGTAAAGGTATGTTTAGGTCAGAATGACTATTTTCAAATTGTAGATTTCCTTTAATTACAGCTATTTTTCTGATATGAAAATTCGCTTTTCTGACTCTCCTGTGTCAGAAACCAGTGAACCAGCCCCCTTATTCTGACTGGCAGCTCTGTGTCTCTCTTAAAATCCCTGCCCTGCCTCCTTGTATTTGGGGACTGTCTGCTAATATTCAACTACAGACATATAAAGCCCTATGTATGGATGGGAAATATTGTGTCAATCTTTTTACACAGTACCATGTGTTACATTCATGACGTGTGACCAGTGACATCATCGCTTTGAAGAATAGCAAACGAGGGGGTCAGTCAGTTAATAGAGCTCTATAGGAACCTGTCACTGGCTGTGTATGTGCAAATGTAGTGACAGGTGCCCTTTAATTCTTTTTGGAAGAGGTAGTACATCTAAGCCATAATGCAGAAGCAGCATGTAAACAATTATTCACACGTTGCATTTCAAACTGAATTATTACGGTATTTAATTTCAATATAGTTTTGGTAGTTTTTTAATTTAAAGGAAATCTACCATCAAAGTAAAGCATGATAATTGAGGGACACTTACTTATAGATCCAGGCACTGTGACTATGGTAATATTCTTAAATTGTGGTAATCTTCTTTGTTATCCATGGCCTCCTTCCTTCTAATATAAACTTTTTAAATTATTCTGAGTGAGAAACTCATCTTTCTTCCTGTTGTGCTCTCGGCAGGAGAGGAAGTTCCAGTACATAGGGGGAGGCAGTTCTCCTGCACAGCATAACAGCCTGTGCACCAGAGCACAGAGGAGCTCTGGTAATGCCCTTCTGGCTCCTTAGCATCATTTTAAAAGTTGATTTTAGAAGAAAGGAGGCCTGGATAACAAAAAGATTACCACAGTGCCTGGATCTATGAGTAAGTGTCCCTGGTTTATCATGCTTGACTTTGATTGTAGATTTCCTTTAACAAGAGAAAGACATTTATTGGAACAGGTGATATAGTTCTTCTATATCCTACAACTTTTATCTCCAAAACCAAAAACTGTACAAAAAGTTGCTTGAAAACAGAATGAAGTTGTTTACAATGCAATTGTGATGCATTTTTAACAGCTACTTTGCCACAGATTTTCTGTCTGAACAATCTGTGGAAAAATAGCTCATCCATTACACATTACCACAAGTAATTAAAGCATTGCATGAGGCAGCTTTCAATATTTCTCAACATACCTTTCCTGTTTGGCTTCTACAGAAAATTACGTTTTTATTTTTTTATGCAAGTTGGAATGGCTGATAGTATACATTCTTTCTATGGTCCCTTTAGTACCAAGAAGATGATTTGCATTAAGATAAAACTACATTTTCTTCAAAATGACAGATCACTGGTATACTGAGAGCATAAGTTTTGCGCTCCTGGCTCATTGCCTAGCAACTCTGGGCATGAGGTGGCACAGATCACAGACATGCCAGCCGTCTCCACTGTATCTGTGAGAGGAGGCACAAGATGGCAGCGAGCCAGGTTAACTTTAATATAACTTGGCGTTTTAGCCACAAATTCCAAATGTTTTATATTCCAAATGGTAAACTATTTTTAATGATATATATCCCGTTGTGGATTTTGCATGAAAAGCGGTAATTAATAAAGTAGCCTATAGATTTATGTCCTTTTTGAGTTTTACGTTTTCTTCACTGCTGTTATGTTAATCCTTAATTATGTTTAGATACAACATGTTTGGACACTTCAAGTTCTGCATCACTCTTCTGGGAGGATATATCTTATTTCAGGACCCTCTTTCTCTAAATCAAGGACTTGGTATAGTCTGCACAATGCTTGGTATCCTGGCGTATACCCACTTCAAACTTAATGAACAAGAAGTTAGTAAAAGTAAATTGGTGCAGAGACCCTAATTCTATTCAGACAGTCATTCAACTCATTTATGGAAGTTTGAAACTCTTTGCCAAGGATTAAAGGAACTATAAACTTTAGACAATGGAGCATATATACCCGTTTAGCTGAATTGTATAATGAGTGTGCTAGAACATGCCTCTGGCACATAGGCACAATCTGGTAACTACTAATTTTTCCATTGTTTTCCTGTCAAACTGCTGGGACATTGATCCCTGGAATTGATTGGACCAATGGCCATTTACACAGAGCATTCAGGAGATTTTACAGTACACATTCTTCTCCTCACTGGGGGTCTATGTATTTAAACATCCAGTGACCATTTATCCTGTGTCCTGTGGATAATATATGAAAAAACCATTTAAATCTGTCAAAAAAGCACCAGAAATATTTGCACAAAATTCTTGCACAAAGTAAGCCAACTAATAGTGGTAATAAGTTAGACTACACTGTCTAAAGATGCCAAAAAATGATATCATGCATTAGAAATTCTGTTAAGTCTATTGTATTTTTGGATTGGTCCAGTTTTCCCTGCATCTTAGACTGGTTAGCAAGTCTGCCTAAATGTATGTGTCACAGTACACATATTGTCCATTGAATTCCTAAATCGTAAACCCAACATTTCTTGAACAGATTACAGATGTCAACAATGAAGGATTTTTTTGTGAATTTTTAAGAAGGAAATATTATGTACATTAAGATGAAAACTCAATTTTTAAATTTTCTTTGCTGGATACAGTGGCTTCAGTTCCTGTCTGCAAACACAAGGGATTCCTCAAAAAGAAACTTTGAAACCTCTATGAGTGCAACTTCAAAGTTTGTATAAATGGATTCCCCAAATATTCAGTATTCATATTGAATAAATGTGAAGAGCTTTTCATAAAACTGTCTCAGAATATTTATTTTTTGTATTGAAAGACTGCCATATTTACCTTTTAAGTATGCAGATCATATTTAAAGTGGAATTTTTAACCACCTCTATAAAATTTGCCTCCTTCAGTAGGTGCTGCTCCATTGATTCTGGCATTGTTAGAATTTTCTCTCTGGCCTCTTCTTTTTGTATTATTTTTGGATCTGTACTTTCAGGTGGTGGTGCTAAGCTGTCTGGTCCATTGTGGGAGCACCTACCTGACAGTAGAGAGTATAATCATATTGAGATTGCCTTGGAACTATGCTAAATATGCTCTCTACTGTGAGATGGTTTGTTTTGGGCTTAAATGTAGAGCCTGGCTCCACCTATCCGGTTTGGCAACTGTGCTGGAATTGGCAAAGCAAGTTTTTGTATGTGATGGGGTGGTATGGATATCGATGGGTATATTTAGGAAGGGCTGATATATGACCAGTAAATGTCATCCCCATTGATCAGCTGATTGAAGGTGCCATCATTGTGTTCCAGGGACAGCTGCATTCATAGTATCTATGGATACTACTGCAGCTCACTCCCTTTTCCTATGAATAGGAATAAATGGCAATGAGCTTCAGTAAATGTTACAATAACCCCTTAGTGACTTAGCCATTTTATGCAGTTAACACAAATTATTAAAAAGAAATGCGTGGGGATGGCATGTCTCCAAAACTGCGCACTGAGTGCCCACAATCTGCACCCATCAGTGCCTTTAAGTGGGCATAATTACCCACAAACATACCTGGGAACGGAGTGTGGGAGCCGCGGCCAGCGCGGACGAAGGGGGAAAGCCGTCAGGAAACACCTGCTCCTCCGCATGAACACCCACCCATTAAATACCACAAAGGCTAGGCTGCTCAGCTGCCAACTGGAGCCGGAGAGGGGGACGGAGGAGAACAGAGGCGCACGGGACCACAGAGAGCGGTCTCACTCAAGCGAGCCAGGAAAACTGCAGTAGGTACCCCACTAAAGAGACACAGACAGGGGATTCATCTATCCGACACCTAGAAGTGGCCTGCATAACGTGCATTAACCCTTTCCGGACAGCCATTTACTATTTGAACTGCAATTACCTAACAGTGTCACCTCGTGCTGCGTAACAAGCCTCTTACCCAATCTAGTGAAATCTGACATACACCACTGTCCTGTACCAGGATTTATAGACCAGAGAAAAAATGTCTCCACCGAAAACTAGTGCAGCAGATAGGCTAAGAGAATTTTCCAGGACTCAAGCAGCAGAATCCTCCAAGTCACCTCTCCCTCCATGCACAGCCCCTAAAAGAGGGGGGCAAAGTCCCAGAATGCCTCCTCAGATTCGAAGGACATGGCAGGGGAGCTCACAAAGAAGTGACCTCACAAGTCCTGTCAGCTATTGACACTTGCAAGAGTTACTATTAGATCACTGTTAGAGATGAGCGAGCACTAAAATGCTCGAGTGCTCGTTATTCGAGACAAACTTTTCCAGATGCGCGAGTGCTCGTCTTGAATAACGAGCCCCATTGAAGTCAATGGGAGTCTCGAGCATTTTTCAAAGGGACCATTTTTCGGGAATAAAATGTGTTATTTAATTGAAAAAGAATGTCTTCTCATAAGTTAGCAGATGTATGCAAACATCTGCAATCTATTCTTCACTGTTCCGCGCTTATATTATCTCCCAACAAGTTAGCAGATGTGAAGAACAGTGAAGAATAGAATAAAAACAGTGAACATAGTGAACACAGGATCATTTAAGTGAAAAACACAGTGAAGAATAGATTGCAGATGTTCGGCTCATCTGCTTACTTGTCGGGAGATACGCTGTCCCGGGCTCCTCTTCTTCTACTGAAGTCTCTTCCTGATCTCTCTGCCCTTCCCGATGTCTCCGTGCTGCCCCTACCCCGATGTCTCTGCCCTGCTCACCGTGTTCTTCAATGTGTTCTTCACACATATATATTGTTCTTCACATACTATTTTGTTCGCGCGTATCCTCCGACAAGTAAGCAGATGTGCCGAACATCTGTAATCTATTCTTCACTGTGTTTTTCACTGTGTTTTTCACTTAAATGATCCTGTGTTCACTGTTTTTATTCTATTCTTCATTGTTCTTCACTGTGTTTTTATTAATTATATGCTCGATCTCGAGCAGGGGAAATACTCGTCCGAGCAACGAGCCGTTTCGAGTACCTTAATACTCGAACAAGCATCAAGCTCGGAGGAGTATACTCGATCATCTGTAATTACTATACAATATACTGGGGCACATTTACTAAGAGTATTGCAAACTGCACTAAAATTGTGTTTGCCTGTGTGTAATGCAGGGTGGCCCACAAAGTGTCGTGTGTGCCAGAAATGTGTCTGTCACTTCTTTCCTGTGCAAGCAGTTTGCACTGAAAAAGCAGGCAAAGTCTGACAGAAAACTGGCGTATGGACCTTAGTAAATGTGGGCCACTGTGCATATATAATCCACCCCCAGGCTCTAAAGCAGAAGGTGGCCTTGTTTATAGCCTCCTTTCCTACTGCTGCTTTCATTTGCATGAGAAACTAGATAAACAACGCACGAACGGTGATCAACAGGCCCCACCTGCTTCAAATATCCTGGATCCATTTCTGAAAGAAATGGGATGGATTGATTATTGGAGACATAGGGGCACATTTACTAAGGGACCGCGATTTTGTAGGCTTTCCCGAATATTTCTTTTTTGTGCTGAATTGCCCCAGGTTTTTGGTGCATGCGATCAGATTGTGGCGCATCGGCCCCGGCTTGCATGCGACAGAAATCGGGGGCGTGCCGTTGGACAACCCGACTGATTCGGTCAAACCGCGGAATTTAACAACGAAATTGTGTCGCAAGATCAAGCACCTACATGCACCAGGAAGAAGGTGGTGAACTCAGGCGGACCTCAGCGGCAAAGCAACACGTGAAGGAAATTGGACGCACGACCTTAGTGAATCGCGGCAGACCTGAATCCTCATCGGACAATGCACAGTGGGGATCACGACAGGACCGGGTAAGTAAATCTGCCCCATAGTGGTCCAACAGCTCAAGTCTTCTCCTGCTATAATGCAACTTTGGCCTGCCAAAGGAGGTCTACAGTAAATATAGAACCATGTGACACCCAAACTATTAGACATGATTACTATCTCCTTTAGGGAAGGAAGACTCCCAGAGTCCCTTTCAGAAGCCACTGTAGTGGTTCTATTAAAACCTGACAAGGATCCTTTAGACCAGTGGTGGCGAACCTATGGCATGGGTGCCAGAGGTGGCACTCAGACTGCTCTCAGTGGGCACTCAGGCTGTTGCCCGAGAACAGAGTTAACGAGACAGGCATTAAAGGCCTTCGTGATGAAAACCCATGGATCACAAGAACGGGGAGTCCAATGTATGCGCATGGTCGCGCATGCACGGACACCCCCATTCATCTCTGTGAAGCTGACAGACATTGATGAGCACCATACTTGGTAATCTCTGTCAACTCCATAGAGTTGACCGGAGCAGCCCGGTCATGCACGACGGCTGCTCCGGCCATCTAAGTGGACGCCCGTTCTAGTGATCTGTGGGGGTATCCTGGTCTACCCAAGACTGCAGGAAGAGAGAGAAGTTGTGAACAGGGTCAGATTATCATTGGATCTCCTGCTCTGGGCCCCACAAAAATCCTCACTCAGGGGGCTCCCAAGAAAAGCTCCAAAATTTCCCCTTTTGCTTTCAGCAGTATTGGGGTTCTCAGGACCTTAAGAAGAATGGAAAAAGTTACTGCTTGAATTGCCGCATTGACACTTTGCAATAAATAAGCAGGTTTTGGGTTGCAGTTTGAGCACCCGGACTATTAAAGGTTCGCCATCACTTCCTTAGACTGTGGCTCATACAGGCCAGTCACATTACTCAACACAGACTATAAACTGATAACCTTATCCTAGCAACTAGACTCAATAAAGTGATTCCGTCCATTATTCATCAGGACCAGTCTGGATTTATGCTCCACCACAGATTGTATCACGTGGGTCCAAGTACTGACACAAATTGAGCAACACTCAACTCATGGGAACTTGCATTTGACTTCATAGATGGAATGCCTAAGGCACTTTAACTTTGGGGACAACTTTAAGAAGTGGATCTCCATTCTTTATAAATCTCCTAGAAGTAGACTATTAATTCATGTCACACTTTCCCCAAAATTCCAATTTTATAGAGGAATGCGTCAAGGCTGTCCCTTATCAACCCTACTATTCGGATTAGCAATACAAGCCCTGGCCCTGAGAAGTGTGTGTGTGTGTGTGTGTGTGTGTGTGTGTGGGGTGGGGTGGGGGGGGGGGGGGCTGTATACAACGCCATCACGGTGGACAGCAGGGAGGATAGGGTAGGCCTATATGCGGACGATATGATCCTCTTTCTTTCCAAACCCACAGTATCACCGTCCAGAGCAATAGACATAGACATTATCAATGACTTTGGCGCCTTTTCTGGCCTCCAGATAAACTGGGCTAAGTCAGTATACATGCTGTTGGGGGATCAGAGGTGGCAGAGCCCGGAAAGCATGGCTGTACTTGCCGTGGACAAATTCAAATACTAATAATCATCAAACTCAATCAGCAATACATACAATGGGGAAGATTTATCAAGCTGTCTGAAAGTCAGAATATTTCTAGTTGCCCATGGCAACCAATCACAGCTCACCTTTAAAATATTCATGAGCACTGATAAAGTGAAAGCTGAGCTGTGATTGGTTGCCATGGGCAACTAGAAATATTCTGACATTCAGACAGCTTGATAAATCTGCCCCATTATATCACAGAACCCATCTTAACTTTTCTTAGCACAAAATATAATGCCTGGAAGTCACTTCCCCTCTCCATAGCAGGGCCTATAAATCTAGTCAAAATGATAGCCCTACCAAAATGTTCTTATATTTTTCAACATGCAGAGGTGCCGGTACTTAAGAGATTATGTTTAGAAGTCCACTTGAACACTACTAGATTCATTTGGGGAAACTCTAGATCTAAATTAAGCCTACAAACCCTGCAAAACCCCAAGGATCAAGCGGGTATCGCTTTGCCAGACTTTTATTATTATTATTATTATATAGATGGACAACCACAGTATCTATACTATTGTGTGACCCCAGGATCCATACCCCACTCAGAACACCACCTACAGGGACACTTTGGCCTTAAATCATTATGGTCATTATGATACCACCAGGCTACTATGCCCTCTACTTCCGATACATAGATTAGCAGTACAGGTTTGGCTAAACAATTCTCCGATACTATAGCAGAGATGCATCGCTGCCTCACTTGGAGAAACTGGATGGGGTAAAGGGGTGGAAACGGGCAGGTGTGCACTCACTGGCAGAACTATACAATAAGGGGATACTGGCATCATTTGCAGATCTACAGACCAAATACGGATTAGAACATAGGTGGTTTTATAGATATCTCCAAATAAGACATACTCTGGAAGTCCAATTCCTCCCAGGATCGCCACCAATTTCTAAATATCCCTTAATAGGCATCTACAAAACTCGGGGCCCAAGAGGCTTTCAGCCATATATACGCATCTTATTACAAAGCAAACAGAACATGCTCCGCCTTGTGCCGTAGCCAGATGGCAGCAGATAATACCAGCCATCTCAGAGGAAACAATACCTGATCTATTGACTTCACACACCAAAGTCTCCCAATCCAAAATTAATAGGCTAACACAACTATACATTTTTCATCAAGCATATCTTGCCCCGATACATATGCACAGAATGGGTAGAGTATGTTCCACAGCGTGCCCTAGATACGGCTCCCCGAAATCCGATTTTGTACACGTGATCTGGACATGTGCCCTCCTAGCTCAACTCTGGAAACGGGTTACAGGCTTTCTGATTAACCTTCTCACATTAACTGTTCCCTGTACAACTGAAGTGTGTCTACTAGGTGTGCTATCAGTGGCCCCATTTTCATTGCATTTTCTTACAGGAAACACTCTTAATGGTGAGGAAGTGTTTGCATTGTGATGGTATGATCCAGACACCCCTAATTTGCGGATATGAAAGACACTAATTAATCAGACAAATTTTATTGCATATGGGGTATTTAGTGTGGTGAGCCCTTGATAGGGCTTGACGTCAATCATGTGGACATTAGCAGGTACTAACGGCACTGTGAGGTGACTCACAAAGGCAAATATTTAAGGTACTGAGATGCAGTAGAGCAACCAATGGAACAAGGCCCCCTACAGAAATGAAGACCTATAGAATACACAGCAGAACCAAGTTAACTAGGTTAAAAGTTTACGTTTACGTTTTTTGGAATGTTTTCTGATTTACTGATGTAACAATTGTACAATACTTTGAAACGCATTGACATTTGAGAAGTCGGCTATGGAAGTAACAAGTTATATCATTCTGAATGTATCTAACTCTGATTGTAAAAGATCACATGAAAATATATCCATACCTTTGAAAAATGTAATGTGTACAATGTATTTGTCAAAGAAGGGGGGACCAAAAAATTATAAATGTAAAGCGCTACACAGATGATAAACATCTACATACAAAGTCTTACGCAAAACCATGTGTTAGGTAGCAAAAATAATATAACCTTTATTAACAAAATACATATATACACAACAACTGATGAGACAAAACAATATAAAAACAATTAAAAAAGGGAAAACAGCCACACTGTGACCCTATTTCAAAACAGGAGAGACAGAGACACCTGATAATGGTTTTGTCTTCCTTTAGAGCCCTGTTCAGACCACTGTCCTATAGTCAAATACTGGCATATGTACACAAAAACATACCATATATACTTGAGTATATGGCGACTTGAGTATAAGCCAAGACCCGTAATTTTACCACCAAAGACGAGGGTGGGAAATGTATTGGTCACAGTCTTCCAGTAGTATACAGCCAGTCCCTTTTAATATACAGCCAGCCAGCCCCCAGTATTATACAGCCAGCCCCCAGTAGTATACAGCCAGCCAGACAGCCCCAAGTAGTATACAGCCAGCCAGCCCCAAGTAGTATACAGCCAGCCCCATGCCAAGCACGTACAAAAAAAACAAACTTACAAACTCACCCTCTGGCACCCCGATGCTTGTCGCAGCTTACCATCCGTGGCTCCTCGTTCTTCCTTCTGCTGTATAAGCCAGCAGAGACGCGTCCACGTGATCTGCCAGCCAACACACACTATGACGTCATTAGCGGCATCATAGTGTGCAGCAGCCGGCAGAGACACTTCCACACTAATACAGCTGAAGGAAAAAGAAGAGGAGCCGAGACGAGCATCGGGGCATTGGAGGGTGAGTATGTAAGTTTTTTTTTTTTTTTTAATTGACTCGTGTATAAGCCGAGTTGAAGTTTTTCAGCCCATTTTTTGCTGAAAAAAACAGAGGTTTTTAAAATATGGGGATCATTGTGGGATCGCTGCTTGCCCGGCTTGCTAGGGCTGACTAGGTCCCTCTGGTCGTGGTGTTTCCCCTCTTGGCGCTGGTGTGTCACTGCGCTGGGACATGGTCACAACTACACCATTCCCTCACTGCCCGGGTAAGAGGAATCTCTGGCCAAAGATTCTATACATCTTGCTGAATTCGTCTCTATACCATGCTCCTTTTTTAAAAAGCTGCACAGCAGAGTGACATTGTTTGCCTGGGGGGCAGGGGGCCAGAATGGCCAAACACTTGTTGTTTCGTCCCTGGGAGGAGGGAGGGGTTGGGCTTCCCGACTTTAAGTTATATTATTGAGCTATCCAGTTATTCCACTTCCCTGGGATGAGCCACTTAAAAAAAAGCTACGCACCGTGGCCCTGCCAGATAGTCCCTGTTCCTCCCTCTTCACCTCCCGTAAGCACCTTCTGTTTTGGGGGATGGGAGAATTAGAGGAGTGTCCCCTTACTCCGCCAACTGTCATTACTGTGGGCAAGAGTGTGCTATTACTACTATACCTCAGGCTTTGATAACTTCACTCCCCTGCAGAACAACCCTACCCTTCCTAAACTCTCTTTGCTGCCCAGTGGAGGGCCAGAGGGGTAATGTACATAGGTGACATGTGACGACGGTGTTTTGCTCATTTCAACAGCTGAAGGACTCCTACGATCTGCCCAACTCTTTTCATCTGTTATATCTCTAACCCCACCATGCTGTAAATGTGCAGTTTCCGGGTGACCGCCTAGTGGAGCTCCCTTTCCCTATCCCCTCCCTACTTTTGGAAGTCCCCAGTAGGGCTCTTTTCACATTTTTAATGTGAGCTGTTGTCTGCCTGAATAGCACGGGATAAGCCTCCGTTGAGAGCCCTCTGAGAGAGCAACCTTTTCTCACTGATGGACGAGGAGTGGGACATACCCCTATCTACCCCTTAATTAGTCTCCCCTTAGGTGACAGGATGTTGCAAATTTATATTCTGCATCGTGCCTACTTAAAGGAAACCTACCACTTGTAGTGGCAGGTTTCTGATGGAAATACCGGGCACCAGCTCAGGGTGAGCTGGTGCCGGAGCTTATTTTCGTTAGTGTTTTAAACCGCGGTATCGCGGTTTAAAACACTTTTTAAACTTTATAGCCGGCGCAGGCAGGTACGCGCTCGGCGCTTACCATGCGCGCGGCTCTCATTCACTTCCTATGTAGCCGTGTGCACGGTAAGCGCCGAGCGCGTACCTGCCTGCACCGGCTATAAAGTTTAAAAAGTGTTTTAAACCGCGATACCGCGGTTTAAAACACTAACGAAAATAAGCTCCGGCACCAGCTCACCCTGAGCTGGTGCCCGGTATTTCCATCAGAAACCTGCCACTACAAGTGGTAGGTTTCCTTTAACCATGGCCCGAGTTAGTAAGTTCCACCAAGGTTCTGGAAAGTCATCCTACTCCCCAACTCTCAAAGTTTGGTTTAAGCCTGTTAACTCCACTCTTCCACTTAAGAAATGGGTACTTATCCACAGGAAAGAGAGAAAATTCTCACACATGGGCCCTTGGGGTGCAAGAGATTTTCTTTTTTTTATGTTGAGGATTTTGTTCTTTCTTAGAGGTTATTTTCTTTTTTTCCTCCTCTTTTATGGATGTCCTATCATATATTTTATGGACACACAGTCTCTGTATTCTATCACTACATCCTCCGATACATACTTAGGACTTTTAATGTTCCTACTATTGAGGAGACATATCTACAGTGGGACTGGTCATTATTTATGTTTGCAATGTAACTTTCTGAAATGGATCCTGTGTGACTATAATCTATGTGCTTTATCTTATGCAGAGATTGTTATTGTTGATTAAAAAAAAAAAAAAGCATGCAAACATACATTTTTACATAAAACTCACATCAAAGCAGAGGTTTACGCACAAATATGAATATAAAAACAGTTACACAGAAAACAAGCCCTCCTATAGCTCTGTAAATGGAAAAATAAAAGTTATGGATTTTTAAGAAGGGGAAGTGAAACATAAAATAAAATGGCCTGATCCTTAAAGAGTTAATGAGTTTTAAAATCTAATATATAAAGCGGAGTGTATGTATATGTATGTCCGTTAAAGGAATCTGCGCCGTCGCATTTACAATCACCACATTTTGCACAGCCGCTCCATCATAGACTAGGTTTTAGGCAACTGCACAGCAGAATACAGAAATAAAGGCATTAATTAAAACAAGCAATTGTATATCTTCAGAAAAAAGTCACCCACCTACTCATATGTCTACCGGTATATATAATATATAGAGCTGAGTGTATGTCTATGTGCATGTGTGTGTCCGCTAAAGGAATCTGTACCATTGCATTTACATTAACCAAATTTTAATAAGTCTTTAATGAATAAGAATGTATAAAAAACATACAAAAATGTGTGATGAATGTAAAAACATGAGATGCAGACAACTATACAGGATGGTGAAACACAGAAAAATTGCAATCGGCAGCAGCAGCATAGGGAACACAGTAGAGAATTCTACTTGGTGTAAGTGTATACCGGGACTGGAAATGATATATGGTACTAAGGATGTCTATTACAAGTGCTGAGGTGCAAAGACATGCCAAGTTGGCACATTGGGAACATAATAAGGCATCCAGAATTCTGTAAATGCCAGTCCTTACCGTTGGATCAGGTGTGGTGTTACCAATAGCTGTGCCGACTGCAACGCTATAGGCAATGAGTATAAGACACTGCGTGATAAGTGTGAGGTTAGATGGATAGGGATACAGAGATAGGGGAAGATTTATCAGAAATGTTTGAGGAAAAACTGTGTCCATGAAAACCAATCAGAGATCAGCTGTAAATTTATAAACAGCTGTGGGAAAATGAAACTTGAGTTCTGATTGGTTGCTGGGGGCAAGTAGAACAGTTCTGCTCTGAGACACTTCTGATAAATCTCCCCATAGACAAAGTGACAATCAGGGACAAACACAGTGATGGCTTTTTCATGGAGAGGGGGAAAGGTGAGGAGCGCTTACCCCTTCTCTCTCATGCACGCGGTTGCAAGTTTGTGTGCATAGACCCTAAATAATCATCATGAATATGACTGCTGTCACCCAACATTGCTAGTGATAAAGAAATTGGGTCAGTAAAAAGCAATACTATCTCCCATCCCATAGACAATGGTGAATGGTTACAACTCGAGGGTCGACCATACCTGTGAAGTTCCATGATCAAACCACAGGAAAGTAATTGTCACGGGTTACACACGCGATCCTCGGTACGGATTGAGGGTGTACCCCTGCTTGCTGCCGCGGTCCCCACTCCCCCAGCTCTCACTTACCTCTCCTGGCTCCGGCCTGCACTCCCAGCGTGTAGACCGCATGTTTCTTCCATGTTGTCGCGTGCTCCTGCCACTAGAGGGGGCGTGCGCAGACTTCTCCCAGCCTTAAAGGGCCAGCGTCCTCCTTATTGGCTCTGGCATTCCTGGCTCGGCTATATAGCCTGGCGACTCCCAGCATCCCCTGCCGGATCTTCAGGTCATTCTTCTGGAGTGAAAGCCTACCTGAGTGTTTCCATACGCCTCCGTGTCCCTGTGGCGGTCCTGCAATCCTGTGGCGGTCCAGTATCCTAGTGGTCCTTCAGGGGTCCTGCCTGCCTTCCCGTGGTCCTGCCTGCCTGCCTTCCCGTGGTCCTGCCTGCCTGCCTTCCCGTGGTCCTGCCTGCCTGCCTTCCCGTGGTCCTGCCTGCCTGCCTTCCCGTGGTCCTGCCTGCCTGCCTTCCCGTGGTCCTGCCTGCCTGCCTTCCCGTGGTCCTGCCTGCCTGCCTTCCCGTGGTCCTGCCTGCCTGCCTTCCCGTGGTCCTGCCTGCCTGCCTTCCCGTGGTCCTGCCTGCCTGCCTTCCCGTGGTCCTGCCTGCCTGCCTTCCCGTGGTCCTGCCTGCCTGCCTTCCCGTGGTCCTGCCTGCCTGCCTTCCCGTGGTGGCTAAGGTTGTTATCTCCCACGGTGGTCCAGGGAGTCCACTTACTTAGTCCTAAGGGACTATTCCCCTGAGACTGTGACAGTAAGATCCGGACATGGACTCCGCCAAGGTCATGATCTCTGCCAAAGCCATGGACAGTGTCAAGGATCCGTACCAGCTTCTGGGTGACCTTCCCAGCACTATCGCCCAGCAGTCCCAAGAGATTGCTGCGCAAAGTGAACTCTTGGACAAACTCTCTGCCACCCTGCGGATTATTGCCGCCCAGCAGCAGGCTCCTGTGACTCCACCTGTTGCTTCAGTCCCCCGGCCATGTTTTTCGGCAGCGAACTCCCCTATAACACTCCCCTATAACACTCCCCTATAACACTCCCCTATAACACTCCCCTATAACACTCCCCTATAACACTCCCCTATAACACTCCCCTATAACACTCCCCTATAACACTCCCCTATAACACTCCCCTATAACACTGCCGGCTACAGACACCCCTATAACATTGACGGCTACAGACACTCCTATAATACTGCCATCTACAGACACCGCTACAACATTGACGGCTACAGACACCCCAATAACACTGCCATCTACAGACACCCCATATCACTGCCATCTACGGACACCCCTATAACACTGCTGGCTACAGACAAACATCACCTAACCTCCAGCCAATTGATTTTGTTATCCAGCCCAAAACAATATGGTGTGACCCCTCACACTTCCTTCCTGTGGCCCCCAACAATTAATAATACAGTAGCTGCCCCACATATGTCATTCACTTCTTAACTGCAGCCAATCACTGGCCTCAGAAGTAATGTGTGACTGCTGAGGCCAGTGATTAGCCGCAGAGGGGGATTAGGATGGATAAGTATAAGTGGCATGACGTTTCTATCCTCTACTACTGAAGTTTCCGAAATTCCCTGCAAACCCCTTTAATATGATCCTTACACTGAATTCAAGACTTAAAGTTGTCATTGCCAGTTGGCGTGTGATATCACTGAGTCCAGTTCTGCAGTGTCCAGGGGCGTAACTACAGCGGTAGTAGCCATAGCAGCCGCTATGGGGCCCACAGTGTCAGGGGTCCCCGTCATCCGACCTGACACTGAAGAATGTGCACCATTATATACATATTATGCTGCACATTGTGGTATATATATTGTTTATGTGTGTGTATCTGTGATGTGTATATGGTGTATGGTGTGTATAAATACAGTACGTTATGTGTGTATGCAAGCTGTATGTCTGTATATAGCACTGTATGTGTGTATATGTGATGTGTATATGCTCTATATGTGTGTAACAGTGTGTAAATATGTATGTATGATTGATGAACTGTATGTTTATGTATATAGTAATGTAATATATGTATATTTTTTTAAGCCAGCAGGGGGTCCCCTTCAGAAGTCTGCTTTTGGGCTCGGCCTCTCCTAGTTACGCCACTGGCAGCGTCATTATAGCGATGTCTCAGATGCCCAACATCACAAATTCCTGAGCTTCTAGCAATTCTTCTGAGCTTCCAACAGCCGTATTTACTACAGTTCTGCAGTTATTATACTGTATCCTAGGGCTGGTGGGTCAGGACTATAGGTTGTCTTGTAGAAGGCTACATATTGCAGAGACTGGTCCTTTAACCCTCATGAATACAACGGACTGTATTTTCTGAGTGCTTCTATTATTTTATTGTCATGCGGATGGTGTTGTTGTCACACAATTTGTTTCCCCTATGGGGAAAATAAAGTATTCTATTAGTTAAATGATGCAATATTTTTCTACTAAATCAGTATTCCAACATGTGTACATGAAAGATAACTACATTTCTAACCAACATATGACTTATATTTGCATGTAGCGCTCTATGACTTAATCTCAGAACTTGTGGCTGGAGACTGGCTGCTAAAATGTTTCCCATACACTGCACACAGAAAGTGGAGGATTATCTGCTCTATAACTTTTCCTCACTCAGAAGCATGAGCTGGATGGTGTAGGATGTTATAATGAACTACTAACCTGTACTGATATAAAGAAAGCACTTAGGGTTACATAGAAACTGACTATTTAGCTCCATCCTTTGCCTGTGTCTCTCTCCTCTAATAATAATAATAATAAAAATAATAATTCCTTTATTTATAAAGCGTACACAGATTACGCAGCGCTGCACAGAGCTTGTCAAATTGGTCCCTGTCCCCAATGGGGCTCACAGTCTAATCAACCTACCAGTATGTTATGGAGTGTGGGAGGAAACCGGAGGACCCGGAAGTTATCATCTAATATGACACCCTAGGCTTGAAAGTGGTTCCTTTGCACTTAAAATGAGCAACACAATAACATATCAAGGCATATGGACTCAACAAATTCAATGAACTCAACAAAGTGAACTCAGAGTTGGGTTAACAAAATATGTGGCATAGAGTTGAGGGTCAACTTAGTCTGTGGCCCCAATGTGAGGTCAATCAGTCCACAAACTCAAACATTGGATTTAACAGTGTTGATAAACACAAGGTAGAGTTCAACCAGGCCCATGGACGAAACGTGGTGTACTAAACATAATTCATGGACTCAAGGTGAGGCATAGAGAGTTGTGGGTCAACAAAGTCTGTGGCCCCAATGTGGGATCAACAGGTTAACAAGTTCAAATCGTGCACTCAACACAATTTGGGGGTCAACAAGGCCAATGAACTCAACAAAGTGTACTCAACATAATTCATGAATTTAAGTGGGGGGTCACTAAAGTGTATGGACCCAAGGTGGGTTCTACTAAGTCTAAGAACTCAACAAAGTCGACTGAACAAAATTCATGGACCAAAGGTGGGATCAAGGAGGTTTATGAATTGAAAGCGGGGAAGACACAACATCATCAGAGCCCATGGACTAAACATTGTGGAATGAACTGTAACAACAACTGTAAATGAGTGTAACAACAGAGTTCTTGGATTCTACAAAGTGGACCTATCAAAATGAATTCAAAGAAGTCCATTGAATTTAATGGATCCTTCAACTAGGACATGGAACTGAAGTCTCCCATTTGTCACTTTTGTTATATGACCCCATTATCCCTCTGACCTCATCCAGTATGGTCCAGTTTTTTAGACACACGTGTTTAACCAATAAGCTATTATGGGAACCATAACCATAACCAGGAACCATAACTGATTTAATGAGCCATTCGCAGTTTCACCGTAAAGAATAGTGCACACCATCAATGCGGAACCTCAATGAGGGAGCCGAAGAGAGTATGCATGCGCACATAGACTAAACAATGCAATGGCACACTATAGTACAAAGCAACTGAGGAATGATGGTGGCATCAACAGTGGGGATTATGAGCAACAACATTAAACATGACTGAAGCTGTATGCTTGTAGCAATAGATGTAGATAATGATGTTTAATGTTTATTGCTTCAAGCATTTAGCTTCAGGAAGTTGTGTGGAGATGTTATGAGCTAGTAGAAGCTGGGTAAGAGGACGGTTTTTGTGTAGTTATTGTCCTATGTCTGGCCAGCTGGATGCCGGTGAATATGTACATCAGAGTTTTAATTGTTGTGGAAGAAAGGTGGTTTAGTAATGGTGATGATTGGAATGTCCCATTCCTCCCACTTTTTATGGGAATAAAGAATGTTTGCAGCTATCAGATACTGTTTTGAGGAAAAGTGTTTGTTAATTTTGTATTCACTCTATGTACCTTATGGATTGGGTATATTAATTATGTCCATCACTGATAATGTCTTGTCTACTATGTCCTGATTCACCTAACCAAGATTACTCCAAGAGGTAGTGACCCGGTAGAGACCTGCAAATCCTGCATTCAACAAATGAAATGAGTGCAGCAGTATTTCAAGTATAAAATGTGTACAAAAATGATATCAGATTCAAAAGAAATACAGGGAAAATTTAGTTTTATTTCATAATTTATATTCATTTATTTAACAATTTTGTAATTTTAAAAGCCAGTAACCATCAAGGACCAACGCCTACAAACATAGGTCGATTATAAGTTATATAATTAATTTATAGGATAACAACATATCCCACAGCATTGTATAGAGATTACCATCACTCAAATCTGGCCCTGTCCATACTAAGACTTGTGGTTCAAATTTCATCTAAGCCAATCAGTCTGGTGGTTTCATTCTTTTCTTCATATATACAATTAACAAAATGACCATTTTAGTCAGATATTGTTGTAAATACAGTTTGCCCCTGAGGTGGTATTTCACCGCGTCCACTACAACCGTGAGTTCTGGTGAAATCCCCAACCACTAGAGTAGTGGACTCCAGCACCACAGGGAGGCCCATTCTAATGGAGACAATGTCCTCCGCCCATTTCCATAACATTGAGGGGCCACTCAAAGAAAGGGACAGTCGAGCCGGAGCTGCAGACGGTTGTCTTCATCCTGTACTACAGATTATATTTTGGTCTAGTGTATTACACAATGTGAAAACTAATTATCTAGAAAAGTATTTCTTAAAGGGGTTTTTAAACTAACAAAAGTTAGACCCTATCCATGGGATGGGGCCTATCTTGTTGATCAGTGGTGGTCTCAGTGAGGAGACCTCGAAAGATTACCAAAATGAGGGATCCGATGGGGTCCCACGTACCACGGTCGGAACCATCGTTGCTCTGTCAGACTAATCTCCATTAATCTCTATGGAGCTGACGGAAATGGCTGAGCGCCGCACTCACCAATCTCCGTCAGCTCCATAGAGATTAATGGAGCAGGATGGTCATGCATAACCGTCTCGTCACTGAAACCCCTCTAATCAGCAAGTTAGGCGCTATTCCGTGAGAAAACCCCTTTAACCCCTTGAAGCTAATTAACATTTTTTGTCATATATTGATGCATATACAGTTCGCCCCTGAGGTGCTATTTCACCGCGTCCACTACAACCGTTAGGCAGGGGTCACCATTCTGCTAGCATTGCATTCATAACGCGACATTAGCACGCAAGCGGCTGGCCTCGGCTCAATCGCATATGAGTTTCCAGGGAAACGCATACGATTGTTAACCAGGCCCCGGTGTTTTGTATTGTTCAAATGCAAGACACCGGGGTATGGTTATCGATCGCATGCATTTCCCAGGAACAGCATATACGATCGGGCCAAGGCCCGTCCCTATGGGCTAGCGCAGAGTGATGAACAAAACACGAGCGGAACGTGTGACAGTAGCCTAAGTTCTGGTGAAATCCCCAACCACTAGAGTAGTGGACTCCAGCACCACAGGGAGGCCCATTCTAATAAAGACAATGTCCTCCGCCCAATTCCATAACATTGAGGGGCCACTCAAAGAAAGGGACAGTCGAGCCGGAGCTGCAGACGGTTGTCTTCATCCTGTACTACATATTATGTTTTGGTCTAGTCCACTACACAATGTAAAAATGTCTAATTTTGCAAAATGTTCTTAAATCTGGGAGCACATCTAATTCACTAAATGACCTTTTTAGTCAAATATTGTTGTAAATACAGTTCGCCCCTAAGGTGCTATTTCACCGTGTCCACTACAACCGTTAGGCCGTGGTCACACGTTCCGCTAACGTTGTGTTCATAATGAGACGTTAGCACACAAGGGACTGGCCTTGGCTCAATCGCACATGAGTTTCTAGGGAACGCATACAATTGTTAACCAGGCCCGGGTGTTTTGTATTGTTCAAATGCAAGACACCGGGGTATGGTTATTGATCGCATGCATTTCCCACGAAAAGCATATGCGATTGGGCCACGATTGTGGGCTAGCGCCGAATTATGAACGAAACATAATTTGGAACGTGTGACCGCAGCCTAAGTTCTGGTGAAATCCCCAACCACTATAGTAGTGGACTCCAGCACCACAGGGAGGCCCATTCTAATGAAGACAATGTCCTCCGCCCAATTCCATAACATTGAGGGGCCACTCATAGAAAGGGACAGTCGAGCCGGAGCTGCAGACGGTTGTCTTCATCCTGTACTACATATTATATTTTGGTCTAGTCCACTACACAATGTAAAAATGTATAATTTAGCAAAATGTTCTTAAATCTGGGAGCACATCTAATTCAATAAACCTTTTTAGTCAAATATTGTTGTAATTACAGTTCGCCCCTAAGGTGCTATTTCACCGTGTCCACTACAACCGTTAGGCCGTGGTCACAAGTTCCGCTAGCGTTATGTTCATAATGAGACGTTAGCACACAAGGGACTGGCCTTGGCTCAATCGCACATGAGTTTCTAGGGAACGCATACGATTGTTAACCAGGCCCAGGTGTTTTGTATTGTTCAAATGCAAGACACCGGGGTATGGTTATCGATCGCATGCATTTCCCACGAAAAGCATATACGATTGGGCCATGATTGTGTGCTAGTGCCGAATTATGAACGAAACATAATTCGGAACGTGTGACCGCAGCCTAAGTTCTGGTGAAATCCCCAACCACTATAGTAGTGGACTCCAGCACCACAGGGAGGCCCATTCTAATGAAGACAATGTCCTCCGCCCAATTCCATAACATTGAGGGGCCACTCAAAGAAAGGGACAGTCGAGCCGGAGCTGCAGACGGTTGTCTTCATCCTGTACTACATATTATATCTTGGTCTAGTCCACTACACAAAGTAAAAATGTATAATTCAGCAAAATGTTCTTAAATCTGGGAGCACATCTAATTCAATAAACCTTTTTAGTCAAATATTGTTGTAAATACAGTTCGCCCCTAAGGTGCTATTTCACCGTGTCCACTACAACCGTTAGGTCGTGGTCACACGTTCCGCTAGCGTTATGTTCATAATGAGACATTAGCACACAAGGGACTGGCCTTGGCTCAATCGCACATGAGTTTCTAGGGAACGCATACGATTGTTAACCAGGCCCGGGTGTTTTGTATTGTTCAAATGCAAGACACCGGGGTATGGTTATCGATTGCATGCATTTCCCACGAAAAGCATATACGATTGGGCCACGATTGTGGGCTAGCGCCGAATTATGAACGAAACATAATTCGGAACGTGTGACCGCAGCCTAAGTTCTGGTGAAATCCCCAACCACTATAGTAGTGGACTCCAGCACCACAGGGAGGCCCATTCTAATGAAGACAATGTCCTCCGCCCAATTCCATAACATTGAGGGGCCACTCAAAGAAAGGGACAGTCGAGCCGGAGCTGCAGACGGTTGTCTTCATCCTGTACTACATATTATATTTTGGTCTAGTCCACTACACAAAGTAAAAATTTATAATTTAGCAAAATGTTTTTAAATCTGGGAGCACATCTAATTCAATAAACCTTTTTAGTCAAATATTGTTGTAAATACAGTTCGCCCCTAAGGTGCTATTTCACCGTGTCCACTACAACCGTTAGGTCGTGGTCACACGTTCCGCTAGCGTTATGTTCATAATGAGACGTTAGCACACAAGGGACTGGCCTTGGCTCAATCGCACATGAGTTTCTAGGGAACGCATACGATTGTTAACCAGGCCCGGGTGTTTTGTATTGTTCAAATGCAAGACACTGGGGTATGGTTATCGATCGCATGCATTTCCCACGAAAAGCATATACGATTGGGCCACGATTGTGGGCTAGCGCCGAATTATGAACGAAACATAATTCGGAACGTGTGACCGCAGCCTAAGTTCTGGTGAAATCCCCAACCACTATAGTAGTGGACTCCAGCACCACAGGGAGGCCCATTCTAATGAAGACAATGTCCTCCGCCCAATTCCATAACATTGAGGGGCCACTCAAAGAAAGGGGCAGTCGAGCCGGAGCTGCAGACGGTTGTCTTCATCCTGTACTACATATTATATTTTGGTCTAGTCCACTGCACAAAGTAAAAATGTATAATTTAGCAAAATGTTCTTAAATCTGGGAGCACATCTAATTCAATAAACCTTTTTAGTCAAATATTGTTGTAAATACAGTTCGCCCCTAAGGTGCTATTTCACCGTGTCCACTACAACCGTTAGGTCGTGGTCACACATTCCGCTAGCGTTATGTTCATATTGAGACGTTAGCACACAAGGGACTGGCCTTGGCTCAATCGCACATGAGTTTCTAGGGAACGCATAGGATTGTTAACCAGGCCCGGGTGTTTTGTATTGTTCAAATGCAAGACACCGGGGTATGGTTATCGATCGCATGCATTTCCCACAAAAAGCATATACGATTGGGCCATGATTGTGTGCTAGCGCCGAATTATGAACGAAACATAATTCGGAACGTGTGACCGCAGCCTAAGTTCTGGTGAAATCCCCAACCACTATAGTAGTGGACTCCAGCACCACAGGGAGGCCCATTCTAATGAAGACAATGTCCTCCGCCCAATTCCATAACATTGAGGGGCCACTCAAAGAAAGGGGCAGTCGAGCCGGAGCTGCAGACGGTTGTCTTCATCCTGTACTACAGATTATATTTTTGTATAGTACATTACTCAATGTAAGAACTAATTATCTAGCATAACGTTTCTAAACATGTGGACTTAACTAAATTAACATTTTAGTCATCTTTGTAAATACATCTTAAATTTTTGGTTTAATCCCCTGTAAGATGTATTTCCTGAATAAACATTTGTTGGAATAAAGGCACTATCCGGCACTATCAGTGCAGTGATATGTTTTTGACCCCCAACAAGTAGACATTGATGGCCTATTCATCATATGTAAGGTTATTAATGTTCAGATCTGGAAAACTTCTTTAAATAACAATTTATCTGCTATGTAAGAATGTTGTCAAATAAAACCATTGAACATGTACCAGATCCACCAGGTAATCTACAAAACTAACAATATATAGAGCGATTCTCAGGTGCAAGAGCTCTGCCACCTCCATCCTGAATACACCTGAAGCCCAACTCTCTTTGGCCTTTCCCTGCTTTTCCATCTTTTTTTTCAAACCAGACACCATCATCTAGTGAATGTTGATGTGAGGTGAAAAAGGAGAAGGGAAACTGTAAAACTTTGTCAGGGAAATAACTAAAGCACAGTGTGGGCATATCCCACTTAAATGCCACACACTGTGGTTCTGATGAATATGGGTTTCAGATCATTCTCAAGGAGGAGATGGCACAACCAGCAGCTGAGGACACCTTGCTAAAAGGGCATAATTTAAGTAGGGTAATCTCTAATAAATACTTATGTCTTTTGCTTTCATCACCATTGAGTGGAGAAGCATTACTGCACAATTTGAGTCCTTCGTTTCCTTTGTGTCCATTGCAGAGGCTCATGAGTCCGACTTCAAGAGTGTAGAACTCTGTCTGAGGATCACGTTGAGAGGTTTGCAGGTCTTCAGTGATGAGGGGAGTCTTGAAGGTCTTGTGCAGGTAGGTCTTCAGTGATGAGGGGAGTCTTGAAGGTCTTTGTGCAGGTCTTCTGTGATGAAGGGAGTCTTGAAGGTCTTGTGCAGGGCAGGTCTTCAGTGATGAGGGGACTCTTGAAGATGTAGTGCAGGTCTTCAGCGATGAGTGTAGTCTAGAAGATCATGTATGGTTTCAGTGATATAAGTAGCTTTCTTCACATGGGAGGATTCTGGAAACTCTTCTTTCATACTTTACAGCATATTGTAGCACAGGGCAACGGCAAATATCTGTGAATGAATTATAAGATCTAAACTTTTGCGTTTCATGGGAAACATATATGCGTTTTGGGCAAACCCCCTCCCACACTTGCAGCACCGCACTGTTCCATACACAGGAAAAAGAAAGGACATGTCCCATCTTTCCCAGTGTTACAGCTCATAAGCCATGCATTGCTATGGAGAGGGAAGGGGTCACTGGACGTTTGTGTAAATACATCCTAAGGCTACATTCACACAATGTATGCTCGCCGTACTACATCGGCGCTGCGGAGAGGAGCAGGGGATGAGCGCAGCTCACCCCTGTTCCTCTCCATAGGAATATACAGCGCACTGCGCCATATTACATAAAAAGATAGGACATGTCCTATCATTCTACGGGCTACGGAGCGGTACAGTGCTGCACATGTGCTGCACTGTACCACTCCCGTAAAGGGCCATGAGCCCATAGAAGTGTATGGGGGACGTATATATACACCGTATATACGTCCCCCATACGTTCATGTGAATGTAGCCTTAGAAGGTATTATTACTACATGAGCATTACCATTACCTCCCACCATTTACACTCACAATTTCCCACTAATTGCTGGACTGCGACTGGACATCCCACCTGAGACTGTTTTACACTAAACTCTCCATAGATCTTTATAGATGGGTGAAAGAGTGCACCAAATTTCCCTTTATAGGTGCTGTACAGGGTCACGTCGAGATGAGTCTGTATAGCTGCTAGTGCTGCTGTAATGTGGAAGTTGTAACCAGTGAGCAAAGATGTCCTAACATACAGGTCAGTATCAAAATACTCACTGCATCTCACTGCTCTATCTTGTTCCTCATTGGTTGGTTCCAAGTGATTGTGACTTCATCATTTTGCTCTTCACTGGCCAATATCAGTGGCTGCATAATCTTATGTCTGATTGGTTGGTTCCAGGTGATTGTGACCTCATAATCTTGCTTCAGACTGGGCAACATCAGTTGAATTTGGCTAATATTTTATTTTATAAAAAGCTGTAAGAAAATGAAAACTGAGTTCTGATTGGTTGTCATAGGCAACTAGAACAGTTCTAGAACACTTTTGATAAATCTCCCCCATTGACTACAGAGGGGATATGTCTGCTGCACGGTTATTTTCTATATCAAACTTGTCAGTGAAGCATTTAGTGGTAAATAACATCAAAATACAGTCATTTATGTTAAAGTTTGTAGTCTGGTACCTTCAAAAGCCCAGTCCTATGTCGGCTTTACCGGGATTGTACACCTAACCAACAGGCCATACAGACACCAGGACATTATCCCTACCCTATCAACACCTATGGCAAAGAGACTGCGTTCTTAACCATTTCTCCACCAGTAGCAGCTGAGCTGTGTCCTGTCCCACATATGTAGCAGCAGTGTCCCACTATAATCCCTCCTTCTAATGGCTTCCTAAGAACAGAAAAAGCTTCTTTACAAAGACAAAAAATTATCACTGACCTCTGAGTCTGAAGTATTTTCGCTTATTAGCTGATGTCTTCTCTGTCCCTTTCTGTTGCTCCACTAGACATTTTCTGGACTTCGGGTCATCAGGTCATCGGGTCATCGGGTCTTCAAGCTTTAACACCACTGGCTGGACTGAACCTGCTGCTTGTGTGCACTGGCTTTTATACCCAGTGGGCGGGGCTGCTCTATCTTGCTCCTGATTGGTTAGTTCAAGGGGATTGTGACTTCATTATCCGGCTCCTCATTGGTCAATATCAGTAGAATGTGGCTGCATAATCTTGCTTCTGATTGGTTGGTTCTAGGTGATTGTGACTTCATAATCTTCAAATGCTACCAGTTATTTTAATATGAAGCCTTTCAGTGAAGCATTTAGTGATAAAAAATATCAAAATAAAGGCATTTCTGTTAAAGGGGTTTTCACATCAAGCAAGTTAGGCCCTATCTACAGGATAGGGCCTAACATGCTGATCGGTGGGGGTCTCAGTAATGAGATCCCCACAGATCACGAGAATGGAGGTCTGACAGGGTCCCAGGTACCTCCAACAGACGGCCGCGCATGTCATGCGGCCGATAATGGACCTGTTCCCAGGGGTTTGCGTGTTTATAAAGAACCAGCACAATATAAAGATGACCCATTATTCATCGAGGAGTGGAGAAAACGGCATCTACGACATTCCATTGATGTCATGCAATTGGTGTTAGCCAGGAATAGAAAAGAATACGAGGTGGTTACCACTGAGCTTTGCAAGGCTAAAATTTAATTTAGATCATGCCTTTCAGATAGCCAATCTCAGGTGTTCTTTAAAAAGTTAAAGAAAAAATTGTTGCTGACCCAGATGGAAGTGAAAAACAGAAAGACAGACAGATTCTTGCGGGATAAACAAGACTTTGATGAACGCCACATCTCTGATTGGCAAGCACAGAATGGCCTTAATAATAAAAGGAAAGGAGAAGGACGCAAGAGATCAGCTAAGAGAAAGACCAATACAGACTTTTGGACTAGCCTTTCGGACGAGGCGGGAGCCAACGCTAAAGAAGTTTCCAACACTTCTGAAGCTCCAGCCCCTTTAGGAGACGCACACGGTGGGGCAGGTCAAGGAGGTCGAAGAAGAAAATGAAGTATGAAACGGAAGCAGGTTTCCTGGTGGTAGGAAACGCAGGGGACATGTGTACTAATCGAACTGTGGTCAACCTTACTAATACTCCCCTTGACGCTGATGTATTGTCTTTACTGGCAAAAGGCTTGAATTATGCTATGTCCAGTACATTTCATCTCACGAACTTTGAAATAGACATGTTTAAAGCATCACGTAAATTGAATTTGCACAGATTTTTTCATGATAAACGTATACCCAATAGATCTGGGGAAATCCTGAGTACCATAGGTTATCTGGGTTTCAGTCCTCCAACTACCATCTATGGGGTTTGATGCAGGATTCTGAAGTTACCAATGCCGATAAGTTACCAATGCCGATAACGATAATGTTTCGGTTGAGGATTTCAGGGGGGGGAGGCCATTTTCCTCACAACTCATTGGCTTGGGTGACGCTTTACATTTATACACAATTTGGCTTTGGCTGATTTCATGTTATTGCTAATTTTGGGTATTGCTGACTTGCAGTCAGAGCTACTTTTGGCACTTTATCTGCACTTTGTCCATATTGTCATATAGCCATATTGTTAGGCAGTGATGAGAAGAACACACTGGGGCTCATTTACTAAGGGTCCACGGGACCGCAAGTCTGTTGGGTTTCCCAAATTTTTCCGATGTGCGCCGAATTGCCCTGGATTCTTGGCGCATCTGCGCCGGCATGCATGCAACAGAAATCGGGGGGCGTGGCCATCAGGCAACCCGACTGACAAACCGCAGAATTTAAAAAAAGAATTGTGTCGCAAGACACGCACTCACATACAAGGAAGAAGCAGGTGAACTCCGGTGGACCTCGGCGCAGAAGCGACGGATGCAGGAACTCGGGCGCACAAGCTTGACCCGACTCGTCGGACAACGCACCGCAGGATCGCGACTGGACCGGGTAAGTAAATCTGCAACACTGTGTTATTTCCACAGTGAGTCTGAGGGGCACAAAGGGGTGTGCCGTGTGTTTAGGTGTTTTTAATGTATAACAATAAAATTCTTTGATTGTATCTGCTTTGCATTGTATTTGGTACATGACACTGGCCTGGTTGTTTTTGTTTGATATATGTTAATTCCAGTATACTTACCACTAGTATATAGTCATTAGTGAGATGCTATCATCAGTTACAGATTCCTCAAGGCGCACAGTGACTTAATAATAAAACCGGCCAACAAGGGTGGGAATGTTTAGACCGTAACCCTACTGAAAATTTTCAGCACGTTTACAGACACTATTGAGACATAGGGGCTTATTTACTAAGGGTCACGTGGCCGTATTTCCATCGGGTTTTCCAAAGTTTTTGGGAATCACGCCACTGGGACTGGTATTTAGCAGGCGATTGTGTCGCACACAATCGGATTTAGTCACAATCACGCCGGCTTTCATGTGTTTTTGTGTTCATGAGACACAAAACGGGGGGCGGGCCGCTGGACGATCTGACAGATTTGGAAGATCCGACGATCGGACAAACCATGGGATTTAACTTAAAAATTGTGTCGAAAGCCATGCATTAACATAGACCGGGAGGAAGATGATGGACTCCGGTGGACCTGATCGGGGAAGCGACACATTCAGCAAATCGAGCACACAATCTTTTTAAATCCCGCCACACTGCATTATTTTCAGAAGAATGCACTTCAGGTGAACTTCTATGCCAGGTAAGTAAATGTGCCCATTAATGTTGAGAATGGTATTCTCTCAAAAAAGATAGCTGAACGCCTTTTTCCAAAAAGCCCCACATACCCTGTCTGGTATTTTCTCCCAAAAATACTTAAAACCTTCCATAACCCACCGGCCGCCCAATTGTGGCCGGCATGGGCTCAATCACAGAACCCATTTCCCAATACATAGATTGGCTTTTATGTCCCCTGTTGGCTGATAATCCATCTTACTTAAAAGACACCACCTCTTTTTTAATGGCCATTAAGGACTTGGCATGGCAAGACAGCTTTCACCTCATCTCCATAGATGTAGAGAGTCTGTACTCCCGCAGTCCCCCGCCTTCCCCTGGTCCTGCCTGCCTGCCTTCCCCTGGTCCTGCCTGCCCGCCTTCCCGTGGTCCCTACCTTGGCTGCCACCGTGGGCCTAGTCGCACCCGTGTGGCTAAGGTTGTTATCTCCCGCGGTGGTCAAGGGAGTCCACTTACTTAGTCCTAAGGGACTATTCCCCCTGAGACTGTGACAGTGATAATACTGCCAAGAAGAAGGAAGGGAAAAAAGTTCTTTGGTCCAAAAAAAATTAGCGTCCTCTGAAACCAAGTATGGAGGAAACGCTACTAAAGTATTCAAAGCCTCAACTATTACTCCAACTACTCATACAACTAACCTTAATATATTACCAAGGAACACAGCCTTTTACACCAATAAAACATCAGTTCTATAAGGCCTCATGTAGACAACTGTATATGGCGACTGAGAACTGGCTTGTGTTATACACAGCCACAGTGTGCTGAGTACACTGTGGGGCACATTTACTTACCTGTTCCATGGAGTTCCCCGAAAGTGCATTGTCCGTCGATAATGCACTCTGCCGCGATTCACTAAGATCATGCCCCCGATATCCTACACATGTGACACAGACTTAATGCCCTGCGCCGAAGCAGCTTCAGCTATAAAGTTTAAAAAGTGTTTTAAACCGCGATACAGCGGTTTAAAACACTAACAAAAATAAGCTCCGGCACCAGCTCACCCTGAGCTGGTGCTCAGTATTTCCTTCTTACACCTGCCACTTCAAGTGGTAGGTTTCCTTTAAGGCATATGGACTCTACAGGTTCCAAGTTCAAATCCCACTCAGGTTAAAAAAAATTTATTATTGAGAAGATGATTTTTATTAATATAATATGGTAAAATTTTGGGGCATGACCAGGGAGTGATTGGGGGTGTGTGATAGGGACACCCCTATAACACTGCCGGCTACAGACACCCCTATAACATTGACGGCTACAGACACCCCAATAACACTGCCATCTACAGACACCCCAATAACACTGCCATCTACAGACACCCCATAACACTGCCATCTACAGAAACCCCTTTAACACTGCCGGCTACAGAGACCCCCATATCACTGCCATCTACGGACACCCCTATAACACTGCTGGCTACAGACAAACATCACCTAACCTCCAGCCAATTTGTTTTGTTATCCAGCCCAAAACAATATGGTGTGACCCCTCACACTTCCTTCCTGTGGCCCCCAACAATTAATAATACAGTAGCTGCCCCACATATGTCATTCACTTCTTAACTGCAGCCAATCACTGGCCTCAGAAGTAATGTGTGACTGCTGAGGCCAGTGATTAGCCGCAGAGGGGGATTAGGATGGATAAGTATAAGTGGCATGACGTTTCTATCCTCTACTACTGAAGTTTCCGAAATTCCCTGCAAACCCCTTTAATATGATCCTTACACTGAATTCAAGACTTAAAGTTGTCATTGCCAGTTGGCGTGTGATATCACTGAGTCCAGTTCTGCAGTGTCCAGGGGCTTAACTACAGCGGTAGTAGCCATAGCAGCCGCTATGGGGCCCACAGTGTCAGGAGTCCCCGTCATCCGACCTGACACTAAAGAATGAAGAATGTGCACCATTATATACATATTATGCTGCACATTGTGGTATATATATTGTTTATGTGTATGTATCTGTGATGTGTATATGGTGTATGGTGTGTATAAATACAGTACGTTATGTGTGTATGCAAGCTGTATGTCTGTATATAGCACTGTATGTGTGTATATGTGATGTGTATATGCTCTATATGTGTGTAACAGTGTATAAATATGTATGTATGATTGATGAACTGTATGTTTATGTATATAGTAATGTAATATATGTATATTTTTTTAAGCCAGCAGGGGGTCCCCTTCAGAAGTCTGCTTTTGGGCTCGGCCTCTCCTAGTTACGCCACTGGCAGCGTCATTATAGCGATGTCTCAGATGCCCAACATCACAAATTCCTGAGCTTCTAGCAATTCTTCTGAGCTTCTAACAGCCGTATTTACTACAGTTCTGCAGTTATTATACTGTATCCTAGGGCTGGTGGGTCAGGACTATAGGTTGTCTTGTAGAAGGCTACATATTGCAGAGACTGGTCCTTTAACCCTCATGAATACAACGGACTGTATTTTCTGAGTGCTTCTATTATTTTATTGTCATGCGGATGGTGTTGTTGTCACACAATTTGTTTCCCCTATGGGGAAAATAAAGTATTCTATTCTATTAGTTAAATGATGCAATATTTTTCTACTAAATCAGTATTCCAACATGTGTACATGAAAGATAATTACATTTCCAACCAACATATGACTTATATTTGCATGTGGCGCTCTATGACTTAATCTCAGAACTTGTGGCTGGAGACTGGCTGCTAAAATGTTTCCCATACACTGCACACAGAAAGTGGAGGATTATCTGCTCTATAACTTTTCCTCACTCAGAAGCATGAGCTGGATGGTGTAGGATGTTATAATGAACTACTAACCTGTACTGATATAAAGAAAGCACTTAGGGTTACATAGAAACTGACTATTTAGCTCCATCCTTTGCCTGTGTCTCTCTCCTCTAATAATAATAATAAAAATAATAATTCCTTTATATAGCGTACACAAATTATGCAGCGCTGCACAGAGCTTGTCAAATTGGTCCCTGTCCCCAATGGGGCTCACAGTCTAATCAACCTACCAGTATGTTATGGAGTGTGGGAGGAAACCGGAGGACCCGGAAGTTATCATCTAAGATGACACCCTAGGCTTGAAAGTGGTTCCTCTGCACTTAAAATGAGCAACACAATAACATATCAAGGCATATGGACTCAACAAATTCAATGAACTCAACAAAGTGAACTCAGAGTTGGGTTAACAAAATATGTGGCATAGAGTTGAGGGCCAACTTAGTCTGTGACCCCAATGTGAGGTCAATCAGTCCACAAACTCAAACATTGGATTTAACAGTGTTGATAAACACAAGGTAGAGTTCAACCAGGCCCATGGACGAAACGTGGTGTACTAAACATAATTCATGGACTCAAGGTGAGGCATAGAGAGTTGTGGGTCAACAAAGTCTGTGGCCCCAATGTGGGATCAACAGGTTAACAAGCTCAAATCGTGGGGGTCAACAAGGCCAATGAACTCAACAAAGTGTACTCAACATAATTCATGATTTTAAGTTGGGGTCACTAAAGTGTATGGACCCAAGGTGGGTTCTACTAAGTCTAAGAACTCAACAAAGTCGACTGAACAAAATTCATGGACCAAAGGTGGGATCAAGGAGGTTTATGAACTGAAAGCGGGGAAGACACAACATCATCAGAGCCCATGGACTAAACATGGTGGAATGAACTGTAACAACAACTGTAAATGAGTGTAACAACAGAGTTCTTGGATTCCACAAAGTGGACCTATCAAAATGAATTCAAAGAAGTCCATTGAATTTAATGGATCCTTTCAGATTCAACTAGGACATGGAACTGAAGTCTCCCATTTGTCACTTTTGTTATATGACCCCATTATCCCTCTGACCTCATCCAGTATGGTCCAGTTTTTTAGACACACGTGTTTAACCAATAAGCTATTATGGGCTGACGGCCAATGGAATTTGGATTCCAGGAATGTGGAAAGTAATAGGAACGGATCAATATTAGATGAACAGAAATGTACCTGATAATACATCACCTATAGGGGCCACCAGGGGCATAACTACATGGGTAGCAGCCATAGAAGCCGCTATGAGGCCTGTAGTATCAGGCTTATACTTGAAAGAATAGCTTTTCCCAGTTATTTGTGTTAAAATAACTGGGAAACTGGGGTCAACTTATACTACAGTATATACGGTACATTTAACACTTTCCTTTGTGCATCCTCCAAAACCAACATAGGATAACCCCATTCCCTAAACCTTGCTGACAATTCCTTTGCTTGAGCACAGTAAGTGGTGTTATAATTATTAAGCCCCAAAATGGTAAAAATTGGCTAAGTTGATTTCCCTTTTTTAGTATGTTCAAACTCCGGTAATGAAGTCATGTGTTGGATGCAATAGATTTTCTAAAGCATTAAATCTTAATTTTCATTTGTTTCCACTGTTAACAACACATCAAGGAATTCCAAAACAGAACCTCCAAATTATGCTGTAAAAAACATATTACTGTATATCCTTGAATATAGGTCGACCCGAGTATAAACCAAGGCACCTAATTTTACCACCAAAACTGGGAAAACCTATTGACTCGAGTATAAGCCGAGGGTGGGAAATGCATTTGTCACAGCCCTCCCCCCCAGTATGTATCCTGCCAGCCCCCTGTAGTATACAGCTTGCCAGCCCCCTGTAGTATATGGCTTGACAGCCCCCTGTAGTATATGGCCTGACAGCCCTCTCTAGTATATAGCCTGCCTGCCCCCTGTAGTATATAGCCAGCCAGCCCCCTGTACTATATAGCCTGCCAGCCCCCTGTACTATATAGCCTGCCACCCCCTGCCAGCCCACTGTTGAATAGAACCTGCCAGCCCCCTGTAGTATATAACCTGCCCCCTGTAGTGTATAGCCTGCCAGCCCCTGTAGTGTATAGCCAGCCAGCCCCCTGTAGTGTATAGCCTTTCTTCAATTGTGCCGCTTGCAGGTCCACAACAGCTCAGTGCAGTGACATAACAGTGCACACGGAGCTGTCGTGGACCTGCAGCCGGTGCATGATGATAGAAAAGGAGCCGCCCGGGGCGTCAGAATGGTGAGTACTCAGTTTATTTTTTTTATATACCCGAGTATAAGCGGAGTGGGAAATTTTCACCGCAAAATTTGTGCTGAAAAGCTCGGCTTATACTCGAGTATATACAGTATATTGATTGGTTACATTTAAGAACATTACAAAATTTAAAAAATACTTTTCTGTTCCCCTCCACACCAGAAACACGTCATCCATGTATCTAAAATATGTCCGTATACACTTAAGAAATTAGACAATGAAAAAACAAGTTCCTCATCCAAAGCAGCCAACAAAAAGGTTGGTAAAAGCACCTGCTACTGGAGCGTCCATTTATCTGGACAAACCATTTGTCATTGAAGGTGAAGGCAGTGGGGGAGATTTATCAGAAGTGTCAGGTTGTGGAGAGGAACTGGGAGTTTGGTCTCCAGAACTTCTGTAGGTGCTGGCAAAGAGCGTAAAAAACAGGGGGCTATAGGTTGGGGCACTAAACGGCCTTGCACAGTAGAGTGTCTACACCAGACAGGCAAAAAACTTAACTGATTTTACTCACACTAGTACATAAGGCAATGGACATTTATTGAGGATAAAATAATAAACAAACAAAAACAGATAAATGAATATACAATGATACTATTTCATAATACTACCATGTATGGAAATAGATGCAAGATTATATACCGTATTTTCCGGACTATAAGGCGCACATAAAAACCTAGGATTTCCTTGGAAATCCAAAGTGCGCCTTATAGTCTGGTGCGCCCTATGTATGGAGGAGGGTAGCGGACCCTACTTACATGGCGTGGCGGAGGTCTGGGGGCGTGGCAGGAAAACGGAGCGGAGACCGACCCGGCAAGAGGTGATGTGAAGGCTCGTGTGTGGATAACGCCAGCAGCTAGGCACTGGGGCGACAGACTTGCGCGCACTCGGGAAATGTGGCGCACGCGCCAAAGGTGTCTGGAAGACGAGTGCGCGGGGAAGATCAGAATGGGGTGTTGTGCACATGCACATCGGCACCCTCAATGAGGGAGCCGAAGAGAGTATGCATGCGCACATAGACTAAACAATGCAACGGCACACTATAGTACAAAGCACCTGAGGAATGATGGTGGCATCAACAGTGGGGATTATGAGCAACAACATTAAACATGACTGAAGCTGTATGCTTGTAGCAATAGATGTAGATAATGATGTTTAATGTTTATTGCTTCAAGCATTTAGCTTCAGGAAGTTGTGTGGAGATGTTATGAGCTAGTAGAAGCTGGGTAAGAGGACGGTTTTTGTGTAGTTATTGTCCTATGTCTGGCCAGCTGGATGCCGATGAATATGTACATCAGAGTTTTAATTGTTGTGGAAGAAAGGTGGTTTAGTAATGGTGATGATTGGAATGTCCCATTCCTCCCACTTTTTATGGGAATAAAGAATGTTTGCAGCTATCAGATACTGTTTTGAGGAAAAGTGTTTGTTAATTTTGTATTCTCTCTATGTACCTTATGGATTGGGTATATTAATTATGTCCATCACTGATAATGTCTTGTCTACTATGTCCTGATTCACCTAACCAAGATTACTCCAAGAGGTAGTGACCCGGTAGAGACCTGCAAATCCTGCATTCAACAAATGAAATGAGTGCAGCAGTATTTCAAGTATAAAATGTGTACAAAAATGATATCAGATTCAAAAGAAATACAGGGAAAATTTAGTTTTATTTCATAATTTATATTCATTTATTTAACAATTTTGTAATTTTAAAAGCCAGTAACCATCAAGGACCAACGCCTACAAACATAGGTCGATTATAAGTTATATAATTAATTTATAGGATAACAACATATCCCACAGCATTGTATAGAGATTACCATCACTCAAATCTGGCCCTGTCCATACTAAGACTTGTGGTTCAAATTTCATCTAAGCCAATCAGTCTGGTGGTTTCATTCTTTTCTTCATATATACAATTAACAAAATGACCATTTTAGTCAGATATTGTTGTAAATACAGTTTGCCCCTGAGGTGGTATTTCACCGCGTCCACTACAATCGTAAGTTCTGGTGAAATCCACAACCACTATAGTAGTGGACTCCAGCACCACAGGGAGGCCCATTCTAATGAAGACAATGTCCTCCGCCCAATTCCATTCCATTGAGGGGCCACTCAAAGAAAGGGACAGTCGAGCCGGAGCTGCAGACGGTTATCTTCATCCTGTGCTACATATTATATTTTGGTCTAGTCCACTACACAAAGTAAAAATTTATAATTTAGCAAAATGTTCTTAAATCTGGGAGCACATCTAATTCAATAAACCTTTTTAGTCAAATATTGTTGTAAATACAGTTCGCCCCTAAGGTGCTATTTCACCGTGTCCACTACAACCGTTAGGTCGTGGTCACACGTTCCGCTAGCGTTATGTTCATAATGAGACGTTAGCACACAAGGGACTGGCCTTGGCTCAATCGCACATGAGTTTCTAGGGAACGCATACGATTGTTAACCAGGCCCAGGTGTTTTGTATTGTTCAAATGCAAGACACCGGGGTATGGTTATCGATCGCATGCATTTCCCACGAAAAGCATATACGATTGGGCCATGATTGTGGGCTAGCGCCGAATTATGAACGAAACATAATTCGGAACGTGTGACCGCAGCCTAAGTTCTGGTGAAATCCCCAACCACTATAGTAGTGGACTCCAGCACCACAGGGAGGCCCATTCTAATGAAGACAATGTCCTCCGCCCAATTCCATAACATTGAGGGGCCACTCAAAGAAAGGGACAGTCGAGCCGGAGCTGCAGATGGTTGTCTTCATCCTGTACTACATATTATATTTTGGTCTAGTCCACTACACAAAGTAAAAATGTATAATTTAGCAAAATGTTCTTAAATCTGGGAGCACATCTAATTCAATAAACCTTTTTAGTCAAATATTGTTGTAAATACAGTTCGCCCCTAAGGTGCTATTTCACCGTGTCCACTACAACCGTTAGGTCGTGGTCACACGTTCCGCTAGCGTTATGTTCATAATGAGACGTTAGCACACAAGGGACTGGCCTTGGCTCAATCGCACATGAGTTTCTAGGGAACGCATACGATTGTTAACCAGGAACGGGTGTTTTGTATTGTTCAAATGCAAGACACCGGGGTATGGTTATCGATCGCATGCATTTCCCACGAAAAGCATATACGATTGGGCCACGATTGTGGGCTAGCGCCGAATTATGAATGAAACATAATTCGGAACGTGTGACTGCAGCCTAAGTTCTGGTGAAATCCCCAACCACTATAGTAGTGGACTCCAGCACCACAGGGAGGCCCATTCTAATGAAGACAATGTCCTCCGCCCAATTCCATAACATTGAGGGGCCACTCAAAGAAAGGGACAGTCGAGCCGGAGCTGCAGACGGTTGTCTTCATCCTGTACTACATATTATATTTTGGTCTAGTCCACTACACAAAGTAAAAATGTATAATTTAGCAAAATGTTCTTAAATCTGGGAGCACATCTAATTCAATAAACCTTTTTAGTCAAATATTGTTGTAAATACAGTTCGCCCCTAAGGTGCTATTTCACCGTGTCCACTACAACCGTTAGGTCGTGGTCACACGTTCCGCTAGCGTTATGTTCATAATGAGACGTTAGCACACAAGGGACTGGCCTTGGCTCAATCGCACATGAGTTTCTAGGGAACGCATACGATTGTTAACCAGGCCCGGGTGTTTTGTATTGTTCAAATGCAAGACACCGGGGTATGGTTATCGATCGCATGCATTTCCCACGAAAAGCATATACGATTGGGCCACGATTGTGGGCTAGCGCCGAATTATGAACGAAACATAATTCGGAACGTGTGACCGCAGCCTAAGTTCTGGTGAAATTCCCAACCACTATAGTAGTGGACTCCAGCACCACAGGGAGGCCCATTCTAATGAAGACAATGTCCTCCGCCCAATTCCATAACATTGAGGGGCCACTCAAAGAAAGGGACAGTCGAGCCGGAGCTGCAGACGGTTGTCTTCATCCTGTACTACATATTATATTTTGGTCTAGTCCACTACACAATGTAAAAATGTATAATTTAGCAACATGTTCTTAAATCTGGGAGCACATCTAATTCAATAAACCTTTTTAGTCAAATATTGTTGTAATTACAGTTCGCCCCTAAGGTGCTATTTCACCGTGTCCACTACAACCGTTAGGCCGTGGTCACACGTTCCGCTAGCGTTATGTTCATAATGAGACGTTAGCACACAAGGGACTGGCCTTGGCTCAATCGCACATGAGTTTCTAGGGAACGCATACGATTGTTAACCAGGCCCGGGTGTTTTGTATTGTTCAAATGCAAGACACCGGGGTATGGTTATCGATCGCATGCATTTCCCACGAAAAGCATATACGATTGGGCCATGATTGTGTGCTAGCGCCGAATTATGAACGAAACATAATTCGGAACGTGTGACCGCAGCCTAAGCTCTGGTGAAATCCCCAACCACTATAGTAGTGGACTCCAGCACCACAGGGAGGCCCATTCTAATGAAGACAATGTCCTCCGCCCAATTCCATAACATTTAGGGGCCACTCAAAGAAAGGGACAGTCGAGCCGGAGCTGCAGACGGTTGTCTTCATCCTGTACTACATATTATATCTTGGTCTAGTCCACTACACAAAGTAAAAATGTATAATTCAGCAAAATGTTCTTAAATCTGGGAGCACATCTAATTCAATAAACCTTTTTAGTCAAATATTGTTGTAAATACAGTTCGCCCCTAAGGTGCTATTTCACCGTGTCCACTATAACCGTTAGGTCGTGGTCACACGTTCCGCTAGCGTTATGTTCATAATAAGACATTAGCACACAAGGGACTGGCCTCGGCTCAATCGCACATGAGTTTCTAGGGAACGCATACGATTGTTAACCAGGCCCGGGTGTTTTGTATTGTTCAAATGCAAGACACCGGGGTATGGTTATCGATTGCATGCATTTCCCACGAAAAGCATATACGATTGGGCCACGATTGTGGGCTAGCACCGAATTATGAACGAAACATAATTCGGAACGTGTGACCGCAGCCTAAGTTCTGGTGAAATCCCCAACCACTATAGTAGTGGACTCCAGCACCACAGGGAGGCCCATTCTAATGAAGACAATGTCCTCCGCCCAATTCCATAACATTGAGGGGCCACTCAAAGAAAGGGACAGTCGAGCCGGAGCTGCAGACGGTTGTCTTCATCCTGTACTACATATTATATTTTGGTCTAGTCCACTACACAAAGTAAAAATTTATAATTTAGCAAAATGTTCTTAAATCTGGGAGCACATCTAATTCAATAAACCTTTTTAGTCAAATATTGTTGTAAATACAGTTCGCCCCTAAGGTGCTATTTCACCGTGTCCACTACAACCGTTAGGTCGTGGTCACACGTTCCGCTAGCGTTATGTTCATAATGAGACGTTAGCACACAAGGGACTGGCCTTGGCTCAATCGCACATGAGTTTCTAGGGAATGCATACGATTGTTAACCAGGCCCGGGTGTTTTGTATTGTTCAAATGCAAGACACTGGGGTATGGTTATCGATCGCATGCATTTCCCACGAAAAGCATATACGATTGGGCCACGATTGTGGGCTAGCGCCGAATTATGAACGAAACATAATTCGGAACGTGTGACCGCAGCCTAAGTTCTGGTGAAATCCCCAACCACTATAGTAGTGGACTCCAGCACCACAGGGAGGCCCATTCTAATGAAGACATTGGGGCACATTTACTTACCCGGCCCATTCGCGATCCAGCGGCGCGTTCTCTGCACAGGATTCGGGTCCGGCTGGGATTTAAGATGGTAGTTCCTCCGCCGTCCACCAGGTGGCGCTGCAGCGCCGAAAATAATCTTAACGCCCCGGAATGCACCATCCCATAGAAGGTGAAGGTGAGCGCTCCCCAAGCGACACATTTTCGGCATTTAAATGCGGCGGTTTTTCCGAATACGTCGGGTTTTCGTTCGGCCACGCCCCCCCGATTTCTGTCGCGCGCATGCCGGCCCCGATGCGCCACAATCTGATCGCGTGCGCCAAAAACCCGGGGCAATTCATGTACAAGCGGCGCAAATCGGAAATATTCGGGTAACACGTCGGGAAAACGCGAATCGGGCCCTTAGTAAATGACCCCCAATGTCCTCCGCCCAATTCCATAACATTGAGGGGCCACTCAAAGAAAGGGGCAGTCGAGCCGGAGCTGCAGACGGTTGTCTTCATCCTGTACTACATATTATATTTTGGTCTAGTCCACTGCACAAAGTAAAAATGTATAATTTAGCAAAATGTTCTTAAATCTGGGAGCACATCTAATTCAATAAACCTTTTTAGTCAAATATTGTTGTAAATACATTTCGCCCCTAAGGTGCTATTCCACCGTGAACATTACAACCGTTAGGCCGTGGTCACACGTTCCGCTAGCGTTATGTTCATAATAAGACGTTAGCACACAAGGGACTGGCCTTGGCTCAATCGCACATGAGTTTCTAGGGAACGCATACGATTGTTAACCAGGCCCGGGTGTTTTGTATTGTTCAAATGCAAGACACCGGGGTATGGTTATCGATCGCATGCATTTCCCACGAAAAGCATATACGATTGGGCCATGATTGTGTGCTAGCGCCGAATTATGAACGAAACATAATTCGTAACGTGTGACCGCAGCCTAAGCTCTGGTGAAATCCCCAACCACTATAGTAGTGGACTCCAGCACCACAGGGAGGCCCATTCTAATGAAGACAATGTTCTCCGCCCAATTCCATAACATTGAGGGGCCACTCAAAGAAAGGGACAGTCGAGCCGGAGCTGCAGACGGTTGTCTTCATCCTGTACTACATATTATATCTTGGTCTAGTCCACTACACAAAGTAAAAATGTATAATTCAGCAAAATGTTCTTAAATCTGGGAGCACATCTAATTCAATAAACCTTTTTAGTCAAATATTGTTGTAAATACAGTTCGCCCCTAAGGTGCTATTTCACCGTGTCCACTACAACCGTTAGGTCGTGGTCACACGTTCCGCTAGCGTTATGTTCATAATAAGACATTAGCACACAAGGGACTGGCCTCGGCTCAATCGCACATGAGTTTCTAGGGAACGCATACGATTGTTAACCAGGCCCGGGTGTTTTGTATTGTTCAAATGCAAGACACCGGGGTATGGTTATCGATTGCATGCATTTCCCACGAAAAGCATATACGATTGGGCCACGATTGTGGGCTAGCACCGAATTATGAACGAAACATAATTCGGAACGTGTGACCGCAGCCTAAGTTCTGGTGAAATCCCCAACCACTATAGTAGTGGACTCCAGCACCACAGGGAGGCCCATTCTAATGAAGACAATGTCCTCCGCCCAATTCCATAACATTGAGGGGCCACTCAAAGAAAGGGACAGTCGAGCCGGAGCTGCAGACGGTTGTCCTCATCCTGTACTACATATTATATTTTGGTCTAGTCCACTACACAAAGTAGAAATTTATAATTTAGCAAAATGTTCTTAAATCTGGGAGCACATCTAATTCAATAAACCTTTTTAGTCAAATATTGTTGTAAATACAGTTCGCCCCTAAGGTGCTATTTCACCGTGTCCACTACAACCGTTAGGTCGTGGTCACACGTTCCGCTAGCGTTATGTTCATAATGAGACGTTAGCACACAAGGGACTGGCCTTGGCTCAATCGCACATGAGTTTCTAGGGAACGCATACGATTGTTAACCAGGCCCGGGTGTTTTGTATTGTTCAAATGCAAGACACTGGGGTATGGTTATCGATCGCATGCATTTCCCACGAAAAGCATATACGATTGGGCCACGATTGTGGGCTAGCGCCGAATTATGAACGAAACATAATTCGGAACGTGTGACCGCAGCCTAAGTTCTGGTGAAATCCCCAACCACTATAGTAGTGGACTCCAGCACCACAGGGAGGCCCATTCTAATGAAGACAATGTCCTCCGCCCAATTCCATAACATTGAGGGGCCACTCAAAGAAAGGGGCAGTCGAGCCGGAGCTGCAGACGGTTGTCTTCATCCTGTACTACATATTATATTTTGGTCTAGTCCACTGCACAAAGTAAAAATGTATAATTTAGCAAAATGTTCTTAAATCTGGGAGCACATCTAATTCAATAAACCTTTTTAGTCAAATATTGTTGTAAATACATTTCGCCCCTAAGGTGCTATTCCACCGTGTCCACTACAACCGTTAGGCCGTGGTCACACGTTCCGCTAGCGTTATGTTCATAATAAGACGTTAGCACACAAGGGACTGGCCTTGGCTCAATCGCACATGAGTTTCTAGGGAACGCATACGATTGTTAACCAGGCCCGGGTGTTTTGTATTGTTCAAATGCAAGACACCGGGGTATGGTTATCGATCGCATGCATTTCCCACGAAAAGCATATACGATTGGGCCATGATTGTGTGCTAGCGCCGAATTATGAACGAAACATAATTCGTAACGTGTGACCGCAGCCTAAGCTCTGGTGAAATCCCCAACCACTATAGTAGTGGACTCCAGCACCACAGGGAGGCCCATTCTAATGAAGACAATGTTCTCCGCCCAATTCCATAACATTGAGAGGCCACTCAAAGAAAGGGACAGTCGAGCCGGAGCTGCAGACGGTTGTCTTCATCCTGTACTACATATTATATCTTGGTCTAGTCCACTACACAAAGTAAAAATGTATAATTCAGCAAAATGTTCTTAAATCTGGGAGCACATCTAATTCAATAAACCTTTTTAGTCAAATATTGTTGTAAATACAGTTCGCCCCTAAGGTGCTATTTCACCGTGTCCACTACAACCGTTAGGTCGTGGTCACACGTTCCGCTAGCGTTATGTTCATAATAAGACATTAGCACACAAGGGACTGGCCTCGGCTCAATCGCACATGAGTTTCTAGGGAACGCATACGATTGTTAACCAGGCCCGGGTGTTTTGTATTGTTCAAATGCAAGACACCGGGGTATGGTTATCGATTGCATGCATTTCCCACGAAAAGCATATACGATTGGGCCACGATTGTGGGCTAGCACCGAATTATGAACGAAACATAATTCGGAACGTGTGACCGCAGCCTAAGTTCTGGTGAAATCCCCAACCACTATAGTAGTGGACTCCAGCACCACAGGGAGGCCCATTCTAATGAAGACAATGTCCTCCGCCCAATTCCATAACATTGAGGGGCCACTCAAAGAAAGGGGCAGTCGAGCCGGAGCTGCAGACGGTTGTCTTCATCCTGTACTACATATTATATTTTGGTCTAGTCCACTGCACAAAGTAAAAATGTATAATTTAGCAAAATGTTCTTAAATCTGGGAGCACATCTAATTCAATAAACCTTTTTAGTCAAATATTGTTGTAAATACAGTTCGCCCCTAAGGTGCTATTCCACCGTGTCCACTACAACCGTTAGGTCGTGGTCACACATTCCGCTAGCGTTATGTTCATAATGAGACGTTAGCACACAAGGGACTGGCCTTGGCTCAATCGCACATGAGTTTCTAGGGAACGCATACGATTGTTAACCAGGTCCGGGTGTTTTGTATTGTTCAAATGCAAGACACCGGGGTATGGTTATCGATCGCATGCATTTCCCACAAAAAGCATATACGATTGGGCCATGATTGTGTGCTAGCGCCGAATTATGAACGAAACATAATTCGGAACGTGTGACCGCAGCCTAAGTTCTGGTGAAATCCCCAACCACTATAGTAGTGGACTCCAGCACCACAGGGAGGCCCATTCTAATGAAGACAATGTCCTCCGCCCAATTCCATAACATTGAGGGGCCACTCAAAGAAAGGGGCAGTCGAGCCGGAGCTGCAGACGGTTGTCTTCATCCTGTACTACAGATTATATTTTTGTATAGTACATTACTCAATGTAAGAACTAATTATCTAGCATAACGTTTCTAAACATGTGGACTTAACTAAATTAACATTTTAGTCATCTTTGTAAATACATCTTAAATTTTTGGTTTAATCCCCTGTAAGATGTATTTCCTGAATAAACATTTGTTGGAATAAAGGCAATTTTTTGGGGTCTGGCACTATCAGTGCAGTGATATGTTTTTGACCCCCAACAAGTAGACATTGATGGCCTATTCATCATATGTAAGGTTATTAATGTTCAGATCTGGAAAACTTCTTTAAATAACAATTTATCTGCTATGTAAGAATGTTGTCAAATAAAACCATTGAACATGTACCAGATCCACCAGGTAATCTACAAAACTAACAATATATAGAGCGATTCTCAGGTGCAAGAGCTCTGCCACCTCCATCCTGAATACACCTTAAGCCCAACTCTCTTTGGCCTTTCCCTGCTTTTCCATCTTTTTTTTCAAACCAGACACCATCATCTAGTGAATGTTGATGTGAGGTGAAAAAGGAGAAGGGAAACTGTAAAACTTTGTCAGGGAAATAACTAAAGCACAGTGTGGGCATATCCCACTTTTAAATGCCACACACTGTGGTTCTGATGAATATGGGTTTCAGATCATTCTCAAGGAGGAGATGGCACAACCAGCAGCTGAGGACACCTTGCTAAAAGGGCATAATTTAAGTAGGGTAATCTCTAATAAATACTTATGTCTTTTGCTTTCATCACCATTGAGTGGAGAAGCATTACTGCACAATTTGAGTCCTTCGTTTCCTTTGTGTCCATTGCAGAGGCTCATGAGTCCGACTTCAAGAGTGTAGAACTCTGTCTGAGGATCACGTTGAGAGGTTTGCAGGTCTTCAGTGATGAGGGGAGTCTTGAAGGTCTTGTGCAGGTAGGTCTTCAGTGATGAGGGGAGTCTTGAAGGTCTTTGTGCAGGTCTTCTGTGATGAAGGGAGTCTTGAAGGTCTTGTGCAGGGCAGGTCTTCAGTGATGAGGGGACTCTTGAAGATGTAGTGCAGGTCTTCAGCGATGAGTGTAGTCTAGAAGATCATGTATGGTTTCAGTGATATAAGTAGCTTTCTTCACATGGGAGGATTCTGGAAACTCTTCTTTCATACTTTACAGCATATTGTAGCACAGGGCAACAGCAAATATCTGTGAATGAATTATAAGATCTAAACTTTTGCGTTTCATGGGAAACATATATGCGTTTTGGGCAAACCCCCTCCCACACTTGCAGCACCGCACTGTTCCATACACAGGAAAAAGAAAGGACATGTCCCATCTTTCCCAGTGTTACAGCTCATAAGCCATGCATTGCTATGGAGAGGGAAGGGGTCACCGGACATTTGTGTAAATACATCCTAAGGCTACATTCACACGATGTATGCTCGCCGTACTACATCGGCGCTGCGGAGAGGAGCAGGGGATGAGCGCAGCTCACCCCTGTTCCTCTCCATAGGAATATACAGCGCACTGCGCCATATTACATAAAAAGATAGGACATGTCCTATCATTCTACGGGCTACGGAGCGGTACGGTGCTGCACATGTGCTGCACTGTACCACTCCCGTAAAGGGCCATGAGCCCATAGAAGTGTATGGGGGACGTATATATACACCGTATATACGTCCCCCATACGTTCATGTGAATGTAGCCTTAGAAGGTATTATTACTACATGAGCATTACCATTACCTCCCACCATTTACACTCACAATTTCCCATTAATTGCTGGACTGCGACTGGACATCCCACCTGAGACTGTTTTACACTAAACTCTCCATAGATCTTTATAGATGGGTGAAAGAGTGCACCAAATTTCCCTTTATAGGTGCTGTACAGGGTCACGTCGAGATGAGTCTGTATAGCTGCTAGTGCTGCTGTAATGTGGAAGTTGTAACCAATGAGCAAAGATGTCCTAACATACAGGTCAGTATCAAAATACTCACTGCATCTCACTGGTCTATCTTGTTCCTCATTGGTTGGTTCCAAGTGATTGTGACTTCATAATTTTGCTCTTCACTGGCCAATATCAGTGGCTGCATAATCTTATGTCTGATTGGTTGGTTCCAGGTGATTGTGACCTCATAATCTTGCTTCAGACTGGGCAACATCAGTTGAATTTGGCTAATATTTTATTTTATAAAAAGCTGTAAGAAAATGAAAACTGAGTTCTGATTGGTTGTCATAGGCAACTAGAACAGTTCTAGAACACTTTTGATAAATCTCCCCCATTGACTACAGAGGGGATATGTCTGCTGCACGGTTATTTTCTATATCAAGCTTGTCAGTGAAGCATTTAGTGGTAAATAACATCAAAATACAGTCATTTATGTTAAAGTTTGTAGTCTGGTACCTTCAAAAGCCCAGTCCTATGTCGGCTTTACCGGGATTGTACACCTAACCAACAGGCCATACAGACACCAGGACATTATCCCTACCCTATCAACACCTATGGCAAAGAGACTGCGTTCTTAACCATTTCTCCACCAGTAGCAGCTGAGCTGTGTCCTGTCCCACATATGTAGCAGCAGTGTCCCACTATAATCCCTCCTTCTAATGCAGGGGTCAGGAACCTTTTTGTCTGAGAGAGCCATGAACCCCACATATTTAAAATGTAATTCTGCGAGAGCCATACAATATGCACATGCCTCCCAGTAGATAGGTGGCCACAGCACACGTCCCCCAGTAGATAGGTAGTCAAAGCACATGCTCCCCAATAGATAGGTATCCACAGCACACGCCCAAGGTAGATAGGTAGTCATAGCACATGCCCCCAGTAGATAGGTAGCCACAGCACATACCTCCCAGTAGACAGGAAGCCCCATCACACGCCCCCAGGCCCCAGTAGATAGAGAGCCACAGCACATGCTTCCCCAGTAGATAGCTAGTGCCAGCACATGCCCCCAGTAGATAGGTAGTCACAGCACATGCCTCCCAGTAGATAGCTAGTGCCAGCACATACTTGCCCGCAGTAGATGGGTAGTCACAACACATGCCTCCCAGTAGATAGGTAGTGCCAGCACATATTTCCCCCAGTAGATTGGTAGCTCCAACACATGCCCCATTAGATAGGTAGTCACAGCAAAAAAAAAAAAGGGAATACTCACCTACCTTCTTTCCCTTCAGCGTCTTCTCATAAGTTCCGCCTCTTCTCTATGACCCAGACGCCACTGCCATCGTTGCTTGGGTCATAGAGAATAGTGGATGCGGCTCTACTCTATAACACAGGTGCTGTCACCTAAGCAACCGTGCATCGATGGAACCTTGGTCACACAAAGGATGCAGGCAGTGGTTACATCCCGGCCTGCATCCAGTGATTATCCCTATGTGTCTTAGATGTACACACTGCCGATCGCTATTAAACAATGATTTGTCTCAGAGCCAGGTGCAGCCATCAAAAGAGCCACATATGGCTCCCGAGCCATAGGTTCCCTACCCCTGATTCTAATGGCTTCCTAAGAACAGAAAAAGCTTCTTTACAAAGACAAAAAATTATCACTGACCTCTGAGTCTGAAGTATTTTCGCTTATTAGCTGATGTCTTCTCTGTCCCTTTCTGTTGCTCCACTAGACATTTTCTGGACTTCGGGTCATCAGGTCATCGGGTCATCGGGTCTTCAAGCTTTAACACCACTGGCTCGACTGAACCTGCTGCTTGTGTGCACTGGCTTTTATACCCAGTGGGCGGGGCTGCTCTATCTTGCTCCTGATTGGTTAGTTCAAGGGGATTGTGACTTCATTATCCGGCTCCTCATTGGTCAATATCAGTAGAATGTGGCTGCATAATCTTGCTTCTGATTGGTTGGTTCTAGGTGATTGTGACTTCATAATCTTCAAATGCTACCAGTTATTTTAATATGAAGCTTTTCAGTGAAGCATTTAGTGATAAAAAATATCAAAATAAAGGCATTTCTGTTAAAGGGGTTTTCACATCAAGCAAGTTAGGCCCTATCTACAGAATAGGGCCTAACATGCTGATCGGTGGGGGTCTCAGTAATGAGATCCCCACAGATCACGAGAATGGAGGTCTGACAGGGTCCCAGGTACCTCCAACAGACGGCCGCGCATGTCATGCGGCCGATAATGGACCTGTTCCCAGGGGTTTGCGTGTTTATAAAGAACCAGCACAATATAAAGATGACCCATTATTCATCGAGGAGTGGAGAAAACTGCATCTACGACATTCCATTGATGTCATGCAATTGGTGTTAGCCAGGAATAGAAAAGAATACGAGGTGGTTACCACTGAGCTTTGCAAGGCTAAAATTTAATTTAGATCATGCCTTTCAGATAGCCAATCTCAGGTGTTATTTAAAAAGTTAAAGAAAAAATTGTTGCTGACCCAGATGGAAGTGAAAAACAGAAAGACAGACAGATTCTTGCGGGATAAACAAGACTTTGATGAACGCCACATCTCTGATTGGCAAGCACAGAATGGCCTTAATAATAAAAGGAAAGGAGAAGGACGCAAGAGATCAGCTAAGAGAAAGACCAATACAGACTTTTGGACTAGCCTTTCGGACGAGGCGGGAGCCAACGCTAAAGAAGTTTCCAACACTTCTGAAGCTCCAGCCCCTTTAGGAGACGCACACGGTGGGGCAGGTCAAGGAGGTCGAAGAAGAAAATGAAGTATGAAACGGAAGCAGGTTTCCTGGTGGTAGGAAACGCAGGGGACATGTGTACTAATCGAACTGTGGTCAACCTTACTAATACTCCCCTTGACGCTGATGTATTGTCTTTACTGGCAAAAGGCTTGAATTATGCTATGTCCAGTACGTTTCATCTCACGAACTTTGAAATAGACATGTTTAAAGCATCACGTAAATTGAATTTGCACAGATTTTTTCATGATAAACGTATACCCAATAGATCTGGGGAAATCCTGAGTACCATAGGTTATCTGGGTTTCAGTCCTCCAACTACCATCTATGGGGTTTGATGCAGGATACTGAAGTTACCAATGCCGATAATGTTCTAGTTTCGGTTGAGGATTTCAGGGGGGGGAGGCCATTTTCCTCACAACTCATTGGCTTGGGTGACGCTTTACATTTATATACAATTTGGCTTTGGCTGATTTCATGTTATTGCTAATTTTGGGTATTGCTGACTTGCAGTCAGAGCTACTTTTGGCACTTTATCTACACTTTGTCCATATTGTCATATAGCCATATTGTTAGGCAGTGATGAGAAGAACACACTGGGGCTCATTTACTAAGGGTCCACGGGACCGCAAGTCTGTTGGGTTTCCCAAATTTTTCCGATGTGCGCCGAATTGCCCTGGATTCTTGGCGCATCTGCGCCGGCATGCATGCAACAGAAATCGGGGGGCGTGGCCATCAGGCAACCCGACTGACAAACCGCAGAATTTAAAAAAAGAATTGTGTCGCAAGACACGCACTCACATACAAGGAAGGAGCAGGTGAACTTCGGTGGACCTCGGCGCAGAAGCGACGGATGCAGGAACTCGGGCGCACAAGCTTGACCCGACTCGTCGGACAACGCACCGCAGGATCGCGACTGGACCGGGTAAGTAAATCTGCAACACTGTGTTATTTCCACAGTGAGTCTGAGGGGCACACAGGGGTGTGCCGTGTGTTTAGGTGTTTTTAATGTATACCAATAAAATTCTTTGATTGTATCTGCTTTGCATTGTATTTGGTACATGACACTGGCCTGGTTGTTTTTGTTTGATATATGTTAATTCCAGTATACTTACCACTAGTATATAGTCATTAGTGAGATGCTATCATCAGTTACAGATTCCTCAAGGCGCACAGTGACTTAATAATAAAACCGGCCAACAAGGGTGGGAATGTTTAGACCGTAACCCTACTGAAAATTTTCAGCACGTTTACAGACACTATTGAGACATAGGGGCTTAAGGGTCACGTGGCCGTATTTCCATTGGGTTTTCCAAAGTTTTTGGGAATCACGCCACTGGGACTGGTATTTAGCAGGCGATTGTGTCGCACACAATCGGATTTAGTCGCAATCGCGCCGGCTTTCATGTGTTTTTGTGTTCATGAGACACAAAACGGGGGGCGGGCCGCTGGACGATCTGACAGATTTGGAAGATCCGACGATCGGACAAACCATGGGATTTAACTTAAAAATTGTGTTGAAAGCCATGCATTAACATAGACCGGGAGGAAGATGATGGACTCCGGTGGACCTGATCGGGGAAGCGACACATTCAGCAAATCGAGCCACATTCAGCAAATCGAGCCACACTGCATTATTTTCAGAAGAATGCACTTCAGGTGAACTTCTATGCCGGGTAAGTAAATGTGCCCATTAATGTTGAGAATGGTATTCTCTCAAAAAAGATAGCTGAACGCCTTTTTCCAAAAAGCCCCACATACCCTGTCTGGTATTTTCTTCCAAAAATACTTAAAACCTTCCATAACCCACCGGCCGCCCAATTGTGGCCGGCATGGGCTCAATCACAGAACCCATTTCCCAATACATAGATTGGCTTTTATGTCCCCTGTTGGCTGATAATCCATCTTACTTAAACGACACCACCTCTTTTTTAATGGCCATTAAGGACTTGGCATGGCAAGACAGCTTTCACCTCATCTCCATAGATGTAGAGAGTCTGTACTCCCGCAGTCCCCCGCCTTCCCCTGGTCCTGCCTGCCTGCCTTCCCCTGGTCCTGCCTGCCCGCCTTCCCGTGGTCCTTACCTTGGCTGCCACCGTGGGCCTAGTCGCACCCGTGTGGCTAAGGTTGTTATCTCCCGCGGTGGTCAAGGGAGTCCACTTACTTAGTCCTAAGGGACTATTCCCCCTGAGACTGTGACAGTGATAACACTGCCAAGAAGAAGGAAGGGAAAAAAGTTCTTTGGTCCAAAAAAAATTAGCGTCCTCTGAAACCAAGTATGGAGGAAACGCTACTAAAGTATTCAAAGCCTCAACTATTACTCCAACTACTCATACAACTAACCTTAATATATTACCAAGGAACACAGCCTTTTACACCAATAAAACATCAGTTCTATAAGGCCTCATGTAGACAACTGTATATGGCGACTGAGAACTGGCTTGTGTTATACACAGCCACAGTGTGCTGAGCACACTGTGGGGCACATTTACTTACCTGTTCCATGGAGTTCCCCGAAAGTGCATTGTCCGTCGATAATGCACTCTGCCGCGATTCACTAAGATCATGCCCCCGATATCCTACACATGTGACACAGACTTAATGCCCTGCGCCGAAGCAGCTTCAGCTATAAAGTTTAAAAAGTGTTTTAAACCGCGATACAGCGGTTTAAAACACTAACAAAAATAAGCTCCGGCACCAGCTCACCCTGAGCTGGTGCTCAGTATTTCCTTCTTACACCTGCCACTTCAAGTGGTAGGTTTCCTTTAAGGCATATGGACTCTACAGGTTCCAAGTTCAAATCCCACTCAGGTTAAAAAAAATTTATTATTGAGAAGATGATTTTTATTAATATAATATGGTAAAATTTTGGGGCATGACCAGGGAGTGATTGGGGGTGTGTGATAGGGACACCCCTATAACACTGCCGGCTACAGACACCCCTATAACATTGACGGCTACAGACACCCCAATAACACTGCCATCTACAGACACCCCAATAACACTGCCATCTACAGACACCCCATAACACTGCCATCTACAGACACCCCTATAACACTGCCGGCTACAGACACCCTATAACACTTCCATCTACAGAAACCCCTTTAACACTGCCGGCTACAGAGACCCCCATATCACTGCCATCTACGGACACCCCTATAACACTGCTGGCTACAGACAAACATCACCTAACCTCCAGCCAATTTGTTTTGTTATCCAGCCCAAAACAATATGGTGTGACCCCTCACACTTCCTTCCTGTGGCCCCCAACAATTAATAATACAGTAGCTGCCCCACATATGTCATTCACTTCTTAACTGCAGCCAATCACTGGCCTCAGAAGTAATGTGTGACTGCTGAGGCCAGTGATTAGCCGCAGAGGGGGATTAGGATGGATAAGTATAAGTGGCATGACGTTTCTATCCTCTACTACTGAAGTTTCCGAAATTCCCTGCAAACCCCTTTAATATGATCCTTACACTGAATTCAAGACTTAAAGTTGTCATTGCCAGTTGGCGTGTGATATCACTGAGTCCAGTTCTGCAGTGTCCAGGGGCTTAACTACAGCGGTAGTAGCCATAGCAGCCGCTATGGGGCCCACAGTGTCAGGAGTCCCCGTCATCCGACCTGACACTAAAGAATGAAGAATGTGCACCATTATATACATATTATGCTGCACATTGTGGTATATATATTGTTTATGTGTGTGTATCTGTGATGTGTATATGGTGTATGGTGTGTATAAATACAGTACGTTATGTGTGTATGCAAGCTGTATGTCTGTATATAGCACTGTATGTGTGTATATGTGATGTGTATATGCTCTATATGTGTGTAACAGTGTATAAATATGTATGTATGATTGATTAACTGTATGTTTATGTATATAGTAATGTAATATATGTATATTTTTTTAAGCCAGCAGGGGGTCCCCTTCAGAAGTCTGCTTTTGGGCTCGGCCTCTCCTAGTTACGCCACTGGCAGCGTCATTATAGCGATGTCTCAGATGCCCAACATCACAAATTCCTGAGCTTCTAGCAATTCTTCTGAGCTTCTAACAGCCGTATTTACTACAGTTCTGCAGTTATTATACTGTATCCTAGGGCTGGTGGGTCAGGACTATAGGTTGTCTTGTAGAAGGCTACATATTGCAGAGACTGGTCCTTTAACCCTCATGAATACAACGGACTGTATTTTCTGAGTGCTTCTATTATTTTATTGTCATGCGGATGGTGTTGTTGTCACACAATTTGTTTCCCCTATGGGGAAAATAAAGTATTCTATTCTATTAGTTAAATGATGCAATATTTTTCTACTAAATCAGTATTCCAACATGTGTACATGAAAGATAACTACATTTCTAACCAACATATGACTTATATTTGCATGTGGCGCTCTATGACTTAATCTCAGAACTTGTGGCTGGAGACTGGCTGCTAAAATGTTTCCCATACACTGCACACAGAAAGTGGAGGATTATCTGCTCTATAACTTTTCCTCACTCAGAAGCATGAGCTGGATGGTGTAGGATGTTATAATGAACTACTAACCTGTACTGATATAAAGAAAGCACTTAGGGTTACATAGAAACTGACTATTTAGCTCCATCCTTTGCCTGTGTCTCTCTCCTCTAATAATAATAATAAAAATAATAATTCCTTTATATAGCGTACACAAATTACGCAGCGCTGCACAGAGCTTGTCAAATTGGTCCCTGTCCCCAATGGGGCTCACAGTCTAATCAACCTACCAGTATGTTATGGAGTGTGGGAGGAAACCGGAGGACCCGGAAGTTATCATCTAATATGACACCCTAGGCTTGAAAGTGGTTCCTCTGCACTTAAAATGAGCAACACAATAACATATCAAGGCATATGGACTCAACAAATTCAATGAACTCAACAAAGTGAACTCAGAGTTGGGTTAACAAAATATGTGGCATAGAGTTGAGGGCCAACTTAGTCTGTGGCCCCAATGTGAGGTCAATCAGTCCACAAACTCAAACATTGGATTTAACAGTGTTGATAAACACAAGGTAGAGTTCAACCAGGTGAGGCATAGAGAGTTGTGGGTCAACAAAGTCTGTGGCCCCAATGTGGGATCAACAGGTTAACAAGCTCAAATCGTGGGGGTCAACAAGGCCAATGAACTCAACAAAGTGTACTCAACATAATTCATGAACTTAAGTTGGGGTCACTAAAGTGTATGGACCCAAGGTGGGTTCTACTAAGTCTAAGAACTCAACAAAGTCGACTGAACAAAATTCATGGACCAAAGGTGGGATCAAGGAGGTTTATGAACTGAAAGCGGGGAAGACACAACATCATCAGAGCCCATGGACTAAACATGGTGGAATGAACTGTAACAACAACTGTAAATGAGTGTAACAACAGAGTTCTTGGATTCCACAAAGTGGACCTATCAAAATGAATTCAAAGAAGTCCATTGAATTTAATGGATCCTTTCAGATTCAACTAGGACATGGAACTGAAGTCTCCCATTTGTCACTTTTGTTATATGACCCCATTATCCCTCTGACCTCATCCAGTATGGTCCAGTTTTTTAGACACACGTGTTTAACCAATAAGCTATTATGGGCTGACGGCCAATGGAATTTGGATTCCAGGAATCTGGAAAGTAATAGGAACGGATCCATATTAGATGAACAGAAATGTACCTGATAATACATCACCTATAGGGGCCACCAGGGGCATAACTACATGGGTAGCAGCCATAGAAGCCGCTATGAGGCCTGTAGTATCAGGCTTATACTTGAAAGAATAGCTTTTCCCAGTTATTTGTGTTAAAATTAGGCACCTCGGCTTATACTGGGGTCAACTTATACTACAGTATATACGGTACATTTAACACTTTCCTTTGTGCATCCTCCAAAACCAACATAGGATAACCCCATTCCCTAAACCTTGCTGACAATTCCTTTGCTTGAGCACAGTAAGTGGTGTTATAATTATTAAGCCCCAAAATGGTAAAAATTGGCTAAGTTGATTTCCCTTTTTTAGTATGTTCAAACTCCGGTAATGAAGTCATGTGTTGGATGCAATAGATTTTCTAAAGCATTAAATCTTAATTTTCATTTGTTTCCACTGTTAACAACACATCAAGGAATTCCAAAACAGAACCTCCAAATTATGCTGTAAAAAACATATTACTGTATATCCTTGAATATAGGTCGACCCGAGTATAAACCAAGGCACCTAATTTTACCACCAAAACTGGGAAAACCTATTGACTCGAGTATAAGCCGAGGGTGGGAAATGCATTTGTCACAGCCCTCCCCCCCAGTATGTATCCTGCCAGCCCCCTGTAGTATACAGCTTGCCAGCCCCCTGTAGTATATGGCTTGACAGCCCCCTGTAGTATATGGCCTGACAGCCCTCTCTAGTATATAGCCTGCCTGCCCCCTGTAGTATATAGCCAGCCAGCCCCCTGTACTATATAGCCTGCCAGCCCCCTGTACTATATAGCCTGCCACCCCCTGCCAGCCCACTGTTGAATAGAACCTGCCAGCCCCCTGTAGTATATAACCTGCCCCCTGTAGTGTATAGCCTGCCAGCCCCTGTAGTGTATAGCCAGCCAGCCCCCTGTAGTGTATAGCCTTTCTTCAATTGTGCCGCTTGCAGGTCCACAACAGCTCAGTGCAGTGACATAACAGTGCACACGGAGCTGTCGTGGACCTGCAGCCGGTGCATGATGATAGAAAAGGAGCCGCCCGGGGCGTCAAAATGGTGAGTACTCAGTTTATTTTTTTTATATACCCGAGTATAAGCGGAGTGGGAAATTTTCACCGCAAATTTTGTGCTGAAAAGCTCGGCTTATACTCGAGTATATACAGTATATTGATTGGTTACATTTAAGAACATTACAAAATTTAAAAAATACTTTTCTGTTCCCCTCCACACCAGAAACACGTCATCCATGTATCTAAAATATGTCCGTATACACTTAAGAAATTAGACAATGAAAAAACAAGTTCCTCATCCAAAGCAGCCAACAAAGAGGTTGGTAAAAGCACCTGCTACTGGAGCGTCCATTTATCTGGACAAACCATTTGTCATTGAAGGTGAAGGCAGTGGGGGAGATTTATCAGAAGTGTCAGGTTGTGGAGAGGAACTGGGAGTTTGGTCTCCAGACCTTCTGTAGGTGCTGGCAAAGAGCGTAAAAAACAGGGGGCTATAGGTTGGGGCACTAAACGGCCTTGCACAGTAGAGTGTCTACACCAGACAGGCAAAAAACTTAACTGATTTTACTCACACTAGTACATAAGGCAATGGACATTTATTGAGGATAAAATAATAAACAAACAAAAACAGATAAATGAATATACAATGATACTATTTCATAATACTACCATGTATGGAAATAGATGCAAGATTATATACCGTATTTTCCGGACTATAAGGCGCACATAAAAACCTAGGATTTCCTTGGAAATCCAAAGTGCGCCTTATAGTCTGGTGCGCCCTATGTATGGAGGAGGGTAGCGGACCCTACTTACATGGCGTGGCGGAGTTCTGGGGGCGTGGCAGGAAAACGGAGCGGAGACCGACCCGGCAAGAGGTGAGCGGTCTCTGGGGAAGGGGGGCGGTTCAGGTGGAGGAGGGCAGCAGACCCTACTTACATAGGTCCCCGCTACCGGAGACAGCAGATCTCCAGCGGGAACTGCAGACCGTCGCGGCAGAAGTTGGTTTGTGCTATGGCGCCTGTTGTCCGTGCCGTGTCGGTCTGCAGTTCCCGCTGGAGATCTGCTGTCTCCGGTAGCGGGGACCTATGTAAGTAGGGTCCGCTGCCCTCCTCCACCTGAACTGCCCCCCTTCCCCAGAGACCGCTCACCTCTTGCCGGGTCGGTCTCCGCTCCGTTTTCCGCCACGCCCCTGGACCTCCGCCACGCCCCCGGTACCTGCGCCTTATAGTCCGGTGCGCCTTATATATGGAATTATTCCATATATAAGGCGCTGACTACTAATGCGCCTTATAGTCCGATGCCCCTAATAGCCTGGAAAATACGGTAAGTCCAAAAGTGTTTTGGGAATACTCCCTTCTTCTAACTATAACATGGACAAATAGCCCAGCTTATTGGATTGACAAGGGAGTGGTTAAAAAACAGCCTAACCGATTAGGTGGAGAAACAATTAATACGAATCCAAGCATAATGATATAATATAAATAATAGAGAGCTAGCATGACCTTACATGGATAGTGTTGATGTGAAGGCTCGTGTGTGGATAAAGCCAGCAGCTAGGCACTGGGGCGCACTCGGGAAATGTGGCGCATGTGCCAAAGGTGTCTGGAAGACGAGTGCGCGGGGAAGATCAGAATGGGGTGTGCACATGCACATCGGCACCCTCAATGAGGGAGCCGAAGAGAGTATGCATGCGCACATAGACTAAACAATGCAACGGCACACTATAGTACAAAGCACCTGAGGAATGATGGTGGCATCAACAGTGGGGATTATGAGCAACAACATTAAACATGACTGAAGCTGTATGCTTGTAGCAATAGATGTAGATAATGATGTTTAATGTTTATTGCTTCAAGCATTTAGCTTCAGGAAGTTGTGTGGAGATGTTATGAGCTAGTAGAAGCTGGGTAAGAGGACGGTTTTTGTGTAGTTATTGTCCTATGTCTGGCCAGCTGGATGCCGATGAATATGTACATCAGAGTTTTAATTGTTGTGGAAGAAAGGTTTAGTAATGGTGATGATTGGAATGTCCCATTCCTCCCACTTTTTATGGGAATAAAGAATGTTTGCAGCTATCAGATACTGTTTTGAGGAAAAGTGTTTGTTAATTTTGTATTCTCTCTATGTACCTTATGCATTGGGTATATTAATTATGTCCATCACTGATAATGTCTTGTCTACTATGTCCTGATTCACCTAACCAAGATTACTCCAAGAGGTAGTGACCCGGTAGAGACCTGCAAATCCTGCATTCAACAAATGAAATGAGTGCAGCAGTATTTCAAGTACAAAATGTGTACAAAAATTATATCAGATTCAAAAGAAATACAGGGAAAATTTAGTTTTATTTCATAATTTATATTCATTTATTTAACAATTTTGTAATTTTAAAAGCCAGTAACCATCAAGGACCAACGCCTACAAACATAGGTCGATTATAAGTTATATAATTAATTTATAGGATAACAACATATCCCACAGCATTGTATAGAGATTACCATCACTCAAATCTGGCCCTGTCCATACTAAGACTTGTGGTTCAAATTTCATCTAAGCCAATCAGTCTGGTGGTTTCATTCTTTTCTTCATATATACAATTAACAAAATGACCATTTTAGTCAGATATTGTTGTAAATACAGTTTGCCCCTGAGGTGGTATTTCACCGCGTCCACTACAACCGTAAGTTCTGGTGAAATCCCCAACCACTATAGTAGTGGACTCCAGCACCACAGGGAGGCCCATTCTAATGAAGACAATGTCCTCCGCCCAATTCCATAACATTGAGGGGCCACTCAAAGAAAGGGACAGTCGAGCCGGAGCTGCAGACGGTTGTCTTCATCCTGTACTACATATTATATTTTGGTCTAGTCCACTACACAAAGTAAAAATGTATAATTTAGCAAAATGTTCTTAAATCTGGGAGCACATCTAATTCAATAAACCTTTTTAGTCAAATATTGTTGTAAATACAATTCGCCCCTAAGGTGCTATTTCACCGTGTCCACTACAACCGTTAGGTCGTGGTCACACGTTCCGCTAGCGTTATGTTCATAATGAGACGTTAGCACACAAGGGACTGGCCTTGGCTCAATCGCACATGAGTTTCTAGGGAACGCATACGATTGTTAACCAGGCCCGAGTGTTTTGTATTGTTCAAATGCAAGACACCGGGGTATGGTTATCGATCGCATGCATTTCCCACGAAAAGCATATAAGATTGGGCCACGATTGTGGGCTAGCGCCGAATTATGAACGAAACATAATTCGGAACGTGTGACCGCAGCCTAAGCTCTGGTGAAATCCCCAACCACTATAGTAGTGGACTCCAGCACCACAGGGAGGCCCATTCTAATGAAGACAATGTCCTCCGCCCAATTCCATAACATTGAGGGGCCACTCAAAGAAAGGGACAGTCGAGCCGGAGATGCAGACGGTTGTCTTCATCCTGTACTACATATTATATTTTGGTCTAATCCACTACACAAAGTAAAAATGTATAATTTAGCAAAATGTTCTTAAATCTGGGAGCACATGTAATTCAATAAACCTTTTTAGTCAAATACTGTTGTAAATACAGTTCGCCCCTAAGGTGCTATTTCACCGTGTCCACTACAACCGTTAGGTCGTGGTCACACGTTCCGCTAGCGTTATGTTCATAATGAGACGTTAGCACACAAGGGACTGGCCTTGGCTCAATCGCACATGAGTTTCTAGGGAACGCATACGATTGTTAACCAGGCCCGGGTGTTTTGTATTGTTCAAATGCAAGACACCGGGGTGTGGTTATCGATCGCATGCATTTCCCACGAAAAGCATATACGATTGGGCCACGATTGTGGGCTAGCGCCGAATTATGAACGAAACATAATTCGGAACGTGTGACCGCAGCCTAAGTTCTGGTGAAATCCCCAACCACTATAGTAGTGGACTCCAGCACCACAGGGAGGCCCATTCTAATGAAGACAATGTCCTCCGCCCAATTCCATAACATTGAGGGGCCACTCAAAGAAAGGGACAGTCGAGCCGGAGCTGCAGACGGTTGTCTTCATCCTGTACTACATATTATATTTTGGTCTAGTCCACTACACAAAGTAAAAATGTATAATTTAGCAAAATGTTCTTAAATCTGGGAGCACATCTAATTCAATAAACCTTTTTAGTCAAATATTGTTGTAAATACAGTTCGCCCCTAAGGTGCTATTTCACCGTGTCCACTACAACCGTTAGGTCGTGGTCACACGTTCCGCTAGCGTTATGTTCATAATGAGACGTTAGCACACAAGGGACTGGCCTTGGCTCAATCGCACATGAGTTTCTAGGGAACGCATACGATTGTTAACCAGGCCCGGGTGTTTTGTATTGTTCAAATGCAAGACACCGGGGTATGGTTATCGATCGCATGCATTTCCCACGAAAAGCATATACGATTGGGCCACGATTGTGGGCTAGCGCCGAATTATGAACGAAACATAATTCGGAACGTGTGACCGCAGCCTAAGTTCTGGTGAAATCCCCAACCACTATAGTAGTGGACTCCAGCACCACAGGGAGGCCCATTCTAATGAAGACAATGTCCTCCGCCCAATTCCATAACATTGAGGGGCCACTCAAAGAAAGGGACAGTCGAGCCGGAGCTGCAGACGGTTGTCTTCATCCTGTACTACATATTATATTTTGGTCTAGTCCACTACACAAAGTAAAAATGTATAATTTAGCAAAATGTTCTTAAATCTGGGAGCACATCTAATTCAATAAACCTTTTTAGTCAAATATTGTTGTAAATACAGTTCGCCCCTAAGGTGCTATTTCACCGTGTCCACTACAACCGTTAGGTCGTGGTCACACGTTCCGCTAGCGTTATGTTCATAATGAGACGTTAGCACACAAGGGACTGGCCTTGGCTCAATCGCACATGAGTTTCTAGGGAACGCATACGATTGTTAACCAGGCCCGGGTGTTTTGTATTGTTCAAATGCAAGACACCGGGGTGTGGTTATCGATCGCATGCATTTCCCACGAAAAGCATATACGATTGGGCCACGATTGTGGGCTAGCGCCGAATTATGAACGAAACATAATTCGGAACGTGTGACCGCAGCCTAAGTTCTGGTGAAATCCCCAACCACTATAGTAGTGGACTCCAGCACCACAGGGAGGCCCATTCTAATGAAGACAATGTCCTCCGCCCAATTCCATAACATTGAGGGGCCACTCAAAGAAAGGGACAGTCGAGCCGGAGCTGCAGACGGTTGTCTTCATCCTGTACTACATATTATATTTTGGTCTAGTCCACTACACAAAGTAAAAATGTATAATTTAGCAAAATGTTCTTAAATCTGGGAGCACATCTAATTCAATAAACCTTTTTAGTCAAATATTGTTGTAAATACAGTTCGCCCCTAAGGTGCTATTTCACCGTGTCCACTACAACCGTTAGGTCGTGGTCACACGTTCCGCTAGCGTTATGTTCATAATGAGACGTTAGCACACAAGGGACTGGCCTTGGCTCAATCGCACATGAGTTTCTAGGGAACGCATACGATTGTTAACCAGGCCCGGGTGTTTTGTATTGTTCAAATGCAAGACACCGGGGTATGGTTATCGATCGCATGCATTTCCCACGAAAAGCATATACGATTGGGCCACGATTGTGGGCTAGCGCCGAATTATGAACGAAACATAATTCGGAACGTGTGACTGCAGCCTAAGTTCTGGTGAAATCCCCAACCACTATAGTAGTGGACTCCAGCACCACAGGGAGGCCCATTCTAATGAAGACAATGTCCTCCGCCCAATTCCATAACATTGAGGGGCCACTCAAAGAAAGGGACAGTCGAGCCGGAGCTGCAGACGGTTGTCTTCATCCTGTACTACATATTATATTTTGGTCTAGTCCACTACACAAAGTAAAAATATATAATTTAGCAAAATGTTCTTAAATCTGGGAGCACATCTAATTCAATAAACCTTTTTAGTCAAATATTGTTGTAAATACAGTTCGCCCCTAAGGTGCTACTTCACCGTGTCCACTACAACCGTTAGGTCGTGGTCACACGTTCCGCTAGCGTTATGTTCATAATGAGACGTTAGCACACAAGGGACTGGCCTTGGCTCAATCGCACATGAGTTTCTAGGGAACGCATACGATTGTTAACCAGGCCCGGGTGTTTTGTATTGTTCAAATGCAAGACACCAGGGTATGGTTATCGATCGCATGCATTTCCCACGAAAAGCATATACGATTGGGCCACGATTGTGGGCTAGCGCCGAATTATGAATGAAACATAATTCGGAACGTGTGACCGCAGCCTAAGTTCTGGTGAAATCCCCAACCACTATAGTAGTGGACTCCAGCACCACAGGGAGGCCCATTCTAATGAAGACAATGTCCTCCGCCCAATTCCATAACATTGAGGGGCCACTCAAAGAAAGGGACAGTCGAGCCGGAGCTGCAGACGGTTGTCTTCATCCTGTACTACATATTATATTTTGGTCTAGTCCACTACACAAAGTAAAAATGTATAATTTAGCAAAATGTTCTTAAATCTGGGAGCACATCTAATTCAATAAACCTTTTTAGTCAAATATTGTTGTAAATACAGTTCGCCCTAAAGGTGCTATTTTACCGTGTCCACTACAACCGTTAGGTCGTGGTCACACGTTCCGCTAGCGTTATGTTCATAATGAGACGTTAGCACACAAGGGACTGGCCTTGGCTCAATCGCACATGAGTTTCTAGGGAACGCATACAATTGTTAACCAGGCCCGGGTGTTTTGTATTGTTCAAATGCAAGACACCGGGGTATGGTTATCGATCGCATGCATTTCCCACGAAAAGCATATACGATTGGGCCACGATTGTGGGCTAGCGCCGAATAATGAACGAAACATAATTCGGAACGTGTGACCGCAGCCTAAGTTCTGGTGAAATCCCCAACCACTATAGTAGTGGACTCCAGCACCACAGGGAGGCCCATTCTAATGAAGACAATGTCCTCCGCCCAATTCCATAACATTGAGGGGCCACTCAAAGAAAGGGACAGTCGAGCCGGAGCTGCAGACGGTTGTCTTCATCCTGTACTACATATTATATTTTGGTCTAGTCCACTACACAAAGTAAAAATGTATAATTTAGCAAAATGTTCTTAAATCTGGGAGCACATCTAATTCAATAAACCTTTTTAGTCAAATATTGTTGTAAATACAGTTCGCCCCTAATGTGTTATTTCACCGTGTCCACTACAACCGCTAGGTCGTGGTCACACGTTCCGCTAGCGTTATGTTCATAATGAGACGTTAGCACACAAGGGACTGGCCTTGGCTCAATCGCACATGAGTTTCTAGGGAACGCATACGATTGTTAACCAGGCCCGGGTGTTTTGTATTGTTCAAATGCAAGACACCGGGGTATGGTTATCGATCGCATGCATTTCCCACAAAAAGCATATACGATTGGGCCATGATTGTGTGCTAGCGCCGAATTATGAACGAAACATAATTCGGAACGTGTGACCGCAGCCTAAGTTCTGGTGAAATCCCCAACCACTATAGTAGTGGACTCCAGCACCACAGGGAGGCCCATTCTAATGAAGACAATGTCCTCCGCCCAATTCCATAACATTGAGGGGCCACTCAAAGAAAGGGGCAGTCGAGCCGGAGCTGCAGACGGTTGTCTTCATCCTGTACTACAGATTATATTTTTGTATAGTACATTACTCAATGTAAGAACTAATTATCTAGCATAACGTTTCTAAACATGTGGACTTAGCTAAATTAACATTTTAGTCATCTTTGTAAATACATCTTAAATTTTTGGTTTACTCCCCTGTAAGATGTATTTCCTGAAATAAACATTGATGACCTTTGTTTTGTTGGAATAAAAGCAATTTTTTGGGGTCCGGCACTATCAGTGCAGTGATATGTTTTTGACCCCCAACAAGTAGACATTGATGGCCTATTCATCATATGTAAGGTTATTAATGTTCAGATCTGGAAAACTTCTTTAAATAACAATTTATCTGCTATGTAAGAATGTTGTCAAATAAAACCATTGAACATGTACCAGATCCACCAGGTAATCTACAAAACTAACAATATATAGAGCGATTCTCAGGTGCAAGAGCTCTGCCACCTCCATCCTGAATACACCTGAAGCCCAACTCTCTTTGGCCTTTCCCTGCTTTTCCATCTTTTTTTTCAAACCAGACACCATCATCTAGTGAATGTTGATGTGAGGTGAAAAAGGAGAAGGGAAACTGTAAAACTTTGTCAGGGAAATAACTAAAGCACAGTGTGGGCATATCCCACTTTTAAATGCCACACACTGTGGTTCTGATGAATATGGGTTTCAGATCATTCTCAAGGAGGAGATGGCACAACCAGCAGCTGAGGACACCTTGCTAAAAGGGCATAATTTAAGTAGGGTAATCTCTAATAAATACTTATGTCTTTTGCTTTCATCACCATTGAGTGGAGAAGCATTACTGCACAATTTGAGTCCTTCGTTTCCTTTGTGTCCATTGCAGAGGCTCATGAGTCCGACTTCAAGAGTGTAGAACTCTGTCTGAGGATCACGTTGAGAGGTTTGCAGGTCTTCAGTGATGAGGGGAGTCTTGAAGGTCTTGTGCAGGTAGGTCTTCAGTGATGAGGGGAGTCTTGAAGGTCTTTGTGCAGGTCTTCTGTGATGAAGGGAGTCTTGAAGGTCTTGTGCAGGGCAGGTCTTCAGTGATGAGGGAACTCTTGAAGATGTAGTGCAGGTCTTCAGCGATGAGTGTAGTCTAGAAGATCATGTATGGTTTCAGTGATATAAGTAGCTTTCTTCACATGGGAGGATTCTGGAAACTCTTCTTTCATACTTTACAGCATATTGTAGCACAGGGCAACGGCAAATATCTGTGAATGAATTATAAGATCTAAACTTTTGCGTTTCATGGGAAACATATATGCGTTTTGGGCAAACCCCCTCCCACACTTGCAGCACCGCACTGTTCCATACACAGGAAAAAGAAAGGACATGTCCCATCTTTCCCAGTGTTACAGCTCATAAGCCATGCATTGCTGTGGAGAGGGAAGGGGTCACTGGATGTTTGTGTAAATACATCCTAAGGCTACATTCACACAATGTATGCTCGCCGTACTACATCGGCGCTGCGGAGAGGAGCAGGGGATGAGCGCAGCTCACCCCTGTTCCTCTCCATAGGAATATACAGCGCACGGGGCCATATTACATAAAAAGATAGGACATGTCCTATCATTCTACGGGCTACGGAGCGGTACGGTGCTGCACATGTGCTGCACTGTACCACTCCCGTAAAGGGCCATGAGCCCATAGAAGTGTATGGGGGACGTATATATGCACCGTATATACGTCCCCCATACGTTCATGTGAATGTAGCCTTAGAAGGTATTATTACTACATGAGCATTACCATTACCTCCCACCATTTACACTCACAATTTCCCACTAATTGCTGGACTGCAACTGGACATCCCACCTGAGTGTTTTACACTAAACTCTCCATAGATCTTTATAGATGGGTGAAAGAGTGCACCAAATTTCCCTTTATAGGTGCTGTACAGGGTCACGTCGAGATGAGTCTGTATAGCTGCTAGTGCTGCTGTAATGTGGAAGTTGTAACCAATGAGCATAGATGTCCTAACATACAGGTCAGTATCAAAATACTCACTGCATCTCACTGGTCTATCTTGTTCCTCATTGGTTGGTTCCAAGTGATTGTGACTTCATCATTTTGCTCTTCACTGGCCAATATCAGTGGCTGCATAATCTTATGTCTGATTGGTTGGTTCCAGGTGATTGTGACCTCATAATCTTGCTTCAGACTGGGCAACATCAGTTGAATTTGGCTAATATTTTATTTTATAAAAAGCTGTAAGAAAATGAAAACTGAGTTCTGATTGGTTGTCATAGGCAACTAGAACAGTTCTAGAACACTTTTGATAAATCTCCCGCATTGACTACAGAGGGGATATGTCTGCTGCACGGTTATTTTCTATATCAAGCTTGTCAGTGAAGCATTTAGTGGTAAATAACATCAAAATACAGTCATTTATGTTAAAGTTTGTAGTCTGGTACCTTCAAAAGCCCAGTCCTATGTCGGCTTTACCGGGATTGTACACCTAACCAACAGGCCATACAGACACCAGGACATTATCCCTACCCTATCAACACCTATGGCAAAGAGACTGCGTTCTTACCCATTTCTCCACCAGTAGCAGCTGAGCTGTGTCCTGTCCCACATATGTAGCAGCAGTGTCCCACTATAATCCCTTCTTCTAATGGCTTCCTAAGAACAGAAAAAGCTTCTTTACAAAGACAAAAAATTATCACTGACCTCTGAGTCTGAAGTATTTTCGCTTTTTAGCTGATGTCTTCTCTGTCCCTTTCTGTTGCTCCACTAGACATCTTCTGGACTTCGGGTCATCAGGTCATCGGGTCATCGGGTCATCGGGTCATCGGGTCTTCAAGCTTTAACACCACTGGCTGGACTGAATCTGCTGCTTGTGTGCACTGGCTTTTATAGCCAGTGGGCGGGGCTGCTCTATCTTGCTCCTGATTGGTTAGTTCAAGGGGATTGTGACTTCATTATCCGGCTCCTCATTGGTCAATATCAGTAGAATGTGGCTGCATAATCTTGCTTCTGATTGGTTGGTTCTAGGTGATTGTGACTTCATAATCTTCAAATGCTACCAGTTATTTTAATATGAAGCTTTTCAGTGAAGCATTTAGTGATAAAAAATATCAAAATAAAGGCATTTCTGTTAAAGGGGTTTTCACATCAAGCAAGTTAGGCCCTATCTACAGGATAGGGCCTAACATGCTGATCGGTGGGGGTCTCAGTAATGAGATCCCCACAGATCACGAGAATGGAGGTCTGACAGGGTCCCAGGTACCTCCAACAGACGGCCGCGCATGTCATGCGGCCGATAATGGACCTGTTCCCAGGGGTTTGCGTGTTTATAAAGAACCAGAACAATATAAAAATGACCCATTATTCATCGAGGAGTGGAGAAAACGGCATCTACGACATTCCATTGATGTCATGCAATTGGTGTTAGCCAGGAATAGAAAAAAATACGAGGTGGTTACCACTGAGCTTTGCAAGGCTAAAATTTTATTTAGATCATGCCTTTCAGATAGTCAATCTCAGGTGTTCTTTAAAAAGTTAAAGAAAAAATTGTTGCTGACCCAGATGGAAGTGAAAAACAGAAAGACAGACAGATTCTTGCGGGATAAACAAGACTTTGATGAACGCCACATCTCTGATTGGCAAGCACAGAATGGCCTTAATAATAAAAGGAGAGGAGAAGGATGCAAGAGATCAGCTAAGAGAAAGACCAATACAGACTTTTGGACTAGCCTTTCGGACGAGGCGGGAGCCAACGCTAAAGAAGTTTCCAACACTTCTGAAGCTCCAGCCCCTTTAGGAGAGGCACACGGTGGGGCAGGTCAAGGAGGTCGAAGAAGAAAATGAAGTATGAAACGGAAGCAGGTTTCCTGGTGGTAGGAAACGCAGGGGACATGTGTACTAATCGAACTGTGGTCAACCTTACTAATACTCCCCTTGACGCTGATGTATTGTCTTTACTGGCAAAAGGCTTGAATTATGCTATGTCCAGTACGTTTCATCTCACGAACTTTGAAATAGACATGTTTAAAGCATCACGTAAATTGAATCTGCACAGATTTTTTCATGATAAACGTATACCCAATAGAGAGCGGAGATCTGCGGAAATCCTGAGTACCATAGGTTATCTGGGTTTCAGTCCTCCAACTACCATCTATGGGGTTTGATGCAGGATACTGAAGTTACCAATGCCGATAATGTTCTAGTTTCGGTTGAGGATTTCAGGGGGGGAGGCCATTTTCCTCACAACTCATTGGCTTGGGTGACGCTTTACATTTATACACAATTTGGCTTTGGCTGATTTCATGTTATTACTAATTTTGGGTATTGCTGACTTGCAGTCAGAGCTACTTTTGGCACTTTATCTGCACTTTGTCCATATCGTCATATAGCCATATTGTTAGGCAGTGTGGGGCTCATTTACTAAGGGTCCGCGGGACCGCAAGTCTGTTGGGTTTCCCAAATTTTTCCGATGTGCGCAGAATTGCCCTGGATTCTTGGCGCATCTGCGCCGGCATGCATGCGACAGAAATCGGGGGGCGTGGCCATCAGGCAACCCGACTGACAAATCTCAGAATTTAAAAAAAGAATTGTGTCGCAAGACACGCACTCACATACAAGGAAGGAGCAGGTGAACTCCGGTGGACCTCGGCGCAGAAGCGACGGATGCAGGAACTCGGGCGCACAAGCTTGACCCGACTCGTCTTTCAACGCACCACAGGATCGCGACTGGACCGGGTAAGTAAATCTGCAACACTGTGTTATTTCCACAGTGAGTCTGAGGGGCACACAGGGGTGTGCCGTGTGTTTAGGTGTTTTTAATGTACACCAATAAAATTCTTTGATTGTATCTGCTTTGCATTGTATTTGGTACATGACACTGGCCTGGTTGTTTTTGTTTGATATATGTTAATTCCAGTATACTTACCACTAGTATATAGTCATTAGTGAGATGCTATCATCAGTTACAGATTCCTCAAGGCGCACCGGCCAACAAGGGTGGGAATGTTTAGACCGTAACCCTACTGAAAATTTTCAGCACGTTTACAGACACTATTGAGACATAGGGGCTTATTTACTAAGGGTCACGTGGCCGTATTTCCATTGGGTTTTCCAAAGTTTTTGGGAATCACGCCACTGGGACTGGTATTTAGCAGGCGATTGTGTCGCACACAATCGGATTTAGTTGCAATCGCGCCGGCTTTCATGTGTTTTTGTGTTCATGAGACACAAAACGGGGGGCGGGCCACTGGACGATCTGACAGATTTGGAAGATCCGACGATCGGACAAACCATGGGATTTAACTTAAAAATTGTGTCGAAAGCCATGCATTAACATAGACCGGGAGGAAGATGATGGACTCCAGTGGACCTGATCGGGGAAGCGACACATTCAGCAAATCGAGCACACAATCTTTTTAAATCCCGCCACACTGCATTATTTTCAGAAGAATGCACTTCAGGTGAACTTCTATGCCAGGTAAGTAAATGTGCCCATTAATGTTGAGAATGGTATTCTCTCAAAAAAGATAGCTGAATGCCTTTTTCCAAAAAGCCCCACATACCCTGTCTGGTATTTTCTCCCAAAAATACTTAAAACCCTCCATAACCCACCAGCCGCCCAATTGTGGCCGGCATGGGCTCAATCACAGAACCCATTTCCCAATACATAGATTGGCTTTTATGTCCCCTGTTGGCTGATAATCCATCTTACTTAAAAGACACCACCTCTTTTTTAATGGCCATTAAGGACTTGGCATGGCAAGACAGCTTTCACCTCATCTCCATAGATGTAGAGAGTCTGTACTCCCGCAGTCCCCCGCCTTCCCCTGGTCCTGCCTGCCTGCCTTCCCCTGGTCCTGCCTGCCTGCCTTCCCCTGGTCCTGCCTGCCCGCCTTCCCGTGGTCCCTACCTTGGCTGTCACCGTGGGCCTAGTCGCACCCGTGTGGCTAAGTTTGTTATCTTCCGCGGTGGTCAAGGGAGTCCACTTACTTAGTCCTAAGGGACTATTCCCCCTGAGACTGTGACAGTGATAACACTGCCAAGAAGAAGGAAGGGAAAAAAGTTCTTTGGTCCAAAAAAAATTAGCGTCCTCTGAAACCAAGTATGGAGGAAACGCTACTAAAGTATTCAAAGCCTCAACTATTACTCCAACTACTCATACAACTAACCCTAATATATTACCAAGGAACACAGTCTTTTACACCAATAAAACATCAGTTCTATAAGGCCTCATGTAGACAACTGTATATGGCGACTGAGAACTGGCTTGTGTTATACACAGCCACAGTGTGCTGAGTACACTGTGGGGCACATTTACTTACCTGTTCCATGGAGTTCCCCGAAAGTGCATTGTCCGTCGATAATGCAGTCTGCCGCGATTCACTAAGATCATGCCCCCGATATCCTACACATGTGACACAGACTTAATGCCCTGCGCCGAAGCAGCTTCGGCTATAAAGTTTAAAAAGTGTTTTAAACCGCGATACAGCGGTTTAAAACACTAACAAAAATAAGCTCCGGCACCAGCTCACCCTGAGCTGGTGCTCAGTATTTCCTTCTTACACCTGCCACTTCAAGTGGTAGGTTTCCTTTAAGGCATATGGACTCTACAGGTTCCAAGTTCAAATCCCACTCAGGTTAAAAAAAATTTATTATTGAGAAGATGATTTTTATTAATATAATATGGTAAAATTTTGGGGCATGACCAGGGAGTGATTGGGGGTGTGTGATAGGGACACCCCTATAACACTGCCGGCTACAGACACCCCTATAACATTGACGGCTACAGACACTCCTATAACACTGCCAGCTACAGACACCGCTACAACATTGACGGCTACAGACACCCCAATAACACTGCCATCTACAGACACCCCAATAACACTGCCATCTACAGACACCCCAATAACACTGCCATCTACAGACACCCCATAACACTGCCATCTACAGACACCCCTATAACACTGCCGGCTACAGACACCCCTATAACACTTCCATCTACAGAAACCCCTTTAACACTGCCGGCTACAGAGACCCCCATATCACTGCCATCTACGGACACCCCTATAACACTGCTGGCTACAGACAAACATCACCTAACCTCCAGCCAATTTGTTTTGTTATCCAGCCCAAAACAATAGGGTGTGACCCCTCACACTTCCTTCCTGTGGCCCCCACCAATTAATAATACAGTAGCTGCCCCACATATGTCATTCACTTCTTAACTGCATATTGCAGAGACTGGTCCTTTAACCCTCATGAATACAACGGACTGTATTTTCTGAGTGCTTCTATTATTTTATTGTCATGCGGATGGTATTGTTGTCACACAATTTGTTTCCCCTATGGGGAAAATAAAGCATTCTATTCTATTAGTTAAATGATGCAATATTTTTCTACTAAATCAGTATTCCAACATGTGTACATGAAAGATAACTACATTTCCAACCAACATATGACTTATATTTGCATGTGGCGCTCTATGACTTAATCTCAGAACTTGTGGCTGGAGACTGGCTGCTAAAATGTCTCCCATACACTGCACACAGAAAGTGGAGGATTATCTGCTCTATAACTTTTCCTCACTCAGAAGCATGAGCTGGATGGTGTAGGATGTTATAATGAACTACTAACCTGTACTGATATAAAGAAAGCACTTAGGGTTACATAGAAACTGACTATTTAGCTCCATCCTTTGCCTGTGTCTCTCTCCTCTAATAATAATAATAAAAATAATAATTCCTTTATTTATATAGCGTACACAAATTACGCAGCGCTGCACAGAGCTTGTCAAATTGGTCCCTGTCACCAATGGGGCTCACAGTCTAATCAACCTACCAGTATGTTATGGAGTGTGGGAGGAAACAGGAGGACCCGGAAGTTATCATCTAATATGACACCCTAGGCTTGAAAGTGGTTCCTCTGCACTTAAAATGAGCAACACAATAACATATCAAGGCATATGGACTCAACAAATTCAATGAACTCAACAAAGTGAACTCAGAGTTGGGTTAACAAAATATGTGGCATAGAGTTGAGGGCCAACTTAGTCTGTGGCCCCAATGTGAGGTCAATCAGTTCACAAACTCAAACATTGGATTTAACAGTGTTGATAAACACAAGGTAGAGTTCAACCAGGCCCATGGACGAAACGTGGTGTACTAAACATAATTCATGGACTCAAGGTGAGGCATAGAGAGTTGTGGGTCAACAAAGTCTGTGGCCCCAATGTGGGATCAACAGGTTAACAAGCTCAAATCGTGCACTCAACACAATTTGGGGGTCAACAAGGCCAATGAACTCAACAAAGTGTACTCAACATAATTCATGAACTTAAGTTGGGGTCACTAAAGTGTATGGACCCAAGGTGGGTTATACTAAGTGTAAGAACTCAACAAAGTCGACTGAACAAAATTCATGGACCAAAGGTGGGATCAAGGAGGTTTATGAACTGAAAGCGGGGAAGACACAACATCATCAGAGCCCATGGACTAAACATGGTGGAATGAACTGTAACAACAACTGTAAATGAGTGTAACAACAGAGTTCTTGGATTCCACAAAGTGGACCTATCAAAATGAATTCAAAGAAGTCTATTGAATTTAATGGATCCTTTCAGATTCAACTAGGACATGGAACTGAAGTCTTCCATTTGTCACTTTTGTTATATGACCCCATTATCCCTCTGACCTCATCCAGTATGGTCCAGTTTTTTAGACACACGTGTTTAACCAATAAGCTATTATGGGCTGACGGCCAATGGAATTTGGATTCCAGGAATCTGGAAAGTAATAGGAACGGATCCATATTAGATGAACAGAAATGTACCTGATAATACATCACCTATAGGGGCCACCAGGGGCATAACTACATGGGTAGCAGCCATAGAAGCCGCTATGAGGCCTGTAGTATCAGGCTTATACTTGAAAGAATAGCTTTTCCCAGTTATTTGTGTTAAAATTAGGCACCTCGGCTTATACTGGGGTCAACTTATACTACAGTATATACGGTACATTTAACACTTTCCTTTGTGCATCCTCCAAAACCAACATAGGATAACCCCTTTGCTTGAGCACAGTGGTGTTATAATTATTAAGCCCCAAAATGGTAAAAATTGGCTAAGTTGATTTCCCTTTTTTAGTATGTTCAAACTCCGGTAATGAAGTCATGTGTTGGATGCAATAGATTTTCTAAAGCATTAAATCTTAATTTTCATTTGTTTCCACTGTTAACAACACATCAAGGAATTCCAAAACAGAACCTCCAAATTATGCTGTAAAAAACATATTACTGTATATCCTTGAATATAGGTCGACCCGAGTATAAACCAAGGCACCTAATTTTACCACCAAAACTGGGAAAACCTATTGACTCGAGTATAAGCCGAGGGTGGGAAATGCATTTGTCACAGCCCTCCCCCCCAGTATGTAGCCTGCCAGCCCCCTGTAGTATACAGCTTGCCAGCCCCCTGTAGTATATGGCTTGACAGCCCCCTGTAGTATATGGCCTGACAGCCCTCTCTAGTATATAGCCTGCCTGCCCCCTGTAGTATATAGCCAGCCAGCCCCCTGTACTATATAGCCTGCCAGCCCCCTGTACTATATAGCCTGCCACCCCCTGCCAGCCCACTGTTGAATAAAACCTGCCAGCCCCGTGTAGTATATAACCTGCCCCCTGTAGTGTATAGCCTGCCAGCCCTTGTAGTGTATAGCCAGCCAGCCCCCTGTAGTGTATAGCCTTTCTTCAATTGTGCCGCTTGCAGGTCCACAACAGCTCAGTGCAGTGACATAACAGTGCACACGGAGCTGTCGTGGACCTGCAGCCGGTGCATGATGATAGAAAAGGAGCCGCCCGGGGCGTCAGAATGGTAAGTACTCAGTTTAATTTTTTTATATACCCGAGTATAAGCGGAGTGGGAAATTTTCACCGCAAAATTTGTGCTGAAAAGCTCGGCTTATACTCGAGTATATACAGTATATTGATTGGTTACATTTAAGAACATTACAAAATTTAAAAAATACTTTTCTGTTCCCCTCCACACCAGAAACACGTCATCCATGTATCTAAAATATGTCCGTATACACTTAAGAAATTAGACAATGAAAAAACAAGTTCCTCATCCAAAGCAGCCAACAAAGAGGTTGGTAAAAGCACCTGCTACTGGAGCGTCCATTTATCTGGACATACCATTTGTCATTGAAGGTGAAGGCAGTGGGGGAGATTTATCAGAAGTGTCAGGTTGTGGAGAGGAACTGGGAGTTTGGTCTCCAGACCTTCTGTAGGTGCTGGCAAAGAGCGTAAAAAACAGGGGGCTATAGGTTGGGGCACTAAACGGCCTTGCACAGTAGAGTGTCTACACCAGACAGGCAAAAAACTTAACTGATTTTACTCACACTAGTACATAAGGCAATGGACATTTATTGAGGATAAAATAATAAACAAACAAAAACAGATAAATGAATATACAATGATACTATTTCATAATACTACCATGTATGGAAATAGATGCAAGATTATATACCGTATTTTCCGGACTATAAGGCGCACATAAAAACCTAGGATTTCCTTGGAAATCCAAAGTGCGCCTTATAGTCTGGTGCGCCCTATGTATGGAGGAGGGTAGCGGACCCTACTTACATGGCGTGGCGGAGGTCCGGGGGCGTGGCAGGAAAACGGAGCGGAGACCGACCCGGCAAGAGGTGAGCGGTCTCTGGGGAAGGGGGGCGGTTCAGGTGGAGGAGGGCAGCGGACCCTACTTACATAGGTCCCCGCTACCGGAGACAGCAGATCTCCAGGGGGAACTGCAGACCGTCGCGGCAGAAGTTGGTTCGCGCTATGGCGCCTGTTGTCCGTGCCGTGTCGGTCTGCAGTTCCCGCTGGAGATCTGCTGTCTCCGGTAGCGGGGACCTATGTAAGTAGGGTCCGCTGCCCTCCTCCACCTGAACCGCCCCCCTTCCCCAGAGACCGCTCACCTCTTGCCGGTCTCCGCTCCGTTTTCCGCCACGCCCCCGGACCTCCGCCACGCCCCCGGTACCTGCGCCTTATAGTCCGGTGCGCCTTATATATGGAATTATTCCATATATAAGGCGCTGACTACTAATGCGCCTTATAGTCCGGTGCCCCTAATAGCCCGGAAAATACGGTAAGTCCAAAAGTGTTTTGGGAATACTCCCTTCTTCTAACTATAACATGGACAAATAGCCCAGCTTATTGGATTGACAAGGGAGTGGTTAAAAAACAGCCTAACCAATTAGGTGGAGAAACAATTAATACGAATCCAAGGATAATGATATGATATAAATAATAGAGAGCTAGCATGACTTTACATGGATAGTGTTGATGTGAAGGCTCGTGTGTGGATAACGCCAGCAGCTAGGCACTGGGGCGACAGACTCGGGAAATGTGGCGCATGTGCCAAAGGTGTCTGGAAGACGAGTGCGCGGGGAAGATCAGAATGGGGTGTTGTGCACATGCACATCGGCACCCTCAATGAGGGAGCCGAAGAGAGTATGCATGCGCACATAGACTAAACAATGCAACGGCACACTATAGTACAAAGCACCTGAGGAATGATGGTGGCATCAACAGTGGGGATTATGAGCAACAACATTAAACATGACTGAAGCTGTATGCTTGTAGCAATAGATGTAGATAATGATGTTTAATGTTTATTGCTTCAAGCATTTAGCTTCAGGAAGTTGTGTGGAGATGTTATGAGCTAGTAGAAGCTGGTAAGAGGACGGTTTTTGTGTAGTTATTGCCCTATGTCTGGCCAGCTGGATGCCGATGAAAATGTACATCAGAGTTTTAATTGTTGTGGAAGAAAGGTGGTTTAGTAATGGTGATGATTGGAATGTCCCATTCCTCCCACTTTTTATGGGAATAAAGAATGTTTGCAGCTATCAGATACTGTTTTGAGGAAAAGTGTTTGTTAATTTTGTATTCACTCTATGTACCTTATGCACTGGGTATATTAATTATGTCCATCACTGATAATGTCTTGTCTACTATGTCCTGATTCACCTAACCAAGATTACTCCAAGAGGTAGTGACCCGGTAGAGACCTGCAAATCCTGCATTCAACAAATGAAATGAGTGCAGCAGTATTTCAAGTATAAAATGTGTACAAAAATGATATCAGATTCAAAAGAAATACAGGGAAAATTTAGTTTTATTTCATAATTTATATTCATTTATTTAACAATTTTGTAATTTTAAAAGCCAGTAACCATCAAGGACCAACGCCTACAAACATAGGTCGATTATAAGTTATATAATTAATTTATAGGATAACAACATATCCCACAGCATTGTATAGAGATTACCATCACTCAAATCTGGCCCTGTCCATACTAAGACTTGTGGTTCAAATTTCATCTAAGCCAATCAGTCTGGTGGTTTCATTCTTTTCTTCATATATACAATTAACAAAATGACCATTTTAGTCAGATATTGTTGTAAATACAGTTTGCCCCTGAGGTGGTATTTCACCGCGTCCACTACAACCGTACGTTCTGGTGAAATCCGCAACCACTAGAGTAGTGGACTCCAGCACCACAGGGAGGCCCATTCTAATGAAGACAATGTCCTCCGCCCAATTCCTTAACATTGAGGGGCCACTCAAAGAAAGGGACAGTCGAGCCGGAGCTGCAGACGGTTGTCTTCATCCTGTACTACATATTATATTTTGGTCTAGTCCACTACACAAAGTAAAAATGTATAATTTAGCAAAATGTTCTTAAATCTGGGAGCACATCTAATTCAATAAACCTTTTTAGTCAAATATTGTTGTAAATACAGTTCGCCCCTAAGGTGCTATTTCACCGTGTCCACTACAACCGTTAGGTCGTGGTCACACGTTCCGCTAGCGTTATGTTCATAATGAGACGTTAGCACACAAGGGACTGGCCTTGGCTCAATCGCACATGAGTTTCTAGGGAACGCATACGATTGTTAACCAGGCCCGGGTGTTTTGTATTGTTCAAATGCAAGACACCGGGGTATGGTTATCGATCGCATGCATTTCCCACGAAAAGCATATACGATTGGGCCACGATTGTGGGCTAGCGCCGAATTATGAACGAAACATAATTCGGAACGTGTGACCGCAGCCTAAGTTCTGGTGAAATCCCCAACCACTATAGTAGTGGACTCCAGCACCACAGGGAGGCCCATTCTAATGAAGACAATGTCCTCCGCCCAATTCCATAACATTGAGGGGCCACTCAAAGAAAGGGACAGTCGAGCCGGAGCTGCAGACGTTTGTCTTCATCCTGTACTACATATTATATTTTGGTCTAGTCCACTACACAAAGTAAAAATGTATAATTTAGCAAAATGTTCTTAAATCTGGGAGCACATCTAATTCAATAAACCTTTTTAGTCAAATATTGTTGTAAATACAGTTCGCCCCTAAGGTGCTATTTCACCGTGTCCACTACAACCGTTAGGTCGTGGTCACACGTTCCGCTAGCGTTATGTTCATAATGAGACGTTAGCACACAAGGGACTGGCCTTGGCTCAATCGCACATGAGTTTCTAGGGAACGCATACGATTGTTAACCAGGCCCGGGTGTTTTGTATTGTTCAAATGCAAGACACCGGGATATGGTTATCGATCTCATGCATTTCCCACGAAAAGCATATACGATTGGGCCACGATTGTGGGCTAGCGCCGAATTATGAACGAAACATTAATCGGAACGTGTGACCGCAGCCTAAGTTCTGGTGAAATCCCCAACCACTATAGTAGTGGACTCCAGCACCACAGGGAGGCCCATTCTAATGAAGACAATGTCCTCCGCCCAATTCCATAACATTGAGGGGCCACTCAAAGAAAGGGACAGTCGAGCCGGAGCTGCAGACGGTTGTCTTCATCCTGTACTACATATTATATTTTGGTCTAGTCCACTACACAAAGTCAAAATGTATAATTTAGCAAAATGTTCTTAAATCTGGGAGCACATCTAATTCAATAAACCTTTTTAGTCAAATATTGTTGTAAATACAGTTCGCCCCTAAGGTGCTATTTCACCGTGTCCACTACAACCGTTAGGTCGTGGTCACACGTTCCGCTAGCGTTATGTTCATAATGAGACGTTAGCACACAAGGGACTGGCCTTGGCTCAATCGCACATGAGTTTCTAGGGAACGCATACGATTGTTAACCAGGCCCGGGTGTTTTGTATTGTTCAAATGCAAGACATCGGGGTATGGTTATCGATCGCATGCATTTCCCACGAAAAAAGCATATACGATTGGGCCACGATTGTGGGCTAGCGCCGAATTATGAACAAAACATAATTCGGAACGTGTGACCGCAGCCTAAGTTCTGGTGAAATCCCCAACCACTATAGTAGTGGACTCCAGCACCACAGGGAGGCCCATTCTAATGAAGACAATGTCCTCCGCCCAATTCCATAACATTGAGGGGCCACTCAAAGAAAGGGACAGTCGAGCCGGAGCTGCAGACGGTTGTCTTCATCCTGTACTACATATTATATTTTGGTCTAGTCCACTACACAAAGTAAAAATGTATAATTTAGCAAAATGTTCTTAAATCTGGGAGCACATCTAATTCAATAAACCTTTTTAGTCAAATATTGTTGTAAATACAGTTCGCCCCTAAGGTGCTATTTCACCGTGTCCACTACAACCGTTAGGTCGTGGTCACACATTCCGCTAGCGTTATGTTCATAATGAGACGTTAGCACACAAGGGACTGGCCTTGGCTCAATCGCACATGAGTTTCTAGGGAACGCATACAATTGTTAACCAGGCCCGGGTGTTTTGTATTGTTCAAATGCAAGACACCGGGGTATGGTTATCGATCGCATGCATTTCCCACAAAAAGCATATACGATTGGGCCATGATTGTGTGCTAGCGCCGAATTATGAACGAAACATAATTCGGAACGTGTGACGGCAGCCTAAGTTCTGGTGAAATCCCCAACCACTATAGTAGTGGACTCCAGCACCACAGGGAGGCCCATTCTAATGAAGACAATGTCCTCCGCCCAATTCCATAACATTGAGGGGCCACTCAAAGAAAGGGACAGTCGAGCCGGAGCTGCAGACGGTTGTCTTCATCCTGTACTACATATTATATTTTGGTCTAGTCCACTACACAAAGTCAAAATGTATAATTTAGCAAAATGTTCTTAAATCTGGGAGCACATCTAATTCAATAAACCTTTTTAGTCAAATATTGTTGTAAATACAGTTCGCCCCTAAGGTGCTATTTCACCGTGTCCACTACAACCGTTAGGTCGTGGTCACACGTTCCGCTAGCGTTATGTTCATAATGAGACGTTAGCACACAAGGGACTGGCCTTGGCTCAATCGCACATGAGTTTCTAGGGAACGCATACGATTGTTAACCAGGCCCGGGTGTTTTGTATTGTTCAAATGCAAGACATCGGGGTATGGTTATCGATCGCATGCATTTCCCACGAAAAAAGCATATACGATTGGGCCACGATTGTGGGCTAGCGCCGAATTATGAACAAAACATAATTCGGAACGTGTGACCGCAGCCTAAGTTCTGGTGAAATCCCCAACCACTATAGTAGTGGACTCCAGCACCACAGGGAGGCCCATTCTAATGAAGACAATGTCCTCCGCCCAATTCCATAACATTGAGGGGCCACTCAAAGAAAGGGACAGTCGAGCCGGAGCTGCAGACGGTTGTCTTCATCCTGTACTACATATTATATTTTGGTCTAGTCCACTGCACAAAGTAAAAATGTATAATTTAGCAAAATGTTCTTAAATCTGGGAGCACATCTAATTCAATAAACCTTTTTAGTCAAATATTGTTGTAAATACAGTTCGCCCCTAAGGTGCTATTTCACCGTGTCCACTACAACCGTTAGGTCGTGGTCACACATTCCGCTAGCGTTATGTTCATAATGAGACATTAGCACACAAGGGACTGGCCTTGGCTCAATCGCACATGAGTTTCTAGGGAACGCATACAATTGTTAACCAGGCCCGGGTGTTTTGTATTGTTCAAATGCAAGACACCGGGGTATGGTTATCGATCGCATGCATTTCCCACAAAAAGCATATACGATTGGGCCATGATTGTGTGCTAGCGCCGAATTATGAACGAAACATAATTCGGAACGTGTGACCGCAGCCTAAGTTCTGGTGAAATCCCCAACCACTATAGTAGTGGACTCCAGCACCACAGGGAGGCCCATTCTAATGAAGACAATGGGGCACATTTACTTACCCGGCCCATTCGCGATCCAGCGGCGCGTTCTCTGCACAGGATTCGGGTCCGGCTGGGATTTAAGATGGTAGTTCCTCCGCCGTCCACCAGGTGGCGCTGCAGCGCCGAAAATAACCTTAACGCCCCGGAATGCACCATCCCATAGAAGGTGAAGGTGAGCGCTCCCCAAGCGACACATTTTCGGTTTTTAAATGCGGCGGTTTTTCCGAATACGTCGGGTTTTCGTTCGGCCACGCCCCCCCGATTTCTGTCGCGCGCATGCCGGCCCCGATGCGCCACAATCCGATCGCGTGCGCCAAAAACCCGGGGCAATTCATGTACAAGCGGCGCAAATCAGAAATATTCGGGTAACACGTCGGGAAAACGCGAATCGGGCCCTTAGTAAATGACCCCCAATGTCCTCCGCCCAATTCCATAACATTGAGGGGCCACTCAAAGAAAGGGGCAGTCGAGCCGGAGCTGCAGACGGTTGTCTTCATCCTGTACTACATATTATATTTTGGTCTAGTCCACTACACAAAGTAAAAATGTATAATTTAGCAAAATGTTCTTAAATCTGGGAGCACATCTAATTCAATAAACCTTTTTAGTCAAATACTGTTGTAAATACAGTTCGCCCCTAAGTTGCTATTTCACCGTGTCCACTACAACCGTTAGGTCGTGGTCACACGTTCCGCTAGCGTTATGTTCATAATGAGACGTTAGCACACAAGGGACTGGCCTTGGCTCAATCGCACATGAGTTTCTAGGGAACGCATACGATTGTTAACCAGGCCCGGGTGTTTTGTATTGTTCAAATGCAAGACACCGGGGTATGGTTATCGATCGCATGCATTTGCCACGAAAAGCATATACGATTGGGCCACGATTGTGGGCTAGCGCCGAATTATGAACGAAACATAATTCGGAACGTGTGACCGCAGCCTAAGTTCTGGTGAAATCCCCAACCACTATAGTAGTGGACTCCAGCACCACAGGGAGGCCCATTCTAATGAAGACAATGTCCTCCGCCCAATTCCATAACATTGAGGGGCCACTCAAAGAAAGGGACAGTCGAGCCGGAGCTGCAGACGTTTGTCTTCATCCTGTACTACATATTATATTTTGGTCTAGTCCACTACACAAAGTAAAAATGTATAATTTAGCAAAATGTTCTTAAATCTGGGAGCACATCTAATTCAATAAACCTTTTTAGTCAAATATTGTTGTAAATACAGTTCGCCCCTAAGGTGCTATTTCACCGTGTCCACTACAACCGTTAGGTCGTGGTCACACGTTCCGCTAGCGTTATGTTCATAATGAGACGTTAGCACACAAGGGACTGGCCTTGGCTCAATCGCACATGAGTTTCTAGGGAACGCATACGATTGTTAACCAGGCCCGGGTGTTTTGTATTGTTCAAATGCAAGACATCGGGGTATGGTTATCGATCGCATGCATTTCCCACGAAAAAAGCATATACGATTGGGCCACGATTGTGGGCTAGCGCCGAATTATGAACAAAACATAATTCGGAACGTGTGACCGCAGCCTAAGTTCTGGTGAAATCCCCAACCACTATAGTAGTGGACTCCAGCACCACAGGGAGGCCCATTCTAATGAAGACAATGTCCTCCGCCCAATTCCATAACATTGAGGGGCCACTCAAAGAAAGGGACAGTCGAGCCGGAGCTGCAGACGGTTGTCTTCATCCTGTACTACATATTATATTTTGGTCTAGTCCACTACACAAAGTAAAAATGTATAATTTAGCAAAATGTTCTTAAATCTGGGAGCACATCTAATTCAATAAACCTTTTTAGTCAAATATTGTTGTAAATACAGTTCGCCCCTAAGGTGCTATTTCACCGTGTCCACTACAACCGTTAGGTCGTGGTCACACATTCCGCTAGCGTTATGTTCATAATGAGACGTTAGCACACAAGGGACTGGCCTTGGCTCAATCGCACATGAGTTTCTAGGGAACGCATACAATTGTTAACCAGGCCCGGGTGTTTTGTATTGTTCAAATGCAAGACACCGGGGTATGGTTATCGATCGCATGCATTTCCCACAAAAAGCATATACGATTGGGCCATGATTGTGTGCTAGCGCCGAATTATGAACGAAACATAATTCGGAACGTGTGACCGCAGCCTAAGTTCTGGTGAAATCCCCAACCACTATAGTAGTGGACTCCAGCACCACAGGGAGGCCCATTCTAATGAAGACAATGTCCTCCGCCCAATTCCATAACATTGAGGGGCCACTCAAAGAAAGGGACAGTCGAGCCGGAGCTGCAGACGGTTGTCTTCATCCTGTACTACATATTATATTTTGGTCTAGTCCACTACACAAAGTCAAAATGTATAATTTAGCAAAATGTTCTTAAATCTGGGAGCACATCTAATTCAATAAACCTTTTTAGTCAAATATTGTTGTAAATACAGTTCGCCCCTAAGGTGCTATTTCACCGTGTCCACTACAACCGTTAGGTCGTGGTCACACGTTCCGCTAGCGTTATGTTCATAATGAGACGTTAGCACACAAGGGACTGGCCTTGGCTCAATCGCACATGAGTTTCTAGGGAACGCATACGATTGTTAACCAGGCCCGGGTGTTTTGTATTGTTCAAATGCAAGACATCGGGGTATGGTTATCGATCGCATGCATTTCCCACGAAAAAAGCATATACGATTGGGCCACGATTGTGGGCTAGCGCCGAATTATGAACAAAACATAATTCGGAACGTGTGACCGCAGCCTAAGTTCTGGTGAAATCCCCAACCACTATAGTAGTGGACTCCAGCACCACAGGGAGGCCCATTCTAATGAAGACAATGTCCTCCGCCCAATTCCATAACATTGAGGGGCCACTCAAAGAAAGGGACAGTCGAGCCGGAGCTGCAGACGGTTGTCTTCATCCTGTACTACATATTATATTTTGGTCTAGTCCACTGCACAAAGTAAAAATGTATAATTTAGCAAAATGTTCTTAAATCTGGGAGCACATCTAATTCAATAAACCTTTTTAGTCAAATATTGTTGTAAATACAGTTCGCCCCTAAGGTGCTATTTCACCGTGTCCACTACAACCGTTAGGTCGTGGTCACACATTCCGCTAGCGTTATGTTCATAATGAGACATTAGCACACAAGGGACTGGCCTTGGCTCAATCGCACATGAGTTTCTAGGGAACGCATACAATTGTTAACCAGGCCCGGGTGTTTTGTATTGTTCAAATGCAAGACACCGGGGTATGGTTATCGATCGCATGCATTTCCCACAAAAAGCATATACGATTGGGCCATGATTGTGTGCTAGCGCCGAATTATGAACGAAACATAATTCGGAACGTGTGACCGCAGCCTAAGTTCTGGTGAAATCCCCAACCACTATAGTAGTGGACTCCAGCACCACAGGGAGGCCCATTCTAATGAAGACAATGGGGCACATTTACTTACCCGGCCCATTCGCGATCCAGCGGCGCGTTCTCTGCACAGGATTCGGGTCCGGCTGGGATTTAAGATGGTAGTTCCTCCGCCGTCCACCAGGTGGCGCTGCAGCGCCGAAAATAACCTTAACGCCCCGGAATGCACCATCCCATAGAAGGTGAAGGTGAGCGCTCCCCAAGCGACACATTTTCGGTTTTTAAATGCGGCGGTTTTTCCGAATACGTCGGGTTTTCGTTCGGCCACGCCCCCCCGATTTCTGTCGCGCGCATGCCGGCCCCGATGCGCCACAATCCGATCGCGTGCGCCAAAAACCCGGGGCAATTCATGTACAAGCGGCGCAAATCGGAAATATTCGGGTAACACGTCGGGAAAACGCGAATCGGGCCCTTAGTAAATGACCCCCAATGTCCTCCGCCCAATTCCATAACATTGAGGGGCCACTCAAAGAAAGGGGCAGTCGAGCCGGAGCTGCAGACGGTTGTCTTCATCCTGTACTACATATTATATTTTGGTCTAGTCCACTACACAAAGTAAAAATGTATAATTTAGCAAAATGTTCTTAAATCTGGGAGCACATCTAATTCAATAAACCTTTTTAGTCAAATACTGTTGTAAATACAGTTCGCCCCTAAGGTGCTATTTCACCGTGTCCACTACAACCGTTAGGTCGTGGTCACACGTTCCGCTAGCGTTATGTTCATAATGAGACGTTAGCACACAAGGGACTGGCCTTGGCTCAATCGCACATGAGTTTCTAGGGAACGCATACGATTGTTAACCAGGCCCGGGTGTTTTGTATTGTTCAAATGCAAGACACCGGGGTATGGTTATCGATCGCATGCATTTGCCACGAAAAGCATATACGATTGGGCCACGATTGTGGGCTAGCGCCGAATTATGAACGAAACATAATTCGGAACGTGTGACCGCAGCCTAAGTTCTGGTGAAATCCCCAACCACTATAGTAGTGGACTCCAGCACCACAGGGAGGCCCATTCTAATGAAGACAATGTCCTCCGCCCAATTCCATAACATTGAGGGGCCACTCAAAGAAAGGGACAGTCGAGCCGGAGCTGCAGACGTTTGTCTTCATCCTGTACTACATATTATATTTTGGTCTAGTCCACTACACAAAGTAAAAATGTATAATTTAGCAAAATGTTCTTAAATCTGGGAGCACATCTAATTCAATAAACCTTTTTAGTCAAATATTGTTGTAAATACAGTTCGCCCCTAAGGTGCTATTTCACCGTGTCCACTACAACCGTTAGGTCGTGGTCACACGTTCCGCTAGCGTTATGTTCATAATGAGACGTTAGCACACAAGGGACTGGCCTTGGCTCAATCGCACATGAGTTTCTAGGGAACGCATACGATTGTTAACCAGGCCCGGGTGTTTTGTATTGTTCAAATGCAAGACACCGGGATATGGTTATCGATCTCATGCATTTCCCACGAAAAGCATATACGATTGGGCCACGATTGTGGGCTAGCGCCGAATTATGAACGAAACATAATTCGGAACGTGTGACCGCAGCCTAAGTTCTGGTGAAATCCCCAACCACTATAGTAGTGGACTCCAGCACCACAGGGAGGCCCATTCTAATGAAGACAATGTCCTCCGCCCAATTCCATAACATTGAGGGGCCACTCAAAGAAAGGGACAGTCGAGCCGGAGCTGCAGACGTTTGTCTTCATCCTGTACTACATATTATATTTTGGTCTAGTCCACTACACAAAGTAAAAATGTATAATTTAGCAAAATGTTCTTAAATCTGGGAGCACATCTAATTCAATAAACCTTTTTAGTCAAATATTGTTGTAAATACAGTTCGCCCCTAAGGTGCTATTTCACCGTGTCCACTACAACCGTTAGGTCGTGGTCACACGTTCCGCTAGCGTTATGTTCATAATGAGACGTTAGCACACAAGGGACTGGCCTTGGCTCAATCGCACATGAGTTTCTAGGGAACGCATACGATTGTTAACCAGGCCCGGGTGTTTTGTATTGTTCAAATGCAAGACATCGGGGTATGGTTATCGATCGCATGCATTTCCCACGAAAAAAGCATATACGATTGGGCCACGATTGTGGGCTAGCGCCGAATTATGAACAAAACATAATTCGGAACGTGTGACCGCAGCCTAAGTTCTGGTGAAATCCCCAACCACTATAGTAGTGGACTCCAGCACCACAGGGAGGCCCATTCTAATGAAGACAATGTCCTCCGCCCAATTCCATAACATTGAGGGGCCACTCAAAGAAAGGGACAGTCGAGCCGGAGCTGCAGACGGTTGTCTTCATCCTGTACTACATATTATATTTTGGTCTAGTCCACTACACAAAGTAAAAATGTATAATTTAGCAAAATGTTCTTAAATCTGGGAGCACATCTAATTCAATAAACCTTTTTAGTCAAATATTGTTGTAAATACAGTTCGCCCCTAAGGTGCTATTTCACCGTGTCCACTACAACCGTTAGGTCGTGGTCACACATTCCGCTAGCGTTATGTTCATAATGAGACGTTAGCACACAAGGGACTGGCCTTGGCTCAATCGCACATGAGTTTCTAGGGAACGCATACAATTGTTAACCAGGCCCGGGTGTTTTGTATTGTTCAAATGCAAGACACCGGGGTATGGTTATCGATCGCATGCATTTCCCACAAAAAGCATATACGATTGGGCCATGATTGTGTGCTAGCGCCGAATTATGAACGAAACATAATTCGGAACGTGTGACCGCAGCCTAAGTTCTGGTGAAATCCCCAACCACTATAGCAGTGGACTCCAGCACCACAGGGAGGCCCATTCTAATGAAGACAATGTCCTCCGCCCAATTCCATAACATTGAGGGGCCACTCAAAGAAAGGGACAGTCGAGCCGGAGCTGCAGACGGTTGTCTTCATCCTGTACTACATATTATATTTTGGTCTAGTCCACTACACAAAGTCAAAATGTATAATTTAGCAAAATGTTCTTAAATCTGGGAGCACATCTAATTCAATAAACCTTTTTAGTCAAATATTGTTGTAAATACAGTTCGCCCCTAAGGTGCTATTTCACCGTGTCCACTACAACCGTTAGGTCGTGGTCACACGTTCCGCTAGCGTTATGTTCATAATGAGACGTTAGCACACAAGGGACTGGCCTTGGCTCAATCGCACATGAGTTTCTAGGGAACGCATACGATTGTTAACCAGGCCCGGGTGTTTTGTATTGTTCAAATGCAAGACATCGGGGTATGGTTATCGATCGCATGCATTTCCCACGAAAAAAGCATATACGATTGGGCCACGATTGTGGGCTAGCGCCGAATTATGAACAAAACATAATTCGGAACGTGTGACCGCAGCCTAAGTTCTGGTGAAATCCCCAACCACTATAGTAGTGGACTCCAGCACCACAGGGAGGCCCATTCTAATGAAGACAATGTCCTCCGCCCAATTCCATAACATTGAGGGGCCACTCAAAGAAAGGGACAGTCGAGCCGGAGCTGCAGACGGTTGTCTTCATCCTGTACTACATATTATATTTTGGTCTAGTCCACTGCACAAAGTAAAAATGTATAATTTAGCAAAATGTTCTTAAATCTGGGAGCACATCTAATTCAATAAACCTTTTTAGTCAAATATTGTTGTAAATACAGTTCGCCCCTAAGGTGCTATTTCACCGTGTCCACTACAACCGTTAGGTCGTGGTCACACATTCCGCTAGCGTTATGTTCATAATGAGACATTAGCACACAAGGGACTGGCCTTGGCTCAATCGCACATGAGTTTCTAGGGAACGCATACAATTGTTAACCAGGCCCGGGTGTTTTGTATTGTTCAAATGCAAGACACCGGGGTATGGTTATCGATCGCATGCATTTCCCACAAAAAGCATATACGATTGGGCCATGATTGTGTGCTAGCGCCGAATTATGAACGAAACATAATTCGGAACGTGTGACCGCAGCCTAAGTTCTGGTGAAATCCCCAACCACTATAGTAGTGGACTCCAGCACCACAGGGAGGCCCATTCTAATGAAGACAATGGGGCACATTTACTTACCCGGCCCATTCGCGATCCAGCGGCGCGTTCTCTGCACAGGATTCGGGTCCGGCTGGGATTTAAGATGGTAGTTCCTCCGCCGTCCACCAGGTGGCGCTGCAGCGCCGAAAATAACCTTAACGCCCCGGAATGCACCATCCCATAGAAGGTGAAGGTGAGCGCTCCCCAAGCGACACATTTTCGGTTTTTAAATGCGGCGGTTTTTCCGAATACGTCGGGTTTTCGTTCGGCCACGCCCCCCCGATTTCTGTCGCGCGCATGCCGGCCCCGATGCGCCACAATCCGATCGCGTGCGCCAAAAACCCGGGGCAATTCATGTACAAGCGGCGCAAATCGGAAATATTCGGGTAACACGTCGGGAAAACGCGAATCGGGCCCTTAGTAAATGACCCCCAATGTCCTCCGCCCAATTCCATAACATTGAGGGGCCACTCAAAGAAAGGGGCAGTCGAGCCGGAGCTGCAGACGGTTGTCTTCATCCTGTACTACATATTATATTTTGGTCTAGTCCACTACACAAAGTAAAAATGTATAATTTAGCAAAATGTTCTTAAATCTGGGAGCACATCTAATTCAATAAACCTTTTTAGTCAAATACTGTTGTAAATACAGTTCGCCCCTAAGGTGCTATTTCACCGTGTCCACTACAACCGTTAGGTCGTGGTCACACGTTCCGCTAGCGTTATGTTCATAATGAGACGTTAGCACACAAGGGACTGGCCTTGGCTCAATCGCACATGAGTTTCTAGGGAACGCATACGATTGTTAACCAGGCCCGGGTGTTTTGTATTGTTCAAATGCAAGACACCGGGGTATGGTTATCGATCGCATGCATTTGCCACGAAAAGCATATACGATTGGGCCACGATTGTGGGCTAGCGCCGAATTATGAACGAAACATAATTCGGAACGTGTGACCGCAGCCTAAGTTCTGGTGAAATCCCCAACCACTATAGTAGTGGACTCCAGCACCACAGGGAGGCCCATTCTAATGAAGACAATGTCCTCCGCCCAATTCCATAACATTGAGGGGCCACTCAAAGAAAGGGACAGTCGAGCCGGAGCTGCAGACGTTTGTCTTCATCCTGTACTACATATTATATTTTGGTCTAGTCCACTACACAAAGTAAAAATGTATAATTTAGCAAAATGTTCTTAAATCTGGGAGCACATCTAATTCAATAAACCTTTTTAGTCAAATATTGTTGTAAATACAGTTCGCCCCTAAGGTGCTATTTCACCGTGTCCACTACAACCGTTAGGTCGTGGTCACACGTTCCGCTAGCGTTATGTTCATAATGAGACGTTAGCACACAAGGGACTGGCCTTGGCTCAATCGCACATGAGTTTCTAGGGAACGCATACGATTGTTAACCAGGCCCGGGTGTTTTGTATTGTTCAAATGCAAGACACCGGGATATGGTTATCGATCTCATGCATTTCCCACGAAAAGCATATACGATTGGGCCACGATTGTGGGCTAGCGCCGAATTATGAACGAAACATTATTCGGAACGTGTGACCGCAGCCTAAGTTCTGGTGAAATCCCCAACCACTATAGTAGTGGACTCCAGCACCACAGGGAGGCCCATTCTAATGAAGACAATGTCCTCCGCCCAATTCCATAACATTGAGGGGCCACTCAAAGAAAGGGACAGTCGAGCCGGAGCTGCAGACGGTTGTCTTCATCCTGTACTACATATTATATTTTGGTCTAGTCCACTACACAAAGTCAAAATGTATAATTTAGCAAAATGTTCTTAAATCTGGGAGCACATCTAATTCAATAAACCTTTTTAGTCAAATATTGTTGTAAATACAGTTCGCCCCTAAGGTGCTATTTCACCGTGTCCACTACAACCGTTAGGTCGTGGTCACACGTTCCGCTAGCGTTATGTTCATAATGAGACGTTAGCACACAAGGGACTGGCCTTGGCTCAATCGCACATGAGTTTCTAGGGAACGCATACGATTGTTAACCAGGCCCGGGTGTTTTGTATTGTTCAAATGCAAGACATCGGGGTATGGTTATCGATCGCATGCATTTCCCACGAAAAAAGCATATACGATTGGGCCACGATTGTGGGCTAGCGCCGAATTATGAACAAAACATAATTCGGAACGTGTGACCGCAGCCTAAGTTCTGGTGAAATCCCCAACCACTATAGTAGTGGACTCCAGCACCACAGGGAGGCCCATTCTAATGAAGACAATGTCCTCCGCCCAATTCCATAACATTGAGGGGCCACTCAAAGAAAGGGACAGTCGAGCCGGAGCTGCAGACGGTTGTCTTCATCCTGTACTACATATTATATTTTGGTCTAGTCCACTACACAAAGTCAAAATGTATAATTTAGCAAAATGTTCTTAAATCTGGGAGCACATCTAATTCAATAAACCTTTTTAGTCAAATATTGTTGTAAATACAGTTCGCCCCTAAGGTGCTATTTCACCGTGTCCACTACAACCGTTAGGTCGTGGTCACACATTCCGCTAGCGTTATGTTCATAATGAGACGTTAGCACACAAGGGACTGGCCTTGGCTCAATCGCACATGAGTTTCTAGGGAACGCATACAATTGTTAACCAGGCCCGGGTGTTTTGTATTGTTCAAATGCAAGACACCGGGGTATGGTTATCGATCGCATGCATTTCCCACAAAAAGCATATACGATTGGGCCATGATTGTGTGCTAGCGCCGAATTATGAACGAAACATAATTCGGAACGTGTGACCGCAGCCTAAGTTCTGGTGAAATCCCCAACCACTATAGTAGTGGACTCCAGCACCACAGGGAGGCCCATTCTAATGAAGACAATGTCCTCCGCCCAATTCCATAACATTGAGGGGCCACTCAAAGAAAGGGACAGTCGAGCCGGAGCTGCAGACGGTTGTCTTCATCCTGTACTACATATTATATTTTGGTCTAGTCCACTACACAAAGTCAAAATGTATAATTTAGCAAAATGTTCTTAAATCTGGGAGCACATCTAATTCAATAAACCTTTTTAGTCAAATATTGTTGTAAATACAGTTCGCCCCTAAGGTGCTATTTCACCGTGTCCACTACAACCGTTAGGTCGTGGTCACACGTTCCGCTAGCGTTATGTTCATAATGAGACGTTAGCACACAAGGGACTGGCCTTGGCTCAATCGCACATGAGTTTCTAGGGAACGCATACGATTGTTAACCAGGCCCGGGTGTTTTGTATTGTTCAAATGCAAGACATCGGGGTATGGTTATCGATCGCATGCATTTCCCACGAAAAAAGCATATACGATTGGGCCACGATTGTGGGCTAGCGCCGAATTATGAACAAAACATAATTCGGAACGTGTGACCGCAGCCTAAGTTCTGGTGAAATCCCCAACCACTATAGTAGTGGACTCCAGCACCACAGGGAGGCCCATTCTAATGAAGACAATGTCCTCCGCCCAATTCCATAACATTGAGGGGCCACTCAAAGAAAGGGACAGTCGAGCCGGAGCTGCAGACGGTTGTCTTCATCCTGTACTACATATTATATTTTGGTCTAGTCCACTGCACAAAGTAAAAATGTATAATTTAGCAAAATGTTCTTAAATCTGGGAGCACATCTAATTCAATAAACCTTTTTAGTCAAATATTGTTGTAAATACAGTTCGCCCCTAAGGTGCTATTTCACCGTGTCCACTACAACCGTTAGGTCGTGGTCACACATTCCGCTAGCGTTATGTTCATAATGAGACATTAGCACACAAGGGACTGGCCTTGGCTCAATCGCACATGAGTTTCTAGGGAACGCATACAATTGTTAACCAGGCCCGGGTGTTTTGTATTGTTCAAATGCAAGACACCGGGGTATGGTTATCGATCGCATGCATTTCCCACAAAAAGCATATACGATTGGGCCATGATTGTGTGCTAGCGCCGAATTATGAACGAAACATAATTCGGAACGTGTGACCGCAGCCTAAGTTCTGGTGAAATCCCCAACCACTATAGTAGTGGACTCCAGCACCACAGGGAGGCCCATTCTAATGAAGACAATGGGGCACATTTACTTACCCGGCCCATTCGCGATCCAGCGGCGCGTTCTCTGCACAGGATTCGGGTCCGGCTGGGATTTAAGATGGTAGTTCCTCCGCCGTCCACCAGGTGGCGCTGCAGCGCCGAAAATAATCTTAACGCCCCGGAATGCACCATCCCATAGAAGGTGAAGGTGAGCGCTCCCCAAGCGACACATTTTCGGTTTTTAAATGCGGCGGTTTTTCCGAATACGTCGGGTTTTCGTTCGGCCACGCCCCCCCCGATTTCTGTCGCGCGCATGCCGGCCCCGATGCGCCACAATCCGATCGCGTGCGCCAAAAACCCGGGGCAATTCATGTACAAGCGGCGCAAATCGGAAATATTCGGGTAACACGTCGGGAAAACGCGAATCGGGCCCTTAGTAAATGACCCCCAATGTCCTCCGCCCAATTCCATAACATTGAGGGGCCACTCAAAGAAAGGGGCAGTCGAGCCGGAGCTGCAGACGGTTGTCTTCATCCTGTACTACAGATTATATTTTTGTATAGTACATTACTCAATGTAAGAACTAATTATCTAGCATAACGTTTCTAAACATGTGGACTTAACTAAATTAACATTTTAGTCATCTTTGTAAATACATCTTAAATTTTTGGTTTAGTCCCCTGTAAGATGTATTTCCTGAAATAAACATTGATGACCTTTTTTTTGTTGGAATAAAGGCAATTTTTTGGGGTCCGGCACTATCAGTGCAGTGATATGTTTTTGACCCCCAACAAGTAGACATTGATGGCCTATTCATCATATGTAAGGTTATTAATGTTCAGATCTGGAAAACTTCTTTAAAAACTCATGAAAACACCAAAAATAACAATTTATCTGCTATGTAAGAATGTTGTCAAATAAAACCATTGAACATGTACCAGATCCACCAGGTAATCTACAAAACTAACAATATATAGAGCGATTCTCAGGTGCAAGAGCTCTGCCACCTCCATCCTGAATACACCTGAAGCCCAACTCTCTTTGGCCTTTCCCTGCTTTTCCATCTTTTTTTTCTAACCAGACACCATCATCTAGTGAATGTTGATGTGAGGTGAAAAAGGAGAAGGGAAACTGTAAAACTTTGTCAGGGAAATAACTAAAGCACAGTGTGGGTATATCCCACTTTTAAATGCCACACACTGTGGTTCTGATGAATATGGGTTTCAGATCATTCTCAAGGAGGAGATGGCACAACCAGCAGCTGAGGACACCTTGCTAAAAGGGCATAATTTAAGTAGGGTAATCTCTAATAAATACTTATGTCTTTTGCTTTCATCACCATTGAGTGGAGAAGCATTACTGCACAATTTGAGTCCTTCGTTTCCTTTGTGTCCATTGCAGAGGCTCATGAGTCCGACTTCAAGAGTGTAGAACTCTGTCTGAGGATCACGTTGAGAGGTTTGCAGGTCTTCAGTGATGAGGGGAGTCTTGAAGGTCTTGTGCAGGTAGGTCTTCAGTGATGAGGGGAGTCTTGAAGGTCTTTGTGCAGGTCTTCTGTGATGAAGGGAGTCTTGAAGGTCTTGTGCAGGGCAGGTCTTCAGTGATGAGGGGACTCTTGAAGATGTAGTGCAGGTCTTCAGCGATGAGTGTAGTCTAGAAGATCATGTATGGTTTCAGTGATATAAGTAGCTTTCTTCACATGGGAGGATTCTGGAAACTCTTCTTTCATACTTTACAGCATATTGTAGCACAGGGCAACGGCAAATATCTGTGAATGAATTATAAAATCTAAACTTTTGCGTTTCATGGGAAACATATATGCGTTTTGGGCAAACCCCCTCCCACACTTGCAGCACCGCACTGTTCCATACACAGAAAAAAGAAAGGACATGTCCCATCTTTCCCAGTGTTACAGCTCATAAGCCATGCATTGCTATGGAGAGGGAAGGGGTCACTGGACGTTTGTGTAAATACATCCTAAGGCTACATTCACACAATGTATGCTCGCCGTACTACATCGGCGCTGCGGAGAGGAGCAGGGGATGAGCGCAGCTCACCCCTGTTCCTCTCCATAGGAATATACAGCGCACGGGGCCATATTACATAAAAAGATAGGACATGTCCTATCATTCTACGGGCTACGGAGCGGTACGGTGCTGCACATGTGCTGCACTGTACCACTCCCGTAAAGGGCCATGAGCCCATAGAAGTGTATGGGGGACGTATATATACACCGTATATACGTCCCCCATACGTTCATGTGAATGTAGCCATAGAAGGTATTATTACTACATGAGCATTACCATTACCTCCCACCATTTACACTCACAATTTCCCACTAATTGCTGGACTGCAACTGGACATCCCACCTGAGACTGTTTTACACTAAACTCTCCATAGATCTTTATAGATGGGTGAAAGTTGTAACCAATGAGCAAAGATGTCCTAACATACAGGTCAGTATCAAAATACTCACTGCATCTCACTGCTCTATTTTGTTCCTCATTGGTTGGTTCCAAGTGATTGTGACTTCATCATTTTGCTCTTCACAGGCCAATATCAGTGGCTGCATAATCTTATGTCTGATTGGTTGGTTCCAGGTGATTGTGACCTCATAATCTTGCTTCAGACTGGGCAACATCAGTGGAATTTGGCTAATATTTTATTTTATAAAAAGCTGTAAGAAAATGAAAACTGAGTTCTGATTGGTTGTCATAGGCAACTAGAACAGTTCTAGAACACTTTTGATAAATCTCCCCCATTGACTACAGAGGGGATATGTCTGCTGCACGGTTATTTTCTATATCAAGCTTGTCAGTGAAGCATTTAGTGGTAAATAACATCAAAATACAGTCATTTATGTTAAAGTTTGTAGTCTGGTACCTTCAAAAGCCCAGTCCTATGTCGGCTTTACCGGGATTGTACACCTAACCAACAGGCCATACAGACACCAGGACATTATCCCTACCCTATCAACACCTATGGCAAAGAGACTGCGTTCTTACCCATTTCTCCACCAGTAGCAGCTGAGCTGTGTCCTGTCCCACATATGTAGCAGCAGTGTCCCACTATAATCCCTCCTTCTAATGGCTTCCTAAGAACAGAAAAAGCTTCTTTACAAAGACAAAAAATTATCACTGACCTCTGAGTCTGAAGTATTTTCGCTTTTTAGCTGATGTCTTCTCTGTCCCTTTCTGTTGCTCCACTAGACATCTTCTGGACTTCGGGTCATCGGGTCATCGGGTCTTCAAGCTTTAACACCACTGGCAGGACTGAACCTGCTGCTTGTGTGCACCGGCTTTTATACCCAGTGGGCGGGGCTGCTCTATCTTGCTCCTGATTGGTTAGTTCAAGGGGATTGTGACTTCATTATCCGGCTCCTCATTGGTCAATATCAGTAGAATGTGGCTGCATAATCTTGCTTCTGATTGGTTGGTTCTAGGTGATTGTGACTTCATAATCTTCAAATGCTACCAGTTATTTTAATATGAAGCTTTTCAGTGAAGCATTTAGTGATAAAAAATATCAAAATAAAGGCATTTCTGTTAAAGGGGTTTTCACATCAAGCAAGTTAGGCCCTATCTACAGGATAGGGCCTAACATGCTGATCGGTGGGGGTCTCAGTAATGAGATCCCCACAGATCACGAGAATGGAGGTCTGACAGGGTCCCAGGTACCTCCAACAGACGGTTGCGCATGTCATGCGGCCGATAATGGACCTGTTCCCAGGGGTTTGCGTGTTTATAAAGAACCAGCACAATATAAAGATGACCCATTATTCATCGAGGAGTGGAGAAAACTGCATCTACGACATTCCATTGATGTCATGCAATTGGTGTTAGCCAGGAATAGAAAAGAATACGAGGTGGTTACCACTGAGCTTTGCAAGGCTAAAATTTAATTTAGATCATGCCTTTCAGATAGCCAATCTCAGGTGTTCTTTAAAAAGTTAAAGAAAAAATTGTTGCTGACCCAGATGGAAGTGAAAAACAGAAAGACAGACAGATTCTTGCGGGATAAACAAGACTTTGATGAACGCCACATCTCTGATTGGCAAGCACAGAATGGCCTTAATAATAAAAGGAAAGGAGAAGGACGCAAGAGATCAGCTAAGAGAAAGACCAATACAGACTTTTGGACTAGCCTTTCGGACGAGGCGGGAGCCAACGCTAAAGAAGTTTCCAACACTTCTGAAGCTCCAGCCCCTTTAGGAGACGCACACGGTGGGGCAGGTCAAGGAGGTCGAGGAGGAAAATGAAGTATGAAACGGAAGCAGGTTTCCTGGTGGTAGGAAACGCAGGGGACATGTGTACTAATCGAACTGTGGTCAACCTTACTAATACTCCCCTTGACGCTGATGTATTGTCTTTACTGGCAAAAGGCTTGAATTATGCTATGTCCAATACGTTTCATCTCACGAACTTTGAAATAGACATGTTTAAAGCATCACGTAAATTGAATTTGCACAGATTTTTTCATGATAAACGTATACCCAATAGAGAGCGGAGATCTGGGGAAATCCTGAGTACCATAGGTTATCTGGGTTTCAGTCCTCCAACTACCATCTATGGGGTTTGATGCAGGATACTGAAGTTACCAATGCCGATAATGTTCTAGTTTCGGTTGAGGATTTCAGGGGGGGAGGCCATTTTCCTCACAACTCATTGGCTTGGGTGACGCTTTACATTTATACACAATTTGGCGTTGGCTGATTTCATGTTATTGCTAATTTTGGGTATTGCTGACTTGCAGTCAGAGCTACTTTTGGCACTTTATCTGCACTTTGTCCATATCGTCATATAGCCATATTGTTAGGCATTGATGAGAAGAACACACTGGGGCTCATTTACTAAGGGTCCGCAGGACCGCAAGTCTGTTGGGTTTCCCAAATTTATCCGATGTGCGCCGAATTGCCCTGGATTCTTGGCGCATCGGCGCCGGCATGCATGCGACAGAAATCGGGGGGCGTGGCCGTCAGGCAACCCGACTGACAAACCGCAGAATGCAAAAAAAGAATTGTGTCGCAAGACACGCACTCACATACAAGGAAGGAGCAGGTGAACTCCGGTGGACCTCGGCGCAGAAGCGACGGATGCAGGAACTCGGGCACACAAGCTTGACCCGACTCATCGGACAACGCACCGCAGGATCGCGACTGGACCGGGTAAGTAAATCTGCAACACTGTGTTATTTCCACAGTGAGTCTGAGGGGCACACAGGGGTGTGCCGTGTGTTTAGGTGTTTTTAATGGATACCAATAAAATTCTTTGATTGTATCTGCTTTGCATTGTATTTGGTACATGACACTGGCCTGGTTGTTTTTGTTTGATATATGTTAATTCCAGTATACTTACCACTAGTATATAGTCATTAGTGAGATGCTATCATCAGTTACAGATTCCTCAAGGCGCACAGTGACTTAATAATAAAACCGGCCAACAAGGGTGGGAATGTTTAAACCGTAACCCTACTGAAAATTTTCAGCACGTTTACAGACACTATTGAGACATAGGGGCTTATTTACTAAGGGTCACGTGGCCGTATTTCCATCGGGTTTTCCAAAGTTTTTGGGAATCACGCCACTGGGACTGGTATTTAGCAGGCGATTGTGTCGCACACAATCGGATTTAGTCGCAATCGCGTCGGCTTTCATGTGTTTTTATGTTCATGAGACACAAAACGGGGGGGGCGGGCCGCTGGACGATCTGACAGATTTGGAAGATCCGACGATCGGACAAACCATGGGATTTAACTTAAAAATTGTGTCGAAAGCCATGCATTAACATAGACCGGGAGGAAGATGATGGACTCCGGTGGACCTGATCGGGGAAGCGACACATTCAGCAAATCGAGCACACAATCTTTTTAAATCCCGCCACACTGCATTATTTTCAGAAGAATGCACTTCAGGTGAACTTCTATGCCGGGTAAGTAAATGTGCCCATTAATGTTGAGAATGGTATTCTCTCAAAAAAGATAGCTGAACGCCTTTTTCCAAAAAGCCCCACATACCCTGTCTGGTATTTTCTCCCAAAAATACTTAAAACCCTCCATAACCCACCGGCCGCCCAATTGTGGCCGGCATGGGCTCAATCACAGAACCTATTTCCCAATACATAGATTGGCTTTTATGTCCCCTGTTGGCTGATAATCCATCTTACTTAAAAGACACCACCTCTTTTTTAATGGCCATTAAGGACTTGACATGGCAAGACAGCTTTCACCTCACCTCCATAGATGTAGAGAGTCTGTACTCCCGCAGTCCCCAGAATCTGGGTGTGGACGCTGTCCACCTAGTTCTGGAGAATGCTGGGAGTGACACGTGGTACATCTCCTTTGTTTGTGATGCCCTTGAATTCATTCTTTCTCATAATGCGTTTATGTTTGGGGTTAAGTGGTATGCACAGAAAGTGGGCACGGCGGTGGGTATTCCAACATTTTTCTGCTAATTTGAATCCCGTTATGTCCACTCTCTGTACAACACATTCGCCAAACATAACCGCATGTTTTTACGTTATGTGGATAATATTTTTATAGTTTGGGATGGCTCTCAAGATGAGTTTGCTCAATTAGTTAATCATTTAAACACCTCCAACTATATGAACATGGGATTTCTTGAATGTACTAGTAAAGGTGAGAGATGGGTTGTTAGCCACAGAAAGATAAAGAAAACCTGCATCATGCATCATGAAAGTTTCCACCCCACACATGTTAAATCTAGTGTCCCCTTTAGCCAGTTCTTACGTCTAAAAAGGTTAAATAGTGATACTACAGGATTCCACCAACAAGCTAATGAACTGGCTGTGCGCTTTATAGAACGTGGCTACCCCACTAGCACCATACAAGCTGCCCTTGAGAAAGCCGTTGCTATTCCTTGATGGAGTTTATTCTCTAAAGACAGGTCTCACAAGAAAGGAAATGAAATGAGATTTGTTTTTTCTTTTGATTTTAGCTCTAATGAGAATGTTATCCGTAGAGCAATTAACAAACATTGGAATATCCTCCACCAGGATCCAAAACTGACTGACCTCGTATCCTGTAGACCCCTGGTTAGTTTCAAACGTTGCCCCACTTTAAAAACTGAGCTTGTCCGGAGTAGTTACTCTGTCCCTAGACAAAATTGGCTCAATGATGGTATTCCCAATGGAAACCATAAATGTGGGCATTGCAACTTTTGTAAATATAATATGCAACTAAAACACTACAGATAGGAGGCACCAAAGTGGATGTCAGGGATTTTATTAATTGCAGGACCACTTCCGTAGTCTATGTCCTCTTTTGCCCCTGTAATAGGTTGTATATTGGCAAGACAATCAGAAGTGTCTTTGTAGAGCACATTACAACGCATCATCCCAATGATCCTCCTCTGCTCCGCTCCTGTGGCATTGAAAGGATAAATAGGAATCCTAGGGGCGGTGATCGCCAGAAGGACCTTTTACGCCGCAAGGCCAAGTGGATCCTAAAATGTGATGCACTGGGCATCCTGGGATTAAATGATCGCAACGATCTTAGTGTGTTCCAGTAAACTTAAAATTTTAGATTTCGTCTTGATCTGCGAGTTTGTCATAATGAACTGTTGTTCCATTACCAAAATGTTTCTGGGTAATAATGGACTATTCTACATTTCCATTAATTATATTATAACTTGTCATCCGCGGTGTAGGTACTTTTACATGGTTTTTCTGTACCTAGACATTTGTCTTCATAATGTTAATGGTATTGTTGTTATGTTTCTATGATAACCCTCCCCCGGGCTGCGTTTAAATTGCGCATGCTCCAAGAAGGTGACGTCAGAGGCTCACTTCACAGCGTGAAACGGCCCATTTCCTGTACCTGCCCTTGCACTAATTAAAGTTTTGGAGTTCTGTATCGGTGAATGACGCATCTTTTCTTCGTACCTTCCATCACCGTGTTATATATTCATGCATGTGGTGTATTAATTACAGCAATACTATTAGCATTGTAAAATTATGTTCATCTGTATTTGATTGTTTCCTATTTATAATGGGGCACATTTACTAAGGTCCTTGTGCCAGTTTTCCGTCGGACTTTGAAAGTTCCTTTAGGTGCAAATGGCTTGCATAGGTAATTAAGAAGTGTCTGAGACACATTTGTATCCTTTTGGGGCGCAGCTGCTCTAGGCAACTTGGAACACAAATTAGGGGGCGTTCCCGTGCTCAGTCGGACCATGCGCCAGATTTAACATGCAATGTCCGACATGAGCATGTGGAACGCCCCATATTAAAGGTGGGAACAAAAAAAAAAAGAGGTGTACTCTGTCTGAGCATTCATGAAGAACGTGCACCAGAAATCCTGAATCTGGCGCCCTCTGCATACTAAACAAGTAACTGCATTTAGTGTAGTTTGCACTGCTGTTAGTAAATGTGCCCCATTGGGGTGATTTACTAATTCTGGTGCAAGCACGACTGTCAGCATGGGAAATCAGTCTCCGGAAAACACAGCTCGATGTATTAAAGTGGCGCACATCAATGAGATATGTGCAAAAATCTTACATGGACTGTGCCTTGATTTTGCTCTCTGACCATTTTTTTCCTGGTCTATTGTGCGCCAAAATTTGCGCCAAAAAATGCTGACAAAATACACATAAATGTAATGGATAATGTGGGAAAGCTAGGCCACGCCCACTTGCGACAAAAAAAGACGGAGGAGTTGGGATAGTAGGAAACCTCTGTTCTTTCTGGCGCAAAATAAATGATCTGCAACAATTCTGTGCCAAAAAAAAAAGATCGCTGCATTTTTTAGCCGCAGAGACGATAATACATCTGCCCCATTGTGTGTGTATTTGTATGTGTAGCTTATACAGAGTGTAACAAAGAGATTGGGATGGTGGAATATCTTGTGAAATACACGTCGATCAAAAAACTAAAAATATATATGTGTCAAATGTTTAAAAAAAAATCTCTCCAATGGTACCAAACTTCTGGGGATGGAAAAGGCGGGAACTTAACATTGGATCTCCCATTTTTTATTTCAGATTTGGATTCCCAAGAAGAAATGACATTGAATTGATTTGCAATTCAAGTAATTTTCATTAACAGATGGCGCTATAATCACCCAAAATCAAAATGGATAAAAAAAATTTGTTAGAAAATGGGGATATGTTGAGAAAAACACATGGGAAAAAAAATCTGTGACGAATATTTCTTAAAAACCTATCCAATGATACTAAAGTTGATCCTGTATTTTTACCTCCTGGGGTAAGGTGAGGGAAACTGATTCTTTATGTAGAAACTACATTCACCATAACCCAGGAACAACGATGTGAACATAGTAGTTTTCTGTTTTCTTCGGGTGTTGGTGTAATGTGAGATGATTACGTGTAGACTACCACTAGGATGAAAGACTGGATGCAAATGAGCCTGGGGGATTTTTCTTGTTGCATTCGGGTTTGGACCCGAATCCCCACCAGTAACATCCCCACCACCAGTAACATCACCTCCACCATTAACACCCCCACCACCAGTAACACCACCTCCACCAGTAACACCACCTCCACCATTAACACCACCACCACCAGTAACACCCCCACCACCAGTAACACCACCTCCATCAGTAACACCCCCACCACCAGGAACACCACCTCCACCAGTAACACTCCCACCACCAGTAACACCCCACCGCCAGTAACACCACCTGCACCAGTAACACCCCCACCACCAGTAACACCACCTCCACCAGTAACACCTCCACCAGTAACACTCCCACCACCAGTAACACCCCCACCACCAGTAACGCCAGCTCCACCAGTAACACCACTTCCACCAGTAACAACCCCACCACCCGTAACATCACTTCCACCAGTAACGCCACCTCCACCAGTAACACCACTTGCACCAGTAACACCACCTCCACCAGTAACACCCCTACCACCAGTAACACCACCTTCACCAGTAACACCTCCACCGGTAACACCCCCACCACAAGTAACACCCCCACCACCAGTAACACCTCCTCCACCAGTAACACCAACTCCACCAGTAACAACCCCACCACCAGTAACACCACCTCCACCAGTAACACCACCTCTACCATTAACACCCACACCACCAGTAACACCCCCCAAAACCAGTAACACCACCCCCACCAGTAACACCCCCACCACCAGTAACCCCACCTCCACCAGTAACACCCCCACCACCAGTAACACCCACCACAACCAGTAACACCACCCCCACCAGTAACACCTCCACCACCAGTAACACCCCCTCCACCAGTAACACCCCCGCCACCAGCAACTCCACTTCCACCAGTAACACCACCACCACCAGTAACACCACCTCCACCAGTAACACCATCTCCACCAGTAACACCCCTTCCACCAGTAACACCACCTCCACCAGTAACACCCCTTCCACCAGTAACACTCCCACCACCAGTAACACCCCCGCCACCAGTAACACCACCTCCACCAGTAACACCCCACCACCAATAACATCACCACCTCCATCAGTAACACCCCCACCACCAGTAACAGCACCTCCACCAGTAACAGCACCTCCACCAGTAACACCCCCACCACCAGTAACACCCCCGCTACCAGTAACACCACCTCCACCAGTAACACCCCACCACCAGTAACATCACCACCACTAGTAACACCACCTCCATCAGTAACACCCCCACCACCAGTAACAGCACCTCCACCAGTAACACCCCCACCACCAGTAACATCACCACCACCAGTAACACCACCTCCATCAGTAACATCCCCACCACCAGTAACACCACCTCCACCAGTAACACCACCTCCACCAGTAAGACCACCCCCACCAGTAACACACCGACCACCGGTAACAACCCCACCACCAGTAGCACCCCCACCACCATAATAATACACAGAATGGAAGTTTTATTCTTAGATAAAACCAAAGACACAAGCTGGAATAATAATGAGTAAAATAATAAAAGTAAAAGGGAAGGTAAAGCAAAGTTAAAGGAAAGTTTTAAATACTTGGGAATAAACATAAATTACGACACTACAAAATTATATGGTTTAAAATATGTTCCCAAAATATACAATTTGATGGAATTAGCATTATTTCTATTTGAAAGGAAAAAATGTATAGAAATGGTGATATTCCCAAGGATGTTTTACACTATGAAAATGCTACCCCTGCTATTAAGACATAAGGACGTGTAACCAGGGGCCTAACTACAGCAGGAGCAGCCATAGTAGTTGCTATGGGTCCCGCTCGTCAGGGGGCCCCTGTATCCGGCCTGACACTAAAGAACATAGGTTGTGCCCCATTATATACATGTTATGCTGCACATTGTACAGGATTATACATATATAACACTGCACATCATCCACAGCACACACCGCAGCCGGCAGCTCAGATACGAAATGTCAGGGAAGGGACAACGGAACAATAGGACTGGAATCTCTTATCTCTACCTTCTGCCATCTACTATATACACTCTGTATGTGTGTCTATATATGCTGTATGACAGTATATGCTGCTGCATGTGAGTGTACATGTGATGTGTACAGTCATGGCCATAAGTTTTGAGAATGACACAAATATTATATTTTCACATGATCTGTTGCCCTCTGTTTTTTATGTGCTTTTGTCAGATGTTTTTATCACATACAGAAACACAAGTGCAATCATACTATGAGTAACAAAAGCTTTTATTGACAGAATGAGTTAATGCAGCAAGTCAATATTTGCAGTGTTGACCCTTCTTCCTCAGGATCTCTGCAATTCTCCCTGGCAGCTCTCAATCAACTTCTGGACCAAATCCTGACTGATAGCCGTCCATTCTTGCACAATCAATGCTTGCATTTTGTCACAATTTGTTGGTTTTTGTTTGTCCACCCGTCTCTTGATGATTGACCACAAGTTCTCAATGGGATTAGATCTGGGAAGTTTCCAGGCCACGGACCCAAAATCTCTATGTTTTGTTCACAAGATTGTGAGAGAGCCGATTCCCTTGGCTGGGAAGCAACCCCACACATGAATGGTTGCAGGATGCTTTAATGTTGACATGAGACAAGACTGGTGGTATCGCTCACCTTGTCTTCTCTGAACAAGCTGTTTTCCAGATGTTCCAAACAATGGGAAAGGGGATTCATCAGAGAAAATGACTTTACCCCAGTCCTCAGCAGTCCACTCCCTGTACCTTTTGCAGAATATCAGTCTGTCCCTGATGTTTTTTCTGTGGAGAAGTGGCTTCTTTGCTGCCCTCCTTGACACCAGGCCTTGCTCCAAGAGTCTCCACCTCATAGGGCGTGCAGATGCACTCGCACCTGCCTGCTGCCATTCCTGAGCAAGCTCTGCACTGCTGGTAGCCAGATCCCGAAGCTGAAACACTTTTAAGAGACGGTCCTGGTCCTTGCTGGTCCTTCTTGGGCACCCTAGAGCCTTTTTGGCAACAATGGAACCTCTCTCCTTGAATTCCTTGATGATGCGATAGATTGTTGAGGCGCAATCTCTCTAGCTGTGATACTCTTCTCTGTTAGTCATACCTCCCAACCGTCCTGATTTCAGCGTGACAGTCCCAGTTTTTAACCCCTGGCCGCTGGAACGGGGGACTAAGATAAAGTCCCGATTAGTCCCTCCCTTCCCCGCGCTACCTGAGGTTGTCCTGGCTCTGTGTCCCGCCCCCAGCGCCGCCTCCGTCTTCCTGGTGTCTTCAGGTCCGTGCAACCTCCTGCACAGCCCGGCAGCTCCCCCATCAATGCCCCCAGCCCAGGGACCAATCAGAGCCCAGCCTCCTCCTCCCCCAGGGCTGTTCTATGCTCTCCATGCCGAGAGCTGCGCTGTCTCTCTCCCAGCAGCAGCCTCGGAAGATCCTCTTATCTAGCAGCAGCAAGTCCCTGCCCCCTCTTCCCCACTCTCACAGCCCAGGAAAACAGATGATGTAGCAGAGCAGGGAGTGTTCTGGAGCAGCAGGTCCCTGCCTCCTCTTCCCCCCTCTCACAACCCGGGCAGAACACATGTAGCAGAGTCGGGAGTGTGCAGCAGCAGCCGTGATGTCTGTGACTGCTGTGTCTGCATAGGCAGCTCAAGTCTTCCCATAGACCCTGCCAAATAGGATCCCCCCCAGTGCCTGCTATTCTGCTTTTATTTTACTAGATGTGACTTAACCCCTTAAACACCAGGCCCTTATTTATTTTTGCATTTAATTTTTCATTCCACACTTTGAATATTCCATAACTTTTTATTTTTCCATGTACAGGGCTGTGTGCGGCTTGTTTTCTGTGTAGCAAATTGTCCTCTCTAGTAACGGTATTAAATATTCTGCGCCACGTACAGGGAAGTGAGAAAAAATCCAAATGCAGTGATATTGGTGAAAAGACGCATTTGCGTCATTTTCTTTTGTTACCTGTTTTTACAGATTTCACTGTGCGCCCCAAATGACACCTCTGCTTTATTCTTTGGTCGGTACAATCACAGAGACACCACATTTATAGAAGAATTATTACCGTATGTTTTAGTAGATTTTTAAAAAATGTAAATCTTTTGTAGAAAAATTCTTAATTTTGCCATATTTTGGGGCCAATAACTTTTCTATACTTCGGTGTGTGGAGCTGTTTAAAGAGGACCTGTCACCCTGAAAAACGTTACTAGGAGGGCACGATCACACGGTGCGTTTTGCCTGCGTTTTCATTGCCTTTGAAATGCATTACAACAGCTGAGGAGAGGCGATTTGCCTAATTACATCACTGTTAACATTTATGTTTACAGAACACACTCTAAACGCAATGTCAACGCATTTGTTAACAAACATAAACAGTAATTAGGCAAATCACCTCTCCTCAGCTGTTGTAATGCATTTCAAACGCAACATGTGAACGCGCCCTTACTAAAGTAAGCAGCTCCTAGTGCTAAGACAGACGTAGCAGTGTTATACTGATAGCGTTATCGGAAACACTGCTGCGCTGTACCCTACAAACGCCAGACCGCTCTCAAAGGGTCCTACTTATTCATGAGGGGGGGGGGACGAGGCGCTGCCTCTTACCCTGACCACCCCGCTCATTCCATAGGCCAGTGGTGACTGCCGCGTGTCATGCGGCAGTCACCGCCCACAATCCCACCCCCTCATGAATACGCCACTTTGAGAGCAGTCTTGCGTTTGTAGCGTACAGAGCGGCAGTGTTAGCATTATCAGAGGTTTCTGTGTAACACCGCTGCGTTTGGTTTAGCACTAGGAGCTGATTACTTTAGTAACATCTCCTAGTGCTGAATTTCTGGGTGACAGGTCCTCTTTAAGGTGTCATTTTTGCGGTATGAGATGACACTTACATTAATACCATTTTGGGGACATCTTATTGAGCGGGTGCACGGAGCATGTCACAATAATTCAGTGCATCTGCCACAGTGTGTGTTATTTGTGTCTTCCAGGACCGTGCCTGCTGTGGACTACTTCGGATTCGAAGGATTACTTGACATTTCTAACAAATATAATGGTCAACAAGGGTGTGTCTGCGTTTTTTGTCCAATAAAATTTTCTATTTCCTGAAAACGGTGGGATTATTTTTTTTTTGCGGCTGGTCTTAGTTTTTGCCTTATTTTTTTGGCAAATTCACACTAACGCCCATACCATTACCCCAGTACCCACCGCCACCAGGGGTGCCAGGAAGAGCCGGGTACAAACTAGTACCTGCAGGCTGTTATTGTTGCGCTGGAATAGCCCCCTAACAGTGGGCTATCCCAGCTCAGTAATGGCAGGCTGCTGCTGCTTTTTTGTATCTGGCTTATTTGAAAAATAGGGGGCACCCCATGCCGCTTTTTCCGCCATGGGGGAAACGGCCTGGGAGCCCCCTTTTAAGGGGGGACCCCACACATATTTTTGCCAAAAATTGGAGGAAAAAACGGCATGGAGTGCCCCCTATTTTTCAAATCAGCCAGATACAAAAAGCAACAGCAGCCTGCCATTACTGAGATGGGATAGGCCACTGTTAGGGGGCTATTCCAGTGCAACAATAACAGCCTGCAGCCGCCCCATCTATAGACGGTCAGGTACTGGTTTGTACCCGGCTCTTCCCTGCACCCCTGGTGGCGGTGGGTACCGGGGTAATGGTATGGGCGTTAGTGTGAATTTGCCAAAAAATTGAGGCAAACACTAAGGCCAGCCTTTAGTAATGAGCACCCTCATGTAGCCGGCACCACTACTATGGAAAACTATGAAGAGTGTCGCAGAAAAATAAATCGCACCATTTTTAACAAATATAAATTTAATTCAACAAAAAAATGCAGACACACCCTCGTTGACCATTTTATTTGTTAGAAATGCTGGTCATCGACGTAATCCTTCGAATCCAAAGTAGTCCACAGCAGGCACAGTCCTGGAAGACACAAATAACACAAAGACACAAAAAAGGGCACGGGGGGGAGGGGCCGGACGGACGTTTTCTGGGGGGGGACACGCTCGTTGTCTAGGGGGAGTGGAATACGCCCCCCAATTATATACATAAATATACATTGGTGCCAGTGGGGTTAATCAGCAGTGGATATAAATAATGCTGCTATATATACATTGGTGACAGTGGATGCGTTAGATGTATGAGCAGTGCCGTGGCCTGGGTGAGGTTAGGGGTGTGGCTTCCACAGGAAAAAAATCGCTGCGGCTTCGCGCGCCGCCATTTTGTCCCTCTTTCTCCTTCACAAAAGTTGGGAGGTATGCTGTTAGCATATATTATACCTTACATTTTTATTAATTTTTACAATAGTAAACAGGTTTGTGTACTTGAGGCCTTGTATTGCCATAGTAGGTATCGTTATGGCTGTACATGGCCGTCACCTTACAGAAATTGTGAAGGAGCTCCGGCGCCTGCCCGGCCTGTGTACATGGAGATAGTCATACTGCTGTCTGCCAGCAGGGGGAAGCCCTGAGATGGCGTACATCGCATGCAGGATAATGGCGGACGTGTAACTCATTTGGTATTACATCATTTTATGGTAAAGTAGGTCCGGGGAATACGTTGTTGATATGGAGGAGGCCGAGAACAGCGCGGAGCTAAGGTGGGTAATGGGGACCGGCGGAAACGCGGCTAATAACGCATAGGCCTGAGCGGTGGCGTAGTTGTGGCACAAGCCGCGAGTGGTATGCGGCATTGTGCTGTTTCCTCTTGAGGCGGCAGGGTATAGCCCTACTATGAGACACAAGAAGTGGCCTACAGTCACTGTAACCAATCCCTCGCTCCTTGCAGCCATATGTTTCCCACGTACAATACACGTACGTATGTTATTGGCGGCTGCTGCCTGCTTACAATAGAGCCCATTGTAATGTACATGAAGTGCTAATAACTGAGACGAGCGACCACCCCATAGTGTTGGGCGGCCATTGTGGCGGCAGACACGTGAGTCGCAGCCAGTATTGTCGATACTGGGGGGCACACAGGTCACGTATTACATGGTGGTCGCTGCCCGGGCAGAGCCGGGTGAGAGTGGACGAGCCGGTGTGACAAGCGGCACAGGTGGTGAGTCAGCGCTGTGCTGCGATCATGCTCAGACATGCACAGAGTGCTAGCCCCGACATGTCCGCTCCACGCATCTTATAGGACGCGCCTGCAGCTGCCGGCTCTGTAGTGGAGCTCTGCTCCTGAACCGCAGCACTTTACCCTATTTATACCAGGTAAGAGCTGATCACTGTGCCCCCATGGATATGCATGTATCCCTAGTAATAGACCACACTGTAGGCTGTTACCTAATTTTCTTATCTAGCATTGATCAGGGATTAATTTGTCATTGTATTTGGGATTAAATCTCTTTTTGGGTTTACAGGCAAGTGTGCAATATGAATGTATCCTCATCCCATACTGATTGTTTAGAGCGCTCTGCCATCATGTCCACAGATAAGGAGAAGCTGGTGAGTTACATTCGGAATAAAATAACCTGTAAAGTATCACTTCCATGGAGCCAAAAGTGCTGGATAGAATAGCACAAAGTATTTTACCATATAAAATATTGTAATGATGTTGGCTCAGTTGGCATACTGTCAGATGGATAGATTGTGTACCCTTGGTGCCCACAATGTCAGTATGCCTGGCATGTGGGTAGAACAGCTTGTCACTGGGAAGATTCATGCTGTTCATTAATAAATGTGCATTTATTCGTTGTTTCAGATTTGGACAGTGTTACAGGCAGTCCCCGGGTTACGTACATGATAGGTTGAATTTGTTTATAAGTTGGAAATGTTATATTTTATAATTGCAACGCTACGTTCACACTACTGTCAGCATATCCGTTCTTTATCTCCGGTGGGTAAAAAAAGATAAAGGTAGATAAAATGACAGAAACTGATGACGTAGTGTCCTAAAATTTTCTTGTTAAAAAAAAGTTAGTGTCAGTTGCTTTCCCTTTTTTTTTTTTTTTTTTTTTTTTTTTTTTTTTCGGCTCATTTCTCGCTCTCCAACTTCAAAAATCCATAACTTTTTCATTTTTACGTGTACAGACCTGTGTTTATTATGTTTTATATCAGTTCTAGGGAAAGGGTGGTGATTTGAACTTTTAATATTTTATAATTTTTTTTATTTTTTAAAAAATTTTTTTCTTCACTATTTTTTAGACCATCTAGGGTACATTAACCCTAGATAGTCAGATCGCTCCTACCATATACTGCAATACTTCTGTATTGCAATATATGATTGTAACGAATCTGTAGATGCCAGATAGTCTCGGGTCAAACGAAGACCCGAGGCTACCATGGCAACCGATGAAATCACCCCCTCCCCCCCCCCCCCCTCCCGATGACGTTCGGAGGCACGGCGATCGTAATAAAGATGGCGGCGACCGCGGTTATTAGCGGTGGGGGTTTGCTGCAATATGCAACAACCCCCACCTCTGAATGAAGAGGACTCAGCCCGTGAGCCCTCTTCATACATCCCTTATACCTCTGCGCCGTAGAGCTACAGCGCAGAGCGTTAAGGGGTTAGAGAATACGTTTTTTAAATTTACACTTTACTACCTACCTACCTATGGATCTCTCATATCAAATTATCTATCTACCTATTGATCTCTTATTTCTATTTACCTAACTATCTTTCTTTCTATATATCACATTTGTCTATAATCTATCCATCATTTATTTTTCTATTTATTTATCTCTATATTAACTATTTCTTCATCTAAAAGAAATATAAAAACTGACACTTACCATCTGTCCCATTGACTTCAATGTAAAATAACTTGATGTCGTCATCTGTTATGGTCAGTTTGACATCATCCGTTTTGAATCAGTTTTTTTTAAACTGAAAAAAGGTACAGCAAGCTCAGTGTTTTGCATCGTGAAACAAAAACCCTGAAGCATAACGGATCACTGTACAACTAATGACTTAAAAAATGTACATTGATGTCAAAGGGATTTTAAACTGATCCGTTCTATTTTAGTTTTTACATTTGAAGGCAGACACTAGAAATGGAAATCACAACCGTAGTGTGAAGGGAGCCTAAGTCCAGACTTTTTTTTTTTTGTCCCTGTGACAATTGGATTTTCAACATTTTTTGCTGTCATGGCAACAAGGATTATCATAAGGGTGCAGTCACACACTTTGCTGCGTTTACAAGCTCAGCAATAGCGCATTGGGGGCGTGCCTCAGGCCAAACACGCCTGCAGTGAAATGCATGTGATTGGTAAACGATTTCATGCGTTTTGCTGGAAACGCTAATGACATCGGGCTTGGGCACAGCCCTCCGTGCTTGGAAATTCATTGCTAACACCCGCAAGCTTTGTTACAGACACCTTACAGCTGATCTTTGAGCCTGAGACTAAGGTAAAGCATTCAGAGAGCTTTACCAGAGGTCAGCGTGGGCAAAATGGTACGTCTGTAAGACGTATGTGTTTTTGAGTTGGGACTGCCTGTATTAATCCACTGCACAATTTTCCTGCGGTAGATGTCACTTTCTGCATTTTATGTAACATGAACATTTTACATGATATTCACTGATGTCAAGTCTGTAGTATGGGACGGGCGACTCTAGCTTAGTAGTGTGAAAGTAAGGAGTACTTCACCAACACAGGTCTCGGTCACAGAAGGGGAGAAAATATAAAGTAAAAAAATGTTGTGGTTTTCTTTACTCTTGATCTTAGCAGAAGTAGTATCTGTTTGAAAGCCTGCAAGTGTGATTAGTCTAACCATGATTCCTCCCTCAGCATTAGGCTACATGCACACGCCTGTTGTTTTTTGCCATGTACAACAGCTAGTGCACATTCCCATGTATTTCTAAGTACTCATACATATGGCTATGGTTTGCACAGCCACGTGTATGAGCCGACCGCCCAAGATGCAAATAATAGAACATGTCTTATTCCGGTCTGAGTTTGCGGGTCAGGCAGTCTTTTCTCCTGCCTGAGTGGACCCACCAATGATATATGGGACCACCATTGTGTACAGGTAACCTAAGTCTGAAATGAAAAGTAGAACACCCAGTGCTCCATATAGTAGCAAGTTTGGATGGTATATCCATATTATTGTTATCCATTATTATTGGTATATAATATTATTGAATTAGAGGGGCTCATCTGATCAGGTTATGCAAAGATAGGCACAACCCTAGTTTTGGCAAATGTGGAGGCTGCAGTGGTTTCCAGTAGTCCCTGGTCATGGTTTAACACTTGGATACAGAGGTTGCCACTGTGCTGCCTTCAATCACTTGACAATCTGTATGAATAATTTATTTGTAGAAACATTTCAAGAGCGGTCTGCCCCCTTTATCCGCAAGATGGAAATACAGGGCACAATAGCAAGTGTTGATGAGCTGTGTATGATGATCCGTTCTTCATACTAAATGAAAATAAAAAATAATTTCTACTACAAATTCCTCGTAGTGATTGAGTGGTTGAAGACTGTGCGGAAGTTAACCTGTATTTTTTACCTGCACAAAATCTCTTAGTCCTAAATGAACCTATATTTGCATCCAAATAACCAATAGTGAACATACAGTTTACTTTTATTATGTCCTCATGATAAACACATCCTTTATTTTTTTTTTAGGTAAGACCAAATTCTCTTCTGCTAAATCTGTTGAAATCTGCTGGTGCCGAGAAGGAAACCTTCACTATGAAAGAGGTGAGTGTTCAATCCCTAAATGTAAAAGCCTCATTATACAATGAATACGTTTTCCATGACCTTTTCATAATGCATAGTTTATTACAATGTCTTCGTACTTGCGCTATAGGTTATTTACCATCTTGGTCAGTACATTATGGCCAAGCAGTTGTATGACGAGAAGCAACAGCATATTGTCCACTGCTCTAATGATCCTCTTGGAGAAATATTTGGGGTACAGAACTTCTCTGTAAAAGAACCCAGGTAACTGATATGTTTGTAATGGTATTTATGTCATTTTATATAAGGGATTTCTTTAAGCCTGTAGAATTATATATGCCCCAATAGTATGACAGGAAGAACCACTTATCTGTTTGCAAAATATACTTTCCAAATTCCCCCTTTTCCTTATTGTCTACGCAAGAGGCCTTTTAAGTGTTAATAAAAAATAGGCTTGCCTTAGTATTTTGAATGTAAAGATTGTTTTTTCATATTTTTGAGACCTTTTTAATGAGTTTATGAAGGGTAACTCGGTCTGTAATAGGATTTTTTTCATTGTAGAATTGAATAGAGCAGGTGATGATAGTAAACTTTGTAATCTGCTTTACTGGGTAAAGCAGGTTTTCTGTGACTTTATTTTCTGATCCTACTTTATCCTTCAGTGAGCAGTGTAAATCTGTAGTTCTATACTTATCACAGAGATAAGGAAATTGGCTTAAAATGGTATTCTTGTCTGGGCATTGTTTCATTAATCTGCCATATATACATTTCTTCAATTAGATATTATTTAAAAATGTTACCTGTGTGAAGATAATTTCTCATAAATGTAGTGATTTAGTCTATTAGAAACAAGACTGTGTCCTTGGATACGACCACCTCGGCTGCAGTGATTGCCCAAAGAAACAAATGGTTTCTTATATATGAAATGTACAGGAGTTACTGCATGTCCCACTGCCGTCCTGTAGTAAGGAACGCTGAAGCCAAGCGGTTGGGCAGGACTCGATAATGCATGTCTGGCCACCGCTGGCAGAGTCCTGGGTGGTCGTATCCGAGGAAGCTATCTGGTTTCTAAGGGACAGTCTGGTCACATTTATGCGAAATTATCTTCACATAGGAACATTTTTTTAATAACTTCCAATTGAAGAAATGTTCACATATGTCAAATGAATTAAATTAAATGTGGATGCCCAGATGGGAATACCCCTTGAACTCTTTCCACACCTAGAGAATATTTGATCATTCAGCTATCTGAGAAGATTATACTTTCCTGGGTCTGACTGTAAGAAGTTAAAGAGTTATTCCCATTTCAGCAAATTAATGTAATTGTATGATGAAGTTATAGAAAGTTCCAACATACTTTTTGTTTAAATTCCTCATGGTTTACTAGATCTCTGCTTGCTGGGATGCTATAGAAAGCCTCTGGCATTGCAACGCATTCTTACATTTGTAACAAACGCACACGTTTCGACACATCCAAACGCCCTGTGTGAATGCACCCTCTATGTTCTCTTCTATTGGACAGAAATCTGACCATGGTCACACAGGTGCACGGCTCTGTATATCTCATGGCTCTGATTATTCTCTGTGATATAACAAGCTGTACATCTGTGTGACCATGGACAGATTTCTGTCCACTAGAAGTTAACATAGAAGTTTTCTATAGAATCAAAGCAAGCAGAGATCTAGAAAACTGTGAGGGATTCATATAGAAAGTATATAACTTCTCATTATATAAATGATATTATTTTGCTAAAATGGGAATAGCCACTTCAGTCATTACACTTAATGAGGTTCCTTTATCTCTAAGCTGTCAGTGAATACAGGACAGAAAGTTGCTTTATACAAACTGCTTGATAAATGAAGAAAAGTAGAGGAAAAAGGACACGGGGACATATTTTTAAAATAAAGTTTATCATCTGCACTATTGATTTCTACAATTCTATTAAGTTGCTCTGTACTGTGTAGTGGAAGTGTTGGGCACGGCTACTAAATGTCATACAACACAGTTGTCTTGTGGATGCTAAGATTTGATAATGACCCATCCTGGAGTGTTCGATAGAGCAGAGAACCCCGTCAACACCACCTATACAATTAGGGAATGTATTTTTGGCTGTATTGCTTATCTAACTACCTAAACCTACCAACCAACCATTTAGATCTTCCTGTGAAACTATATTTTTCTATTGAAAGTGCTGTTGACAGACGACATGTATTCCCAGAAAAGTATACGCTTTGCTTCATTTGACTATAAGAAGACTATGGGCTTTTTTTTAGATTTGATGCATAGCTCTTCCCCATATAATTTGGCAATGTCATTAACGCTGTATGAGTAAACTTAAATATCAGGACAATGGGTTGGTGTCCTACAAATTTCACATTGTCTAATTATTATCTTGTTTCACAATTAAACTAGAATGTATGATCAGTCCACCTATAGACTTGGTAATCTAAAAAATGGGAGGCCATGTCGCTCTAATGGGTTGATCAGGGCCTAGCAATTAAAAAAGGGAAACTGTCTATTGGCTTATTTATAAATGTTGTGTGCATGGGTATCTAGAGTGTCCTGCTGATTTGAGGAGAGTCATAAATAACATGATGTAGTTATGTAGCACAATTGGTTGCTTGGTCCTTCATATGCAATACTAACCACAGTTACAAACAACATATTTATGTAAAATATGTTCTCTTTGTTTCAGGAGGCTGTATGCAATGATCTCTAAAAATCTGGTAACCACAGATACAGAAGGTAAAGTTCTGAAGATGTAGAAGCAGTGACAAATCTCAATATGCGCTCGCTCCTATACACCACTTATATTTTTTTTTTTCTCATTTCTTAATGCCTCTCCTGACATCTGATGTGTATTTCAAAGGGGAAAATAATCTTCCCACATAGACTCTTGTATCATTCCTCCTATATTCTTGGGAATCTGTCAATTTGGTGGTCTTGTCCTTCTAATGGCTTGTCTTGGTGGGCCTGTGTCTTTTCACAACCTATATGTATGTCTAATATTTTTGTTATTGCAGATTGCTTTGTAGAAACCTCTGAGAAAGAACCAAGTAGCTGTTCCCAAACAGAGAAGTCTGCACACGTAAGACTACTATAATAAATGACTCTAACTCAGTGAAATTGTGTCGTGTATTGGCTTTGCTATAATATAATGTTTCTTATAGGTATCAGCTGAAGAACAAGAGAAGATCACTCCATCTGTATCGTCCCCTAAGAACAGTGATTCTGGTAAATTCCTTTTCTTTGTATTTGCATATTGGCACGGCACTAGTGGCAGTGTGAGACACAGGTGTGTCATTCATACAGTCATTTATGGAGTATGCTTTTTTGTTTTCTAATTTTTTTATTTTGCTTAGAAGAAAATTCTTCAAATGGTCAACCATCTGAACAACAGAGAAAGAGGCATAAGTCAGACAGTATTTCATTAACCTTTGATGAGAGCCTTTCGTGGTGGGTGATAAGTGGCTTACGCTGTGATAGAAATAGCAGTGATTCTACAGACGCCTCTTCTAATGCAGTAAGTAAGGCAAATAGATGACTATATTCTGACTGCATAGTAATGTTGGTCAGTCAGGACTACAGCAGGAGATACAGAAGGTTAAGAATTTCTCTGCAGCTGTATTTGATAAGTACATTTTCTTATTGTAAGACTACATTGGTGCTTACCACTTACTGTTAGGGTACATTAACACAGCGGTATGCCCGCCGTGCGGGCATACCGCCGTGTGCTGGAGAGGAGGAGGAGGCGGCCTCTCCTCCCTCCATAGAGAATAGCGGCGCACGGCCGCACACACGCCAAGAGATAGAGCATGCTCTATCTTTTTGCGGTGTGCGGGCCGGATCGGTGCCACACATGTGTGGCACCGCATCTGCGCCGCGCCGCTATTGCCGTCTATGGGGACGTACATGCGGTCGCATGTACGTCCCCGCAAACGGCCATGTGAACGTGCCCTTACATAGTGTCAGATCCTGTTTACAAGGTGGACATGTGTTGCGTAACTGTGTTGTCACATGTCATAGCCTCACTATGGACCACATGTTATGACACTGCGTTGTAAACTAGGCCCAGCAGGGGGAGTTAGTATGAGGTGACCAATGGTGTAGAAAAAGATGAGAAACAATAAGGTAAGTATAGTGAACAATTATAGAAAACAGGTTAAGGTTGTGCAGATGACTTATGTTCCTAATTTCTCATCATAATCAGTATAACTGTTTTCTGTTGGAAACGTGAAATACAAGAGTTATATTTTGCTGCAGTGTGTTGGTCGTTGTATACTTTTTTCTTCGAGATGGTGCATATTGGTATTATGGCTTCCATCTATAATGCTCATGTGTCCATCTCAGCTCAGATACACTTGTGGCTCTTAAGGGATAACAATACATTTTAATAGGGTCTCTCAAGTCCCACTGGGTTTTCCATCATCAAAAATTGTACTCTGTGCTTTTCATTGTGAAAGAAACAATCTTATCTACAAGTGAATCTTTATAGGTGTTATTCAAAGCAAATATAACCATTCTATTTGGCCTACATTTCCTACATCCTAAAAGACTTTGCCATCCAGTGGACACTTTTCTACTTGTTGTATTCCAGGTTAAAACCTAGTTCTTTGTGGTTATGGGCCCTGACGTGACTTAATGCAGGATATTGTTTAGCCAGAAAGAGGTTGACTGGACCCCTTTTATGGTATATTTGGAAGTCTTAAGTAACATATGTATATATTTTTTTTTCAATAGGACCATGAGGTGCACTCAGTAAGTGATGACTGGTCGGATCAAGACTCTAACTCTGATCAGTTTAGTGTTGAATTTGAGGTTGAGTCTGTATATTCAGAGGATTATAGCCCTAGTGCAGGTGAAGAAAGTCTCACTGATGACGATATAGATGATGAGGTAAGAATATGTTAAAGCTTGGTTATAAGTGCACATTTTATGTAGTGTTTTCTTTTATAAACACCACATTTCTTCCATCTTGCATGGATGTTGCTGGTGGTAGTGAATTTTTTAAGGGGATCTTTCACACTGTGTTAGAAGTCTTGAGGGTTACATGCTGTTTACTCCTAACAGCTGTATTTAAACATTTAAAAACATTAAAAATAACATACTCCACTTGGTATACTTTACTGCATACCTCCATATGGAATTGTGTAGCAGAGAAAGTTAAGACTACTTAGAAGCCCAGAGGAGGCTCATTTTAGCCTATGTCGCTTACCATATTTTCCGGACTATAAGGCGCACTTAAAAGCATTGGATTTCCGTGGAAATCCAAAGTGCGCCTTATAGTCCGGTGCGCCCTATGTATGGCGCTGGGCACAGGGCAGCGGACCATACTTACATAGGTCCCCGCTACCGGAGATCTCCAGCGGGAGATCTGCTGTCTCCGGTAGCGGGGACCTATGTAAGTATGGTCCGCTGCCCTCCTCCACCTCCCCCTCACCTTCTGCGCTCACCTTTCCCGCGTTCCCCGTCGCGTCTCGTCGCCGCGTCCCGTCGCCGCGTCACGTCGGGTCTCCGCCACGCCCCCGGACCTCCGCCACGCCCCCGGCCGCCGGACCCCGCGCCTTATAGTCCGATGCGCCTTATATATGTAATTATTACATATATAAGGCGCATCGGACTAATGCGCCTTATAGTCCGGTGCGCCCTATAGGGCAGAAAATACGGTATGTTTGACAAGGTGCAGTGTGGAAGCAGCCCAACTGTGCTCACCAGCAACAATAAAAGGGAATGTATTTTAGGCTGTTAGAAGAAAATCCTAAAATTGTCATTGTGGAGGGAATAGCTATATGATTTGCTGAATAAAATGTCACTTGAATATTTCCATGATATGTGAAGCATTTTTATGATCTATATTATGCTATTTATATTGATATATATATATATATATATATATATATATATATTTATTTGTAATTGACCTTTTGTAAGTCTTCATTGCAGTATTTCCCTCTCTTGCTTCTTTAGGCTGCTGTAAGTCTGGTCTGTTGTTGCTTTTTGGGTTCTGAAGATGATCAGAAACTTCTGACCTCACTGAAATGCAGTTCAGGCAATGCATTTCAGTGAGTGCCCTTCACTCTTCAGTGTTTGTTACCATTGCCATCTGGTCAGATGTGAGTGGGAACGCAGTGAGGCCTGTGTCTTCCCACACACACTGAGCTCACAGATTGCCAGAAATAGCGGCCATTGTAGAAGACTAAACATTGTCTGCAAGGTATGGAAGTGGGAGTTTCTAGATAGTCCTATTTATGGGAGCAGAACCATAAAGGGCGTCAACCAGCGGTTTTTACCATGCACGAATTCAGATTAATGGTTGTCCCTGGACAGTCCTGCTGATACTAATAAAACACAAAAGTATGAAATGCATATCTCCAGGTCTGCTACATAACACTGCAGGCTGCATGGTTAAAATGTCTGATAAACTCCCTTTAAAGGATTAGAAATCATGACTACTTTCTTCAAAAAATAATCCAATTCTTGTCCAGTATTTGTGTGTGGTAATTACTTCATAACCACAGTATAGTAAGTGGAGCTGAGCTGCAATGGTGGATGCAGTCCATGGATCGGTGTGGGACTATTCCTGGAAGAAAGCAGCCAAGATCTGAAACCTAAAGTTAATTACTTAAACCCCTTTTATCAATGTAGAAGTATTGCCAATAATAATAATAATAATAATAATACTTTATTCTTGACAAAAATTGAAAATGAATATTGCATGCACAGCTCCGTATTCTAAATTTGGAACCATCTCTGCAAACTAGTAATGTTTTGTGACTACTACCCTCTCCATCTATATTCTCCAAACCATACATGTATATGCACAATAGGATTTTTCCATGGATCCAAGAAAGTGCATGACTTCAGGCATGTTCATTCTGCTGCCCAGCAATTATTTATATAGATAAAACAGCAAAAACAGAAAGTGTCGGTAATGCAACCTGACCTGATGATTTTGTGTATACAGGATTGCACAAGCTGAGTGTGATGTGCAGTACATCACCACAGTTATATCACTTGCATATTGTCATGGGTATTCAATAACAATTCGTGTAGCAATTTTAGATTTTTATTCAAGGTATTTATTACATTTTTATAATTAATTCAATGCTATTGCATACCCAAGCAAAGGCTTCAAAATCACTGGGCAAATTCAGACTGTGGGTTTCATTCCACGTGGTAGACTTTTTAATCCATAACTTGTTGCTTATTAATACATGTGCCATGCTTATTATTTTGTGGGAATGCTGAAAATTATGCCTATGGATTTTATTTTGTAAACATGTAGGAATTAATGTTTCAGTGTTGGTAAATGTTCCTTTTTATTTTCGTGGAACAAAGTTGCAGTGAACTACCCCTAGCATAGTAATTAAGGCCTTATTGATTTTATATGAATATTATTACATTTTGTTAAAGCCCATAATTTTCTGTCATCAGGTTTATCAGGTGACTATATACCAAGCTGAAGAATCAGGAGACTCCTTTGATGAGGATACAGAAATTTCTGAAGCTGTAAGTTCACACAACACAGAATATAATGCAATTTTAAAGTCCTTTTGGCACCTTGCAGTTCTATTGCCTGGGTGCTTATGGGGTGAAATAGGAAGTCCCTCCCTATGCCTAAACACTTTGATCTCTTTATGTAGCTTGGCGATGATGTCTTTTTTGTTTTTTATGGCTTTCAATGTTCGCTCCAAATAACACCTTTCCCTATATTCTTTGGGTTGAAACGATCATGGAGATACCAAATTTAAATAGCGTTTAAGTTTAAATTTTTTTTTTTTTTTTTTAAAGTAGTTGATTTTTCCATACACTAACATTGATAACATTTTATTCTTTAAGGAATGGAGTTGTGTAAAGTTTAAATTTTTACAGAATGAGTTGATCAATGCCATTTGTGGGATTATATGACCATTTGATCACTTTCCCTTCAATGTTTAGAGTTGCAAAATGACAACAAAAGAGTGTTGTTTTGGACATTTTGGTGCTATTTTCCATTATGGGGTTCACTGCCAGAAGTTTTATATATTGATGAATCAAGACTTTTGAGACGCGGCGATATCCAACATGTTTATGATTTATTTTTATTTTTATTTCGGTTCTAGGGAAAGGGGGGGGGGGGGGTATTTATCTTTTTTGAAAATTATTATTATTATTATAATTTTTTACTATTTTGTAGACCCCCAAGGGTACATTTAACCCTAGGATTATCCGATCAATTCTGTCATATACTGCCATATTACATTATATGCAAAAACGCCGTACAGTATACTGCTATAAGATGTGTTACAATGTACCACCATCCCATTATAAAGACCCGATGCTGTCATGGCAACAGATTGTCACTCCCTGATCATGTGACATGGAGCAGCAAACACAGCCAAAATTAAAACCATGTGCCACCGGCTGTCATGCTGCCACTGGCATGTCGAGGGTTGGCACCCGATCGCAGGTGTTAAAGGGGTTGATCACTTTCAGCACATAATTGATATTGCTTGTGTAAGGAAAAGTTGTACAATTTTCCAATATAGTTTCTGTATCATTTCCTCATGGTTTTCAAGATCTCTGCTTGCTGTCCTGCGACGGAAAGCTTTTATGTTTACTTCCAGTGGATATAAATCTGTCCATGGTCTGTGGTGGACCCGCAGGTACACAAGTTATTAGTATCATACAGTTCCGGTTCTCTCTGTGCTGTGCACCTGTGTGACCATGGAAAGATCGTTATCCACTGGAACTAAACATAGGAGCCTTCTATAGAAGGACAGCAAGCTGAGATCTAGAATAGGATAATGCTTTGTCCCCATAGGGGAAGTTGATTTTGTCACAACGACAGCAACAACACTTCCATTCATAATCACAATTATACATATACAAACAGTAAAGATATTAGCATACATATAATACGTACAAATAAATACATCCACGAATGAGTAAAAAAAAATTTTTTTTTTTACCACAAGGAATTGATGCAGAAAGTATATTGGAAAATTGTATAACTTTTTCTTATACAAACTATATTCATTATTTGCTGACAACCCCTTTAACGCTCTGTGTTTGCTGCCATATGAAGCAAATTTGTGGCGAGATATATGTCCCCTTAGACGCCTATGGTGTCCAGCAGTGGTAGGGTGACCACACAAGAGTGCACAGGGAAAAGAGCATGCTCTATCTTTTACCGTTCTTACACCCGGGAGCCAGGCATCCCTGGGGCAGTGCTGCCCACCTCTCTCTAGTGAAAAAAAATGAGACATTGTAAAGTTGGAAGAGATTTTTTTTTTTTTTTATTTACCTTGTCTGCTACTGGAATCTTTTTCATTATTAGACTTTTTTATTTGACACATGGTGTCACCACATAAGCCAAATGTCTTTATGCTCTTGACAAGTATCCATAAGGCATATAAGATGTTTTTGGTGATAATTATGTCAGTTTTCTTAATGAACCTCTGCGAATAAAAATATTGTAAGTGTATGGGTTAAATAATTCAATACATTTGATTTTTCATTCTATTGGTATTTTGCGGGAATCTTTTACAAGGTTAGATCTTTTTAATTACAGGATTACTGGAAATGTTCACAATGTGAGGAGATGAATCCTCCTATTCCAAGATATTGTAAAAGATGTTGGGCTCTTCGTAAAGATTGGCTTCCTGAACAAACAGAGTGGAAGAATAACGCCTTGAAAAGAAAAGACATGGAGGATTCCCAAGAAGATGAAGGAATTGATGTCCCAGATGGCAAAAAAATAAAACTAACACAAGAGGCACAAAACTCTGTTGTCACAAAAAAAGAGGATGAGGGAATACAAAGCTCCGAATCCCAGGAAACGGAAGACTTTTCTCAGCCATCCACATCTGGAAGTTCTGCATCCTGTAGTCAGGAGGAGCTCAGAGAAGGAGAACATGCCCACGAGGATAGTTCAGAACAGAGTCTTCCACTTTCTAGTGTTGAACCTTGTGTCATCTGCCAGACCAGGCCCAAGAATGGATGTATTGTCCATGGCAGGACAGGGCATCTCATGGCATGTTTTTCCTGTGCGAAAAAGCTTAAGAGGAGGAACAAGCCTTGTCCTGTATGCAGGCAGCCAATTCAGATGATTGTATTGACCTACTTCAGCTAAAAGTCAGGGTTGATCTATGGACACACCATGGAATTGCAAAAAAAAAACTCCTTAGAATATTTAAATGCAGATTCTTAGCCCCTTCTTATCTGCCTACGTAAAGGATACAGAACTGGCTTCTTGAATTTGTCTGCAACACAAGCTTATTTCAGCACTTGTGCATATGTAAATATCCAATCTATTGTAGGGCTTGGACCTAATTTGGATTATTTTCAAGTTGTGTTACTACAGGGTTACCTTAGGAGTCATTTACACATTTTCTTAAATAGGCAGTATACAAAGAAAGTTCTTGGCACATTAATCCCTAGACTGCAGTCTATGAGATTTGACATTTGAAGCACCCAAGATTGGGTAAGATCACATATAATTTGAGGATGGACTCTTTGTTCATTGGGTATCCCCATAATGTATTGGACAGCACCAACAGTCTTTTCTTATATGCCCATATTGTGTATATGATCGATGCCAGGAATCAATATTTTGGGTACACATGCTAGCAGTAGGTATGCTATCATCGGGTGCCTATTGTCTAAGGATTCCTCATGGCACACTGTTAAGATTTTGTCAATAGTGCTGGCATAGAGTCAGGAGGATCGAGTGCTAGAGTCTAAAGTCATCAGTAGGTTTGTTATAATTTATAACGGGAGGTTCTTGTGAAAAGATAAAATGTTCATGAAATTCTTGTGTGATTGGTTTCCCCCAGTCCATCAGTAGTTTTGGATGCAGCCTTCTATTACCCCATGTAAATGGGCCACTATGCTTAAAGGAAACCTACCACTTGTAGTGGCAGGTTTCCGATGGCAATACCGAGCACCAGCTCAGGGTGAGCTGGTGCCGGAGCTTATTTTCGTTAGTGTTTTAAACCGCGGTATCGCGGTTTAAAACACTTTTTAAACTTAATAGCCGGCGCATGGAGGTACGCGCTCGGCGCTTACCATGCGCGCGGCTCTCATTCACTTCCTATGTAGCCGCGCGCACGGTAAGCGCCGAGCGCGTACCTCCCTGCGCCGGCTATAAAGTTTAAAAAGTGTTTTAAACCGCGATACCGCGGTTTAAAACACTAACTAAAATAAGCTCCGGCACCAGCTCACCCTGAGCTGGTGCTCGGTATTGCCATCGGAAACCTGCCACTACAAGTGGTAGGTTTCCTTTAAATATTCTAGGGCTCAATGTCTGTCCTTTTAAAAACAAAACACTCTAAACCCTGAGTAGAGCAGAAGGACACAAACATGCTTGTGGATTCTGGAGCATTGGTGGATAGATTTCACAGACTCAACACTTTTGTGGGGGGCTGAACTCAAAACAAAAAGTAATATATGATGCAAAGAGACCCTGTTTCCCCACTGATCTAATAATATGGGTACAGTATGCAGCTGTTACCTTGCATCATAAATCCCTATGATATGCAGAGTTCCGTCCTTAATACAGTTTATATTCTGTGAAATCTGGACACAACACGGTCTGGGATTTATATCCCTAATAGAAACCCATTATGTGCACTTGTTAGGTTAAATACACCGGATGCTAGATCTACTTCAAGCTGTCACCAATAATCTAGGATTAATGATCATCTGACATAAATAGTTTCTTTATATGTAATGCTTGTTTCCATAATGGAAAGCCAGTGCTGCACATAGACACTTCATATAAAATAAAAGGTAACTGAAAATACTTGCGAGGAGCGACATTTCTAGGTATCAGGTACTTGGCTCCTAGCACGTGTTATGCCATTTTGCAGAATGTAAGATTTTCTCAAGGAAGGGCCTGTCATGAGCATTGGGATACACGTTTCATCATAAGAAACCATTCTGAAAAATGAAATCGTATGCAAAGAAATACAATTGCCAATACAGCGTTCTCCTGTAAAGATCTTGCTATGAACTCAACAAACCTCCTCATGGCTTCATTTTGCAATTTTAAGCAGTTGCCTGCACAGAGACTTTTCCATATACAACATACTTTTCACTTGGGAAGAGAAGTGTTAAAATGTTCAGCCAGGAGATATGTGGGGCCTTAAACTGGAAGATGGGTTGCTATAGAAGAAAATGTATTAAATATATTGCATTTGTTAATTGGGGTGGTTACAGAATGCTGAGGTTTTATAGAAAGAAACTGATATTTATATATATGTGTGTGTGTTTCAATGAGTAAATGACTGTCTGAAACCTTAGTGCCTTGTACACACTTTGCCTCGAACATGGAGCAGGTAGCTGTCATACATAATCTGAATATGGGACTGAAACACATCCAGCTTAAACCATTACCATGGAGTGTGAGGTATTGCTATGACCTGCTCCAGCCTAGTGCATGAAATATTACCTCAGTTTTTCTCTTTATACGTTTGTCAAAAGACAATGAAGGGTCTTTGCTGCATTCACACAAATCTGTAGCAGTTTGTGAATAGACTAAAATGCTCTGTTCACTGCAAAGTGCACTACTGTGTCACAAGACACTCTACGTGTGAGCGTGCCCTAACCCTAAGGTCCATTTCTGCATCCTTACCCATTTTCAATTCCAATTTATGAATTCTGATTTTCTTTGCTCACTATATAATACAATCCAAATACACTTAGCTACTTATTATTTTATTATGCTTTTTCCTTCCATTGCATACTATAATAAGATATTAAACATATTTCCAGATTCACCCCTTCCTTTAAACAAGATTGTGTTATTATAATGGTCTCCTGTTTTAAACCAAAACTCACCTTGTTTTCTTTTAGAACAATTAGTACAATTCCCCTATTCTGTAGTGTGTGTGTGCACTCAAACAACATATATTGAATTTATTTCCCTTATAGGTTTTTATAGTTTGTTCATATATCATAAAGGCTCCTTTTCTGGTTGTATATTAACGTTAAAACAAATAATTTGACAATTCTTGTGCACATTGATGTAGCTTCAAATGTTAGGTTTTACAGTTTTGCTATTGGATAATTTTGATAAATGAGGCCTTTTGAATATTTTTTGTCAGTAGAAAGATCAGGCAACATGTTGTGCAGCAGGAGACACCATGTATACATGCTTATGCAGGACAAACAAGTCACAGGACTCCCGAATGAGTAGACACTAAAACCAAATAAATGTTAGTGAATCTTTCCTGACAACACTATATACATCTGCCTGTATAACATGATGCCTGTAGATTGGACTATGTTTTTATGGGGCCCGTTCCCTTTAAAGACGGCTTTTGTTCCAGGGTTTGTTTCAAATTTCAGAGAAGAAAAATCCATATAGATTTTTTTTTCCTTTTACAAAAAAAACACATTTACAATATCTAATCACTTATAAGTAAATTATTATGTAAATCCCACTTGCCCCCTACTTAATAAATCTTTCTAGTTTATGCTTGTGGTGTACTTCTCCCCTATAGTGTGTTATTAGGTTATGAATAAAGTTATAGATGCCAGTTTGAAAGAAATCTTCTGATCATTTTAGTTTTATATCTTTCATTCCCCACCAATTCAGACAGAGAGTAAAGCCACCAGTGTAATGGGTGCCTTCTATTACTTTCTTCTCTTGGCACCTTAATAATTATTTTTTGCTCTGTAAAAAAAACTGTGAGTTCTAAGAGTTGATCTGGACATTTTCACTCTGTGTGGAACAATTAACTAAAATGCACTGAAAAGTCTGTAACATCTATAATATATTTCTAAATTAAAATTATTTAATGTTAACCGTTTGTGGTGGTCATTGTGCATTTCCTAAACCTATAAATCACTTTAAACATTTCAAATTATTTTGGAATATGTACATGGACTCTAATTCTTTCACTCATGTTGACGTTTGGAGAACTCTATCATCTGTCGCTGACAAAAAAATCCTTATAGTGATAATAAAATACAGTAATGGATCCTATAAATTCAGAGACTACTAGCTACTGTTGTGAATAGCATTTTGATACAATAATATAAATAAAGATTACATAGCGCCATCATTCTGGGGAACATATACAAATAAAATAGACATTACAAAGTAACAACAATCATGTGAAACAATAGGCGTGATCTACCATTGTAATATCTTTAAAGTGTTTTACAACCCCTCCTCTCCCCAAGTAGGGTGGCCGCAAGCGCTGCAGACAATTAGCTAACAGGGAATCTGACAATGCGGTCCATCTGATCTGTGCAGCGATTCGTTTACAGGGGCGCACAGCGAGCTTCATTCAGGCCATTCGACACCATCTCCCAGCGCCCAAGCTATCTGTGCCCCCGCCACACGGGTACAGATCATATGGACTGCGGCACGGGAGTTTAGCAGCGCCGGAGAAGGTAAGTACACGTTTATTATTGTTAGATCGCCCGCCCCAGCTTGGTCCTAAGTTATTTCTTAAACCCGGGGGTCCGATCATTAGGGGAAACATGCTGGTCATGCTTGACAGCGGCATATTAGCATTTAACACCCGATCAGAGCTGGTGCCAGAAGCGGGGCGTATCTTCCCGCAGGGACGTACAATTCCGTCCAGCTGCGTGAACGGGTTAAAGTGGACAACCATTTAAGAGCATGACTCATTTTATTGCAGCCTGTTCAAACGGACCCTTATATTAGCCCAATCCCATGGTCTAGTGCAGTGGATAGGAGTCCAAATTTTGATATAGAAATCTAGTGCAAGGCTGTCCGAACAATAATATATAATAAATATGGTACATTGCTAGTGCTGCTGTTCGGCTGCAGACAAGAAATTCTTGCATCATACTTCCATAAAATGCAGGGACTCCTGTCCTCTGCACTGTGTATAACCTGTGGGATTAGGTCAACAACTTTCCACTAGCTGCATATGTTTGTGTGTATGACCCCTTAACTCAGTGATGGGCAACCTTTTGAGCTTGGTGTGTCAAAATTTGCCAAAAAACCGAGCATAACTCGGGTGGTGTGTCATCTTGACAAAAAAACATAATTTTATGATATTTATAATTTAAATAACAAATATGTATAATTATTTAACTTCTAGGGTACTTTAACCCTAGGTTGTCTGATTGATCCAACCATGTACTGCCATACAACAGTATTCCAGTATATGGGGATTTTATTATATGCAATTCGCACATTGTAATAGATCGGTTAAAATCAGACAGGTGTGGAAAAGATTAGTAACCTGCAAACTTTCAGTCATGAAAGTTCACAGGTTATAGCGAGGGTGCAGGCGCCGCTGTCCACATCTCCTTCATGCCTTCTTGGTATGGAGAAGGTGTGAGGAGCAAAATAATCGCAATGTCTGGAGATTTGCAAGGTGTTGTGATTATTTCAGGGCTTGTACGTCACAAAACTGACACACAAACCTTGATAACTGTCATCTATCATACAGTGCACTGACCTTACTTACTGTATGATGAGAGTGGTTGTCCTCCCTGGTCCCTGCTGTGGAGATGGTCAGTTTAGAGGTGGCAGCTGCTGGGAGATCACACAGGGCAGCAGCGATGTGGCCCCTGACTGTGCTGCCATCCTCCCCCCACCACAACTATCAGGAGCTGCAGAGGAGTCTCCCTGGTTTACGGCCGGGTCACCTCTCCTGCTTTGCCCCGTGCTGATACCTGTGCTGACTGGAGACACTAGGCACAGCTCACACATGGGGAGGGGCCGGCCCGGGGGAGGAGGAGTAGGGGGGAGTGCTGGGAGCTCAGTGCAATCTCTCAGCCTCCTGGCTACTGCACCTGGTCATGTAGGATGAAAATTAACTCTCAGGCAGCCGCGTGTCAGTGAAAATGGCTACGCGTGTCAGCAGTGACACGCGTGTCATAGGTTAGCCATCACTGCCTTAACTAGTTCTGGACCACGCTAGCTGCTGAAGCAGCAACAGGTCTCTGGGTGTCAGACACCCGAAGACCCTAGGGAGATGCGGTTTATTACCGCTCCTCCCTTCTCCACTCATCACTGCATCACGCTAAAGTAGCACAATGCACAGAAGAGGAGAACCGGCAGTCACGTGACCGCCGGGTCTAAGTGGTAAAATCAGACCCAGTACAGCTTTGATCAACATCAGCTCTTGTAGATATGTCCTCCATGGGTCTTTTATGACCTGATGGGGGACATACAAAGTAGAAACACACATACACAAAAATGATTAATAAGTACTCAAAATACATTTGCATTTCCCCACATACTAAAAAATTATAAATCCCCCGCTAGACTACAAAAAAACATTGTCATAGTTGCCCATTTTGCCCGAGATTATACATATATATCTAAACGACCGAAACAAAATGGGGAATTAATTTATAATGAACATATTGAGTACTATATGTACTATAAATTACAAAAGATAGCCTTTTTCCCACTTTTAACCCCAGATAAAACTAAAAATGAAAAACTTTTATTACGTTTTAGCTAGCTCTATGTGTCCTGAGGAAAACGCAGCAAAATATTTTAATGTAGCACAAAAAAAAGTTATGGGTTAAACTCTTTACAGGGCTGTGAATGGTGAGGATTCGCAAGTGATTAAACAGTGTCAGCACCCCTTCAGGTAAATTCAGAAAAAACACAGTGGCACAGTATATATAAAATAATTTATTTTGTGTCTTATATGCAGATTTGAAATTGTAAAATATATTTGCACCATAGTTGGAGATAATTTCCACACATTGACAACTGTCATACAGGTGTCTGAACTTTGGCATCTTAAAGTGTGTTATATAGCACCAACACATTCAAGAAGAACATCACCAAGTCTACTTGTAAGGTGCTGCTTCTATTACTGTCTTGCGTAGCTTGAGAGCAGAGGCCTGATGTTGTAGCAGGAATTGTTGTCTGCTCTGTAAACTGGAAGTTGTAGGTCATTGCAGACAGGTTTGAGCTTTGCGGTATTGTTAGAGTCTTTTCCATGGATTTATTTGACACGGTTACCTATGCATTAAAAAAATGTACATTTTGGAGCATCATAGAAGAAACCGTGAAAAGAAAATACAGGCCAATGTTCTACGTGAATTCATCAGAAACATCCACACTGTTGTTTCCACAATCAATGACAAACATTTTTAATTTTATTTGGTCCCTTTGTTACTTACTTTGAATGTGTATGTTCCAGGACGAAGCAAAAAGTAATACTCCCCATTTTTATTAGTTTTGTAAGGGCACATGCGAGATCTTCCCTGGATATCCACTATAGCATTCAGGATTGGTTTTCCATTCATGTCAAGTACTTGTCCTTTAATCCCTACCATTTATTTGAAAGAGAATTTCCATTACATATATTATACAGGTACTGCAAGGGAAATAGGGATTACTTCATATTCTAAAGTACACCAAGATGTTGGCAAAATTTGAATATAATAAATTATGATGTTCTGGTGCAGATTTTTTCCCTTTAATAGACCATTGTTTCCAAGGGAGTGTTCTTATCAATCAAATTTCAGTTTAAACCACAACAACAAAATTTTCGCAGTCCTATTGCTAAACTTCCATATTTCCAGGTATGAAATTTAACTTTAGAGAACACGCACCCGTTTTGCTTGAAACCTGATGCCAAAGTGCAAGTTTGGTCTGTGAAACTCGGTTCAGTGAATCGAGGCACAAATCAGGAAATCTTGCAAGTGCGCAGAGTTAGTTTGGTGGGCAATGGGGACCCTTAACAGGGTAGTGTGCAGTCTAAGTAGCCAGGTTAGTATGACAGCCAAAACACCCTCAAATATACCTATAATGTGGAAAATTCCAACCCCATTACGGATCTTCTGTCACATACTGAAATGATTCTATGATTATGGGTAATTAGACTTGTGAATAGTCTGACATTATCAGTATCCTGAATAACTATGTTTTGAGTTCAATTTTAGCGGAGCTAATAGCACAGTCAGTTTTTGTCCTTATGGGTTACTTTCTTTTTGAATCCACTCCAGAAGACATAGTCCAAAGATTAAAAATCCTCTATCCAAAACATGCTGCCATCCGCAGCAGTCATAGAGACAGGGACATGTTGCACCCACTGTTACGTTCATTGGAGGGAATGAGCAGGGCCGATTCTAGCATTTATGCTGCCTGAGGTGAAAATTAAAATGCCCCCTCGACTAACACCTCCACCAATATCCCTAAGAATAACTAATGAGACAACTTATGTAACTTTTAGATGGGTGTAATATGTGTGCTTTATATTAGCAGTATGATTACTGAACCTCCTACAGTTCATAGGAACTTCAGTTAGAACACCATATCATAGGTAGAAATAGGGGAAGGACAATGTAAAATAAAAAAAATTACTCATTAATATGAATGTTACATGTTCTTTGCAACTGTTTGGACAAGTTCTGGATGGCAGGTGTGAATATGTGATAAAATAAGGCAAAGATCATCCTTTTACACCTTTCGGCGACCTTCACATGAACATGTGCTGGTCTTCGGGCACATAAAAGTGATGAGTGTAGGTGACAATACAATAGACGGCCCGGGCAGTCTGCTCATAATCTGCCTATGAAAACCATAGCTGTGTTGAGCCCAGTTATAAAGTTATCGAAACGTGTGTTATAGAAACAAAATTTTTAACTGTTTAAGTGACAGTTGTTAATGAGAGCTGCGTATGAAGATCTTAATGCCAACCGTAACTATAACCATGAATATCTGCATCTCTGGCTCAAAGAAACACCACTGCTCCTCCGTATATATAAGAAAAATAAAAAGAACATAAACGGTCAATAATTTATGTCCCATAGTGTAGACGTTTATATTTACCCCTGATACAGTGGGGCACATTTACTTAGAACAGTACAGTGTGTACTATGTGCAGTAATCTGTCTATAGTGCAGGATTTCTGGTGCACGTTCTTCATGAATCTGGTGCTCCCCGCACAGCTCTGACAGAGGGCATCGCTTTTTTTTGGTACACCTTTAACATGGGGCGTGTGACACAATTCTGTCTGACTTTGCATGATAAATGTGACGGTCCGAATGAGCACTGGAACGTCCCTTTCAATGACGAAGTGTTTTTCGAGTGAAAAATAGTACAGCCGCGACACAAAAGAGTTGCGTGCAACAGAAATGTGGCGCAGCCATCTCTGAAGTACCTGTGCAAGAAGTTTCTACCTAAAAGAAAGCTCAAATTTTGACAGAAAACTGGTGCAGAGCCCTTAGTAAATGTGCCCCAGTGTTTTATTTATTTCTTTTAATGCAGCTACACAACACTTGCAGCACTGCTACATCTCAGCATGTGCATGTGTATATTGCATATGTAATTAATGCAGACAGTGGGGCATATTTATCAGGACCTCTGCGCACCGCCAGTGGCGCAGAGGCCCTGAAATAATCGCAAATGCTAGCTTATTGCTAGCTTTTGCGATTATTTTTCACTATCCGCCACCTTCACGCCAGTGGGGCGTGAAGGGGGGGCGCGGCCGGCCGAGCGGGGGGCGCGGTCAGACTGGAGTGGGCCGGCGCGGGGCGTTACTGTCCCCGCGCCTGCGCACTCGCTGCCGGCGACTCGCTGGCAGCCCGATACATGAAGAGGCAGAAGCCTCATCATGAATCGGGCTGCGAATTTGCAGCGGCGGGGCTATCACGAGCGCCAGCGTATGATAAATATCCCCCAGTCTGTTTAAGACCACGAAAAAAAACTGTCTGCCAGTACACCAGGGAGAGGGAGCTATGTATGTATGTTGGGATGCAGGGACCTGCATGTTATGGACAGTTTAATACTCTAGCCCTCACATACCTTTAAGCACCTAGTACAGTGGTGGCAAACCTTTTAGAGACGGAGTGCCCAAACTACAACAAAGACCCACTTATTTATCGCAAGGTGCCAACACAGAAATCTAATTTGTGATTTATACTCCCTTCTCTGGCACAGTTTTCATTGATACCAGCACCCTGAGGACACCAATAAAGCGGAAAGTAGGAGAAATTTGGATGATCATTGTAGCTTCCCTCAAGGATCCCATAAACAAGAAGAATTGTCAGGGCAGGAGCAGAAGCTACAATGATAATCCAGATCTGTCCACACCTTCCCACCCCTACAGTAGTCCCAGGTAGAGCTGTCACTTTAAAATAGCTCCTTTTAAAATAGCTCCTTTAAAACAGTCTTGGCTGACTGGGACTGCAGAAAGATACCTGGAGTCCTCTCTGGTGATGGCCTGAGTGCCCACAGAAAGGGCTCTGAGTGCCACAGGTTAGCCATCACTGACCTAGTATAATGTCTCCAAAATTAGTCATGCAAGAAGGAAGGACTTCGGGGGAGGAGGCAAACAGTTTAATGAGGCAGGGGCTGATCTCTCTCTATCCTGCACGGAACTCATACTACATACTGTATCAGGCACTAGCTTCTCCTGCTCTGGGTTGGGCAGGGAAGAGATTAATCTTCCTAGCATTATCACCTCTGTGGTGACGCTCCCCTGCTCTCCAGCAAGGACTTCTTCTTGTGGCACGGCAGCACTGGCTATAGAAGCTCCGGCTGTGGGTCTGCCTGAGGTTACTGGGATGTGCAATGCCGCCCCCTGCAGGAGGCTGTCATCTGCCGCCTGACGCAAGATTTTCATCTTGCCTCATGGCAGATGCGGCCCTGGGAATGGGATACCCATATTGTAATATTTAAAGGAACAGTCCAGTCAAAGCTAATTCAATTAATAATGAAGGGAAGAGCAAGACTCATTTTCATTGCATTGCTAGAACCTTGATAGCATCTAGAGTCATGCTCCTCCTCCATCAAGGCCATGCACAAGGTATAATTCAATTAATCAGCTTTGACTGGAGTGTTCCTTTGATCTAAGGACAGCAACTTTAAGTAATGCTGGCATCACATAAACTGTTTAAAATCTATTAAGAAGCAACATTTTGTACACGTAGCCACTGACTTCTGTGACCTTAAAGGAAATCTACCACCAGGATGAGGTATTGTAAACCAAGCACGCTTACATGCCCTGTTTTTTTTAAATGGCTGTTAAAAATTATAGAAATTGACCTGAGGAGCTCTGAGATCCATTGGTGTTCATTGAGCCCAGAGCCCCTCAGGCTGATTTACATAATTTTGTAAGCCTTTTTTCTTAAAAACAAGGGCATGAGAAGCTAAAAGAAGACCAGATCCTGATAGAAGGGACACATACCAGCAGGTAAATGTTCTTGGTTTACAGTCCTTGATCCTAGTGGTAGATTTCTTTTAAATTTAGCCAGTTTATCACACTATATAGAAAATATGCAAAAGAGAAATATTGTACCCTCTCCTGGTCCTGTACAAATGCATTGCTAGGATGTGTCCTATATCCTAAATATGTCCATCTAGTCAAAAGAAATGGCCTCCAGAAGTTTATATGTGAATACGTTTAGAATGAACAAGGTGGCCCACATTTTCCCTTGAAGAGAATCTGTGAGCATAATTGGGCCTAATAAACCATTGCCAGTGTGTTGCCTTCCAAATTATGTTCCTTTCATGGCCCAGTGTGTTGAGATCGTCCAGAAAATCTCCTTTAAAGTGAGACTTAACTGATTGGATAATGTCACAGAGGCAGAGAGTTTAGCACTGAAGTCAAGCTCTCCTTATGTCAGAATGCACACTTTGCTGTGATTGAGATCATGCACTAAAGTTCAGAGCATCATCACATCCGCCCACACATGTCGCTCCCACATTAATGTGGTTGTCAGCCTTGCTTTATGTCCACTATTTTACTATGCTACCCCATTTTTTAAGAGATTACTATTACATATCTTTGTAACAAGGAGGTGTTATTTCTGGAGGTGGGTCGCAAATGGTTATACAAGACGTGTCACGTGTGTGGGTACTGCATGATTTTAGCCAGATGAAGCGCTAATAGCACCAAACGGTCACTTTTGTGTTCATCCTTTATGATGAAATAAAATAAGAAGTCAGTGTACTGTGCCCATGATTTTCTCACAAACGGTCTAACATTGGGGCAATGTTTGGTCAATTTATGCAGTTTCCTTAAATCCATGTCATTTATCATGTCTTGGTTAAATCTGAAGGACACATATCTTCATGACCATACTCACTGTATAAATATGTCAAGGCACATACCCATATGGACTTGTTTGATGTATTCAATAACAGACACTTTGTTGTCATTCCAAAACCCCTGAAGTGTGGAGGGATCTGGATATTTACAGCATGACACTTCAAGAGTGATTTCAACACATTGATTGTAGATGTAGTTGTAATCTTGCATGCCACCTGGAATATGTAACCACAGATATAAGCATAGAAACATCATGCTCATAACTCAGCAAACATCACCCCTCCCAGTTTCATTATTATCAAGAGAACCTTCAACCACAAAGGGGATCCAACAAGTTTTTAGAACTTTTTAAACCTATTAAAGTGTTTTTTTCTGCATTGCAGATTATGTATGAACATTCTACATCAATATCTGTGTTAATCCACATTCTATTGATTTGAAGGGCAAGTTTCCACCATAATGAAAGTGGCCATATAAGTAAGCAACCTGTAAATCCATTAACCTGAGCTATGTCAATAAAACAGACAATAAAAGCTTACACAATAAAGAAGCTGTATTAAAACTTAATTTACCGTTTGTAAAACTATTTGATGACACTGCAATCATCAAATATATAGTTTTTTTGGGGTTCTCCAGAAGTGTATCTGTATTTTGACCATGGGCCAAAGTGGACTAAGGATGCCAGCTCTAAGGACCCAGTGAGCCACCCATCATAGATGCACTGAAGGAGGCCAGTGCTTAAAACGGATCAATAAAATCACAGTGGGAGAAAAACTTAACTGTCAGGTGTTACAGAGGATATATCCTTAAAGCACAACTGTCAAGTTTTTTTTTCCACACCTCAATAACTCTTGGGATGAGAAACAACATTGCCTAATATCTTTGTTACCTATATCCAGCAGTTTCTTTAATATCCTTCTCAGTTTAGCTCAGTCCTGAAGTAGCTGCTTCCCTTGCCTGTGCTGACAAGCCCTGTGAATCCGTCCTGTAAACAATTCTACAAAATCTTAGGAAGCACAGATGCGGAGGGTCTACTGCTGCTGCTCCCTGCTCACAGAGGAGGAATAAAGTAGTGATGGGAATTACGGCTGTTCTTAGTGAGCAGGATCATTAGGCCCCACTCTTTTAGAAGAGATGGCTCTTGAACAGCTCCCTTTAAAATATATAATAGGGAGCCGCAGGCCAGTCAAACACCCCACACCACTCCACTTTTAACCCGATTGTATCGGGTTAAAGAGGGTGTGGTGGGTCAGTTAATACTCCATTGGCTCACTGGGAGGCTCATTCGCGAACTACACATCATTAGAAGGAAGGGGAGGTCATATGACAGTGCTCTGTGTTTGTGTGTATCAGAGTTTAAAGGGGTATTCCGGGAATATGAACGTCTGACACGAAAACCTATAATTCTATAAATAAATGAATATAACAAAGCTCAATGTCATTAGTCACCAAATGGAGCTTTTTATTTTATGATTTACAAAATTTATGGTCTCTCTAAAGTTATCACCAAGATGGCCGCCTCTGGAAACTACAAGTTCCATGATCCTTTAGTTCTCAGTAACTCCTCCTCCCTCCTATACTCTGCTGCTTGTAACAATCTAACACACTTTCTTGCTCTGTTACCATAGTAATGATATGCAACTGCCATCCCTGCACATCACCATACCACTGGCCATAGTGGATGAACTGCAACCAACCCACTACAGCCAAACTTAGTGGTGATCACATGACCTGCTCAGGCAGGTGCAGGACATGTGATGCGGACATGTGACCAGCGGCCATCTTCTGTTCTGTGGCTGCTCCGAGAGGAGGAAATCACAGGACTGATTAAAGGGCCAGTAGCATTTTAATTCTTCATTACAGTGTATGTCCACAGCATTTTCTGCAACATTTTAAATAACAATTACATATTAACTTATATTTTGAGTATCCATTTGTATAAGAATTATGCTGATTTCTGGAATACCCCTTTAATGAGAGAACACAAGGTACAATGGGATCTTTGGGCAAAGTAAATTGGACACAGCTTTAGGGCAAATACAGGAAGATATTGGTCTCTGCCCACTTTACCTCTGGTGGAGAAAGATTCTTGTCAAACAGAACAGAAAATGCCATTATTTTGGAAAGAAAAGGGCAAATCAGCACATTGTTTTTAAATGGGGAATCACATGTATGAATTTAGTAAAAACATTATAACTTTATGTTATAAATATCATGTCAACCCTCCCTAAAACTACTTTTTCAGTACAGGTCACACATAAACAGTTTTTGAAAAAAATTAAAGACATTTTCAGATTCAGATTTCAGAGTAGTGCAAATATCTATACAATGTAAGAAATTAAATATGCTACCTTTAGAATGCACACACTTTTAGTAACTTACACAAACTTTAGAGCATATAATGTTGTATAACAGAAAGTTCTCACCTTTGACTTTGTACCACACAGCTCCATTTGTGATACCATTAGTAAAGCCAGAAAAGCCAGGACAAGAATTGCTGCTGTACATTTGCAAATTATTTTCAGAATATTTTTGAGCTAGGTACATCAACACATCATTATCTGGTGGTACTGTTTAGAAGAGATGTGGAGATAAGTCAAACACATTAGAAATAAGACATATTCAGTGAGGCGCACCATCTCTCTAACCTTCCAGAGAGTATATTTCACTCCGGCAAGACTGTGGATGCGCATCTTATTCACTTAATGTGGAACTGCCCTAGGCTCTGTAGCTATTGGGAGGAAGTCCTCAGCCTAATTGATAGGGTTTATTCCACAAATTTTCCAAGAATATCTCTGGAGTGCATTTCCGGGTGTGTTGTTTTCCTTAATGTACTGGAGGGTCCCAGGCTTGCCATTTTGTGTCTACTATATTTAACTATAAAAATTTCTCGCCTTTCACTGTAAGGACGTTAACCCTCCATGTGAGTTTGAATTTATTGTAAGAGTTAGCGTATCCTTACGATTGGCAAAAATTTTTAGCAAAAAAGAAACACGCTTAAAAAATTTGAGACGATGTGGGCCCATGGCTCGAAACCCCGGGCTTGTCATCTTTGTCTTTAATCAGAGAAAGAATGTTTGGTAGAATCTCTAGTTGAACAGCTTATGTGCCATGTTGGGACGTGACGTCTTAATAATGTGACCATCTTCATTCTATATTTTAACTGTCCACATTCACACGACCGTGTGGGGGACGTATGTACAGCCACAATGGGTGCACAGCAATGGGCACACGTAGCGATACGGTGCCACATACGTGTGGCACTGTACTGCTCCGTACACGGGGAAAAGATAGGTCATATCCTATTTTTCCCCATGTGCACGGCCCGTACACCATGCATTTCTATGGAGAGGGGATGGGTCGCTCTTCCTCCTCTACATCGCGCTGGACGTATGCCCGCCCAGCTACGGCCTGGCAAGCATACGTTGGTGTGAATCTAGCCTCAGTCTGTATTTAGCACTCTGTAAAAGCTTTGCTCAAACCTGATACACGCTTGGGGTGGGTGATAGATTGGATTGCTTTGTACTGTTCTGTTTTTTCTTTTATATGAAAAACTTTAATAAAAGTATATTTAATCACTAAGAAGTAAAACATATCTCTTATTTACTACCTTTTTAATTTATCTAATATCTAGATATATAATGTGGGCTGCCTTCTTCAATACCATAACACGAAATTTTGAAGAAAAAAAAAACTGTCAAAAGTTTATTTTCTAGTGATCTCCCGGGCAGTACAGACAGGGATGCAAGAAAGTCAGTGTTATCCTAAAGGAGGTGTATCAACTACTTAAAAGTAACCTGTCACCAGAGAGTTCCCCCCTAGCTCACAAACACAACCTTCTTCTGTAATATGTATGTCCCCTGTAGGTCTTTTTAGCATATTTCTAGGTAGCAGCATGAATAAAAAAATATCTTTTATCTACCCCCCACCCCCGCCTCCTGCAGTCAGTTTGCTCTGTCCACGCCATACATCTGGCATGGACTGCAAGTGCTTGGAGTGGTATTCTACGGGAGTGCTAGAGATTCCCCTGCTATCTGTGCTTGGCCTGGCCCTGCTATTTCTTCACTCTTCTTCTGCTCTCCATGGCTAACACAGTACAAATCTACACTACTGCCAATTTACAACACTACCATGCAATTAAATAGATCACTCATTCTTGTGATCAGTGGGGGTGCAACTATGCAATCTTTTCCCCTTTTGAAATATATGGCCACCAACAGTTAATGTGAATTAGCAATGAAAAGTTTCCACTCCCTTGGCTAGTATGCACTTATTCACATATAGACTGCCATGGGCCATATACTTTTCTGAATGGGAGGGTAGATTTAAAAACTTGGTAAGTTTGGTAACTAATGGACCTCCGTATAGTCACTGGAAAGACTTTCATCTGTTCTGTGTGTTCTACTGCTTCTGGCTCACAATAACTGAAGAAAAAAACTGAAGACGTACTGGAGAGGTGAACTGCATATAACAAGTCTTCTAGAGCGTGGTGAATGGGTCATATTTGATCTCAACAGTCTCAACAGACTCTAGAGATTTAGATGGGTTTGATGACATCAGAAAAATGATCCTATGACCTCCCATTGAGAAGTTAGAACTCATTCAAGGTCCTCCATCTGATTGAAGGTTGGATGTTCTTTACACCTACACCTAATATAAGCATGTCACCCATTCTGCCCATGGTCTTTGCCTGGGGTTATTATTTACCATCACATCAAGAGCAGAAAGGATCTTCAAGTGTGAAGTAACCATTTTCCCCATTAGTTCAGAACAAGGTAACTTAATTACTTTTATTTTTTAGTACTCAGCGTGTAATAGATGTGTAAAGCACTACGGAATCATATGGCGCTATATAAATGAGGATTATTATTAATCTACACTTTGTAAAATGTATATATATATATTGTATAGATTGTTTTCTCCAGTGTGCCCTGAAGACAAATAAATGTAAACTTAACCCCTTAGTATATCCGCCACGGAGCGCAGTGACTTAGCGCTCAGCGGCGGATATATCCGCCACTGAGCTGATGCCGGCTCGGCTCAGGATCGGAGCCGAACCGGCATCGTGAAACACGGGGTGCCGGCTGTAACATATAGCCGGCACCCCAGAGTAACCCACTCCGATCGCGGGTGTGTAACCCGTTAAATGGTGCGGTCAGCGTGACCATGGCATCTAACATGCCTCTGGGGTGTCTCTCCCACGCTGATCGCTGCTATATAAGTGCTGGGATCCGATCTGGTCCCCAGCACTGCCTGCTGGCACTGCTAGTAAGATGGCGTCTGTGACGTCATCTTACTGGCACAGTGCCAGCCTATGCAAGTGCATAGGCTGACACTTATAATACCCTGCAATACATGTATTTTCATAGAATATTATACAGCACATTTATTTGATCTTACCAGTATATGAGTTATCATATGAGTAGCTGGCAACCATAGCACCACCATGGAAGTTAGCAGAGAGTACAAAAGTTTCACTTTTAATCCAACCCATAACTGCTTGTGTTTCTGGCTGGACTGGATCTTTATTCTCCTCAAATGCATCAGGAAAGTTCCTGTTCAGATCGTAGCCGTTTTTATTGAACCTAGAAATTAAAAAATGTTCTAAAGTTCATTGAATATAGTACAAGTGATAGCAATGGAATTCTATAGAAAGAAAAAAGTAGAGAAACATTTTGTATGATGAATAATGGCCCCATCTTCTTCCAGCTCTGTGCGCTGGATTGTACAGGACTTGAACAGTTATGTAAAGGGCATCAATAAAAACTAGTCAAAAACCACTTTTTTAAATGATGATCTCACAATTTATCATAATGGATAAATTATTATGGATTTGGGTCAATGTAAGATTGTATACTGCTGAAAGTCACATATGTTACAAATTTTACATGGTCAAGAGTGAAGCCACAAAATTGCTATTATTGCTAAGATTTGTAGCTGGCTAAGGGTGGTTTCACATTGGCGTTTTTTTCACATCAGTGATTTTTTTACTGAACCCAATTTGGCTTATGGACACATACAGATTGGTTTTCTCTTCCTGGCTTCAGTGATTTTTCACAGATGCCTTAGTGACCCATTCTTTTCAGTTGGCTTTTTTACACTTCAGTTTGAAAAGTCTCTGAAGCCAGGAAGCGAAGACCAATAAGTATGTGTCCATAAGCCAAAATGGGTTCAATGAAAAATCACTGATGTGAAAAAAACCTCTAATGTGAAACTACCCTAAGGCCCAGGACACAGGGGGTGAAAATGTTATGGAATGCCTGCAACTGCCGAGCCACAATACTCAGGGCAGGTCCTATTCTTGTTTACAGCTCGAGCAGTCTCTTGTCCTGTCATAAGTGGACCTCACATGCCAATGACACATGGGCTGTAAACAACCTTTATGTTGTTTCTGGCCCTTGATATGTAAATGTTTGTGTAAGTGAGCCAAAAGGCTGGTTCAAAATTGTTACATTAGTTGAAAACAGATTTTTTTTCCATTATTATTTAGTCAGTTTTCTTTCAGATTTTGTTTGAAGGGCCAATTTAATGAATAAGTTGAATGAGCCAGTCTAGTGCACGAACACTATGAATGCTTAGATTTCTCTGCACATACAAAGGGTCAAAGTGGTTTGTTGATTTCAACCGTAGCACTGTGGGGACATGCCCTGCTAGCAAAAACTAGCAGTTTTCACAGATAAAGTTCATAAAGTTTGTAGTGAAGCCTATAAATCAACTTCTTGATGGGCTGGAGAGGCCTGAATATGGCAGCTATTTGGAAGCGTTATATTTGTAAAAACTGTAACATTTATTGGTTCTTTATTACAGGGGTAGTCACAAGTTTTATTGGTTGTCATAGAGGAGTAAGATCTGGGCTTTGCTATTTTTGCCATTCACAAAGAAAATGCATGGAACAGTCGGATGCCTCCTCTATCAATTGGTGCATGTTATACACATTAGAACATGTTATACACTTGATATCAAAGAGGAAGAATAATTGAGCTTTGCGACATTCAAAGATCTATGATTTGGAGCTAGATTTTTATATGAAAAGACAATAAAATCTAACATCTTCCTAGGGAACAAAGAGAGAATCCTACTCTCACATTAATACTCCCACACAGTACTATACACCCTCCTGTGTACACATTCATACAGGGAGATCAGTCTATCACTCTGTGTATGGACAGGATAATCAGGAATTCTACTTTTTCGCCTATAAATCCTGTAAACAAATAATTAATAATGGCAATATGATGTATTTGGTCCTGCAACAAATGTACATAAATAAGAAATGAATTGAGCAACTCAAATGGCTACTTGCCTTCCATTAACACTATCACAGTCATTTGGCGATGAAGCTGCAAAGCCATCTGGGTTCATTGAAGGCAGAAGATGTATTCTGGTATTAGTAACCAACTGAGTTACTGTGGCATTGCTTTGATAATTTGTCAGCAGATACTCAATCAAATGGAGCAGGATTTCTCTCCCCACTGCCTATATATAATAAAACAAGGACAAATACTGCTTATAAAGTCATAATGTGCAACATTCTGGAGTAAGACACAATTAATGGATGAAAATATGAGTGGATAATTTTGTAAAAGGGAATGTAAGGGTCAAATGTTAGGTTTTACAATAAGTGCTGGCATTACCCATTAGCTTACAATTGTGCCACACCACCCTGTGCTGTGGAGAGAACCTGTGTTATCTTCTCCTATGAGAGAGGGCTACATGGAGACAGTCTTATGTTACATCAGATGTATTATCCAGCATCAGATACTATGATAAATCTGATGCAGTGTAAGACTGTCTGTCTGACTCTACATGGTTCTAGCCATGTAGTAAGCTTGGTTATGGTCCTGTATTAATATAGTAAGTTTGGTTCTGTTGCTGTTTCTATGTAGTAAGCTTGGTTCTGTGAACATGTCTATGGAGTTATTTGGGTTATGGCAACATATTCATGTAGTAAGCTATTTTCTGGCCCTGTAGCCATTTATGAATTTTAGCTCAAGTCCTGAATCTATATAGTATGTATGGTTCTGGTCCTCTATATATGTAGTAAGCTTGGTTCTGATAACGTATCTATGTAGTAAATTTGGTTTTAGTACTGTATGTACTAATCTTGGTACTGGTTCTTTATCTATGTAGTTGTCTTGGTTCCAGACCTGTATGTATAAATCTGTGTATCTGTATCTGTGTATATAGGAGCATTCCTGGCATGACAGCTGCAGTGGTTGAATGCCCTATTGTAGGAAGTGTCATCTGAGAGACTGGTATTGATCTTGAGTTATGTAAGCAATGAAGTGTGACAGGGGGTGTTACAGAAGGTGTTGGCACAGGCTTGAACTGGCCCACAGGTGGACAGGTGAATCCACTGGTGTGTCCCTGAACTTAGTGGGCCCTCGAACTTGGTGAGCCCCCACACCCTGCATTAGTTATGAAAAGCAGTCATAGTGCCTCAATGCATACATGATTTAAACTCCCCTATAATAAAATGGGTAGATTATCTAGCAAACACCCCAGGTCATTTTTATACATACTGTAGCTGCACTAGATCAGAGGTCCCCAACCGCCGGTCCGCGGACCAGGACCGGGCCGTTGGAGTTTATCAGCCGGTCCGCGCAGGGGCGGCACCGGCCAGCACTGAGCTCCCGCACCGGACGGGACCACGTTGCAGCCCTCCGTCCGGCACCTTGCTCCCCGACGCTGCCAGCACCTTGCGCCCACCCCCCCCCCCGATGCCGCCGGCACCTTCCCACGGCCCCCAGACCCTGCCGGCACCGAGCTCTCCCCCCTCCAGGCTCTCGGCTCCCTGCTCCCAGGGGCGCACCTGCCATGAGGCGAGTTGAGTATCTCACCTCAGGCGGCGCGCCTCCTGCTGGATGAGGGCGCAGCACCGGGCTCCAGCCCGCCGGCGGACACATACTCTCGCCCGCCGCCACATGCTCCGGCTAGCACAACCCCCTGCCAGCACATGAACCTGTCCCGCGGCTGGCATATCCACATGCCCGCGGGCTGGCATATCCCCCCGCAAGCCGGCACTTCCCCATGACAGGCGCCCGGTACTTCCCCCAGCTCGCGCCGACACATGTACCCTTGTGCCTGCCGGCACATTTACCCTCCCGCACTGCTGCGCGGCACTTCCACATGACCGCCGGCGGCACATCCGCCTGCTTGCCGGCCGGCACCTGTGAACTCCCGGAACATCCCCTTGACTGCAGCCCCACCTGTCCTCTCCGGGTTCCCCCACTCCCTGCATACTACCCTAAGCTACCGGCTCCGGCTTCCCCCCCCCCCCTCCGTTCTGCCGCCCCCCGGCTCCGGTAACACCCCCCCCCCAGGCTCCAGACAGCCCCCCTAGGCTCCGGTTCCCCCAGGCTTCAGCCCCCCGCCGGAGGACAAGGCAGAACCTGCCAGGACCGTAAAAGAAGAAAAGAGTACGGTAAGGTAACTTCTATGTATGTATGTATGTATAGGTATGTATAGATGTGTGTGTATACATATATGTGTATGTATAAGTATGTATAGATGTGTGTGTATACATATATGTGTATGTATAGATGTGTGTGTGTATACATATATGTGTATGTATAAGTATGTATAGATATGTGTATACATATATGTGTATGTATAAGTATGTATAGATGTGTGTATACATATATGTGTATGTATAAGTATGTATAGATGTGTGTATACATATATGTGTATCTATAAGTATGTATAGATGTGTGTGTGTGTGTATGTATGTGTGTGTGTATGTGTGTGTGTATATGCTGTATCTACTGTTTGTTTATGTGTATATATGCTGTATGTATATGCAGCATTTGTGATATTTATCAGGGCTTCTATTTTGTACTACATGGGAGTATTCGGTATGCATTTTATACTACTTGGCAGTACGTTGTATCTATTTTAGAATACTTGGTGGCATGCTGTGTGCATTTTATACTACTTGGTGGCACGCTGGATGCATTTTATACTACATGGCGGTATTCTGTATGCATTTTATACTACATGGTGATACGCTGTATGCATTTTATACTACATGGTGATACGCTGTATGCATTTTATACTACATGGCGATACGCTGTATGCATTTTATACTACATGGCGACACGCTGTATGCATTTTGCATTGCTTTATTTTTACACCAAACCAATCTGATGGATCTGGTCTGGACACTCCCTGATATCTTATATTATAAGCTCCACCCCTCCATAACCCCACCCCATATGACCAAAGCCCCGCCCCCATCCCCACCGGGCCATGGAAAACTGGTCTAGCTTAAAGCCGGTCCCTGATGCAAAAAAGGTTGGGGACCTCTGCACTAGATGACTGAGATGACATACATATAAATATAATTTCTCGCCAACCAGCATCCTTCTTCTATGGGCCTTCTCAATTACGCTGAGTTAAAGCACATAGCAGAATACCTACATAGCATCTACTACCTGAGGTCAGCTACTTTTTGGTCTTGTGTTCTAATTCACAGGGCCCAAGGTCAATGTAAATGCCAGTCATGTTACTAACAGAGCTCCTAGAACAAACAGCCCAAGCCAACGGTTAGAGAGCAAGCTATGTTTTAGGAATTTGCTAATGAATATCAGGTAATATTTGCATATAGCTGAAACACTTGACTTGACTAAAAGTTTCTTTACATTTTTCCAGGTGGAAGACACAATTGTCTTGTATTCCTTCCATGAGCTTTGGTCATTGTTATTATTATTTATTTATAAATCACCATTATTTCCATGGTGCTGTACAATCAATAAGGGGTTCACATACATTACATGAAGACGAGAACCAATGTAAATACAAATACAAAAACTGAAAAAGATCTGAAACAAGAAGACCAAGTGTTATATTTATACTGCAACTGGTAGAGTAGGGATTTATTTATGATATTTACATTGAAAGTTGTACAATGTGTTCTACCATCTGTCCACAAGATGTCAATGTTTCTAGATGGTAGCTGAGATACTCTACGCTTGTGGTTTGTGTAAATACTACTGTTGCTGAGGTAAGGTTATATAATACTACTATTTCCATAATAATATAAAGTGATGTTTTGACCCTTCACACCATTAGAACAAACCCAATTAAACTATATATGGCATAAAGGGAAATTATCATGTTTATTAGAATTCACAAGGAAAATGAATTATTTATGATAAAATAGGCAATGTATTACTTTTCCTATTACACATAACAATAGAATAAATAAAATAGGCAATGTATTACTTTTCCTCTTACAACAATAGAAACTGCAGACAGTTATTTGGGATCTCCTACATACCTCATTCCCATGCATATTGGCAACATATTTAAATTCAGGAATTCCAACTGTATGTTTCGTTGGGTATTTTCCCACAACAAAAACCCAAAGGTCTCGACCTAAAGAAAAATGACAGAAAATGCATTAAAATGGGAAATATGGTACATCCTCTCTTTTGTGTTAAATCTTGCCCATTTACCTATTTAAAAATATCCTCCTAAGAGATATACAAATGAGCTGAGAGAAGTCACACCTTGCCTGTAAATAACCGAGGCTGAAAGAGGAGTTACTTGGGTTCTATAGTACTTAGTATCATACTTTCTACATAATATAAAGATATAATTCACATCTTTTAAAACCAATAAATGTTCTGTGGGAATGTGAGCTGCAAAGAAAAATCCAACTCTTGCATTTTACTTAAATTGCCTGTTTCTCTGGCTCTGTAGTTTGCAGAACCACAAGCTTGAAGCAATTTGAAAGATGAAAATCTTCTTCTTAATATAATACCAACATCAAGGTCTTATCCTATAATACACATCTATATAGGGCAGGGATGCTACAGAGATCCCCCTCTCTGCATGTAGTAGCCATCTTCTGCTAGTATACTAAATTCCATCCACCTTAAAGGCGTATTCCCATCTGGACATTTACATTTAATTTAATTCATTTGCCATATATAAACATTTCTTCAATTGGATGTTATAAAAAAAATGTTCCTGTGTGAAGATAATTTCTCATAAATATAGCCATGTTGCCCCTTAGAAACAAGATGGCTTCCTCGGATGCAACCACCTCACATTTTGGCAGCAATGGCCAGACATTCGCTATATAGTCCTGCCTCACCACCTTGACTTAGCATTCATTACCACAGGACAGCTGTGTTTCTTTTGTTTCTTTGTGCAATCACCCCAGCAGAGGTGGCCGTATCCAAGGAGTTAGCCTTGGACCATATGACTACATTTTTGAGAAATTATCTTCACACAGGTAAATATTGAAGAAATGTTTATATATGACAAATTAATGAAACTGAATGTGAGTACCCAGGTGTGAATACCCCTTCAAATATATTTTTGCCTTAAATTGTTTTAAAGTGTAAAGTTTAAATTATGTTGAGGTTTTCACCCTATAGACAAGACAGACCAGATTACATTAAAAGATAACACCTCAATAGGAAAAACAACATCATTGTATGCACTACCGAAAACAGATAATACATACCTCTCATCTTTTGTGGAGGTGAAAGAGGGACAGTAGATGTGGCCCCTTTTTTTTACCCATTTTGCCTTGCCCCTAACTTGGCCTACAATATAATTTTCCTGTTTGTGTTCCCCTCACAGATCCCTGACACATTGTGGCCCCCTCGCATCCTTCATATTATGGACCCCAGCTCTCTCTGATTTGCCCCCCCCCCTTCACTCATTAAATAAAAGATTACAGTAAAAGATAACACCTCTATAAAAAAACAATAGCATTACATCCACTACTGACAACAGGAGTAACAGATTATATACTCCCCCTACCAGCACATACCCTCCTCTGTCTTACACAGCTATTTTGAACACCCTTTCCCAGGAAGCACTGCAGTACGACTCCCTACATCATCAAGCTCTCACAAAGGACCTTATATGAAAGAAAAAAATCAAAACAAAACAGCAAGGTTTTTATTTTCCTACTCGTAAGGAAACTGCAAAACAAAATCTGTTTTATCCTGCATGAACATGTGATGTCATTGTCAAAATTGTAAATTCCAAATAGGACCTTCATGTTTTAATTCTTGAGATGCTTAGTTTAAGGGGTGCGGTTATAAAAATGGGTGATTTGTGGAGGGTTTCTAATAACTAGAATTTTTAAAACCCCTTAAAGATTAATTGACTTCTTAAATAATTGAATCTAAAATGTCCTAAAAAATTTGGAAAATCGCTGTTCGAACTGTAAACCTCCTAACATCCTAGTAAAATAAGATCATTTTTTAAATGTTATTTTTTGCTATGTCAATACAAAGCAGACATATGGTTAAGGTTAGTTTGCAACCAATTTGGGAGGTTAAACTAACTCTATGATAGCATTTAGAAATCATAATATCAAAAAATTCACCAAAATTAAATTTTTTATAAATACCAGGGCAAAAAAATTCAACCAAAATATAGCATCAATGTGGAGTATAAAATGTTATGAAAAAAACTGTCTAAGAAAAGCTCGATACGTTGAAGCGTTCATCGTGGCACATGGCAGATTTGAAAAATCTGTCCTAAAGGTGAAAATGTGTCCTTAAGGGGTTAAACTAGTCCGACAAAGTACTGTAAAATGAAAGCCTGCTAGAATGAAAACAAATAAAATAAAGAAAATGTACATCCACATATACCCCATGATAGAGCTGAAAAGAGAATAATAGACAGCAGACAAAGCTGTGAACTCACTGACAATGCTGGAAATGTCCAGTCCTGTGCTGTTTAACTGGTTTATCAAGACAAAACAACCCGATTGACTATACACAAAGACATAGCTACCAAACAAACAGTTTATATCATATATGGCTACATATTGTTTTCATTTAAAGTGAAGTCATCTAGAAAACATATTTTATAGATTTATTTGGATTACATATCCAGCCAAGACTTGTTTTCTGAATATTAAAATCACTGAACATTAACTTTTTGCTCTAGGTGTCAATGAGCAATATAAATTGTGCTCAATATATCTTGGGCTACCAGAAATACATTTTTAATTGTAATCTTCAAGCTCATAATGAAAATATCACAAATCAATTAGAAGTTTAAAGCATCTAAGGACCTTCAACAAATATTACAGGGAATAACCATCACTCTTTGTTCCTAAAACAACATTTAGTCAATGGCCCAGATTTATTAAAAGTGAGACAAACTGCACTTAGTCTTCCTCACAAATGTGCAGATTATTGAATACTGGTGCACAGTCTTCAATTATCTGGCGCACCCTGGACTGCTATGGAAGTGTGCACTATCTTTTTTCAGGTGTATCTTCAACATACAGGGAGGATTTATTAACGCACTTGAGCCACAAATCTGGTGGTTTGGTGCCAAAAACATTAAAATGCCTGGCACTACAGTTATCAAGGCTTTTAGACCTTTTTTTGACAGTTTCCTGACTTGTCCGATTAAGGGGGCGTGACCTCTGTGGGATGGGCCTGACCTTGTGAGAAAGGGCGTGGATCGCGGGAATTCGCTCATGCGCCCAAAATTCTGCCGTACGGTTAAGACCAACTAAAAGTAGGTCTAGAGTAGGAACCGACAGTCTTACACTGCACCCGAATTCATCATCACAGTGATAAATCTGGCGCAGCAAAGGACTAGTGTTTTCCAGCTAGAAATTGGCGGAACCTGAGACATATTGTTAAATTCCCTCCACAAAGTGCGACACAATTCTGTTGAGTTGCTGTATTAAATGTGTCACAAACTCTGACTAACTACTAACACGTCCCTTTAGATGCACATTTTTCTGTCTTGTTGGACAAAGTGCAGCTGCGACAAAGCTAGCCAAACACTTCTTAAATGCATGTCCAAAGACGTTCTTTTCTGGGTAAAGTATGACAGAAAACTGTCGCAACCAGAATAATAGATCTGGCCCAATGAGTATATCCTTTTCTGTCATGACCAAGTATTTTTGTGCTTTCCAGACAATTGTTAGATATCATATCTATTACATGTTAGCTTTTATCTGCCTGATACATAGTGAAATGCTTCTGTTTCTTGACTCCAATAAATAATGAGGCACATTTACTAAGGGCTGTGTGCCAGTTTTCTGTTGGACTTTGCACATTCTTTGTAGTACAAACTGCTTGCAACAGGTATTTAAGAAGTGCCTGCGCCGCCACATTTGTGTTTCACTTGACCCTTTTGTGGCGCAGCTGCACAAGGCATCATGCAACACAAATTTGGGGGCGTTCCGGGGCTCAGTCGGACCGTGCGCCAGATTTATCATTCAAAGTCTGGCAGAATTGTTTTGTACGCCCCATGTTAAAGGTGCACCAAAAAAAGGGGTGCACTCTGTCGGAGCTGTGCAGGTGGCACCAGATTCATGAAGAATGTGCGCCAGAAATTGGGAATCTGGAGCCCTCTGCACTCTACACAGGCAAACTGCATTTGCACTGTTAGTAAATGTGAGCCCATATATTTGGAACTGAGTCCAGCATAACTGGATTTTTCTCTCTAGCCCCCACCATTCCAGTATTGCAGTGACCAATATAGTGCATAGTATCTCAGCTATCATTTGAACAGGCGGGGGTTGAAGCAGTCAGTCTGCAACTTCCTGCCTGACAGTATAGGGCTGCATTTGAATATTGGGTGCCAAAAATAACTTAGAACTTATCGCTCAGGAATGGTGGGGTCTACAGAAAAATGTAACCAGTTTAACCAGTTGAGCAGCACTGGTTCTATGAAAGAAGGCAGAAACCACTACTAAGCTGTTTTTAATTTTTTTTTAGCTTTTTTTAGCTTTTACAGAAAGTGATAGTTCGTCCTGCTTTTCGAGTTATCTTATCGTATAGGCTGTTCTTTGTATCCCAAAAATAGTAATTGGTGACCTCATCTTTGTTTTGTGAAGAACTCATTGGAATAAACTTTACTATTTAGCTTGTGTGTTAGTTTAAAGGGGGAAGTAGCTACATTATTTACTTTGTATGCAATACAAACATGGCTTGGAGAAAAATTGTAATCCCCAGGATGCCCTGTTTTCCAAGGGGGAAACCATATATCCTGGTCATATGGCTCTTTGTCATGCAAGTTGCCAATAGTTTTCACAGTAATATTATATTTAAAATGTTAAAATCGCAATGTCCTACCAAAATCAAGATGAATGAATTAAAGCAAAACAACTAATATGCTTAAAGGTAAAAATAAAATCTGCTGCAAATTTTCTAAAGGCAATCCACTGATCCTGCTGTTTTCCCAGTCCTTCTTTCAGATTGACTTGTGTATTGATGTTATGTATATACCCTGTTTCCCCTAAAATAGGACATCCCCCAAAAATAAGACCTAGTACAATTTTGTTCAAGCTTAGAAATATAAGGCCTCCCCTGAAAATAAGACCTAGCGGCAATCATTGCAGCAGCTTCCCCCCCATATCGTACCTTAATATTAGTAGCTCATTTAGATGCTGCAAGAGGTTGTGACATGGTGGAAGAATTTGTGGGATAAAATCTATTGGGCTGCAAATGTGATACCAGCAGCTACCCAGACTGAAGTGCTGACAAGAAGGGGATCATTTAAGGAAAGTGCTATTGCTAAACATGAGAGATTGGGGCCAATGATTCCAATAGAAATGGAGTCACAAGAAATTCGGCATTAAATAAGTTTGGAGAGTTATAAGGATGTTAGAGAAGTTTAATTTTTGTTCAACAATAAATGTGAATTATTTTTCATGGAAATATAACACATCCCCTGAAAATAAGACCTAGTGCCTTTTTAGGAGCAAAAATTAATATAAGACACTGTCTTATTTAAGGGGAAACAGGGTAGGTAGGTATGTGACCCCTGATTCTCTGCAGCAGTCAAAGGTCACCCTTCTGTAAACAAAGACTTGGAGGACATTACAAGTAAAAAAAGTATTACATGATTTCCACATTTTTTAAAATATTTTTTAGAAAATGAAATAAGGATCTAAGGCCCCTTTCACACGAACTTATGATTTATACTGTATTTGTCTGCTGTATAAATCTGTATATATACATGAAGTTTTTTTTACACGTTTGTGCACATAAGGCACTGCATCTGTACTGTATCCATATAAAATTTGGGCTGGCAAATGATGGCTGACTGATGGATGGCTACTATTAGCTGGCTAACATACGGCAGCATACAATGCACAACCATAGGCAGCACGCATGCAACACATATTTTAACCCCTTCCCGACATTTGACGTAATAGTACTGCATCGCGGGAGGTGCGTTCCCGCAAAATGCAGTACTATTACGTCAAGCTTCTGGCCCCGCCTCCTGAACGGAGCCGGGGCCAGAAGCTGCGGGTGTCGGCTATATGTTATAGCTGACACCCGCCTCTAACACCCGCGATCGGAGGTTTCTCCGATCGCGGGTGTTAACCCCTAACACGCTGCGGTCGCGCTGACCGCGGTGTGTTAGAGGCATTTAAAGTTATTTAAATGTGAATCTTACCGGGGGGGTCCGCTCCTCCGATCGCAGCCCCGGGACTGCCGGTGCCCGGGGCTGCGCTATCCTCCTTTCGGTGCCGGGTCCCTGCCTCCTGGCAGGACCCGGCTGTAAGACACTGGGCATGCGCAGCATGCTCAGTGTCTTACATTACACAGTGCAATACATCTGTATTGCACTGTGTAACCTGTAAAATAGCTTGAACAAGTGATCAGAAGATCACTTGTTCAAGCTAAGATGTCAGTAAATGTAAAAAAAGTAAAAATAAATAAATAAAGGTTTTTTACAGTAAAAATAAATAATAAAAGAAAGTGAAAGTCCCCCCAAACACCACATTTCCCTTTACACAAGTAATAAAGTATAAAAAACACTAAATCACGAAAAAACCCCACTTATTTGGTATCGCCGCGTCCGTAACAATCTGTACAATAAATCCTAATCATAATTGGACCCGCTCGGTGAACGTGGTAAAAAAAAAAAACCAAAAACTTGCCAAAAATTAAAACTTTTTATCAAATTGCTTTACAAAAAATGTTCTAAAAAGTGATCCGAAAAAGTTACAAGCACCAAAATGATACCAATAAAAAGAGCAACTTGTCACGCAAAAAATAAGCTTACAACCAGCTCCGTAAACCAAAAAATACTATAATTATGCTGCTATAAAAATGGCAATACTAAAACAAATGCAATTTTTTCTATTCTAGTTTTCCTTCAATAAAATTGGACAAATAAAAATAAAACTATATAAATGAGGTATCACCGTAATCCTAGTGATCCGTAGAATAAAGATAATATATTATTGTTATGCTACAGTGAACAACCCCCCAAAAAAATGCTAAAAATCCAAAACAAGAATTGATGATTTTATTTTCCTCCACACGTAAAAAGTTAATAAAATTTCTTCAATAAGCTAAAAACCCACAAAAATTAAGTTTTTTTTTACAGTGCATCTCGTCTTGCAAAAAATAAGCCCTTATTTGTCTAAATTGCTTAAAAAATAAATAAAGATTGTATAGCCTATTCCCAACGAGCGTTGTTATAGAACGGTGCGGCGGGTAGTGACTTTCCAACACCGGTCAGGGTAAGACGGCGGCTGTTCACTGATCGGGGTAAGACGGTGGTTGTTCCTGACAGCCATCCATCCTGCCCCATGGACCAGAATGGTTACGTCCCCCCCACACACCCCCAGTTTATTATCGCTGCTATTGGCTCATCAATTCAGACGAGCCGATAGCAGCGAATTTACTTATGACGTCAGTAATACCGGTCACTATGTCTATAGACACGGTGATCGGGGCAGGGTGGCGGCTGTTCCTGACAGCCACCAATTTTGCCTTGCGGTCCAGAGGGGTTTTGTTGCCCCCCTCTGTCCATGTTTGCCGCTATTTGCTGGTCGATTTGGTCCAGCCAAAAGCAGCAATATTCGTCACAATGGGCATCGCTAGGGTGAATAAGAGCAACACTTGGTGATAATTTCCCTACTAAAACGAAGATTTGGTACAAAAGTGCGGGCCGTGTACATTGTACAGATTATGGTGTACAACTCTTACGAGCTGTTCCAATGTGCACGTCCTGCCGTATCATTTCTCCGTTTTCAAGAGGAAGATATTAGGAAACTAATATTGGGACAAGAAGGACGGGGCCCTTGTACCTCTGGTTTAGATGTTCCTGTGTTTTGCCACAACAGCATTTTCCCGGTGAATTCTGCTGCTTCTAATGGTAGGACTCAATAAAGAGTCTGTTCCAAAAGAGGAGTTAGGATGGACACTATGTACTAAGAGACCTGCGACAACTCCAGAGTGACAAAAGTTTAGTTGGTCCCCTGGTATATTCTACCTCCTTATACACTAGACATTCACAATTCACGCCCAACCTATTGTGAATTAATTTCGGTAAAATGAATAATTGTAACAACTGTTATGTCCCGTTGCTCCCTATACCCCTCCATTATTTCATAAGGGGCGCTACATAATGGGCACTGAACTTTCCAGAAATAATTGCAATTTCCATCTTGGACTCCGTTGCACATCATATTTGGAAACCACCTATATGTTCAAAATGCTCATTTCACCACGTGTATTACACTACACCACATATTACACCTTGCTATATTCCCCAAGGGGTGTACATTCAACAATTAGGGTCACTTTTCGGGTTTTCCTCTGTTTTGGTACCACTACGGCTCTCCAAATGTATCCTGACACATATGAAGGATTTCTTACAAATTTGGCCTCTAAAAGACAAACATCCCTCTTTTCCTCTACTGTGCGCCCATAAAGCATTTTATATGCACATGTGGGGTACTTCTACACTCGGGAGAAATAGTTTTACACCTTTTTTGGGGTTATTTAATATATTATCCCTTGTGGCTTACATAAATTAGGGGTAAAGTGACATTTATAGGAAAATTTTCACCTTTTTAATGATTCGGGCCTAATTGGATCATTCACCTGTAGGGGCAAATACATATATTACACATTGCAAAATTCTCTAAGGGGTGTGCATTCAAAGATTAGGGTCACTTTTCGGATTCTTATCTGTTTTATACCACTAGGGTTCTCCAAATGCATGTCAAACATTTCTGTCAAATTTGGCTTCTAAAAGGCAAGCATTCCCCTTTCCTTTTACTGTGCGCCCATACAACATTTTATATACACATGTGGGGTACTTCTACACTCGAGAGAAATAGGTTTACACATTTTGAGGGGTTATTACATTTTTTTATCCCTTGTGGCTATATAAAATTAGGAGTAAAATGACCTTTATAAGAAAATGTTCACCTTTTATCTATTTAAGTCCCAATTAAATCAAACACCTTTACGGACAAATACACATATTACACCTTGCTAAATTCTCTAAGGGGTGTGCTTTCCAAAATGGTGATACTTGTTGGGGTTCCGCTCTGTTTTGGTACCACTACGGCTCTCTAAATGCATCCTGACACATGTAAAGGATGTCTGTCAAATTTGGCTTCTAAAAGGCCAACGCCCCTCTTTCCCTTCTGAGCTTCACTGTGTACCCATACAACATTTTATTTGCATGTGTGGGGCAATTTTATACTCGGGAGAAATGCTAGTACACATTTTTTGGGGTTGTTTCATCTTTAATGCCTTATGGGATACAAAAATTAGCCGTAAAAGTGACTTTTTTGGGAAAATGTTCACCTTTTTCCTTTTAGGGACCTAATTGAAGCAAACACCTGTAGGGGAAAATACACATATTACACCTTGCTAAATTCTCCAAAGGGTGCACTTTCCAAAATGGTGACACTTGTTGGGGTTCCCCTCTGTTTTGGTACCACTAGGGCTCTCCAAATGCATCCTGACACATGTAAAGGATGATTGTCAAATCTGGCTTCTAAAAGGCCAAAGCCCCTCTTTCCCTTCTGAGCCTTACTGTGTACCCATACAACACTTTATATGCAAAAGTGGTGCAGTTCTGTGCTTAGGAGAAATAGTTTTACACATTTATGGGGTTGTTTCATCTTTTATCCCTTGTGGCTTACAAAAATTTGGGGTAAAAGTGACTTTTTTGAGAAAATTTTCACCTTTTTTCCCTTTTGGGGCCTAATTGAATCAAACACCTATTGGGGAAAATACACAAATTACACGTTGCTAAACTCTCCAAGGGGTGTACTTTCCAAAATGGTGTCTCATGTTGGGGCTTTCCTCTGTTTTGGTACCACTATGGCTCTCCAAATGCATCCTGACACATGTAAACTTTTTCAGCCATATTTGCCCTGCAAAAACGAAACAACGCTCTTTCCATTCCAAGTGCCCCCCTGTGCCCGTACAGCAGGGTACAGTGACAAAATGGGTATTGGCATACTCAAGAGGAATTTCCCTCAACATTGTAAAATGCATTTTCCTTTTTAACCCATTGTGAAGGTGCAAATTTTAGTGTTAAATGAATCTATAGTAAGATAAAATTACATTTCTCTAATTTCACTTTCATTTATCTTTCACGCTCATGAAACGCTCAAAGGGTTAACAAAATTCCCAAAGGTTGTTTTGAATATTTTGAGGGGTGTAGTTTCTAAAATGGTGTCATTTGTGGGGGGTTTCTGTCATGTGGGCCTTATAAAGTCACTTCTAACTAAATTGACCCTCCAAAAGTAGGTTTTGATGATTTTCGTAAAAATCTGAAAAATTGCACCTAAAGTTATAAGCCTCCTAACATCCAAAATAAAGGAAAAGATCTTTGAAAAATGATGCCAAGTTAAAGCAGACATATGGAAAATGTTAGTTATCAAGTTATTTTAGTGCTATGACCAACTTTCCAAAAAGTAGAAAATTTTGAATTTGGAAAACATTGTTTTTTTCAAAATTTTTGCCAAATTTCCATTTATTTCATAAATAAATACTAAATATATTTATTAAATTTCTCAACCAGCATGAAGTACAATGTGTCACGAAAAAACTATCTCAAAATCAACTGGATATGTTAAAGCGTTCCAAAGTTATAACCACTTAAATAGACACATGTCAGATTTTAAAAAATGGTCCGTGTCAGGAAGGTGAAAAGTGGCTTCAGCGTTAAGGGGTTAAACATTCCAATAGACTTCTGTGTGGTGAATAAATACTGAAAATAGGACATGCTCTATAATGTCTTCCACCGTACCGTATGGAGAAGAACACTGTCATTTAAATGGATGGCTGTATTGCCCATTGAAATGAATGTGTTTGTGCGCTATCTGTATGAAAATGGTACAGTATGGGTAGCATAAGTCTGCTGGTTCACCTATTTCCCTCTCTATACCAATCCCTGTGCTGTCATCATCACCCCTCTCCACAATAATGACCCCGCCCACTGAAGTCAAAACCAAGTTTTCTATTACATAACAGATTACCTGTAAATATTAAAGGTATGTATGAAAAATTATAAGACGCCCTAACATGTTGCTGTTACTTTAGGGAAGATTTTGAATTGGAGAGCTTTCTCTGGCCGTGCACAATACAGATTTTTCAAGGGGTCCATTTATCAGCAAGTTCACTCAGTTGCTGGCTTGACCTTCTGTGTACTGACAACCCAAAAGCCTCATTCAGATGGCCGTTCTGGTTGCATGATTTGCGACAAGATCACGCCCGCCATAGACTTCTGTGTCTCCTGGTAACTGTGAACATCTAAGGCCCATTTCACATGGTGTATCAAGGGTGGCCGTGTCGTAAAATATAGGACGTGTCCTATATTTTGTCAGATTTGGGACGTGGACGCTCTTCTGCCTATGGAGAGAGGAGGGGTGAGGAGAGCTCAACCCATCCCCCTCCCAGCCCTGTGGTCACACAGGATCAGGTCTGGGCGAGCACACCTCCGTCTGCATGAGGCCTATTAGACATAATTATCTATAATACTTTATAATATAATCCTTACGTCTTGTAACAAATGTGTGAAACCCGTTTAACAGATTGTCTGTAATTACCACTCCCTTCTTTCTTCTACATGCAATAAAACTTTAATAGAATTCCACCCAAGCTAATCCCCTTAGTCATTTTGATTTAAAAACTACAATTGTAACATTTAGGTGCTGAAAGCAATACAAAGCCATTTCTTGTCATACAATGACAAATATGACTGTAACTGACTAATAGGATAGGTTCAGAGCTCTATACTGTTATAAAAGTATGAAACACTACAAGACAACCACCTAATAAAGCGAATTACATGGGCAACAGAATAGCAAAAAAAGTCCAATAAAATGTGATAAAACTACCGTACATCAAACAAAAATAGAAGCAAACCAGAATGCTCTGACACTCAATTACGTGACCTCCAACCACACCTATGTCAAAGTCATTCCCCCCCACCTACTTTAGTATTCACTGAAATTAAGGTTTTATGCCCCAGGAGCACTGTAATATGGTCAATATGTGAGAACATCGTAATATGCAACAATGTGTCATTGGGTGTATTGAATAATACATGCAGTTCCCCTTTCTTATCTCTAAACTGAGCTGTGAGCCGCCTTCAGGCAGAAATTCTATATACCATAAAGCAGGCAGGAAATGTAGGTTTATAACATGATCCTAAAGCACTGTGTTGAATGTCACACTATTCTCTTTTAGAAAGGTTCAAACACTAAAGATATATATTTATACTAATACATTTCATTAGCTGGAAACATTTTTAATTTTATGACGATCCACTTTAATTCTCAGTCAAAGGAGATCAATATACTTTTCTAGGGATTTGAAAACCTTCTTTAGTGTCTATGACCTACTGCAACCAAGAATCCTATTAAAACATAACAACATTCTTAATACTAATAATGTTCACACGCCTCAGAGCCTGTAGACATTTACTTAGAACCTTACCACAAAAACCAGTTGCTCCAATAGGACAGTCTTGGTTAGCAAGCTGAAATCCTTGTTTAGGAACACCATCAGTTTGCTGGGCAAAGAGCTTTTTGATGGCCCCAATCAAATACATACTCCAGTGTTTTGGGGACAGACAAAAAAAAGGAACAAAATTAATTACAGGCAGTCCCCGGGTTACATACAAGGTCAGGAGGTGGTTCTTAAGTTGAATTTGTATGTAAGTCGAAACTGTAGATTTTATAATTGTAGATCCAGACAAAAAAAATTTTGGCCCCAGTGACAATTGGAGTTTAAACATGAGGATAACCCGTCAAACTACTGAATGCTAAAAGCTGGAAACATTGATTCTACTGTGGGCCTGAGGGCTCTTTCACATTAGTTTTGCAGAAATTGTCAAGAGTTTCATCAATGGAAAAGATTATTTTTCCATCATATAACAGCATTTTTCCAGCTTCCCCCAAAAAGTCATGAAAGTGGCCTTTATTTTTAATTGCTATTTTTATTAGCAACTTTCCCACAGCAGTGTGAGTGTGTGGGAAAAAAATATGCATGTCTGAAGAACCCCATTTACTATAATGGGTCGATGCAATGCATGAAAAACTGTGTAGTAAAGTGGTCTTAAAATGGTTTAACTGTAATAAATACAGTGTTTCCCCGAAAACAAGACAGCTTCTTGCTCATAAAGAGGCACTAGGTCTTATTTTCAGGGGATGTCTAAGAACAAGAATTCACATTTATAGTTTATAACTTTATAACTCTCTAAACTCCGAATTTCACCTTAAATTTCTTGTGACTACAGTTCAATTGGAATCATTGGCCCCAATTTCTTATGTTTAGCAATAGCACTTTCCTTCAATGAGCACTCCCTGTCCAAGTAGCTCCCCGCCCATAGTGCATTTGCAATGCAACAGTCAATCATTTTAATCCATTAATTCTTTACTCATGTCACAACCTCTTCCAGTATCTAAATGATCTACTAATGCCAATGCATGGCACGGGGGAGCTACAGCAATGAATGCCAATAGGTCTTATTTTCAGGCGAGGCCTTATATTCTAAACTTGAAAAAAATTCTACTAGGTATTATTTTCAGGGGTTTCTTATTTTCAGTAGACAAAGCTTTACACATTAGGTCAAAAGTGTCCATTATATTTCACCTTATATTTTTGGACTGCTACCTATTAAAGAACAGGACATAAGACCATTGTTCTCTGCCTGTACCTCTGGATTTTGGAGTTTTCTCCAAAACTCAATAGATTAAAAGAAAAACATTACAAGTGGTTTGGAAGGATAAAAAAAGGTTGTAGAAACAAAGCACATTTTTTCTTAGGCACAGAACAAGAAGCTTAGAAATGGGTTGCAGTACAAAGCTTACTTTCATACATTGATTAAGCTAGTGGTACAGGTCAGATTAATATCTGCCATACTGAATGTGAACAATGGTCTAGAGTTTACTTCCTTCATTAAATGGTAACTTATACGACAGTGTGAAAGCAGAGTAGACGCTTCGGCTACTGTACAACATAATACTTTGTAGTTTCTTCTGCAAGACAGTAAATGCTTTAGTCAGTGGAAGCATTTCCTAAGCACAGCTCTATATATATGATTTAATGCTCAGTCTACAAACATCTTTTAAACATCCATATCTCTTAAAGGATTCTGTTGGCAGCTTTTACCCATTGAAATTACTAGTCCTCCTCATGTAGGGTATGAAATGTCCTTTCTAGAATTCCCTCTCCTGTTTAATTATAAAAAAAATCATACCAAAATCAGTCATGCAAATGAGCTGAGAAGAGTCACTTTTAGAAGCTGGAGGGTGGCTTCACTTCAAGCAATCTAATCTAGATCTAAAAGAACCAGGCTTTTGTGTCATATTAAAGAGAAGCATCTCATCTTTCAGATCACACTAGTGGGGGAATATTTTAAGACTTGTCTAGTATTTTGGCCAGGAAGTAAGAGTTCTCTTTACTGAGTCTGACAATTAAAGGAAATCTGCCATTTAATTTTATGCATTATGAACCAAACATACCTAATGCTGTAGCTACACTGATGCAGGTAGTTATCTTGTTTAATCCCTGTGCTCTGTGGTTTTGCTGAAAAAACAATTATAACATTCAGGACCTTGGGAAAGCTGGATTGCTTCACCCTGCCATTGATAAACTCATTAAAGAGCTTTCTGAACAGTCCAGATAGGACTAATTAACCTGAGCTGTATCACTCATACGCAGCAGCTGGGGGATGGTGCAGCGATTAATTAGTCTGCCTGGCAGGAAGAACAGTGATTGCATCATCCTCTGGTGCAGTGCATAACTAATGTGAAAAGCGTGGAGCGAGAGCTTCATTATCATAATATTATAATAGTTTTTTCAGCAAAACAACTCAGCTCAGAGATTAAACAAGATATATGCCTGCATCAATGTAGCTACAGCATTCTAAAGGTATGTTTGGTTCATAATGCATGAAATCAAATGGTAAATTTTCTTTAAGGATGCCTTGTAGGTGTATGCCTAGTAGCCATGGATGCTCCACTAGGGGATTCTGGGAAAACATATAAGTTTTCCAGGATGGGATAAGGAAAACCACACCGATTTTTGGTTTTTGTAAGGCAGCTCCTTGACATCAAATATGAACTTCAGGAAGTCTTAAGACATGATGCGGGATTAAAACCAAACCAGGGTCTCTTTACAGCATGGGAAACTGGTTTGGGTGAGTGAGAGGCTTGTGACTAGGGTTGGGAAGTAAGACTTCTCCTCACAAAAACTGACAATTAAGAGCGCCTTGTAGTCGTATTTTGCACCTTTTATTAGTTTGCTTAGTATACTACCGCCCTATCTATAGCACATTTTGTAAAATTGTCTAGAAAGGGGTAACCTACTCTTTTTGGTATTCTTTATTCATAAATCTATTTAATGTGATGTTCTGGTGCACAGTACACCTAGAAAGGGTTGTACAAACATTGATAAGGCTGCCCCAATGTCTTTTACTACCTGTATCTGTTCTGTAGCTTATAGGACCACAAACAATGTGAGCTGAAGAATCTTCTGCCTCTAAAACTGAATCGTCTGAGGCAATATATGAGTCTTCTCACTTTACCTAGGAGGCAATTGTTTTATAGGTGTAGATATCACATAAAAGAGGCAGTGCTAGAAAGTTTATTTCTTGCTTTCGACCCTTCTATTAGTCTATTATGCTCCGTGAGCCTAACAGGACTATGGTAGGCACTATGGCTGCAGCACTTATTGTGGTACAAGAGCATACACTTAGCTGCCCCTTTAGGATGCCCTTAACTAGACTACCATATTAATACCTGCCCATCAATGCACATAACATAGGCAATTCTGTACTGTATAAAATTGCTACAATTTTACTTTACATTCCAACAGGGCAGCAACCTAAGCCTAGTGATTAATGACATTTCTTGTAAACTTCCTGAATGCCATTATAATCATATAACAAATGCCAACTTAAATAAAACATCTCCATAAATAATACAGATTCTTCCTCATGTAGATCCTGCCAGATTCTCTTTTCCTCGTTTTTGTTAGTTATTTTCAGTTTTCCTGTTCCATACCAAGAAGTAATATATTTTTAAATGTTGTGAATATTTTTCTCCTATACTACAGCTCCACAGGATAGATACAGCTAAGTGATTAAAACATAACTTTTACTATAATATTAAAAGTGAAACAATAGAAAAAGGAGTACTGATGATTTGAACAAATCTTCTGCACGTAGTGTCAGTCTAGAAAAAGAAAAATATAAGCGTGTAAGGGCCCAGTGACCTACTTTAGGTGTGCAGAACAGTAATAATGATATAGTAAACCTGGTGGAGGGCTCACCTTCAGGCTAGCAGTACATGTGAAAAATCAACTGTCCATGTTCCTTCATTTGGATGTATATGGATACTGGTTGTTTTTGTCATAAGAAGAAATAACAGTCCAGTGTTATTTGACAAACTACATCCATACAAAGTGCACGGGAAAGAGAAAGCGGGTGATAGGAGTTGTCAGTGTGGGTAGGGGTCACTCCCTAGAACACCCTAATTCTGACGTCTATCAAGCCTTAAATTCCTAACTGCAGAGCTGTGGTCCTAGATAACAGCACCTACCGGAACCTCACCCTGCGAATAATGACCCATTATGTAGGTATGATTTCATTAATGTAAGAGCAAATGTCAAAGATAGGAATGAACAACCAAATGCAGCAAATGAAAATCGTAGGGTTAAGCAACCGCGTCTGAAAATGCCCAATCTATCAAAATATGATAACGGTTTTTCACTGCATTTAAGCCCGTAATGGTAAATCGCGCCCAAAGTCTTTAACTTTTTTGCCATTTAAAAAAAAAAATTCAATAAAAAGTGATCAAAAGGTTGTACAGTCCTAAAAATGATAACATTGTAAACGTCATCAAAATCTGCAAAAAACAACACCACCCACAGCTCCGTACACCAAAGTATAAAAAAGTTATTCACGCCAGAAGATGGCAAAATCCCCCCAAAAATGTTGTATAGGAGGTCTTAATTTTTTTAAATGTATGAAAACATTATAAAACCTATATAAATTTGTTATCCCCGTAATCATACCGACCCAAAGAATAAAGTAGACATGTCATTTGGGGCGCACAGTGAAATCTGTAAAATCCAAGACCACAAGAATATGGCACTAATGCGTTTTTTTACCAATTTCACTGCATTTGGAATTTTTTTCCCGGCTTTCCAGTACACGGCATGGAATATTAAATACCAACATTTTGAAGTGTAATTTATTACGCAGAAAATAAGCCATCACACAGCTCTGTACATGAAAAAATAAAAAAGTTACAGATTTTTGAAGGTGGGGAATGAAAAATGAAACCGCAAAAACGAAAAAGGGCTGTGACATTAAGGGGTTAATACATCTGAATGTCTTTAATGATTTTGGGACTTTAGGAACAAAAGATCCAAAAAAAAACAGCTTTCCTATGATTGACAATAGCAAGTATGAATTTAGTACTATTCTGTGACTTTTTTTTTTTTACAAAAAGTAGCAATTTTAACATCTGGAATCTGTTAACTTAGGGAACACTGCAGAAAAATAGATAATGGGGCAGATTTATCAAGCTGTCTGAAAGTCAGAATATTTCTAGTTGCCCATGATTGGTTGTCATGGGCAACTAGAAATATTCTGACTTCCAGACAGCTTAATAAATCTGCCCCAATGAGCTTGCCTTAGGTGTAAAAAAAAGTTGCAAAAGTGCACATGCACCACAAAAAGTCCCCAAAAAAGAAGAAAAAAAACAACACAAAACAATAGGTACATGTGTCCATATGTCTGCCATATTAGCACGCTGCTATTTTGAGAAGGGGGCCTTTATAATATCTGTATGCCCAAACTGGGATAAACAGCACGTAATCAAGCAGTACTTCATGAAAAACATAAATAACAAACAAAAATGGGACAAAAATTCTTCAGCTGAGAAAATACATTTTTAGATGAAACTTTATAAATATAACCTATTTTTAGAGTTTCCAGTTAAGCAGCTTAAACACAATGACATGGATGACGCATTCATGACTTCACAAGGCGAAACTCTCTTCTACTGTTGTATGACATGAATAATTGACCTCAAGAAAAATCTAATGTTTCAAGGCGCAGTATTCAATGCTGCTGCATACTGTAATCAAGACTTGTCTAAAATTTTCTCCATTGTAGGAGAGCAAGAACAAAAGGTGATGTTTTGTTTATTTATTAAATAAAACCTTGTCGAGGACAAGATATCACAGGAGCTCTCTGTAAAGAGGCTGAGGGGGTGTTAAAAATCAAATAAGAAATAAATGGTTTCTTAAACATAGAATTATACTTTTAATTGCATATTCTCCAAATATATATAACAAATTACAAATGAGGTGGAAGAAGACTAAATAGATCAGGTTTTTATTATTTACAAACATATGAATGGATCAAAACACTCAATATACATTTTATTAGTGCATTAAACTAAACACTATTGTCACTAGGACTTAAAAACACCCTTTAACCCCTTAAGGACGTAGCGTTTTTTCTCCACCTTCAAAAATCCATAACTTTTTCATTTTTCCATGTACAGAACTATGTACAGAGGGCTTATTTTACTTCACAGTGACATTATTTAGTATTCTATGCTGTGTACTGGTAAGCTGGAATAAAATTCCAAATGTGTTGAAATTGCCAATTTCTTGTGGGTTCAATTTTTACGACTTCCACTGTGCTCTCCAAATGATACATCTACTTTATTCTTTGGTTCAGTACGAACATGTTTGTGATTTTTTTAGTTTTTTTCATTTCTAGGGAAAGGGTGACAATTCAAATTTTTCGTTTTCTTTTTAAAATTCCCTATTTTTTAGACCCTTTAACCCTAGATGGTCGGATTGTGCATATACTGCAATACTTCTGTATTGGCGAATATAGCATTTTTACACACTGGGGCACATTTACTAAGGGCCTTGCGGCAGTTTTCTGTCGGACTTTGCACATTCTTTTTAGTGCAAACTGCTGGTATTTAAAGCGTAGCCATCATTTGAAATAATTTTTATATTATGTATGGGAGGATGTAGTGAACATTTTTCTAATACACTTCATTGACAAATTTGCTTTGTTTGTAAAAAAAAAAATCAAGCTACTCTCTTCTGTAGAGATGCGTATTCCAGCCTGTACAGTGTGTGTCTTTGGAGGCTGCATGACCTCAAATCTAATCTGCCTGTGTTTGGTTAAACAACTCTGGCAGTGCGGATTAATCCCTTTCACTTTCAGATCATGTTTAAAAAATTATGCTCAAAGCATACTGCAGCCAGGGAGAGAGCAGGAAGGGTTAGCTTTACAAACTAATGATAATGTGTTAATGAAGTATATTAGAAAAATGTTCACAACTGTCCCCTCCCTAAAATATCAAAAATCATCTGAAATGACGGTTACTCTTTAAGCACTGTTGTTAGTAGATGTGCCCCAGTATTCATTACAAAACCACAGATGCCATGCAGCCTCGGGTTTGAGAAGCGGCAGCCACAGAGACTCCGCCCAGTAGCCACAGAGCCCAATTATTTTTGCGCATCCAACCAAACAAAAAAAAAAAACATAAAAAGTGATTAAAATGTCACATTTACCCATGCATGATACCAATACAACTCTTCAGGAAAAACATAAACCCTTAAACAGCTCAATCAACAAAATAGTAAATACTCTGCTTAGTAGATAGCAATGCAAAATCAAGGGATTATTCTCTCCAAATGAGTTTTATTCTGTAGAACATATCTGACATTAAAAAAAACTATATAAATTAGATATTGCCGTAATCATACTGAACCATAGAACATAAGTAACATGTTAGCAACATGTCTATGTTATTTGGTGTGAAAAACACTAAAAAGGTAAAAATGTATTAGAGAAATTTTTTTTTGCAACCCCCACTAAATAAAAAGCTAATAAAGGTTAGAAGTCGATGTATTGAGACCCCAAATATAGTGTTACTGCAATCCTTGAGGGGTCTAGTTTTTTTAATGGTTTTTACTGCCATGCTATCTTAGGGGTTCAGCAAATGGGACACAGCACCTGAGATATTTTTCAGCAAAATCCGCCGAGCCACTTTATGTGCCCACAGAGCACTTTCTCACCATCTGTGGGATATTACTGCATCCTAAAGAAACTAGGTAACAAACTAATACCAATGTAAATACTTTATTTAAAACATCTGTGGTGGTAAAAAGCTCAATATAACCCTTGATACATTCCCTGAGTGGGGTAGTTTCAAAATAGGATCATTTATAGGGGGGGTTTCACTGTTCTCTTAGTACAGGAAGTTTTGAAATGTATAATGGCACCTAAAAACAACATCCTCAAAATCTGCCCTCCAAAACTTCAATGCCTCCTTCTGTTCTCTGCCCTGCTGTGCGCCCCTAAAGTAGTTTACATGCACCTGTGGGGTATTGCCTTACTCATCAGAAACTGCACTACAAAATCTGAGATGTGTTTTCTCATTTTACCCTGCATGAACATTTATATTTTCAGACTAAATAATAATTTTATTGTCAAATTCCAAATAGAACCTCCATGTTTTTTTAATTCTTGCGAGGTTCTTAAAGGGTTAACTCACTTAACAAAGACTGTTTTGAATAGTTTGAGGGTGCAGTTTTTAAAAATTGGGATATTTGTGGTGAGTTTCTAATCAATAGAACTTTGAAAACCCTTATGAAGCAGACATATGGTTAATGTTAATTAGCATATTGTGATACAGGCAGAGTTGAACAAACGGGCTGTGTCCTTAAGGCAAAAATGAGCTGTACCCTTAAGTGGTTAATGTTGTGGCATTATTCAAAATTGCGGACATTTCTGGATGAAGTAAACCAGTTATTTAAATTTGGTAAGGGGATGTTTACAATATAATCACTTAATAAAACTTACACTATATAACACTTTATTAAAGGAAACCTACCACTGCTAATGGTAGGTATTAGCTGTAAACACCGGGCACCAGCTCAGGGTGAACTGGTGCCGGAGCTTACCTTTTTCGGCTTAAAACACTAGCAAAGGTAAGCTTGGTGTTTACAGCTAATACCTACCATTAGCAGTGGTAGGTTTCCTTTAAGCCTATATTTTTTTGTCCCCATGGGGAACTTAATCGGACAGATGTTTCATCTTGTGTACAATCTACACTATACTTGAATGCAATTCACTGAAATTATTCCTCAAAATCTATTTACTATGTTCAAAAGGAAAAAAATTAAAAAGCAACTATGACATAGCATGCATTTATAAATAGAATTCTGTTGTCTACATGTTGTGATCCAAGAAGAAGTAGAACAAGGACAATAACTCAATACTGTCAAACTGGTTGATCAAGCTTTTGCACATCTAATATCTTTTGTTAGCACTAAACCTTTATTTTACCACAAAACATTTTATATTTTCATGACAGTTTTTATAACAGTTCCCTTTGATACCATATATACATATGTAGTTTTTGTGACAGACTCTTTAATCATCTGAGAACGGGAACAGAGTGCTTCATATGAAAACCTTCTCTTAGTTGCTGCCTGATCGCATTTATTTGTATAAAGTCTTTATCTTTTTGTACATTGCTGTTCACTCATGACACATTTCTATAATAAAGCCTTTATGAGATCTGAAAATTTGAATGGTTTTGTTGGTCAGGCTATATTTATACTTGACGTATATTGTTAGCTAGCATTAACCAGTATTGCAGCATTTGATTTTGTGACTTTTGTGTGTTATTTTGTTTGCCATTTCTATTATTTGTCCATCCCCTGCAGATCTGCTGTAATAAGAGGGAAGGTAGTAATCTGATAGTATGTCAGAATGAGTGGTAGTGGACCCACTGAACCGCAGCGAGCAATGAAGTAAGCCGACACCTGGGAGCAGAATCTAAGTGGCACCCTGTATTCACCAGACCCCGCCATAAAGTGGGTTCGACCTCGCAGCAGGGATACCACCAGGTCGTTCCACAGGTGCGACTTTGTCCGCGGTAGGGGCCAAATGAGGTACAAACAGGAGTGTAACTTGAGGAGGTGCAGGGGGGGCAAGAGGATTTGGGGGCCCATAAGGTGGCCCTTTCCCATATGTAAAAATTAGTACTATAAACAATACATTATAGTTGGGGCCCTGGCACAAACTTTGCACTGGGGCCCATCAGCTTCAAGTTACGCCACTGGGTACAATTACGGCAGACAAAGTCAGAGTTGATGTCAGCCAGGAGGTCAGGAACGGCAGCACAGGATCGGAGTTGGGAATGTAGCAGACGGTCAAGGCAGGCAGCAGAGAATCAAAGTTAGGAAAAAAAGCAGAGGTCACAACGGATAAATCACAAGAGTCTCAATAACAATGCTTTCTCTTAGGCAACTGGGCACAAAGATCCGTCAGGAGTCATAGGAAGAGGCAGGCTGTATAGCAGGGTAGCAGACGGCCACTTTAATTACAATTCCAATGCTACCTGCATCATGCTGCTAGCTTCTTCCTAGCCTGACATATATCTGGTATATTTAACATTAAATTCAGATTCAGCTTTCCTGATGTAGTTGTGACATCAGCTCAAGGAAATTAAGCCAGAACAGGACTGCATGTTTGTAATTTGCCGATCTGAAGCATGTGATGAGTCACATGCTTGTCACATCACTGCAGGTCCCACAGCCCCTCTCAACAAACGTCCAGTCATCTCTAGCTGTACTACATGGTTTTCCATGGCAACCAGAAAGCATGGCAAATGGAGATTAACCTGGGCCTCTAGGTAAAACCTTGAGAATTGCTTATTTTTGCTTAGTGCAGAGTTAGGTAAAAGTTTTTATACTTTACAGTTGTGCTTTAAGAACTTGTGTCTCAATGTAAATTGCTGCCTTTAGATTTTTGAATTTGGATTTATATTTGAATAGTTTTAGTTTTGTATTGATCTAGTTTATAAAATATACCCCTAAAAATCCTGGCTGTTGATGTGTCTGCCATTGCAACATTACATACCTGCCTCTCATCTCTCTGCCTTACTCCCCTTCTCTAGATGGGAAAATCTGCTGTCAATACTAAATCCCTGTGCCTTCACAAAGCAGAGGGTAAAGAGAAGAAAAAAACAGGCTGGGACTGCGCTGCTCAATGTTCACAGTGTTTAATTCAAATTCTCGATAGACAACGCGTTTCGGAAGGGGAATGCCTCCTTCATCAGGTCCGAAAAAAAAACAGTTTCTACAACAGATATAAAGATTTTATAAAATGTCTATTTAAAGTCAATAAGCATTGCTGAATTAAAATATAAAACTGAATATATATATATATATATATATATATATATATATATATATATATATGTGTATAAATATATAACACTAATGGTACATCGATAGATGGACATATAAAAATATAAGTAAGAACAAAATTTTACCATAAGCATACACATAAAAACCTAGTTGCACTTGAAGTAATAAATATAAATGGGTGCCTACCCTATTAAACTTTGTATGGTACGTCCCCAATAGATGTACTGGGAGATATTATGCTGTCCTAAAATGTGAATAAATGCCACATAAATTGAGTAAATTAGTATCTTGGTGACATGACAAAATGGGGCTCATTTACTAAGGGTCCGAATCTCGCATTTTGGCCGGGTTTCCTAAATTTTTCCGATTTGCGGCGAATTGCCCCGTGATTTTGGCGCGCGCGATCGGATTGACAGGCTTTAACGCAACAGAAATTGGGAGCGTGGCCGTTGGAAAAGCCGCGGAATTTAAAAGAAAATTTGTGTCGCAAACATAGCACTCACATACACCGAGACAGAGAAGGTGAACTCTGGCGGACTTCAGCGCAGCAGCGACTCCTGCTCAATATCGGGCGCACGACCTTAGTGAATCCCGGCAGAACCCGAATCAGCGTCGGAGAACGCACCGCGGGATCGCGACTGGACAAGGTAAGTAAATCTGCCCCAATGAGCTTAGGGATATATGTAAGTACCTTAGACGAAGTAAGATGAAGAGCTTTTAGTGGAAGAGAATACTGTGGGGAAAATAGAAGCATGGATAGTATTTAATAAATGATTTGGGAATCAGAGCGACAATACGGAGTAGGGGATTGGTACTCACATAGATATGAACGCGAGCCGGCATGGACGCTGTGTTTCACGTCACTGCCGGCTTTGTGGGAGATTTAAATAGGAGCCAGGAGGGTAGTACGCATGCGTCTGACAATACGCGCATGCATGATGTATGTAAGTGGGATAATACTGGAAGCGCAACTGCGCATGCGTCTGCATGCGCAGTATGTCCAGTAGAATCCCTCTTCTAATATATTAGCATTTTAGACATTATCATTTACCAATTGGCTCTCCATTTCATGCTTACCTTCTCACTATCCAGCGGTGATGTCCGTTCTATGCTCCGAGGCTAGCCCCAGTTTATCTGCATGTGCCTTTAATTTTCCAGGAACCCCCTTTGGTGGGGGAGGGGTTGGGGGTTTGCCGTATGGTCTGGCCTTACCCTGAATGTCAAGTGCTATGTCCTCAGCATATCCGAAAATAAAATTGACCTAGGCAGGTGCACTAAATACATCCCCTCTAATAAATTTAAGACACTAGTCCAGAAGATGTGTACACTAGACCTACTCCACAGCACATGGGAAGGGTCTGCAGATTCCACATTCTACCTCTGCCACTTAGCATTGGTCATTTTTAGTGAATGTTCACCTATTAGAGCCCCAGTTACAGGGGGAAACAACCCCATGTGAGGGCGGATAGTGATCAGAGCTGTACTGGATGTGATCAGACTAAACAGCACTGATTAACCCCTTGAGACCTGATGAAGAGGGAGGTGACATGAGGCAGGGGGCATGAATATTAAGCAGCCCATAGCGCCGGACATTGAGTATCCGCACTCTGGGCTGCTTTTAGTCTCTTTTTTAGATGAAAACATTAGCAAAGACCATTTGGATCAAGATACAAAGGAGATAAGGTGAGTATTTTTAGGAAAAAGCACAAGTTACAGAAGCTAAAGAGTGCAGGACCTAGTTTGTGCCATCCCCTTTCATTTTATTTATGCCATTCACTGCTCACTGCTGCCCTGAGGATAGATCCAAATGTCCTTAAACAAGTTTTTAGGGTTCAGGAAACTACTCCTATCATTACTCTGGGAGGAATTTAAATATTAAACAGGTCAGACTCACCATCTCTTGCACTCCCATTCAGACATGGAGCTGAACGTTAATGATGGTCACTGTTTGTATACAGAGGCCAGCACTGATGCAGTGTTGCAGGCTGAAGCGAGTGCTTGCAGTGTTGAGGAGATGTCACCGGCAGCCACTGTATACAGACAGAGGCTGGTAGTGACAGGTGATGCCACGGCTGCACAGGTGCACTAGAGAGTGAATATGAGTTTTGGTACTGTGCTTCAATCTTGTTGCAGAGCTGTAATAGGCTTACACAGAACTTAAAGGGGTATTCCCATCTGGGCATTCCCATTTGATTTAATTGCCATATATATACCTTTCTTTAATTGGATGTTATTAAAAAAAAATGTTGATAGCTTCCTCGGATACGACCACCTCACATTTCGGCAGGGGTGGCCAGAGATGCGATATTGAGCTCCTGAATACAGCAATCATTACCACAGGACGGCTGTGGGACATGCAGCTACTCCCAAACATTACATGTACCAAAACCTTTTGTGTCTTTGTGCAATCCCTCCACCAGAGGAGGTGGCCGTACTCACGGGCACAGTCTTGTTTCTAAGGGACCATATGACTGCATTTGTGAGAAATTATCTTCACACAGGTAAAAAAATTTTTAATAACATCTAATTGAAGAAATGTATGTATATAAATATATATATATATATATATATATATATATAAATATATATATATATATATATATATAGCAGATTCATGAAGCTGAATGTTTATGCCCAGACGAGAATACCCCTTTAATCTGTGGCAGTAACTGAAGCATAAACCGAAGGCTCAGCTTTGGATTTCAGAAACAGATTTACACACATTTAATAAATCTACTCAGTTGTGGACATGTAAAAATTAATGAATTGTGCACAAAATCCAGGAGATGACTTTTTAAAGACACAGAATAGAGAGTCAATTTGTGCACATACTCAGCCTGTTGTCATAGCAGCATTTTACATTTGACCTGTTTTGCCATTTCTTCTTATGTGACTGGTGAAACTAGAAATATTTCAGTGACATTCTCATGGACAAAATTTTGCGAGCTATGAAATATTTGTTTTTTCGTTAAAGTTGCCATGTGTGGACGGTGGTGGGGTTGTAGCACTGAACAGGAGGGGGGGAGGGAGTTTGGCATAAGCGATAATGAAAAATGCCTTGCAACTCTTTAGCACCATGCAAATGTATGGTCCAACTTGATTTACTAATGTTTTACCAATTTAATTGAATAAAACCATGGCATTACCATTTTCCAAGTGGCATAACACTTTTAATTTGTGGTCTATAAAGCTCGTTAAGGGCTTGTTTTTTTTTTACAGAATATGTTGTACTTTACAACAGTCCATTTTCATATAGATACATTTTTTATATATTTTATTTTATAGATACATTTTTATGATTACAGTGTAGGCTTTGCTGCATCCTGGGGAAGCAGGAACTTTGTACATCATATTTCAATACCATGCACAAAATTTAGACCCTAGCAGTGATATCGGTCCATGCCTCAGGACATCATGGTCCTTGGTTAAGCAGCAGCGTGAAACTGCACTTACATTCCTTTGTTCAGTTAAAACCACATCACAACTGATTACAATGCAATTTTAACTGCAATGTATGAACACACATTTACTACACTGAGGCTGGGGTAGGGAAAAGGTACAGAGAACAATGGGGCAGACTTATCAAGCTGCCTAAGAGTAAGCATGTGCTTAGTTGCCCATGGCAACCAATTACAGCTCAGCTTTCATTTTACCAGTGCTCATGCATATTTTAAAGGGGAGCTATAATTGGTTGCCATGGGCAACTAAGTACATTCTTACTCTTAGGCAGCTTGATACATCTGCCCCAATATTCTAATGAATATACCAGGCCCACATTTATTAACGTGACTTTGCAGTAGAAGTAACATGCAAACTGCTTGTATTAAAAAGTGTCTCGCCAGTTTTGTGTCACGGCTGCACTGTGTCCGACAAGACAAAAAAAATGTGCAACTATAGAGGCATGTTAGTGTTTAGTTGGAGATTGCACCACATTGCTGCAGCATGAATAAAATGCACCTAATAGAAAATGGTGCACACTACCAGAGCAGTGCAGGATCCATCACATTATTGAAATCCCTGCACCAATTTTGATGAATCTGACACACCCCAGAAGCAAATTGTACAAAGTCCAGTTTTCACTATTTATGATAAATGGGCCATAATGTACAAAACATAAACAGAGCTCTGTCATTTTCAGGTCCAAGGTAGGATTAGAAAACACATAATTTGCTACATGATATTGGATAAATATTAGATTAATTTCACCCTTTATATAAATATTAACTTGAAAATACTGTAAGCCTCACAGCACGTAAAGACATGTAAAACATGATAAAGTAAGTACAGCACCATAATGCCCCCGAGCTACCAAAACCAAACAAACAATACCAGCTCTGGAGAGCCAAACGTCAGGAGTGATCTACATTACACTCACTGGAGACAGTTATTCCATAATCTACTTACAGTCACAGTTTCCTCTATATTACGATCATTTTATTTATTCAATTAGGAAAGCTTGCCCTCCAAGGACAAAGAGTCTTTGTACATGCAAAAGACTGGGTGCTGGTTACCAATGTGTTTCACTGGAAACATAGATGCGATCAAGCCCCGCCCCTGGGCATTTTGATTGGATGTGTAAATGCCATCCAAACACCATGTTTGAACAAATCCTCACTTCATGTTCAGCTCTCATCTTTCACACCCGATAAATGAAAGCAACTATTTGATTGGTTTTAAAATAAAAAAAACTCCACCTACCCCCCAGAGAGTACTGATCATGAGGCCTGGTGCTGGAATGCTTCAACATTATAATCATATTACATAATCAAGAGAGATTTCATGGGGTGCCAATTATTAGCATAGCAAAAAGAGGCTTGTCACTTACTATATGGTAAGCCCGTTAACTGAATGACTAGTACATTGTGGCATACTGCTGAAGCCCTGATCCTTGGCAGGGAAAGCAATCCATTGGGGCTTCAGAAGCTGAATGTATAAGGATGTGTGGATAGCATGCAGTTTTGCAATGTAAGTGTTTTCAGACATACATTTCTATTTACCACAGATCTGTCAATAGAGAAAACTCATTTTTTATGTTTAAGCAAATAAGCAACTAAGTGCACCTTCATCTGTCATCTTGAATGAGATTCAATCTATGTGTAAAGAAGCTATGCTGGATGAAGCTAGGCAGCAACTCAAGAAGCTACAATAAGTTGCTGGGAATCATTCATATTGACCCAGAGAAAAAAGTTTTATGTTATGTAGGTTCCACAATGCATCACACATATATTAGAAAAAAACTACCTCCAATTTGCAAGCTTTTGAAATATACTGTACAAAAAGGGTTAATAACCGGCGAAAAAGTTTGGTAATTAAAATGGAAAACAGGTGCAATAATAAGGGGTTAATGTCCGTTTTTGGTTCTATTAATTTTGTCTGGTCTGTAGCCTGTAATATTATTAACGGTACGATCTGAGTTACACATTATTATTAATTGTCTTATGTTCGGTGTATATTTTATATCTAGTATGAAAAGCTAAGCAATTAATAAAAACCATCGAGCTGTGTTCATTGTTATAAAATGCTATTCTAGTATAAATTGATTATTATTTGTTTTACTTTGTTCATCAAGCAGGATAAACAAGGGGAAAATGCATAATGAAAGAAGCAGCATCTTAGGCCCCTTCCACACTTGCGTTGCAGATCACGTCAGAGTCTGATCAGGGTGCGATCAGGGTTTGGTCAGTGAAAAACGCACATTTTGCATCATAGTGCAATCAGTTATCAGAGTTTGTTCAGTGTCTCAGTTATTCACGCGCGTTTTCAATGCAATTTTAATGCAATTTCAATGCGTTTTTCACGTGCAGAAAATGCGTGTGAAATGGACTCAGGACTGAGCTCTATCTTTTCTATGGCAATTGATGCGTAAATAAAACGCATTGCACTTGCATTGCACTTGCAAGTGTCTCAGAGTGCAATGCGTTTTTGATGCGTCTCCATAGACTTGTATGGTGCGTTTTTCACGTGCGTGACTTGCAAAAGTAGAGCATGTCGAGATTTAAACGCGCGTTAAAAAAAACGCGCGTGTGCGCGTGAAAAAGAATGCAAGTCTGAAAAGACCCATTTGTTACAATGGGTCAGAGTGCAATGCAAGTTATGCACGTCAAAAGCACACGCAGAAAACGTGCGTGAAAAACGCAAGTGTGAAAGGGGCCTTAGACTTGTATGGTGCGTTTTTCACGTGACTTGCAAAAGTAGAGCATGTCGAGATTTAAACGCACGTTAAAAAAAATGCGTGTGTGTGCGTGAAAAAGAATGTAAGTCTGAAAAGACTCATTGGTTACAATGGGTCAGAGTGCAATGCAAGTACTGCGTGTCAAAAGCACGCGCAGAAAACGCGCGTGAAAAACGCAAGTGTGAAAGGGGCCTAATAGAGATGCAATAATTTTCATTTTTTACACAGAAAAGCTGTATAAGCCCTTTCAATCTCCCTATCAAACATAATACAGTAATCTTACCTTCCACTGACTTCCCAATACTGTAAAGATAAGTTATTGCAGGGTATCTTGAGTTGAAATCCTTTAAAATAGCTTCTAATTGTGAAGAATTGTGATAGGTGAAGTCTAGACTTTGTACAAGGAGAGGGAGAAGTCCCAGCCATATAAGTGACACAGCAGCCTATAATAGAAAAATATCAGAATTTCAGCTGGTGTAGTTTTGTGCTGGTGAATTTACAACTTATAGAGCAACAGCATTTAACAAATGAAAGTTTATTTTAGGAAAAATCCTTGGTGGAAGTGAATGAAACAACAGAAGCACCCAGAATGTAACAGACGTTACCAATACATACATAATGTAAAATCAATTTTAATTGTCTGGGTAAAGGGCCCATTTACAAGTTAACGAATGAGGAGTCCTAACTAGAATTTGAAGTTATTCACTTCAACCATCTAAGATATGAATAACCTTGGATACAATGTTATAGCATCCTTTGCCATCGTATCAAGATTAGGCCAAATACAAAATGCAGATCTGTCTGCACAGCAATGAGGGGTTAGAGGCGTTATTTATAATATTCCAAGGTATTATTACAAATAACCCCACTTGAGTAGGGCCCTACTGCTAGAGCTGATGTGTCCTCCCAAATTTTGACTTATTGAACATATTTTTATGATATATTTCATGCTATGTACAACATTATGTTCTATTTTGAACTTTTATGTGATTTGGGAATTTTCATATTTGCCATATAACATATAATAAATAAGACATGACCTTTAAATGCCCATAGTTGAAAAACCTTGGCAGGAGTGCCAATACATTTTAATTATCCTTTATATACAGTTAAATTCATGGAGATGGAATATATACTCGAGTATAAGCCTAGTTTTTTAGCACAAAAAATGTGCTGAAAACCCAAACTCGGCTTATACTCGACTAAAAAAATATAGGTTTTACCAGGTTTTTGTGGCAAAATTAGGGACCTCGGCTTATACTTGGGTTGGCTTATACTCGACTATATACGGTAAGTTGTAGCACCTTCCCAGGTTCACTTAACCAAATTTTTAATGAATTTAGCCTTCTTAACCTGCTGCTACAACAATTTTCCAGCAGACACAGAGAAGCTAACTTAGATACATATTAGTAATAATAACATATGATGTCAGCAGGTTGTTTTTTTGGCAAATGAGCAATCTGTAACAAATACCTTCTTAACTTTATGTCACTTATACTAATGATGTCTACTCATGTGGCAGATAGACCTTTGGGAGTCATAAGACACCAGGGCCTGGGTGTGGCTGCTACCTCAGCATACCTGTATTAAGCTATGCCCCTAGAGGATCTTGAGAAGTTTTTTAGGTGGTATTTTTCCTCCAAATCTGTTGCAAAAAATGTCCCATGAATTTCGGGCAGGTTTGCACAAAGATTAGTTTCATATAAGGAGATTATCTGTATTTGTTTTATTAACTGAAATCCTCCGTAGGAAAAAAAAGAAGCATCTTTCCATCAACAGTGCAACTACAACCAGGCTTGGCGCTAGCTGTCAGACTGGGTAAGTGGTGGCAAACTCACCCTGTCACGTCTCTGTGGGCTATGGCCCCGTCTGCAGCAGATAAGCTGCCCTAAATAACAGTCCATTAGTGACCCAAAGGGTGCTGTCACACGATGCGTTCTTGGACCATTTTTAAATGAACTGAAAACGGATGCGTTTGTTTTTTTTAATCTGTTTCACAAATGCCTACAATTCTAGAAATTAAGAAAAAACAGCTCAAACCAGCCAAAGCAGTGGAAAACATTCAAAAACGCATGCATTTAAAATCGCATGCACTTTTAAACAGAGTGAAAACACATGCTTTAAAAAGGTCCAAGTAGCAGCACCCTTAGGTGTAGCAGCACCCTCAGGCCGGTGGCACACGTTGCGTTTTGAACCCATTTTTGGGGCGTTTTTAAGCAGACCGTTAAAAAACGCATATGTTGCGTTTTGTAATGGACTGCTTAAAAATGGCCCAAAAACGGGTTCAAAATGTCACATGTGCCCCGGCCTTAGGTGACAGGGTAGACTGCGTCCGGCAGCTGCTGGATGGTGGAGCAGACAGGTAACTGGAATTCCGATATAGACCAGTGTTCACACTGCTATAGCACATGCAATTTTTCCCAACTATGGTTTGGACAAAAACTGGTCACATTGAGAGACAAGAATATTTTTTTTTCCTTTTTCAGTAATATAGTTATCAAAACCATTATTGTAAAATAAGGTACACAAGGTCAACCCAGTATACACTGAAATATATGTGCAATTATATGCAAATATATGTAGAGCTGCAATTATGGTAGATTTTGATTCTAGTATATGTATCTTTCTTTAGATGATACAATACAAACATGTACAAATTATTCTTGAAGCAATAAAATTCAAGATTTAGTTAATATTAGAGTGTAACAATTATTCAAAATGTATGTTGTTCTTGTGTGCTTATTTCCCATTAATACCAACTATAAAAGTTAACATTAATGCTTACACAATACAGGTCTAGAAAAAAATGTGAAATATCCAAAATAATTTTTACATTGCAGGGCAGCAAACAGAAAAATCTGTTAAAATGAATTATGGTTTTATGTATCTAGCTATCTACATATATGTATGTATCTAGCTGTCTATCAATATGTATGTATATAGTTATCTATCCAGTAAGTATGTATCTAGCTATCTATCCAGTAAGCATGTATCTAGCTACCTATCCAATATGTATATATGTGTCTAGCTGTCTACATATATAGGTATGAATCTAGCAATCTCTCCAATAACTATGTATGTGTCTAGCCATCTACCCAATACATGTGTATACATCTAGCTATCTGTCAAATACATGTGTATGTATATATCCAGTAAGTATGTGCTAGTTATCTATCAATATGTACACATCTAGCTAATTACCAATATATATGTATCTTGCTATAGCTCCTAACTATGTATGTATTTAGCCATTTATCCAATATATGTGTCTACATCAATATATATGTATCTAGTTATTTCTCTTATGTATTCATTTCGACATCTATCCAATATATGCAAATTCATCTAGCTATCTATCAATATATATGTATCTGGCTATCTAGCAAAATGTATGTAGCTATCTGTCAAATGCACGTGTATGTATATATCCAATATGTACGTATCTTGCTATCTATGGATCTATCTATCTATCTATGTATCTATCTGATAACTATTCATGTATCTAGTTTTCTACCAATATGAATATTGCTATCTAGCTATCTAACTATCTATCTAATATCCATCCATCTATCTATCTAATAACTATTCATGTATCTAGCTCTCTATCAATATGAATATTGTTATCTATCAACTATTAATGTATCTAGGTATCTATCAAAATAAATATTGCTATCTGTCTATCTATTTACTGTTCATGTATCTAGCTATCTATCAATATGAATATTGCTATATCTATCTATCTATCTATCTATCTATCTATCTATCTATCTATCTATCTATCTATCTATCTATCAACTATTCATGTATCTAGCTCTCTATCCAATATGAATGTATCTAGCTATATATCCAATATGAATGGCTGTAGCTATTGTGTACTGTATATCACAGCAGAATATGCTGAGTGACAAGTCCCTTGTAAGTACAGTAGCAGTTCCTAGAAAGTTTGCAGTGTCTGGTGGCTACAAGAAGTCAGGTGTGTTACCGTCATCTCCTGGTCGGGCAGTGCCAGTGACAAGTCTCCTGTGGGAAGTTTCTGTGACCCCTGCTGCTGCCCGTTGCCCTCGCCCGGCTCTGCTCCCTCCTGGTCACCTCCCAGCACGGGGCACTGTGCTCTTTTTCTCCCAGTTGCTTCCTGGGACACTCTGCACTATCGCCGCCTAGCGGCTGTTGTGTGCCACTTCTCTGGCTGTTCAGGACCATCTTCCTCACTAAATAGTTTTCCAGGGTTGGGTGACAAGCAGCTTGTTATGTGAATGAGGGGAGGATCGTGTACACACAGGAAGCAGGACGAATGATGAGCTCCTTCTGTAAACTCAACGTGTGTGTTACAACATGTTCTGAAGAGGGCATCACATGTCTACCTATGCACCTAATCTGTGGTAAGAGGCTTCCATCCTCCCCAACCCCAACACATATTCATGATTTAATGCTCTACTAATACTAAATATGGGCTATGCCATAATGGTAGATATTGCAATGTCATTTTTCCTTACGATTAAAAAAACTCTCAATACTGGAATATTAGGAGATAATATCAGCAGAGCTCCCACAACTGGAATTGCCATTGTTGCCTGAAAGAAAGATGGTGCAATAATTGGAGTTTTGAAGGCTCAAGCTGAGCAGCCTAATGATGTGTCCTTGTGTCCTATAACAAAGTTGGCATTCCTACCTAAATGATCCTGAAAACATCTTAGGTAGTTCTGATGCTAAAGCAAAATATTCTGCACAAATTCCCCCTTGTTATGTTAACACAAGCCCAAGACTAGATATTAATCAATGTCCCACTTCAGAGCCTATGTGCTAGTGTGTAGCTTTTGGTAGCTGGCTCCAATTTAGGGAACACCATTACAGTAGTGGCACCTGATGAGTTTCCTCTCTTTCCTCTCATGGATAGAGATTCATCAGACGGACAGTTTAAATTAGGTTGTGACAGCATTAGTTAAAGCATTACCCCCTTTCCCCGCCAAGTTTCATTTGACCACAATTTGGGCAGCCAGATCACGGTCACAATTATGGCTGTGTGAATAAAGCCTTAGGTAGCAGCCGTGGAGATCTGTGTAACCATAGCTTTTTATGTGTGTGTTTAGTGGCAGCGGACTAAAAACTGCAGTTATTGGCGATTGTCCGGGTATTCCTTAAATCTAGATAAAACAGAAGCGCTTATATTACAAGGTCTGGCAAGATGGTAAACTTTCCTTTGAAGTGGAAAACCTCTTTCCTTACATACCTGAGTGTACAGATCTCCAAACAACCTGTCAAGTTGTATAACATAAATATAACTCCCTACATATAGAATTTAGAGCAGACACTCTCCAAATGGCAACACCATTCTCTTCTTTTTATAGGTCGGGCCAACCTACTAAAAATGGTGGAATTCCCTAAACCTATCTCTTGCAATCCCTACCCATAAGGCCGATGACACACGTGTCGTTTTTGTTGTGTTTCTGCTGTGATTTTGAAAACGCATGTGTTTTTCAAATGTTTGTTTGTATTTGTGTTTTTAGAAACGCAATGTTTGTTTTGCGTTAATTGCATGCAGCTGTCTCTTGGAATTTGTAAAAATGCAGTGATCTTGTGCATGTAATCACATGCGTTTCAAAACGCAGACCACAAACGCATGCGTTTTAAAAAACGCAACCGCTTTTAAGAACGCAATGAAAACGCACCTCAAAAAAGAAGACAAAAAAACGCAGGGGAGAAAACGCCAAGTTAAGACACTTTAAATTAAAACCCATTGCAAAATCCAATGTGCAAATATGATTTTTTCATTGATGCAAAAATGCAATGAAAAAAACGTCACGTATGTCACTGGCCTAACTCTGATACCGAAAGACAAATAGAATTAGCTATCTGTACCAAAGGTTCATTTGGGGGGGACATCTCGTCTGAGGATTGCATTTTACATCCTCCAGCAGCCAAAGCTTAACAGTGGACTTAACTTCCCTAACATCAGGGCGTATAATTTAACAGCTAAAATGTGAATCCTTTGAGACTGGAAAGACAGCACCTCAGTATACACTGACGTTTTATAGACCATAAAACACCCAAGGTTAACACCTTGCCGCATGGATGCGTCTGACTAACCTGTTACATCCCACTTGTGACCGCCTGACTACACAGATTCGGACAAATCCCTTGTTATTGTTCTCATGGCGTGCATGGTCAAGGGTGAGGCGCCACCAGGGCTGGATTATGGTCGGTGGGGACCCCCACTGAATGGAGTACAGACAGGGTATAGCTCCTGAAGGCCATGACAAATGTGTACAGATCTCTGCCTTTCAGAACTTAAGGACTAAGGTCTCTGCCTTTGTCACACTTTCAGGAGATGTACTGCAGTTATGGTTCTGCTCTTACATCACTCCTGTTGGAGGGTTTCATATGGGCATATAAGATAGAACCGCATGCTGGTGGTGTCATGGCAAGGGCGCCAACTTGTACGGCTGTATGTGAGAATGTCCGGTCATCCAACCCTTCTAGCATTTAATTATGGCCTTTACTACAAAGTATCTAACAAATTCTGTCCGTTATGTCTGTTTCTGACACAGAAACTCAGCGTAGCACCAAAGGCTGTCTGCAATTGTTGGCGGCGGTGGCAGCGGTAGGTTGCAAACGCATTCTCCAAACCTGGCTCAGCCCCACGGTGCTCCCCTTTGGGCTGTTTTTAGACAAACTCACTTTCATAATGCACATGGATTGGATAGAGGCCATCATGAGTATGGAGAAGCAGGTACACTCTATCTTTTTTTTGTTTTTAACAACATACTATACAAGTTCCAAAATCTAGCCTGATGGGCATTGTTACAATATCAATCATTACAAATGGGCATTGAGGTTACCATAAATGAAATTACAAACACATATCATTTACTTTGAATATATGCTCAATCTCCTAATATCTTTTCATCCTTATTTGGTTCAATATTGCATGAACCAGGCTGTCAGTATCTTTATGACCTTTATAAGTCTCTTTGAGACCTAAACAAAATGTAGCCTGAAGCAGCGGCAGTGGAAAATACTTAACTGTAAACACATACAACAGTAAATAACATATTAACATATTGAACCTGGCCCAGAACTATTGGTTGGTTATATTTATTTACTCTTGTTAATGTATACTATGGATCCACCTATCCCATTGGGAATGGAACTTCTGGGATTTATTTGATTGAAGAACAATAGCTTGCAAGTCTTGTTGATTTGGGAAATGACTTCCCCTATGTCAGCACACCCTGTTTCTTTCCAATGTCTAGTGATAATAATTTTTGTCGATAGCAATATATGGGCCATTAGTGTTTGGATTTTAGGCGGAGTATCTTCAAGGTTTAGAATAAGTAAATCTGTGGCTGGAGAAGGTGCCACATTTTTTATGCCATAGCTCTTAATTACCTCATATGTTTTACACCAAAGGCTGTGGATTTTTGGGCAGGACCATAATGTGTGCAGCAGGGAACCTTTTTGGCCCCGTTCTCTCCAGTAAGCTGTGGGTGATGTGGGGTAGTTAATCTAACTGGTGAGAAATAGGTACAATCTTTCTTTAGTACTTGGGGAAGTTTTATTACTGTACTGTAGTCAGAAATGAGGAAAGACATCAGGAATTGCTTTATTACCACACTGTGACCACAGGAGCGGCAGCTTGTAGGAGATCCCCCTATAGAACTTGACTGCTCCTTGGTCAGACAAGAGAATATGCACTGAACAGCACTTGATAGTAGTAGTGTTGTTATGATACACCATGCTTGGATTGAGGTGGGGAAGCTTGTCTTCCAGGGATGAGATGATGGGCAAGTTTCACGTTTCTTTTTTCTTTCCCATCAGAACTGGGGCAGGATGCCACATCAGGATACAGGACTGCTTACTTGGATAACTCTCTGTTAGTACTGACTGCTGTATGGAGAACGAGTAGAGCCATACAGATTCTGGTGAATGACCCAGCTGTGAAGTATTGCTGTATGATTAATGAAATTACTTTTATTTTCATATGATTGCTGAAACTAAGATGATGCCAGATATGGATGAAAGTTGATCACAGAGCAGAAATTACGAAGAAGAAATATCCAGTTGGACGCAAAGAGTTGGTTGATAAGTAAAAATTCCAGGTTTTATTTCATCCATTTAAAAAACAGCAATAAACAGCACAGCACGTGGGACATATAGAAAAACATGAAGGCTACAGGCCTAGGTTTTTTTTGGTACAAGACCTTATTCATGGCTTCACAGTTGATTACAGTACACTCCTCTGCACCGAAGAATGTAAGACTGCCTGGGCTGATGTTTTATATACACCACCAGTGATTTACGGATACTACCTATTCCAGGGAAAGAGATGCCATTTGCTTCTGCAATGCCCATGTGATAATTTACTAACCAATGAACTATGGACATTACTTCTTTATCCCTAACTAACCAAGCCCAGGTCTGGCCCCACTGAATGTTTCTGTATAATCCTTTGTGAAGCCAATAAAGCATCTCACATCTGCCGAGCCTTGCATGGCATCAATTCTCCACAGAGATTGAGATCTTATAACATACTTCTGTTTTGGTGTGAATTCTTTGAGCTCACTCTGTGGATTAATAGAGGGCAAAAAGGGGCAAAACTTGACACAGCCTACGCCCTTTATTTTGGGTCTTTGACCCATTGGGGGTCATTTACTAAGGGCCCGATTCGCGTTTTCCCAACGTGTTACCCGAATATTTCCGATTTGCGCCAAATTTCCCTGTATTGCCCGGGGATTTTGGCGCACGCGATCAGATTGTGGCGCATCGGCGGTGGCATGTACGCGATGGAAATCGGGGGGCGTGGCCGAACGAAAACCTGATGGATTCAGAGAAACCGCCGCATTTTTTTAAAAAAAGTGTTGCGGAACTCGCGCTTACCTTCACTAGATATAGGCCGGTGAACTTCAGTGCATTCCGGCGGGCCTCGGGGAACTTCAGCACAGCAGCGGCGCCACCTGGTGGACGTCGGAGGAACTACCTTACTGAATCCCGGCCGGACCCGAATCCACCGCAAAGAACGTGCCGCTGGTTCGCGAATGGACCGGGTAAGTAAATCTGCCCCATTGTGTATCTTGTAGGCCCTATGTTGGGGTCTGTTCACTTAATTCAGAAAAATCAATAAACAGTTTTAAAAAAACCTGTGATCTGTAAAATTTTAGTCGGTAGCTGGACTGTTTGCAGTTTGATTTCATATACCTAAGAGCACAGCAGATGAAGGAGGCTCGCCCAGGGTCCAGCAACATTTCAGGAATATAAATGCATTTTCACATCCTGCTTTTACACAGCTGTCCATGGCTGCTACCTAACATTGCTACAGTGTTGTATGGTCAAAAGTGATGGATTCACTTTAACAAATGTTGCTACAAGTTTAGCACTTCTGTTCTGAGATGTTACTCTACTTTCTACAACACCTTTCCCCTATGATCAGCTTACAGGGTGCTACATGGGCATTTGAAAACTAGTGGAGTGTGTGGAGTAAAAATATTCAATCTAGTGGAGGAGTGTGTGGAGTAAAAATATTCAAAATTTTGAATAAAAAATAAACAGTTAAATTGGTTGAATATATATTGAAAATAGTTTTTGCCCAATTAACCCACTAAAAAGTTTTAAGACACTATTCTGTAGTTTTTTAATGCCAAGACTCCTAAGTCCATAGTTTTATAAATTGCCAGAATCGTGCTGGCAATGCACGATGCCGTCTAGAAGATGACAGATCCCTTCTCACATTGCTCATTCTTAGGGACCCTCGTTGCTATAACCAATCAAAGCCTTTTCTGAGCAGTTTCCTCAGTTTGGTTTTCCCTTCCTGAAGGTGGGTTTCTGCACTTCTCAATAAATGTCAATGACTCACTTTATTTCCATGAATAAGCATTTAAAGGTTAGGTATAAATATTTAACAGTGCGGTGACTGTGTATAACTGTGGTTGGGCAGAATGATTTCTCCTAAAATGTGCAGGGTGAACACTACAGTTTATAGTGACTATAGTGACAGTTGAAACCTGATACATTTTTCCCAAACTTTATGGTATATTGGTCAATTTGTCATAGCTTGATTGATGAAAGCACAGCTGCTGAGACAACCAACATTCTTTTAATGTGTGTGGTCTGAGACAGAATATTGTGCACTTTATTAACCCCACAGTAATGCGGCCTGAAAAGGATGTAGTGACTGGGCATTTTTAGCAAATTTTCATATGTGCCGGATTAAGGGCCATAACTTTTTTTTTTGCATGCTACCTTAAAGTTTTTTGCAGTGTTTTTTTTTAGGACACATAAAGCTAGTTAAAAAGGTAATAAAAGTTTTTAAAAATTTTATTCATTTTTATTTTAATTTGGGGTTAAAAGTGGAAAAAAAGCTTTTTTTGTAATTTATAGTACTTTTTTTTCAAATTAACTCAAAATAAACATCATTTATGAATTCCCTATTTTGTATTTGTCATTTTGATATATAATTGGCCTTATTTACTAAGGGTCCCATTTCCGTTGGGTTTTCCGGCGTTTTCGGGGATTGCGCCACTGGGACAGGCATTTATAAGGGGATTATGTTGCATGTGATCGGATTTTGGCATATGGGCGCTGGGTTTCATGCGTCAGAAATCAGGGGGGGGGAAAGGGGGAGGCCGCCGGACGATTCGACAAATTTGTACTAAGCGCGGAATTTAACATTTAAATTGTGTCACAAGACAATGCACTTACATACACCGGGATGAAGAAGGTGAACTGTGGCGGACCGGAGCAGAGAAGCCACACATGCAGGATATCGGGCGCACGATCTTAGTGAATTGCGCCGGAGTCTATGATCGTTGGACAACGCACAGCGAGTATTGCCATAGGACCAGGTAAGTAAATGTGCCCCAATATGTATAGTCTCGGGCAAACGGGGCTTTTTTAGCGTAGCAGGGAATTTTTTTTTTTATTATGTGGGGAAATGTCATTGTCATTTTATGAATATTTGTTAATATTTTTTGTGTGTGTGCTTTTACTTTATATGTCCCCCATGAGGTAATAAAAGATCCCTGGGGGACATTTTCACTTTTTACAAAAATGTTTTACATTTTACTTTATTTTCTTTCTTTTACAAGTTTTCTCCTGTAACTGAAGCATCTATAAGATTTTCAGGGGAAATGACCCCCTGTGACTGGGGATTCTGATCAGAGCTGGACTGGGTCTAATAAGTCTAACTCCGCCAGCTCTGCTCCCCTGTGCATTGCGCTCCTTCACCGGAGAAGGGGTAACGGACCGCATCTCCCTTCTCCCTAGTGTCTCTGACACCCAGAGACCAGGTCCTGCTAACGCGGGAGCAGAAAAGAACTGCAGCAACGCAGTAGAGTCGCTGCAGACCCGGTACCTGCGCCCGCTGACGTCTAAAGTCAAGGGTGGTCCCAGAAGAGTTAGCACAGCACTCCTGTTGCAATAAAATATAGGCAGCAGGAAATATATCTAGAATTCCAAACACAGGGATCACCACGGAGCTATCACACTGTTGTATAGTGTACAATAGTAGCCCCCTGAAGACCCTGACTCTCCAAGCAAATTATAAAGCCGGATTTTAAAAAGTTACATTTTGGCATTTGTAGAGAATGTAAAAGAAACAAACAAAAACAAACTAAAATCAACATCTTGAACAACCCATTTAAAACCACTGTTGCATCACTACTACAGCATTCGGTGTTTTATTCCCTATGACACAGACTTAACATAATTGGAGACAATAGTTTCAACCCATCCACTAACTCAACACACAAATACAAAGTAGTCACCTCAGTAATTTTTTACACATTTCTTATTCATCTCTATTAACCCAACCATGACAGTTTGATACATATAAAATATAATGGTATTGTCATACTAGTGTAATCTTCCATTTGTACAAATCATACGCACCTTCTAATGTGAGATCAAACATTGCAAAATCCATTACCTTAAATAATGCTGTAAATAGTTAAATCTTGTGTTTCTTATATAATTGTGTCCTAACATTCCATATTAGCAGAATTTAATTTATGTAAGCATATTCAGTTTGTGGGACTGTATAAAATGTGTATTTCTCGGCCTGATAATTTCCCTTGCACCCAGATTCTATCTATAATGGTCATACTTGAAGCTAGCAGTCCTTGCCTCCCATCGGAGTATAGTCTACAATAGGGCTGTTCTGCAGGAGGCAGAGACTCCTAGTGTCATATAAAAGTACAGTCAGTGGCTCGTGGCCCTGTTTTCTGTCGGACTTTGCATGTACTTTCATGTGCAAACTGCTTGCACATGTACAGGCAGTCCCCGGGTTACATACAAGATAGGGTCTGTAGGTTTGTTCTTAAGTTGAATTTGTATGTAAGTCGGAACTGTATATTTTATCATTGTAATTCCAGCCAGAACTTTTATGGTCTCTGCAACAATTGGATTTTAAAAATGTTGGATTGTCATAAGAATGAATATTAACAATAAAGCTTCATTACAGACACATTTGAGAGCTGTACAGCTGATCATTGTAGCCTAGGACTAAAGTACAATAAATTACCAATATCCAGTGGTCCGTTTGTAACTAGGGGTCGTATGTAAGTCGAGTGTTCTTAAGTAGGGGACCGTCTGTATTTAAGAAGTGTCCGCGCCACACACCGTATATACTCGAGCATACTCGAGTATACCTATTTTTGCCACAAAAATTGGGAAAACTTATTGGGGCAGATTTATCAAGCTGTCTGAAATTCAGAATATTTATAGTTGCCCATGGCAACCAATCACAGTTCCCCTTTAAAATATTCATGAGCACTGGTAGAATGAAAGCTGAGCTGTGATAGAAGCTGAGCTGTGATATAGAAATATTCTGACTTTCAGACAGCTTGATAAATCTGCCCCATTGACTCGAGTATAACTGCCGGGAAGCCAAAGCCGAGTGCAGAAAGCAAGCCGGGGAGACCAGGATGCCGGAGGACGGCGCCAGAGGTGTGTACTATTTTTTTATGTACTCGAGTATAAGCCGAGTGGGGGGGTTTTCAGCCAAAAATTGTGCTGAAGAAGCTTATACTCGAGTATATACGGTATGTTTCACACGTGACTCATTTGTGTTGTGGCTGCAGTATACCCGGCACAGAATTCTGCACTGAAAGGGGCGTTCCAAGGAGGAACCGGGAGACACATTAATCATGAAGAGTCTGGCAGAAATGTGTTGCACGCCCTTTGTTAACTCCTTAACGACCAGACCCTTTTTAGTTTTTGCATTTTCATTTTTCACTTCCCACCTTTAAAAATTCATAATATTATTTATTTTTACATGTACAGAGCTGTATGAGGGCTTGTTTTCTGCATAACAAATTGCACTTCATAGTGACGGTATTTAATATTCCATGCCATGTACTGGGAAGCGGGAAAAAATTCCAAATGTAGTGAAATTGGTGAAAGAATGCATTTGTGTAGTTTTCTTGTGGTCTTGGATTTTACAGCTTTTACTGGTTGCCCCAAATGACATGTCTACTTTATTCTTTGAGTTGGTATGATAACAGGAATACCAAATTTATATACCGTATATACTTGTGTATAAGCCGAGTTTTTCAGCACAAAAAATGTGCTGAAAAACCTCATCTCGGCTTATACACGAGTCAATAATAATAATTAAAAAAATTAATACTCACCCTCCGGCTCCCGGTCCTCGGCGGCATCTCCTGGTCCTCGGCGGCAGCTCCCGATCCTCTGCAGCGGCTTCTATCTTCACGTGCCGGCAGTCGCGTCTATGCGACTTGCCGGCGGGCGCACAATATGATGTAGCGGTGTCGCCGCTGATGACGTCATCAGCGGCGACACCGCCGCATCGCACTGTGCGCCCACCGGCAAGTCGCATGGACGCGACTGCCGGCACGTGAAGATAGAAGCCGCCGCAGAGGATCGGGAGCCGCCGCCGAGGACCGGGAGCCGCCGCCGCAGAGGATCGGGAGCCCCCGCCGAGGACCGGGGGCCGCCGCCGAGGACTGGGAGCCCGCGATGAGGACCGGGAGCCGCCACTAAGCATCAAAGGTGAGTATCGTCGGAGGGTGAGTATTAAGTTTATTTTTTTATTATTCGCTAGGCATACTGAGGGCAGGCTGTATACTTTTTGGGGCAGGCTGTATACTTTTTGGGGGCAGGCTGTATACTTTTTGGGGGCAGGCTGTATACTTCATGGGGCAGGCTGTATACTTCATGGGGGCAGGCTGTATACTACAGGGGCTGGCTGGTTGTATACTATAGGGGGCTAGCTGGCTGTATACTACACCCTCGGCTTATACTCGAGTCAATAGGTTTTCCCATTTTTTTGTGGTAAAATTAGGGGTCTCGGCTTATACTCGGTTCGGCTTATACTCGAGTATATACGGTAGGTTTTATAATGTTGTCATACATTTACAAAAATTTAAACCTGTACAAAACTAAAATTCTTCATTTTGCCATGTTCTGGCACTAATAACTTTTTCATACTTCAGTGTACAGAGCTGTGTGTTTTGGCATTTTTTGCAACTTTTGATGATGTTTTCAACACTACTGTTTTTAGGACCGTACAACCTTTTGATCACTTTCTATTGAATTTTTTATATTTTGCAAAATGGCAAAAAAGTGGCATTTTCGACTGGCATATTTTTTTTTTTTTTATGGGGTTAAATGCTGGGAATAACCGTTGTTACATTTTGATAGATCAGACATTTTGGGATGTGGCAATACCTAACATGATTATGATTTTTACCCAAACAACAATATGTCCTCTAGTATATTTCAGGAGAATTCACCCTTATACTTCAATAGATACCCAATATAAAAGGGGAACTCAAAGATAGTTAGTTTAAAAATCTTATAAATTCTTTTATTTCATAACACATAAAACCAAATACAGACATTAACTTCAGCAGGTTAAAAGAAAATGGTCCCAAGTTGATGGGGAAGACTTCAGCAATTCATCCTATATATATTCATTGTGCCTCTAAACATTTAAGCTAAATGATAAAGTGCATTATGTTATATAGTAAAGTGCTAGGCAATAAAGTGCATTTTTCTCATTTACAATCTATGATATAAGGATTATTACCTTGTTACGGCTGTTTGTCTACCCCGCGCCCCATGATTATGATTTTTACTGTTTATTTATATTTATATCATTTCTAGGGAAAGGGGGGTGATTAAATAAAAAAAAAAAAATTTCACACCCCCTAGGGTACTTTAACCCTAAGTTGTCTGATTGATCCTACCATATAAGTATGGCAATATATGGGGATTTTACACATCATGTATTACAATGTGCAAATCGCAGCTTGTGATACACTAAGTAAAAAGAGACATCCTCAGGAACCGAGGCTGTCATAGCAATGGATCGCTGCTCCCCAATGACGTCACGGGTAGCGACGATCCGAGTCAAGATGGCAGATTGTGGCTTTTGTTGTGCTCGCACTGATCTTGGGTGTTACCGGTGGGTGTTTGCTACAATATGCTGCAAACACTCATTGGCTATGGAGAGGCCTCAAGGTACTTCTACATCACATGTAAGTAAGGGGTTTAAGGTGTACCAATAAAAGTTGGTATCAGATTCATGAAGAATGTGTACCACAAATCGTGAATCTAGCATTCCCTGTACACATCACAGGCAAACTGCATATAGTGTAGTTTGATAAATGTGGGCCAGTATTTTAAACTTAACTTGCGGACCATGTGAATGCGGCCCTAAACTGATTATAAAGTTTCAAATATACATATAACAATTCCTTGAAGGCAAGCTACAGATTTCTGAGAGTCCCTATGGACAATTTATAACCCTGGAATACATTAATCTTAAAGGGGTTCTCCCACGAACAAAAGTTAGAATCTATCCACGGATCCCAAAAAAGAGGGGTCTGTCGGACCCCTTGTCGCTCCCTCAGGCTAACGGATCAGACAGCCGCACATGACCGTTCTGCTCCATTAATCTCTATGGAGTTGATGGAGATCGCCGAGCGTAGCTCTCAGCAATTTCGGTCAGCTCCACAAAGATTAATGGAGCAGAATGGTCATGTGCGGCTGTCTGTTCCATTACTCCAACAAAGTGACGAGGGGTCCGACTGAGGTAAGTGGGACCCCATCCAACCCCTGGTGTCCGTGATCTATGGGGGTCTCCCATGGATAGGGCCTAACTTTTGTTTGTGGAAAAAGCATTTTCTAAAGTGATAAAAGCTTTCACATTTGCAAAAATCTAAATGTCTTAAAAAAAAGAATTATGAACAACTTTAAGGCCAAGCAAAAGATTTTAGAAGTTTACCACTAAGATCATAAACTTTAGCATGTGCAATGGTAATCTTTCATAAGTATATTTTCTTATTGTCTGTATTCATCTGCTCTACCACTTCATCTCAGCTTCCCGGTAATCCCTTTATTGCTAAATGTTTGGCTAATTTGGAAGAACTGGAACAGGTTTAAGAAACTGTGCAAACTTAAAATGTTAATGGTAAAAATGAAATGTGCAGAATACACTGCAACACAATTGTACGGAAAAAAATAAAAGAAAATAAGTATTTTATTCTACCTATCATATACTGGCGTATATAGCTACATTTTTCCTTCTAAGCATTTACATGTATTATTGTTAACAGAGTTATAGCTTTTCCATATTAAAGCTATTATTTTGGGACATTCCCCCAGGAAGTTCCCACACAGTGATTAAATATTTCAATAAACAAGCCATTTGAGCTGTGAAGAGTCTCAACGAGAACATGTTAATCCCTTGAGAATCTAGTACATTTTTAACATTGTAGACATCACTATTGGCAGCTCTTTCCTTTGAATCCCAAGAACATTGCAATTGTACTTACGCATAGAATGATAATACAAGAAAAATAATTTGGTCCAGACTAACTCAGTTTTGTTTTGCCATATATGCAGGGCCGGCTCCAGGTTTTAATGGGCCCCTGGGCAACAGAGCCTTAATGGGCCACACTGCCCCCTCTCTCCTGCGAACACACTGACCACCTCCCTCCCCCTGCGGACACACTGACCCCCTCCCTCCTCCTGCAGACACACTGACCCCCCCTGCGGACACACTGACCCCCCCTGCGGACACACTGACCCCCCCCCCCCCCCACGGACACACTGACCCCCTCCCTCCCCCGTCTCCCTGCGGACACACTGACCCTCTCCCTCCCTCTGCGGACACACTGACCCTCTCCCTCCCCCTGCGGACACACTGACCCCCCCCCCGGCGGACACACTGACCCCCTCCCTCCCCCTGTGGACACACTGACCCCACCCCACCCCCACCCCTGGCAGACACACTGTTATTTAAAGTGACACTGTCACCAGGATTTACACTACTAAACCTTCAGCATCCCCAGGTGGGGGCTGAAAAATGCATTCTAGATTTTCCAACTTTATGTTAAAACTTTTATGTTAAAACCTCTGATCCTGACAAATACTTTTTATGTATGCAATGAATCCTTTAGTAGTCAAGATACTTTAAATATGGTTGGGGATCAAAGATATATAAATAGCACTTTACTTTCAGGTCCTATCCTATTGCTCCAAGGAACAATTGAGGAAAGGCTTTGATAAATAAAGACAATAACAGCGTCTTCTGCTAGGCTTAACTTGGAATCTTGTGATTATCCATTCCAGCTTCAGGTCAGACAAGATGGCTTCTTATTTGTTGTTCACTATCCTGATGACATCCCTGGATTCTTGAGGCACTTCATCTCCTTGACCTGCGATGCTAGACTGGCAATATGTTCCTTCTCTTCCTCAGCGCCCCAGATCAAGGCATCGAAGTAATTGTTCCCCATCATCTTCTCCAGCTCAAGCTAAGAGTCCTCCTGTTTAAATGGGACTCTCATGGCATCGGTTGTGAGTATGCACTCAGCACTCACAGAGTGAGTTCTTTTTCACACCCAACCCGGCTGAGCTTCCTGACTCTGAGAGCTTCCAGCTACCTCATTTTGTAATGCTTTTGTATACTTAATGATATGTTTTTTTCACTTTTTGATGCTCTCTACAGTGCAGAGACTGCAACGGTGGATACACTGTCCCCAAATTGGAGATTTATAGAAAAACCATGATGACCTACTCCCTATTGGCTGGCCAAAGGGTGCTGGCAGCTGTGTCTCTCCTCCAAGGGGTTTGGTTCCCACTCTGGGATTATGTAAGTTTATGCTATATATGTTACATTTGATGAATTTGCCATTTGAATACTTTACCTATCTCTCTAGGTAATCTACAGTTTATTATTTTTATGGAATGCCTTGCCATAGCATTCTTTGTTTCTAGACTTGAATTTCTATGCCTTCTACCATAATTGGCCCAGTCTTCTGTGCTGATGCTGTGATAATGGCCTACTACTCTTTAACAATCTCTGTTTGCACTCTGTGTTAGACACTACCCCCTTCTAGGGTCTCACTGGTCAATACCAGTATATTTACATATGTTTATTATCTTGCAAGTGGATAGTGAGTTGGTATTTTTGTAGTACATCTCTATTCTTTTTCTGACCTTCTCTCCCTCCATTCCCTTCTCCCTCATCCTTCTCCCTCCTCCCTAAGATGGCATCTTTCAAGGAGCAAACATTAAATGTTAGGGGCTTCAATGTACTCGAAAAAATGCTCTAAGACACTGTATTATATGCACAAAGAGTGTGTTCAGGTTCTTTTCCTACAATAAATGTACTTCATTACGGTCCATACTCCCCTTTATCTCAGAAATATTATCAGAACTGGCGACATAGCACTAACCATGAAGGGAAATCTAATGGACCGTCATACATTATACATACATACAGGGATTGGCAAAGAGGAGTTGATTGACCCAGAGGGCAAGTTCTTCAATCTTGCCAACTTTTAGTTACCTAATAGCAATCAAACACCAGCCTGCCGATCTATCCTTCAAAGCCTGGAAGATTTTGCGAAGGTCTGCTTAAAGTTGGAAATTTTTATTTCCTACTCATCCTAAGGTCAACACTTCTTCAGGCAGGGGCTCTGTGATAATCTCACAATTAAGGCATGTAATTTCCTCACTCCATTATCTCAGGGTGGCAGACGCATCGAGATCTCTACATCTCAAGGATTAAGAATATATCTATTATTCCCCACTTCATGGGACTTATAACTGTACTGGCTGGATTCTGATCAGCCATCATATGCTGAGGTGCCACTCCACATTGGTCATAGGACCCATGACAATTTCTGACCATGCCCTGGTATTCCTGACCATGACTATCCGCGGCACAGTATGTAAATACCAGACCTTGAGACTGAAAGACAACTAACTAAAAAATGTAATACACTCCTTTACAATTGAGCATTGAAATGATCCAAACCTCTTGCCACTACAGTGGATGACTCTTAAAGAAATCCTTAAAGGAAACCTACCATTTCAAATGGTAGGTTTAAGCTGTAAACACCGAGCACCAGCTCAGGGTGAGCTGGTGCCAGTGCTTAGTTTCGTTAGTGTTAAAACCGCGGTATCGCGGTTTTAACACTTTTTAAACTTTATAGCAGAAGCCGCTTCGGCGCTGCGCGCGACCGTGCGCGCGCAACGCCTGCGGCATTTCCTATGTAGGCGCGCGCATGATCGTGCGCACGCAGCGCCGAAGCAGTTTATGCTATAAAGTTTAAAAAGTGTTAAAACCGCGATACCGCGGTTTTAACACTAACGAAACTAAGCACCGGCACCAGCTCACCCTGAGCTGGTGCCCGGTGTTTACAGCTTACACCTACCATTTGAAATGGTAGGTTTCCTTTAAGGGCACACTCATACACCACCACCATGGTTAAAAATGCCGAATCTCCTCAGGTGTTTTCAGAATTGTCAACTCAGTTCATTACTGTCTCAAATTAATACCAGATTTTGTGAGAGAATGCAGAAACACACCATGAGTGCCCTGAGAAATGCAGTCAACCCTTATCTAGACTAATTCGTCCTATGACCCAACCTGCATACATCTCTTTGTTGTGCTCACCTTCACGTTCACTAATTGCTTCCAACATTTTTACTCTTCTCTATACCATATAGACTGGGACTCAGTGACTAAATCCAGACATACACTCACCGGCCTCTTTATTAGGTACACCGTGCTAGTAACGGGTTGGACCCCCTTTTGCCTTCAGAACTGCCTCAATTCTTCGTGGCATAGATTCAACAAGGTGCTGGAAGCATTCCTCAGAGATTTTGGTCCATATTGACATGATGACATCACACAGTTGCCGCAGATTTGTCGGCTGCACATCCATGATGCGAATCTCCCGTTCCACCACATCCCAAAGATGCTCTATTGGATTGAGATCTGGTGACTGTGGAGGCCATTTGAGTACAGTGAACTCATTGTCATGTTCAAGAAACCAGTCTGAGATGATTCCAGCTTTATGACATGGCGCATTATCCTGCTGAAAGTAGCCATCAGATGTTGGGTACATTGTGGTCATAAAGGGATGGACATGGTCAGCAACAATACTCAGGTAGGCTGTGGCGTTGCAACGATGCTCAATTGGTACCAAGGGGCCCAAAGAGTGCCAAGAAAATATTCCCCACACCATGACACCACCACCACCAGCCTGAACCGTTGATACAAGGCAGGATGGATCCATGCTTTCATGTTGTTGTCGCCAAATTCTGACCCTACCATCCGAATGTCGCAGCAGAAATCGAGACTCATCAGACCAGGCAACGTTTTTCCAATCTTCTACTGTCCAATTTAGATGAGCTTGTGCAAATTGTAGCCCCAGTTTCCTTTTCTTAGCTGAAAGACCCGGTGTGGTCTTCTGCTGCTGTAGCCCATCTGCCTCAAAGTTCGACGTACTGTGCATTCAGAGATGCTCTTCTGCCTACCTTGGTTGTAACGGGTGGCGATTTGAGTCACTGTTGCCTTTCTATCAGCTCGAACCAGTCTGCCCATTCTCCTCTGACCTCTGGCATCAACAAGGCATTTCCGCCCACAGAACTGCCGCTCGCTGGATGTTTTTTCTTTTTCAGACCATTCTCTGTAAACCCTAGAGATGGTTGTGCGTGAAAATCCCAGTAGATCAGCAGTTTCTGAAATACTCAGACCAGCCCTTCTGGCACCAACAACCATGCCACGTTCAAAGGCACTCAAATCACCTTTCTTCCCCATACTGATGCTCGGTTTGAACTGCAGGAGATTGTCTTGACCATGTCTACATGCCTAAATGCACTGAGTTGCCGCCATGTGATTGGCTGATTAGAAATTAAGTGTTAACGAGCAGTTGGACAGGTGTACCTAATAAAGTGGCCGGTGAGTGTATATTGATGTGACGGCTCTGCCAATTCTGCCATTGAAAACAATATCTTCTTAAGAAGACCCTATTATTAACAGCGAGCTTCATGCTGTTATCAAAAACTCACCAACAGGAAAGAGACCTGGCCCTGTTGGCTTTAATAACAGTTTTTATAAGCTCCTCAGCAACATCCTCACCCCATTTCTGACCAGAGTTTTCAACTCAATTTGACCAACTTTCCCCATTTAACGCTTTTTCCCTAGATATGTGCCCAAACCAGGAAATGACCCTTCTCTTTGTGCTAACTACCATACAACATCCCTCATTAATATAGATGTCAAATTGTTTGCAAAAGTCATTGCTAACAGACTTTCTCCCCATATGCCTTTCTTGCAGTGCTCTTACCCAAATTGGTATCTGGGTATCCTTTCTGGGGAAAATCATTGCTCTGTATACCTTTCAGAAGAGAATATCTTGGAAGAGAATATCTCACAGGTGACCCTCCAGTCCCTCCCTTGGATCAGTTTACATTACTCGTCAATTATTCTCCCTCTGCGAGCGACAGTTTTCTTGTGACATACTTTCCAGTGGATTGGGACCCCTCAGTTCCCTGTTCCTTGTAATCCTGCTTTTCCCCTTCTGTGGTATGGAATCATTTCTGATTTGGCGCAAATGTGATTGTACCTGTTTAACCAACCTTTTGGAAGACTTTGGTAGCCTGCTCCTGCTGGCGTCCTTACAGAGATTCTGCACAGAGACCAGGATTCACTACTTTGCATATCTTTAATTATGTTCCTTCCTTGATTTTTTTGGGGATAAGTCTTAACTAGCCAAGTGTTGGCGAATGCAGGATTTTACAGCTTTCGCTGTGCACCATAAATTATATGTCTAGGGGGCGAGGCTTGGCAATGGCTGCTTGAGGACGTGTTTTGCATGAGCTATGTACCTCCAGGTGCCATTACTTCAGTTCCCAACATGGCCCCTGGCCAGAGGTGTCAGTCAGGCAGGGGAGGAACACAGGACGGCAGGCTCCTGTTCAGTGGCCGCCGATCCGAGCATGGACCACTTTTTGCCTGAACAATGGCCTGACAACAGCTTATCTGAGAGGGTATTGCACATCTTTATTGACATCTTACACCGCCCTGCAGACTCGGAACTTCTGTTTGACAGAATCCACAGAGTTTTCAGAATGTCTGCAATTGAGTCCGGGCCCCCCAGAGATATTGGGGCAGATTTACTTACCCGGTCTATTCACAATCCAGCGGCGCGTTCTCTGCGGTGGATTCGGGTCTTCCGGCGATTCACTAAGGCAGTTCCTCCGACGTCCACCAGGTGTCGCTGCTGCGCTGAAGTCCGCCGAGGTCCGCCGGAGTTCACGATCCGTTGCTGGGTACAGGTAAGCGCATGTCCAGCGACACTTTTTTTTAAAAAATGCGTCGGTTTCTCCGAATCCGTCTGGTTTTCGTTCGGCCACGCCCCACGATTCCCGTCACGTGCATGCCGGCGCCGATTCGCCACAATCCAATCACGTGCGCCAAAAACCCGGAGCAATTCAGGGAAAATCGGCGCAAATCGGAAATATTTGGGTAACCCGCCGTAAAAACGCGATTCGGGCCCTTAGTAAATGACCCCCATTGTTTGTCGTCCACACTATTTTACGGACAAGGAGAAAATAATAATAATAATAATAATAATAATTCTTTATTTATATAGCGCACACAGATTACGCAGCGCTGCACAAGCATGTCAAATTGGTCCCTGTCCCCATGGGGCTCACAATCTAAACAACCTAACAGTATGATAATGCGTGCATCTTGGACCTGGAAATATGAGTGGATAGTTTTGAAAGACGTATATACCCGGACTTTTCTTCCCATACCCTGAGCATAAGGCGCTTACTACTACTATTCTTCTGCATTGCATAACGGAAAGAGACGCGTCCTACGGATTGGGTTATCCCTTTCATCTCATAGTTCGTCTTAACGGGAACACATATTGGGGCAGATTTATCAAGTGTCTGAAAGTCAGAATATTTCTAGTTGCCCATGGCAACCAATCACAGCTCAGCTTTCATTTTACCAGTGCTAATGAATATTTTAAAGGGGAGCTGTGATTGGTTTTCATGGGCAACTGGAAATATTCTGACTTTCAGACACTTGATAAATCTGCCCCATTCTTCCTGAGGAGTCCGGACCCATCTGTATGACTCCCCATGGAAGGTGCCACATATTGAATACCTATTTGCATACACCTGCAAATATATTTTGTTATTTGTTTAAATTTCAGTGATGCGGACGAAATATGATAGACCCTCTGACTGAGTCCTCCCCATACACAGCTCTCCTGAAAGGGATGGTTATCAGGTCTTATGGTATCACAATTAGGGCATTTAAATGTAGTGTTATTTTCATGCTATTGCAGGGTTTGAACAACACTAGGAAATACCGCCATCTAGTGATCAATATCTGTAAAGACCTGTATAGACTAGCTGCATAGTCGCCTGATATCACAACCATCCAATAACTAGTTGAACATTGTTTGATGCTGTGACATTTTTCCTGTATTGGGGAAAACCATCCACACTGGAGGGCTACTCTCTAAAAATTATTAGTGGCCATATTATTTTCAACTAAACCTCAATTTTACTATCCCACCCTTCAGCACTTTCTTTAAGCCTGAGGCACAGGCCCCTCGGAGGCCTACATTCCTTTTACAGCCTGAGATTTAATTAAAACACCGTCCAGCGTGTGATGAATTATTAGGGGGAATTATTTCCCTGATCTTTGTGTCAGGGACTTAGGGGTTTGACCCTCATCCCTTTCTCTCCAACCTCTTTTCTCTTCTTCTTCCTTTGGGTTTTCCCAAGAAGGCAAGTTAGGCCCTATCCATGGGATAGGGCTTAACTTGCTGAGTTGTTGGGATCTCAGTGCTGAGATCCCTAATTATCATGAGAACGAGGGGTCCATCCGACCCCTCACCACTCCTAAGACTAATGGAGCAGACAGCGGCACATGACCTTTCTGCTATGGAGCTGACGGCGACTTCAACATTGCCTTATACCCCAGCATCGATACTTCTTTGGGCTCTTCCTCCCTGTCACAACATAGTCTACGCATAGTCTACGCATAGTCTACGCTACTTCATGACCACCAACTGACCGACACGTGAGGCACATTTATCATATGCTGGCGCTCGTGAATCTCTCAGAACTCTGTTAATTGGCAAAGCAAAGGGCTAAGTGCCCCCGACATTTTTACAAATACAGCGACAAATGTGGCAAAACTCTAGCCAGGGCTTTACGTTCACAATGACATCCTTTGGACTTGCTAGACACTTGAACTCTGAGATTGCGGCAGCATTCCGTGACTATTACCAGTCCTTATATAATCTTGACCAACCTCCTGCACCATCCGCACAGAGGGCACTACAAAACAGAAAACAAACCTATCTCTTCCATCCCTTTCTGTGGAAGAAGCAGGGGCTTTGGAATCCCCATTACTGACTTAGAATTTCAACCAGCTGTAAACGAGACACAGACGGCCCCTGGACCAAATGGATTCTCCTTACCATATTACAAAAAATTCTCCGGCCTGCTTGAGCCCCATTGGACAAAAGCTTTCGATGAGATAGCTGTAGGCACCTCTCTCCCCACAAATGCATAAAATGCGACCATAGCAACCCGTCCGATTGCTACTAAACCAAGACCTGAAGCTGTTTGCGAAAGTTGTTGCACCTCTCCTACTTAGTGCCATACACTCGGACCGAGCTGGGTTTTTGTTGGGAAGAGAGGCCAGAGAAAATACTACAAGGGCTATTAAATTGATATACAAGGCCCAAATGGCACACATGCCACTCATGCTGTTATCAACGTATTCAAAGAAGGCCTTTGATAGAGTAAACTGGTCCTACATGTCCAAAGTCCTCCAAGTATTTGGCATTCGAACCAAAATGTTCCGTTGGATTATGTCCCTACATCCCCACCCCTCGGCATCTGTCCAAGGGAATGGCACTCCCTCAGATAGCTTTGAGATAAGAAACGGTACCAGGCAAGGCTGCCCACTGTCTCCTTTACTCTTTGTCCTTTCCCTTGAGCCTTTTCTCCATCGTGTACAATCTAATCAGGACATCTCAGGGATAGGTATACAGGGGGCCACATACAAAATAGCAGCCTACGCCAATGATCTTTTCTGACAAATCCTCAGATTTCCCTTCCCAACTAAATGACAGAAATACACACATTTGCCCAATTATCAAACTTCCACATTAACTGGTCTAAATCTGAATCCCTGAATGTCTTCTTACTGGAACATCTTTTAAGAGGGCGTCCCAGAGTATCACCTATCTAGGGACCCAGCTGCCAGCTAACCTATCCAAGCTTTATATACTTAACTTCTTACTGATACTTAAAAGAGTGCAGGAAGACCGCTCTAGGTGGGCCAAAGGCATTTTCTCATGGTTTGGTAGATGTGCTATATTCAAAATGAATTTTCTTCCACACTTCCTTTATCTCTTTCAGGAAATCCCAATCAAATTACCTAAAGTGTACTTATGTTCCCTGAATGCCATTCAGCACAAATTTATCTGGGCTGGTAAACCTGCCAGAAATAAGCGTACCACCCTATATCGTTCAAAGTTCTCAGGAGGTATTGGATCGCCAGACCTCAAAGGCTATCACACAGCTGCCCATCTGGCCAGAGCCTTGGACTGCTGTTGTAAATCTGGCCAAAGCCCTGGATACACCTGGAAAAGTCCTTCACTGCAACTCCGCTACAAGTGCTGGTGAGGCTTTAAAAACACATCCCACGATCAGCTACACTATTCTCCACTGCGAATTAGAGACAGTCAGGGAAAATATACTGCCCAAACACTCTCCACTGACACCAATACTGGGAAACCCTGAGTTTCCCCCAGGATGTGAGGACTTTGGGGCAGATTTACTTACCCGGTCCAGTCGCGATCCAGTGGCGCATTCTTTAACGCTGATTCACCTTCTCCATCTCGGTGTATGTTAGTGCTATTTTTGCAACACAAATTTTTTTTTAAATTCCATGGTTTTTCAGAATCCGACGGGTTTTCCGATGGCCACGCCCCACGATTTCTGTCGCGTGAAAGCCAGCGCCGATGCGCCACAATCCGATCATGTGCGCCAAAATCCTGGGGCAATTCGACGCAAATCGGAACAATTCATGCTGTTATCAACGTATTCAAAGAAGGCCTTTGATAGAGTAAACTGGTCCTACATGTCCAAAGTCCTCCAAGTATTTGGCATTCGAACCAAAATGTTCAGTTGGATTATGTCCCTACATCCCCACCCCTCGGCATCTGTCCAAGGGAATGGCACTCCCTCAGATAGCTTTGAGATAAGAAACGGTACCAGGCAAGGCTGCCCACTGTCTCCTTTACTCTTTGTCCTTTCCCTTGAGCTTTTTCTCCATCGTGTACAATCTAATCAGGACATCTCAGGGATAGGTGTACAGGGGGCCACATACAAAATAGCAGCCTACGCCAATGATCTTTTCTGACAAATCCTCAGATTTCTCTTCCCAACTAAATGACAGAAATACACACATTTGCCCAATTATCAAACTTCCACATTAACTGGTCTAAATCTGAATCCCTGAATGTCTTCTTACTGGAACATCTTTTAAGTGGGCGTCCCAGAGTATCACCTATCTAGGGACCCAGCTGCCAGCTAACCTATCCAAGCTTTATATACTTAACTTCTTACTGATACTTAAAAGAGTGCAGGAAGACCGCTCTAGGTGAGCCAAAGGCATTTTCTCATGGTTTGGTAGATGTGCTATATTCAAAATGAATTTTCTTCCACACTTCCTTTATCTCTTTCTGGAAATCCCAATCAAATTACCTAAAGTGTACTTACGTTCCCTGAATGCCATTCAGCACAAATTTATCTGGGCTGGTAAACCTGCCAGAAATAAGCGTACCACCCTATATCGTTCAAAGTTCTCAGGAGGTATTGGATCGCCAGACCTCAAAGGCTATCACACAGCTGCCCATCTGGCCAGAGCCTTGGACTGCTGTTGTAAATCTGGCCAAAGCCCTGGATACACCTGTTAAAGTCCTTCACTGCAACTCCGCTACAAGTGCTGGTGAGGCTTTAAAAACACATCCCACGATCAGCTACACTATTCTCCACTGCGAATTAGAGACAGTCAGGGAAAATATACTGCCCAAACACTCTCCACTGACACCAATACTGGGAAACCCTGAGTTTCCCCCAGGATGTGAGGACTTTGGGGCAGATTTACTTACCCGGTCCAGTCGCGATCCAGCGGCGCATTCTTTAACGCTGATTCACCTTCTCCATCTCGGTGTATGTTAGTGCTATTTTTGCAACACAATTTTTTTTTTTAATTCCATGGTTTTTCAGAATCCGACGGGCGCCAAAAACCTGGGGCAATTCGACGCAAATTGGAACAATTTGGGAAACCCGGCAGAAAACACGATTCGGATCCTTAGTAAATGTGCCCCAATGTATTTAAACAATGGAGACAAGAAGGCAAATTTAGAGCAGAACACTTTAGTAGGGACTCGGCATAGTTGACAACCCAACAGCTCATGGAACTTACAGACCCATGCCCACTGGTAGCGTGGAGAGCTCAACAGTTGCGTCATTATTTGAACTCCCTACTTCCCTGCTCTCAATTCTCTAGAAACCTAAACTCATTTGAATGCCTCTGCTCCAACACAGGATCTGTACGACACACATTCTCCTCCACGTATTTGTGTCTCCTATCCACTCCTGATGGCCCACTGTACTTAACACAATGGGGAACTCACACCTGAACAGAAGACACATATCTTAGAATTATATCACAGCTTCTCTTTAACCTCATGGCCAGATGGTACAGAGTTGGTACAGAGTTCCTACCTGATTGCACATCATTTTCCCGCAAGTGCCCCCTACGTGCTGGAGATGCGGAGAGGAGGAGGGATCCTTCTTTCATGTGTTTTGGTCATGCTGGGTTCTTACCCCATTTTGGCAAAGTTTGCAACATCTTATCTCCTTAGTTTGTGGAGACTCAGTAAGGCTGGGTCTCCTCTCCTTATCCTCCACCACTGCAACATCTCAACGTGCTCATACAAACGATCTTTGCTTAGATTCTTAATAATGGCGCAGCAATCCTGTATCCCAATACTCTGGAAGCAAAACACTCCTCCAATGATAGCCATGTGGATCAATAAAATCAACGACATTATGCACATAAAAAAGCCTCACCTCCTCTCTCCACGGCATATATGCCAAGTTTAATAAAACCTGGACACCGTGGATCCTCTTCCAACAATCTACTAAATACAGACGGTCCATTTGAAATGTTGGAGGGGTCTCTCCTCCAAGCTTTCCTGGCTTGCCTCTCACTCCCGACCTGGACACCTCCCTCTCCTGTGTTGTTCCTCTTGTTCTATCCTATACCCCTCCCCTACTCCTTCCCGATTCTCCCATGCTTCTTTCCTCTATCTTTATAGATAGCGTTGTTCTGGGGAACCCTTTGTGGATTCTTCGCACTGGACTCCCCCGCGGTTTTGTTCAGTAGTATTATAAAAATGGCTGGGTTATGGTGGAGACTGAAATGTGAACATGTATGTGCAACTCCTACAGTAATTATGTGTACTACATACCACCATTTATGATTTACATATGACCTACTGTTTGATTGTTTTCTACCTTTATCATGCAAATTATTGATATGACAAGGACTGCGTTCCTGTTTTCGTCTTGTATTCCGGTTACCAATAAACACAAAATTATAAAAAAAATGACATGTCTACTTCATTCTTTGGGTCAGTGCAATAATTGGGATACTAAATTTGTACAGGTTTTATAATATTTTCATCCATTTTCATACCTCTTGTACAAAAGAATTCTTCATTTTCTCATCTTTTGACCCTAATAACTTTTTCATGTTACATTGTACAAAGCTGTGTGTGGTGTCATTTTTTGCAACTTTTGATGACGTTTTCAATGCTACCATTTTAAGGACTGTAGGCCTTTTCATCAGTTTTTATTGAATTTCTTATATTTTGCAAAATAGCAAAAAGTGGCATTTTAGACTTTGGGCACTATTTTCCATGCGAGTTAAACGCAATGAATAACCGTTATTATATTTTGATAGATCATAGATTTTGGGACACGGTGATACCTAACATGTTTATGATTTTTATTGTTTATTTATATTTATATTAGTTCTAGAAAAAGGGGGTTGATTGGAAATTTTTTTTTTAACAAGATTTTATTGAATTAAAAGCATAATAGTTCCTTACAATAGGTCAAGGCATAACATTTGCCCCTCGCAGGGGGATCGCATAAAAGTTATTTTAGTGAGATGCATAGTCAGCTACTGTATTAAACAAACTGAACAAATGAATGGGGGAGGACGGTGGGGGAGGGCAAAGGGTTGGGGAGGGTTGGATTAACTTGAGAATGGAGTTAGTACAAAATCAGTATAGGTGGTCGCTAAAGCTGACAAGCTAACAAGCATACGTATTGGTGAGCCATGTGTTTTCTAGCAACTTCATTAAAGGGGTTATCCATGTTTTAAAAAATACTGAGGGCAGTGCTGGGGCGGGCAATTAAAACATAATAAACATGTACTCACCTCGTCCGGTGCTGACAATGTCCCACGCCGCGGCCGGTCTTCTCTGTGCGCCGGTTTCATTACAAGTTCGCACAGGGAGCTTCCGGGGGGCCGGAAGCTCCCATCCGACACCATCTCCCAGCGCTTACAACGCTGGGAGATAGGGACGGATGGGAGGACCCGGCCACATCGCGGACCGGAAGCTCCCTGTGCGCGGCTTCCGTGCCCCTGTAAACAAACAGGGGCATGGATCGAAGGGACCGCGGCATGGCACATCGGCGGCTCCGGAGGAGGTAAGTGGATGTTTATTATTTTTAAATAGCCCTCCCCAGCCTGGCCCTCACTAGTTTTTAAAACCTGGATAACCCCTTTAAGGGGACAAAGTCAGAGGTTTTAATTTAATTATGTTTTACTTTTTTTTACTATTTTTCAGACCCCCTATGGCAGTGATGGCGAACCTTTTAGCAGCCGAGTGCCCAAAAAGCAACCCAAAACCCCCCTTACTTATCGCGAGATGCCTAACAAGAATTAAAGCAGTAACTTACTGCTCCCTGTTCTTCAACAACTTTCAATCATATTTGCCTCCTGAGGACACCAACACAGTAGAAAGATGGAAAATGTGCATAGTTTTAGCTTTGTTCCAGTATCCTTCTGTGCACAGAGAATTGTGGGGCCAGCAGAAGGTTTTCCAAAGATAATTTGGCCCCGTCTATTCATTTTCCCTCTTCCTACAGTCCCAAGTAGTAAGGTAAGTATGAAAGTATGACTGGAAGCAGCATCTTTTATGTTGCTTGGAACTGCAGGAAGATTCTTTGAGTCCTGTCTGGTGTGCTGGGGTGATAGCCCGGGTGCCCACAAAAAGGGCTCTGAGTGCCGCCTCTGGCACCCGTGCCATAGGTTCGCCACCACTGCCCTATGGTACTTCAACCCTAAAATTCAATCTGCCCGGAACTCATAGACAGTTCATCAACCTTCTGTCCAGCAATGCACAGTTCCTCTTTACTCGCACACCACTCTAGGGAATAAGTCACCATTCAAACACAAAACCGCTGCGTTTTTCCTTTGTCCCAATCTCCTCCATTAGCTATATACAAGAGACATAGTATAGACGGATTAAAAAAATCTAAACTTTTATTTCCAATTCTACTCACATAAAACACGATAAAATGCACATAACAAAATTTATCCATGAGGACGGCAATTAATCCGGCATCTACTGCACTGCAATGAACCATTTTTTGGTGCATTTTGTCCTTGCTGCAGAACTGTGGGGCAAGTCAGTAATAAATGTGGTGCAGACTCTGACTAAGCACTACCAGGCAACTTTAGGTGCACATTTTTGCTCTCTTGTCGTGTCGCAACCCAGACTATGCAAAACACTTAAAAGTTCAACAGAAAACTAGCGCAAATGCTTTTATAAATGTGGCCCAATGTGTCAGAAACTTGAACAAAATAAAAATAGCTAGTGCCCGTTTGTATCCATTACTGAGGTGGACTCTCAGAGTAAGCATATACTAGGGCGGTTCAATAAGTAGCCGTGTTAGAAATGAAGACACCTTTTTTTCCCCAATTTTTTTTTATTTTACAACATAGTTCACTTTTAGAAAGATACACTTCTCCCAATGTTCCTGCCATTTTACTAACCCTCCAAAAGATAAGATTTGTCGAACTCTCCAAAATACGTCTTTGTCTCAGCGATAACTTCCTCGTTTGAGCAAAATTTTTTCCCGCAAGCCATTTCTTCATGTTAGGGAAAAAAGAAAAAGTCACAGGGAGCCAGATCGGGTGAATAGGGGGCGTGCGGCAGCAATTCATAACGCAATTTATGCAGTTTGGTGGCGACAATTCCGGATGAATGTGCTGGTGCGTTATCGTGGTGAAACAGCACCGTCTTTTTCACCAAATGCCGCCGTGTCTCCTTCAATTTTTTGTCGAAGCGGTCCAATAACTCACTGTAGTGTTGTCCAGTCATCGTTCTTCCTTTTTCTAAAAAATCCATGAGTATGATGCTGTCTGCATCCCAAAAAAGATTCGCCATGACCTTTCTGGCTGATGCAATCATCTTTGCCTTCTTTGGAGCAGATTCACTGGGAGAAATCCATTGTTTTGATTGTTGCTTAGTTTCTGGTGTGTAATGATGAATCCAAGTTTCATCAACAGTGACAACTCGACGCAAAACTCCTTCGGGTCTTGCTTAAATTGCTCCAAACACTGCTCTGAAGTTAACAGCCGCATCTGCTTGTTGTCCACCGCGAGCAATCGCAGCACCCATCGGGCCGACAATTTTTAAATCGGCAACTTATCGTGTAAAATATTAATTGCCGTTCCAGTCGACACACCTACGTCCTCTGCTACTTTGCGCACTTTGGTTCGTTCGACAATCAGCGAGTATCATGTTGTGGATTTTTTTGAATGACTTCATCAGTAACCACCTCTGCCGGGCGTCCATGTTCGCCCACGTTTAAATTTGTTGAACCAATATCTAACTGTGGTCATAAATGGTGAAGTGTCCCCATAACAGCGTCCAACTTTGCTTTTATCTCCTCGCATTTTTCCCATCCACAAACAAAAAGTGGATTACTGAACGATACTGCTCTTTTTCCATCTTAGCGAAAATCACGAAAGACATCTTACTGAAATGGCTGCCAAATCCAAACTAACCAATCAATCAGTCTGCAATTTGTTTTGCCCTTGTTTGAAAGATGGCAGCAAACGATGATAACACCAACTTCCCTCAGGAACGCCCTCTGTCGTCAAACACGGGTACTTATTGAACGCCCTCTTATTTTAGTAATGCATCTCATAGAAAATTTCTATGAAATCTGTCATAGAAAGTTCTGGTTTTTGAAAGCAGGGGAGCAAGAACGGAAATGCAGATACTGTACAAAAAATTACATTGCTGACAAGGGAATAATATGGTAATTAATTAATGGTAATATCTGGACCTGTGTAGTAGTAGCATTAGACACAAATGAATAACCACTAATATTATTTCTGCAAGATTATGTGTGATTTTGGTGTTTACAACTGTTTGTACTCGACACCTCACAAATATTAGGTAACAAAATATCTTGCGTTCTAGAGTCTTGTAAGTTTAGACAGGTTTCAATAAAGATTTTTGGATTGAAAGAAGTCCCCCCTTTCCTTTACTGGAGCTACGCACATCCTGTCCCTGCGCCGGAAGTGACGCGTGTGTTCCCGCTTGGCTCTCGTTCCCCCTCCAGTCGCCAGGCTTGCGGTGCTCCGTGACTGGCTGGAAGGGCGAGAAACGGCAGAAGATGGCAGACGGAGTGGATCACATAGACATTTATGCGGACGTGGGAGAGGAGTTTAATCAGGTAGCGGCCCGCGCTGTCACGGGCGGTCGGTGGCGCTCGCGCACTGAGCCCTCCTTCTATATGTATGTGTGCTGCACTGCCGCCTGTGGAGCAGAGAGGAGTCATGAGTGACAACATTTGCTCGCAGGGTTGCGCTGTGACTGACTCTCCGCTCTCTTTGTGTAGGCCTCGTGTATGGGTGTGAGGGCCGCGCATCCTTTGGGTCGGCCCCGCCCCCAGGCAGTGCACCTATGGAGGACAACAATAACAGGCCGAGCACCATTGTGTGACTCCACCACAGTGTCCTGAGCATCCTGTGCTCAAGTAGTATCGCTGGGCTAGGAGAGTATATACACTACACGTACAATGTTACAGATCCGCACCAGTGCTTCATCTCAATTACTGACGTGCACAATGCATTAGCTTTCTGTTCAGAGCTTGCATGAGAACCAGCAGGGAGGCAATTCTGCCATTGTCATTTTTTTGTGTATTGAGTAAATATCTTGATGGTTGTATAACAAGGACATGGCTTTTATTTTTTTGTATAGTTTTCTGTTTACTAAACATTTGGGGTTTGTTGAATTGTTCCATAATACATGACGCCCTAATAATGAACAAACATACATTTATAAAATACATATGATCACTTAATAGAATACATAGTTGTTTCTATACATTTACTCCTTATTGGTGGAGGCAGAAGTCTTCTCAACAGATCTTGAATCCCCTTGAATATCAGTGCAGTTGCCTGGACATCATTGCTGATAAGAGGCAGGCAGAGGAATCGCATTGGAAGAGTTGTATTAATGTGTTGGTTGTATTAATGTGTTGGTTGTATTAATGTAAGAATAGAACTTGACAGATTTCTGCTGCGCCAGATTTATCTTTGTGTCTGATGCTGGATGATTAGTCGGGTGCAGTATAAGACTACTAAATCATACCTTATACCCTAATAGTTTGTCTAGTTAACTGCACCACAGAAGGAAAGTTTTTTATTTTTGCGCTTAGACTTGATGGCCACAAGAGAGGGAGAGGCAAGGCTCCAGTGATGTGTCAGGCCTTCTCCTGGCAGATGTGGTGTTTGGTCATGTGACTGTAGCATCTGTAGGTTGTACACAATTACTGTGCTCTAGTCACACAACCTTTCATCGGGGCTGTAAGCTACAGAAAAGCATTGTGCGGATTTACCGGTATGGGACTTTTTTTTAAAGGAGTAAAATTGTCTGTACAAGTGTCAAAGACACTTATGCAGGCATTAATGTGACCTTTCTTTGCAAGTTTGTCTGTAACTTACTCTAAATGGAATTGCCTTGTAGGAAGCAGAATATGGGGCACATGAGCAGATTGAACTGTACGAGGATGTCATCTCCCCTTCTGCAAACAATGGAGATGCACCTGAAGATCGGGATTACATGGATAATCTTGCCACATCTGTTTCAGATGATGTCGTAAAAGGGTCTGCACCCAATGTTGTATTTACATATCCAGGAAAGCGAATCGCTTTGTATATTGGAAATCTAACTTGGGTAAGTTTGAGCTATGAGCAAGTGTCTAATTCCATCATTTTCAGTCTTGATGAAGAAGAAAATATGTATATACTGATTTTGCAGAACTCCATTTTTTGTTTTTACTGGGTTCTTATGAAAAGGGGAAATTTGAAGTTTTTAAAAAAATATATATATTCCTGGAATCCTTGGGTTATGAGTCCCAAGGCGGTCTGATCATACTTACAATACAAGTTATTCTTGTCACTCGCTGTTTGATCTCCATAGAGCTTTTATGTAAACTGATACCTCATTGAGCTTCTGTCTTGCAAGATGGAATCCAGCAGAGATTTCTTGGTGAATAGCAGGTTAGGAGAGAGGATAGGAGCCAAAATTAGTGGACAAGGAAGTATAATATAAAAGGGTATTCCCATTTCAGCGAATTACGGTTATTGTTTGTATTATAAAAAGTTCTCCAATTTTCCAATATTATAATCTGTGCAAGGGTTTTCGCCTTAAGCTGATTGGAATTTTTTGCCTTTACGTTTGACATTTGAATACTCCACTCCGACATTTACTTAATGACTTTTTTCCATTAATTGTAATTGACTTCAGCAGGGGTGTAAATAGGAGAGGCAGGGCCTCTAGCAGACTTCTTAATGGGGTCCCCCTTAAAAAAAAACAAAACATATTTGTTAAAATCACACACTTATACACTCCTATATCCACACATTTAGAATATACCCTTGTACACTTGCAGTTTATACACACATACAGTACATATACTTATACACACCCACTGTATACATATAAAATATACATACACATTTAGAGCATATACACACTTGCATACAATACCATATACAGGCATACAACAAATACTAAGCATATATAAACACACACAGCTTCTGCACATCACACATGCACACACATAGGGGCACATTTACTTACCTGTCCATGCGCGTTTCCCGTGTTGCTTCTTCTTCCCGATGCATGTAAGTGCTTGGCTTGCGACACAATTTTGAAGTTAAATCCCACAGTTTGTCCGAATCCGTCGCATTGTCGGACCGCCCACCAATTTGTGTCGCATGAAAGCCGAGGCGATTGCACCAAAATCCGATCACGTGCGTCACAATCCCCTTCTAAATCCCTGTCCTGGCGGCGCGTTCCCTGAAAAGTCGGAAAACCCGGCGGAAATGCAGCCGCGGTACACTTAGTAAATAAGCCCCCTAGAGTTTACACAGTAGACGGCCAGAAGTAGAGATTCCAGTCCTGTTGTTCTGCTGCCTGCTTTTCGCGACATTTGTTATCTGGACTGCTTACAATGGGCAGCATGATATGTTTAAAAGTGCACATTCTTCACTCTTTAGTGTGTCGGTCTGGATGCTGGTGCTCCCTGACACTACAAGCTAAAAGCGGCTACTACTCCTATTTAGCATGCTTTGTGCAGCGCTGCGAAATCTCTAGCCGCTATATAAATAATAATTATTATTATTATAGTAGTATGCCCCTGGCCTTTGTTAATAGAATTGAAGCTTATTTATGCTTTTGTTTCTCTTTTTGTTTTTTTTTTAGTGGACTACAGATGATGACTTAACAGATGCTGTTCATTCTTTGGGTGTTAATGATATTTTGGAAATAAAGTTTTATGAAAATCGTGCAAATGGCCAATCAAAAGGGTAAGTTTAAACAATCTATTAACTTCAACACCTTGGTATAAATTAAAAGGGGGTTTCTATGACCAGGATGGAGGTCATCAGCTCTGTCCACTGTGTAGTAGACACTGTGGTAAATATACTCTGATGCCGACTGACCTATTCCTAGAAAACCCTTTGATATAACAAAAACTGAGATATTTGATGAAGCCGTGCTGACTGTTCTGTGCTAACTTGCAAAGGTTGTTGGACGATTATTGCTGTTTCCAAAAGGCCAAAACAAATTATTTTTTTGATTATGGTGAAAAATTGTCTTGATTTAAGATTAATTTCCGTACTGATAAATACTGATTTATTTACATAGGTTTGCACTTATATGCGTGGGGTCAGAGTCTTCATCAAAGAAACTTATGGATTTGTTGCCTAAGAGGGAACTACATGGGCAGAATCCTGCTGTAACCCCTTGTAACAAGCAATTCCTTAGTCAATTTGAAATGCAGTCAAAAAAAAGTAAGTATTCTAACGCGCATATTCTAAAGTTTACAAATGATTTCAGTAGTAAAGATTCTTTCCAGCATGCGCTGGTTTGCCATACTTATTTTGCAAGATTACTTTTTTTCCCCCAAAATTTTTATTTACAAACAATTGTAAATAAAAAAAATGGTACATACAATTGTTTGTACAAAAACAAACAATTGTAGAATCATTTTCATTAAATGCAACATTTACATAATCTACATTCATGCAGGGTTAATCATAGGCCTTACTTTAGTGTATCAGAATATTATTATTCTTTTCCAAACTTTTAAACTGAAAACCTCTTGATTATATCTGATCATATTTTACCCTGCAACCTTATATATATTGATATTATTTATTTTTTTTTTGCAAGATCATTACTTTAAACAAAAGGAATCTATTTGCCAATAAAAGATTAAAGGTTTTGGACTTGCATTTGTTGAAAATTCAGGCCATATCCTCTGGCAATACAATAAATCTTTCTGGGAATGCACCTTTAAATGATATGCTGGAGAGTTTGGTTGCTGAATAGAACTATGCTAAAAAATAAGTACTCATTGTGAAAATGCTGTGTAATCTGTGGGTATAATGCTATTGAGCAGGAGCTGAACATGTTGGTTTACTGTGATGTAACTTTTTATTATTCATCCACTTTATTTTCCCTTCTCCTATATTGAGAAGTTAAGGAGGTATTTTTATCACTCTTACTGACCTACAAATGAGTAACCTCAAGTTATACTTAACCTTTTTCGAAACAATATTTTAATCTGCCCTGCTGTTCCTGTTCCATTGAACACTGCCTGCAGGTTACAATTTCCTTGAAATTTAGAAATGCTGTTGCTTATTTCTAGCAACTTAAATTTCAGTTGTGACTTTTTTTTTTAAATTCCTTTAAGGGGTTGCCCCTGTTATTAACTTCCTAATGAGTGAGGGTAAGACAGCTGGTATATAAATCGATCGTGAGAATGGAAACAATAGCAATTAGGAATACAGGGATCGTGTTCTCACAAAAAAGTGCAGTGGCCAGACAAGCATACACACAAGCATAGAGCCTGCTGCAGGAAAAGGTCAAACAGACTTTCATTATCCAAATTGGTGGGGGCTTTTGACATGGATTCTTCCAGTAGAAAACCATGGCAAACTCCTCTGTGAATTGACCCTAAAAATAAAGGCACCTTATGGATGTAGATTACAATTTCACTGTCTTGAGGTATAGATACTTTTTGTTGTATTTTAATTGTTGCAGCTACACAGGCTGGTCAAATGTCTGGAGAAGGAAAGGCTGGCCCGCCTGGTATCAATGCTCGCCTGCCTTTTCCCCCTGGTGGCAGAGGGAGGGGTCGGTTCCCAACCTCAGGTCCGGGTGGTGACAGATTTCCTGGACCTACTGGACCCGGAGGGCCTCCTCCACCTTTTGCCGGTAAGAGCCAAAAGTATTAGTCAAGATTTACTTCTACAAGTTTTCAGCTCCATTGCAGGGACTCCCAGCAATTATTCACATGCCTGTCCTTCAGGTCCTCTTATGGAATGGCTGCAGTGAGAAGTTTGGATGGAGCATTGGTTGAGCGGGGCACTATATTAAAAGTCTTCGGGGACAAACGTTAATTTAAATGTAGAATGCTAAAAAAAAAAATTTTTTTACATTTTCTAAAATTCCTATTTATTTTAGGTATGGCTCCTCCAAGGCCACCTATGTGTCCACCTGGTCCTCCTGGGCCACCTGGCCCTCCCCCACCTGGACAACCACTTCCTCCTCCGTTGACTGGACCTCCAAATAGGGGTGAACGTCCTCCTCCCCCAGTATTATTTCCTGGACAGCCTTATGGCCAACCACCCTTGGTCCCTCTCCCTCCAGGTCCTCCCCCACCGGTATATGGTCCTCCACCTGGTCCACCACCACCTCAGCAAGGTCCACCTCCTCCACCTGGTCCATTTCCTCCACGCCCCCCAGGGCCCCCAATGGCACTTGGACCACCACCACACTTAACTGGTCCACCTCCAGGTGGACCTCCTCCTGCTCCACATGTAAATCCAAACTTCTTTCCCCCACCCGGAAATGCTGGCATGCCTGCATCAGATAGTAGAGGACCTCCTTCATCAGACCCATATGGCCGACCTCCTCCATATGACAGAGTGGATTATGGGCCACCCGGACGGTATGTCAATTTAATATCTTTGGATGTTTATAGTGTTTTTTTTTTTGGTTTTTTTTGTTTTTTTATTGCACACATCCCTAATTTTGTTTCTTACAGGGATATGGATTCTGTGAGAACTCCTTTAAGTGAAGCAGAATTTGAAGAAATAATGAATCGAAACCGGGCCATTTCCAGCAGTGCTATTTCAAGAGCAGTTTCTGATGCTAGTGCCGGTATAGTAAATCCGAATACATTTAATGAAATAAAGATGCTGGCACTTTTACAATGTAGCTATATTGAGTGTGTCAGTTACATATGCTTAACGCATAACTGTCATTTGACATTATTTTTAATGTTGGCGGATAGTGTGAACATTTTTCTAAAATATTTTAAGAAATACTATAAAAAGATAAATTTTTAAACCAGTAGATACCCTGGTACAAACATCAGCACATGTGGTAACGGTCATTACGGTCGTGCCTTCCAAATCTATGTATTTTAAGAAATACTTTTTAGTTTGTAAAGAAACTGGTTGCAGTGCTGCCTCCTGTAGCTCCCTTCCTAGCCTGTTTAGTGTTTATAGAGGGTGACTATAAGCTTACATCTAATGTCTGTTTATACACCTGTGGGCAGTGAGGCTTAACCCATTCACTTTTACCTTGATGTTTTGAAAATAATGCTCATAGAATACTTTAGCCAAGAAGAGAGCAGAAAGGGTTAATGCTCACTGCTTAGAGCTGTGTAAACAAAGAGCAGAGAGTGTCTCTCCATCTGCCTTGACAGTGGAGTAGTAACACTGATGCTAATTGGATCTTTGCAGCCATTTTCTTTACAAACTAAGGAGAATTTCTAAACAAATTATACTGGAAACATGTACCACCCACACACAATATTAAAACTAAATGATATTTACTCTTTATGGCAGTGCTAATACTGAACAAGTGTATTTTATATTTTAGTGTAATTTGTCATTCTGTAAAAAGCATATTTTTACTTCTGTGCATATATTACAACAGCAATATGTTAACCGAAAAGTACCTGAAGTTGAATGTCTGTGAAAATAGAAAACCAGGCTTCTAACTTCCACATACAATTCCACACTTGTCACACGTTGTATGTGGTATTGCTTTGAAGCCCCATTCACTTCAGTGCAGTGATATGTCAATACCCTTTGCATTGATTGTGCATTTTCTGTTGGCATGTTTCTGTAGCAAAGGTTTAACCTTCAGTTGCAGAGAATATGATAAGTCACCTAAAGTGAAATTCCCAGCCGAGGTATTTTGACATCCACAAGGTGCAGGTTCCCTATCTGGAGAAAGGGGTATGGTTGATATTCTCACCACAGACCAGCCAAATGTAGAGGTTGAGGCTCATTTATTCATTTATAATTTATTTGTATGGAATTGTTGGTATTGGCATAGTCTTGGCTTAGCATGCATAGTAAATCCATGTGACCAAGCTGCAGGAAGGGGGCCAGTGGATACCTCATTCTCGAGATTGGGGTAGGTACCACCTATGGCATATGTCATAAATACCTAAGCTCGTAAAACCTGTTTAAGATTTTAGTACTGCCTTCTGATTGTGTATATCACGTTATTCAGCCTATAGTTGCTATGTGGCTGTGCCAGTTTTATACCAATATACAACATCTGTAGTCTGATTCAAATGACAACATCACACAATTAAGAGGCTGACAAGTGCTTTAACGTGAAGGGCTTCTGGTGCAAAAATCATATTTTACTTTGTCAGTTTTTCTTCTTGCAGTTTCATGGTGTTAAATTTATTTTCTCTTTTTGTCTCAGGTGATTATGGAAGCGCAATAGAAACTTTGGTAACAGCTATTTCTTTAATTAAACAATCCAAAGTATCTGCGGATGATCGTTGCAAAGTGCTGATAAGTTCTCTACAGGATTGTCTTCATGGAATTGAATCAAAATCATATGGTTCAGGGTCTAGGTAATGTGGTCTTCACTGGTATTTGCTTATTACTGTAAAATGGGAATCTATATTAGGAATGTTTCCAATCTCTTGCATTGGCTGTAAAGGATTGGTTTTCTTTTCTCCTAGTGTCTAGCTTGGCTGAATACAAAAAGCTGCATTATAACATCATCTAGTAAGACTTTTGATTTAAGCTTGATATGACAAATGCTTTCTTCCTCAAAACTGAAGTCTCCATAAGGTGAAGATTTGAGACTTTAAAGAAAGCAGCAGCATTCCTTGTAGCGCAGACCAGCCTCTAGAATTTATTGATAATTTGTTCTAAGAATGTTTTAAGGGAAATTAATTGAGTGATTTCCTTTAGAAGACGTGAGCGTTCAAGAGAAAGGGACCACAGTAGGTCACGAGAAAAAAGCAGGCGTCACAAATCTCGCAGCAGGGATCGCCATGACGACTATTACCGAGAAAGAAGCCGTGAACGAGAGAGGCATCGCGATCGGGACCGTGATCGTGACAGAGAAAGAGACAGAGAGAGAGAGTATCGTCATCGCTAAGCAGGTGGGTATATCATAGGCTGAATCATGGAAGAGCGGAGTACTGCAGTTTGAGTCAATCTATTTGTTTAAAGAGAAACAAATTGGTCTAAAATATTGGTGTATTGGTAAGTACCTGATCAGGGTATAGTTTATAAAAGACTTTTTCAAATCATAGTCAGGGTATGTAGCTACAATTTTATAAGAAATCCATAGGACACCTTGAGGATTGCAACTGCAAAAGTAACATTTGACATTAATGTTGAAAGTTTGGAAAATGTTTCAAATCCTTTTGATTTATTCTGGCGCCAGACAGTGTTTATGCTGTTATGAAAGTGAAGGATCATCAAACAACATACACACAAACAGGTGCGTCAGTGACAAAGATTTTGTGCTTTGAAATAGGCCCTCCACCTTAATTTTTTTATTTTTTTTCTGCCAACATGAAGAGTGGGCAGGATGGGAGTACCTGCATCAAACAGAAATATCCCTTTCTGCAAAAAGAACTGCACTGCTGTCACTGTATTGGTTCTTACAGTACGGGTGCTGCAGTTTGGCTGACAGGGAGTTATTGCTGCATATTTCTTTGATACTCATGGGATTTGACTGATATGCCTACGTTTTCACAGGCTGCAAACGTTCAGCTGCAGCCATCCTTAGCTTACAGTCAAATCATCATTTTTTATATGTATATTTAGTGTATGGTGCCGAAATGGGGGAATTTATTTTGAGGGCATGCTCTCATGTGGTAAATGCCCTGTTTTTCTTGTTTGCCTGCCCTGCTATATTTGTGTGTTTTACATAAGCACTTGACCACTGCAGACAATTATTTGGCATTACCGGAGCCGATGACCGCCCATATCTGTGATGTCTGCATGTATAGCATGTCTTCACTGCAGGGCAGGTGAACAAGACCGACTGCAAACAACTAACCGGGTAAGTATATGTTCTTTTTCTTTATTTTTATTTTAGCACTTTTTCATTTTTTTAGTATTGTTAATCATAGAAACTCTTGATAACAGAACATGTCTTTGATCATGAACCGTCTTGTGTAGTATATATACATACAATATCTCTTGGAGCCTTGTTTTCTTATGAATTTGTCCCTTCCCCCTATTATTCCTCCTAGAATGGTATATACCACAGGTGATCTGGCCATAAATGTGCTGTACTACCTAATCAGAAACTTTTAGTACGGTAGTTATTGAACACCTCGATCTTTCATTTTGGATGGCGAGTCCCTTAAATTTGGTTATTACTACAAGCCCTGGTACTTCTGTTATTCATCTGGGAAAGTATTTGTGTGGAAACTCAATTCTACAGGAGAGATTTATTATAATTGTCTGAAGTGAAACTTTTCTAGTTGCCATTGGCATCCAAACTGAAATTAATTTTTATACAACGGTTTATACAATGAAAGCTGAGCTCTGATTAATTGCCATGGGCAACTAGAAAAGATTTGCCTAAGACACTTCTGATAAATCTCCCTGTGTGTCTCTTAAAAAGTACCATGCAGATATTTTCTCAGATGGTGGCAAAATGGAAGGGTTTTCTTGTTTGGGAGATGGGGGGGGGGGGGAGTTGCTTATTTTATTTCTTAATGCAGAAAGATTATGCCCTTTTTGTACCATTTATAATTGCCAGAGACTTGTGAAATTTGCAGTGGCTAAGACATAGAGGATCTAACGAAATCCCTTATATATACTGCACGCAATCCTATTTTAATTTGCTTCATTAAATTATTGCTTCAGATATGTGTTTATTCCTTTGTGTTTAGCTTTGGGACTCTCCTGGTCTGCTGTGGAATGTAAACTGGGAATTTAGCATGGTGATGGTCTTTCTGACCCACACAGTATACCGTAATTGGGTAACCTGTAAGTTACTGATAATGTCAGTATTGCAATGCAGTGATTTGAACTTAAACAAGCAAATCCGAACATCGCTTGTTGAAGTCCAAGTTTGAAATATTTTTACAGTATAGTCCCCAAAATAATATATGCTCATCTAATAAAATATTTTAAAACCCCCCACATATTTGGTATGTTTGTAATGTTCTGTATGATAAATCTTAACCATTTTTGGACCTACAGGGTAACACCATAAAATAATCTGAAAAACTTGCCAAAAATGTTCAAAAAAGTGATCAAGAAAAAGTTATGTGGCCCATAATGACTGAAATTAACACCTACAAAAAAAAAACAATCAACCAGCTCTGTTTTACGCAGGTTGAGGGTTTTCGTTTCTATAATAGATTTAATTCATGGGTTTTTTTCTATTTTTTTTTACTTGGGCCTCTCAAAGTCACTTGAAACCTGAGTCATGTGACCTGATCAAGGCCCCCCCTCTTAGTGGACGTCTGAATGAGGCCTGAAGCAGACATTAGGGATATTTTAGATAACAAGTTATTTGGGTGGTCTGTGCCTGGAAAGCAGAAAATTTCAAACTTTGAAAATGAGAATTTTTCAGAATTTTTGCCAAATTTCCTTTTTTTTACAGAATGAAAAGCAGAACTTATCACTCAAATTTATCAACTAACATTAAAGGAAACCTACCATTTCAAATGGTAGGTGTAAGCTGTAAACACCGAGCACCAGCTCAGGGTGAGCTGGTGCCGGTGCTTAGTTTCGTTAGTGTTATAAACCGCGGTATCGCGGTTTTAACACTTTTTAAACTTTATAGCAGAAGCTGCTTCGGCGCTGCGCGCGACCGTGCGCGCGCAACGCCTGCGGCATTTCCTATGTAGGCGCACGCACGATCGTGCGCACGCGGCGCCGAAGCAGTTTCTGCTATAAAGTTTAAAATGTGTTAAAACCGCGATACCGCGGTTTATAACACTAACGAAACTAAGCACCGGCACCAGCTCACCCTGAGTGCTCGGTGTTTACAGCTTACACCTACCATTTGAAATGGTAGGTTTCCTTTAAGTATGATGTATCATGAGGAAACAGTCTCTAAATCAGTGTTATAACCACATATAGTGTCTCGTGTCAGATTTGAAAACAATGGGCTGTTTTGGGATGGTGCGAATTGGCCATGTCGTTAAATATGGTTATGGGGATAAATATGATAGTAGTGGAGGTGTGACGCCTAGACACCCTCACTATGCTTTGTTTGCAGCTATTTCTGCTTCTTTGAATTTTGGGAGAGGCAGACATCTCTATCCATTGTGTAGGTCATGAAGGATTGGATTCTTAGGGCAAAAAGACGCTTAACCTGCAGTAAACCTTTCAGTTGCTTTTGGTAAAATTTGTTCATAGTAAATGTGTTTAGCCTAGTTATAGACTTGAAAACTAAGATTTTATTTTCTAGTTAAGAACAAAATTACGACAATTTTAAATCGGAAGCCATCTAAGCTTTTGGTGACCTAAGCTTGCTCTAACTTTCACTGCCAGGGAATTCACTGTAAACAGGCTGAGAACATGGGAAATTCTGATGCTCTTTAATGGCAAGGATACAATTCAATGGCTGAAAGGTTTTAGTAAGGCAAATTTAGGCTGCATCATTTAGTTATTTTTGGGTCCAATTACAGCAGTTGGACTATCGCTACTCATTAATAACCTGTTTATATGCCCTAAATTTCTACCATTTGAGTTTGACTATCAACATAACAAACCTTTTGTCTGCATTTGCTGCATCCACAGTTTTATTGCATTTGGAAACCTGATTTTCCAACAACTTTTCCCCCAACCACTAGAGGATGAGCAGTGGAGAGCCCCATCCATATAGGCGAGTGCATAGGGTCTAGCTGTTCTCTCAATAGGAACTTGGCTTGCCACCATTTATGAGGTTTACCATGACACGATTGAGCTCTGGACCTCCTTTTCACCTCCTCCTTTGTGGATTAGGAGTTGATTACTGAGTATTTTAAGACATTAGTTTATAACCATTGCACACAAATGTACTGTGTAACTGGCAACACCTCGGCTGCTTTTCCTAGCACACGAGTAAGCAGGAGACATGGAATCACACGCATATCATATGCAAAGTTGTCTAGTGAATGAATGTAAATAAACAGGGCAGTACATAGCAGTTGTACATATTTCTAGTGACACTTGTCATTTTACTGTTTTTGTTTGTATACACTTTTGAATTTGATTGGCAGCTGTCTTGACCAGAACCCAATCAGTAAATACATTGTGTATTAAACATTGTAATTTTTTAATTATCTTTTTACATTAAAAATAATGGTATATTGCCTCAATTTGTGCTTTGCAAAATTGATTTGGTGCCTTTATTTTTAAAACTAGTTTAAGAACTAGCATTGTTAGTTTCTAAATTCATAGAATGCATAACGAGTGCTCTCCAAGTCATAAAACACCAGTAAACACTGCCTTTGTTTATAAAAGGTTAAATCTGTTCCTTGGAAATAGTGTAATGTATTTTTTGCTATAATGTGTTGCTTTTGATTTTTGTGTTTGAGAATTCTGTTAACTGACTCAGGTCTTAAAAGTATTTTTTTTTTTTTTTTTTATTAATGCATATCTTCATTTTAAGGGGTGGTGGTTTAGACTTTTCTGCCTGGTTTGACATTGGGAGTGGAACATAACTCCTGTACACTTGATGAGACATTTGTTTCTATTATCTTCATGCCCAGTGTCTTATCAGGTGGGTGAAAGGGTCTGGATAATGCCTTTAATGTCTAAAGTTGGCCAGTAAATTGTTATTGTTATACATTGTAACGTTCTTGCAATCTTGCTGTATACAATGTTCCTCTGAACAATTACAACTTTAAAAGCCCAATTTGGATTAATACTTTTGTAAACTGTGATTTTACCTAAACTGTATTTTAAATATAAATGTGCTAAACTTTGCCATTTGTCATAAAGGAAAATTGTTACTTTGCGATGCACAAATTTATTGCCTAAACTTTTGTAACAAATTCCTGACTTGTTAATACATGTTTCAATAGGCAACATAATAAGCTGTTTAGGATGTAAACGTTAGGATACCATTTACATTTTGTGATTTCTTCAATTACTGGCAAATTTGGCAGTGAAATGAGAAGTGCAGTTATTGGACATTTTTCTCTTAGATACTATACTGGCAAAGTAACACTTTTTAATATTTATATACTATAATAATATATGGGTCATAACACTGCAAGACTCAATATTTAGTCAAATGCTTTCAAATTACTAAAATTTAAGATTTATTGAGATAAAGTAGTTGGTTGCATATGCAACTGAAAGTGTCAACAGGGCAAACAGTACAGGATACAGGACTGTCGCTTATTTTTCATGAGCAAAAAAAAAAATCAATGCCAAGTTATCACTTTTGGTGCTCAAAAATTATAAAACATTGGTAACATGGAATTTTATAATTCATAAGGCACTTCATAAAGTTACTTTATTATGTAATGGATATGTTAATGTTTTGGGGCATTTGTTTATATTATAGCATTATATCTTTTATGAGCTGGTTTTCATACTATTTTACTCTTCACTGCAGTCTTTACTTTTTGTTGTACATTGCAAGTTTTTTCTGTAGCACCTCCCATCCCATGCAGCTTGAATGATAAATCATCTTTTATACAGTCTTGCAATCCCTGCTTATATAGCCGTTCTCAGGCGATCTAGAAGGCAGGGCTGAGATGCAGGTACATGGAGAGCAAACTTACTGCAGGAGCCGGGGTTGCATCCTTAAAATGAATAAAAGATCATTTTTCATTAATGCTGCAACCTAGAAATATGCTAAAAGACCTCAAGGGGACCTATATATTATATAAATACAGAAGGTATTGCTTGTGTGCTTGGCAGGGTTAGTGTGGTTCCATTTAATGCATTTAAAATGATCAAAATAACTATTCACACATCTGAAACAATAGCATAACTATAACTTTAAACTGGTTCTTTTATCTTAGAAAAATATAGTATGTTCACAGAAAATGTGACAAATGTCTGTATATAAGTCACGTCTTGTGTAAATGAAATGTGGCCTTACCGTATTTTATAATCCATCCACTTATATAAAAGTTCTGAAAATGGCTTTGTAGACGTGTCTATGAGCACTTGATAGATAAGACTGTGAACAAAATTTCATAAATACTGCAGATAACTTTATTAAATAAATATACTCCGGTGTCCCTTTTCCCCGGCATTCTTCTTTATTTAAACAGTTTGTTTCAGGTTTCTGTCCCTGTACTCTAAAGACTAGCAGAGGAACCTGCTTAAATGTCTAATGACTTGACTCTTTACATACAATGTCTTTGTAGTTTAATTGCCTCAGAGTTGAATAAAGAGAAATATTCTCTAGGTATGGAAAGAGTTAATCATTATCCTCCGTATCTGTCTGAAGTACACAGACCTCTTAATTCCTTCACATACACTGCTCTGCAGGGGAAAGCGCTAAAAAAAGGCACCGGAAAGCTGCTTTACTTAAGTTTTTTTACATTTTTAGACCACCTGCTCCATCATTTTTGATATATATAATATTTGTACCCATACAGTATGTTTTGGACCTGAAGGAGTGTGGCACAACATATGCTGCATGGCCATGCCTTGATGCCCGATATTCTGTAATAGTCCAACTTAAAAAAAGAAAGTTCACACATTTATTGGTATTGTGAAATAAATGAGGTGCTATTATTCATTTGCTTTGGGAACATGCATTATAATATGATATTATAATAATGCTTTGCCTTTTTAAGTGCATTGATCAAATAGTGGGCTATATGTTAATACTTGTATAAATAGAACATTTTATTACTTGGCTTATTCTAATGTAAAAAAATTGACTTGATTAAAAAAAAAAAGCTGTGTAGTATTAGGAATCAGCTGTTTGCACTGTTTAGTGATTAGACAAGCATGTCTAGGTCTTATATTTTATGCTACTAAGCATGTTTCAAAGGTTTAGAAGATGCAGGAAGGGTGTATTATTCCTTATATACCGTTTAACTTATCATGTAGTGCTATCTCTGTGTACATATATATTTATTTGGAGTCTTGGAACAAATCTTTACATACATGGGGCACCATTTGTCTTTTGAATGATACTTTGTGTTGGTGACATCTTAAGCTGACCATTTAAGAGAAACAGTTCTGCCTCATCAGCTGACTGTGTCCCTTTGGTTAAATCTATGCTTGGCAGAAGCCAAGAACATGACAACTAACCTCCAATGCTAATTTTCCTCAAGTAAACCTTGTGATATAGAACAGTTGGTTCCAGAGTCAAAGTACTCCACCTAACTTATGATTGAAATGAACTTAGTGAGTTTCTTTAGTGCAATATTGGGGAAATCCTATTAGGCAGTTGTACTGGACTTTTTTGGTCTATTTAATTTATGGTATGGTAACATCTTAAAATGTTGATAATTTACTTTTTGTAATTGAAACTGTTATCTGAAATACAAGTTTATACTACCATAGATTTCTGTAGTGCTGTTCACAATGTTAAACATTAAAATAAACCAGTAGCATAGTCCCTGGAATACCATTTCATTGAATCTATACTTTTGTATAATTCTGGTACAAACGATTGGCTTTGCTTAGTATATTGTGCCTTCATACATGTAAATGTTTAAACTTTTACCTGTTTCTAGCTGTAACCTGTATGTGTATATTTGCTCTTTCACATTTAACTGTATATAAGACTGTTTTAGTATCTGCTATTTTGTAAATTGAGAATAGAGAAACTTCCTATGTACGATACTGGACAATCGTATATGCATGTAAATGTTGTGTAAATCTATATATAAAATATTTCTGGTTGCATGTAAAGCTCTCCATGCCAAACACTTGATACAGCTGTAAAATTGAATGAGGCATTGTGTGTGTATAGTCCTACTGTTGAGTTCTGACAAGAAATGTATATGCTTTGTACTGTATGAAATCTACATCACAATTTTAAAACATTGCAGCTGACAGAAGAGGTTCAACTTGAATGATCAACACCTACTCATCACAGAAGACACTTGGCCTTCAGTTTGCTTCATGACACATGAACTTGTGGATAAAAATGAACAGATCTAGATGTGAATAAAGCAAATCTGCAAACATGGTAACCAGTAGATCTACTTTTTCTTTTTAAGTTGCTTAAATGTTTTATTTGACTGAAACCTGTGTGACGTAAACATTAATAGCTCTTGTAACTTTGGTTATGCATAACAATGACAACTTATATTGTGCAGGCAATTGATAGTCCAGTTCTTTCTTGTTTTTATAGTTGTTTGTTCATGCTAAAATGTCCATGTTCTGATGTTTGTATATTACACCACCTCAATGACAAGATGTGGTATTGTAATAAACTGTTAAATGGGGCTGATGTGTAAAGCTGTTCAAGTTATTTGCTGTTTACACCTCAGGGATTGGTTTGTTTTAGCAATATTCAATTTCATTTTTTTTCTTATTACAATTTGCAACTTTGGGGGCCCATCATTCATGTATAATATCCAAAGTAGTTGTATTTGTTAGTTGCTTACATGTTCAGTAAATCACTTGTATAGTAAAGTACTTAATTTGGTAGTAAATAGACAGAAACCATTTATTCAATGCATGCCGTAATTGTGTTCTCCAATAGGCCACCCTTTTATCTTGCGTATGGCTGTATATTAAAACTTTTGTGTTGGTTTTATTCAAAAAGTGTCACCTCTGGTTTTGCAAATTTGCTTAAGTTACAAAATGTCAATATTAACTTCCAATTAAAGTCCAGCAGTTATTTAGTTTTGGTCTTTCCCACTACAGCATTGTTCTCAGGTGGGATTTCTTTTACTGTTCAACATTGGTTTTCTTTCTGTGAAAGATTTAATGTAGTTCTTCTCTACTTCCTTTTATATTGGAATGCTCTATAATAACAAGTTTTCAAGACCATTGGTGGTGGCATGGTTACACTGCTTGAATACTGTTACAGGTTCTTCCAGCAGTACATTTTTCTTCTGTGGTAAAATAGACTGCAAGCTGTATGCACAAATAACATATACGAAGTATAACAAGCCAAGGATTTTGCATTGTATTTTATGACCAGTAGCTCGGTAATAATGCAAGTAACATTTGTTTTTATAATATACATTTGCCATCAAATATATTTAAACGCAGTCAAACCGAACCAGGTAAGTATTTTTTCCTTTTATATTGTTTATGTGTGCTCCTGGTCAATGTGAACTGACTAAAAAGTATGTATTGTATAATATTGAATTGCATATTAACAATTGGCAGTTTACTTCCTGAAATGTAATTATATCTCTATGCTCATATGAACTGCATACATTCAAAGCTGCTTTGGCAATGTGTGGACAGTGCATAAGGGGAAACTTTGGGGATATTCATGTCCATTTTGGAGAGGGCCTCCTTTCAGAGCACTTTTTGTGCTGGGCTGGATCTCCGGTAGCAGCTCAATCTAAATAATTTTAATAACTTGCAATACCACATACAATCTTAAGCATTTGGCTTGATACATGGAACCCAGTTTGTATGTACATATCTATTTTTAGTAAGCCACCTTTTGTATGGACCACCTATAAACACATAACTTGCTCGGTAAAGCTTTTTTGTCATATCTAGCACATTTTTGTACTGTTTAATTTTAGACGTTTGCAGCCTTCTGTACATTTTAAATTCACTTTTTTTGTGTAAAAGAATACACCTTGATATTAAATTTGGTTGTGGTTTAAACTTGAAAGTATTTTTTGAACTAGTTGTGGTATATTTTTGCCAATAACTGTTGCTGATGTAAATAACACATGTAAGTGAACATGGCAAATTTTATTTTCCTGGAAATGTTTGTGCTTTTAGCTAGAGTAAATACTTTTTAACTGTGAAATGTTTAACTTTAAATGAAGTGGGTTTTTTTTTGTTTTACTGTGTGGGTATGTAAACTAGATATAGGTAAAATTTGGTGTCTTAAAGCTTTTAAGATTCTTGTTTTCTTGTCATTGAGCGTTAAAATGCAAAGTCTTTAACAATAAACTACATACTCCTCTTAAGAAATAAAAGCACTGTTTGAATTGGTTTTATGAACCAAGGACATCTAACTGTAAGTAAAGTTGATTTATTGTGTTAATATTCTCAAAGGTTTGCCTGGTTTTAGTTTTTGTAAATAATTGTTCTTTGTACTTTATACTCAGTAGGGATCTCTGCACATGCTGTGGATTGTCATGTGGAGAATTTAAATGGAAATTCACATCAAATACGTGCGGTTTTTAAATGCGCTTACTTTTGATGTAGAATTACCTGTGTGTTTCGTTTGCTTTTTCACCTAATCCTGATGTAATTTCAAGCAAAAGTGTGCATCAAACCCATATCACAATGTTGATTTGATGCATATTTGGTGCTGATTTTCCACACTCCCATAGATTTCAATTAAGAAAAATGCATACAGAAATCCATAAGGGCGCACACTAAAAGTGACATTTCATTATTTCATTTTCCAGATTGAGTGACTCTTTCTACATTACTTTTTCCAAATCACATTCATGCTATGTTATCACACTGTGGATTTTCCGCCGTAAAATCTGCAACATGTGCAAATACCCTTAGAGCAACTTTACCACCATTTGTTAATAATGAGGAATAATATGTCGCCAAAATAAATTTTTTATGACTATTGGTATAAGCATAGAATCATACAAAAATAAATTTTCCTCTATTCTCTATTTTTTTCCTGTCAAATGTCCCAGTTCTGTTATTCTTTGTCATTTTAAGAAAAATATGTGCCTGTGTGTTAACTAGAGTCTCATAACAAGATTTGCCTACTACCTTCAACTTATAAAGGTCTCCGAGGATTTTCAATTTACTGCAGTCGGGATTGGTCATCAGTTAAAATTCCTGGACAATCCCTTTAACCTTTTTTCTTTAAATATTAAAAAAAAAAAACAAATCACACAATATTTTAAAATTGTTATTAGTGCCATCCATTTTATCTCCTGGGACTCATTCAACATAATCAAGCAGCCAATAAAAACCAATATGATTCCTTTAATGTACAGTACAAGGGCCAGGTGTGTTTTTTTTCCCCCTTCTGGAAAAATGACAATAAGTTGTACCAATTCTATTTGGCAGCTCATTGGTCAGCTATGACTTTTCTGATCATCATATCTCTCGCAGCAACTCAGTCTGAAATCGGTGCTCCTGCCATCTCCGATCTCAAATGGACCTGAGCTGTTTAATTGCTGAGGGCAGTGGATCCAAAAAGAGATGCCAGGATGGCTGTTCTGGTGGAATGACAAACCACCAGCAAATTCTCATTATTCCATTTGTACATCTCCAAACCACTTTTAATAAACGTATATTGGTTATGTACTTTATAATTTATATAAAAAATAAACTATACTGAATGAAAAATGTTTTACTGAAATACTACTTTCTAATCTTCAGAGTGTACATCCCCCCCACCCCGTTCTAATAAAACTTTACCTCGGTCCTGGAGAGTTTGTAAGATCAAGTGGCCACCAATAGACTTCTGGCTTTTTATGAGCCAAATTTGCCACATACCATTCGATTTCTAAACCATAATGCAAGAGAGGCACTCTAGTTCCTGATCAGTGTTGAAATATATAGCATTTTCCAGTCTGAAACCGGTCTATAATTCATAAAGTTAAATTGCATACATCTAAGCTTATATTATTACAATATAATTAAAGGAAACCTACCAATTGATGTGGTAGGTGTAAGAAGGCAATACCGAGGACCAGCTCAGGGTGAGCTGGTGCCGGAGCTTATTTTTGTTAGTGTTTTAAGCCGCTGTATCGCGGTTTAAAACACTTTAAACTTTATGGCCGAAGCTGCTTCGGCGCACCGTGCGCGCGGCTCTCCTTCACTTCCTATGTAGCCGCGTGCACGGTCTCGCGCATGGTGCGCCGAAGCGGCTTCGGCCATAAAGTTTAAAAAGTGTTTTAAACCGCGATACAGCTGGTGCTCGGTATTGCCTTCTTACACCTACCACTTCAAGTGGTAGGTTTCCTTTAAACTGATAGCATTAAACATCAGCCTAATAAGTATATGCTAGTTATGTTCCACGTTAACCTCTCTTGCTAGTCAACACCTGATTGGTAGGGATATGACAGTAGGTACAGCTCAGGTACTAGAGAGAACAGAGCTGTTTTTCTGGCCCTGTTCTACCATGACCGATTGGATTGATTTACTTTCAGTTTGCACTGTTTAACTCCTCTGGGGCCGCCTGCTGACTTTAGACGTCGCAGGGCTTCGCTGCAGTTTTCTACTGCTTCTGTTCTAGTTGTAGGAGCAGGACCCGGTCTCTGGGTATCAGAAACACTAGGGAGAAGGGAGATGTGCTTCTCCGCTCCTCGCAGCATCACGCTGAATGAGCGCAATGCACGGAGAAGCAGAGCCGATGCTGCCGCTGACTATATACTATAGCAGTGGTGGCGAACCTATGGCACAGGTGCCAGAGGGGGCACTCGGTGCCATTTCTGTTGGCACTCGCCCAGGACAGAGCTCACCACACAGGAACAAATCCACCAAATCTTCTTGCAGCCCCAGGCAACTTAAGAAATGTTGGCTCTTTGGAGGTCCTCCTTCTTTAAACTGTATTGGTGGCCTTAAGGGGCCGATTCCATTGAAAGATGTGGAAGAACAGGTAGGAATATGTTACGGCTTATAAATGCCATGTTGTGGAATTTTGGTTGTAGCTTGGGCACTCAGTATCTAAAAGGTTCGCTGTCACTGGTCTAAAGGGGTTAATCAGAGCTGATGGGTCTAATTAGACCCAGTCCAGCTCTGATCAGAATCCCCAGTCACAGGTGGTCATTTCCCTTGTAACTGAAGCTCTTCCAGATACCTCAGTTACAGAGGGGAAACTTGCAATGGGAAAAAATTAAGTAAAACTAAATAGTCTTATGACCTCACGGGGGATATATAAAGTTAAAAATAAAAAATAATCAGAAAAATACAATGACATATATACAATTCCCCATATAATAATTTGTAAAAAATCCCCTACCACACTACAAAAGGCATCGCCCGATACTATACATATTATATATCAAAACGACTGAAACAAAATAGGGAATTCCTTAATAATGTTCATTTTGAGTTAATTTGAAAATTTTAAAAAGTAGTATAAATTACAATGCTTTTTTTTCCATTTTTAACCCCAAATGAAAAAAAAAAGTTTAAAATTGTATAACTTTTTAACTAGCTCTGTGTCCCAAAAGAAAAATTTGGTTAAAAGGTCCAATCACTAGAGCCTTTTCAGGCCGCGTCACTAAGGGGTTAAAACGTACCTGTACTGAGCAAGTGTAGCCTAATTATAAGTGTTAAAGTCTAAGTTCCGCTTATTAGTTATGAATTAAACCAAAAGTCTGGTAAAAACCAATAACCTCTTATGGCCCATATAAAGTAACTACACATATTTCACTAGTGTGACATAAAATCACTATATTATCAAAGTATGACAAGTGTAGACGTGACAAAATGCTACATACAGTAGTTTGGATTATGATTATATTCATGTTACATTTAAAGGGTTTTCCCATCTGGGCATTTACATTTAAATTTCCACATGTAAACATTTCTTCAATTGAATGTCCCTGTGTTGAGATAATTTCTCATAAATGTAGCCATGTTGTCCCTTAGAAACCATGGTTTTTTCAGATATGACCACCCCATACTCTCGCAGTGGTGGCCAGACATGCGCTATTGAGCTCTACCTGGCCACCTGGATTCAGCAATCATTACCACAGGACGGCAGTTGGCCATGCAGTATCTCCTGGACATTTTCATATACAAAAACCTTTTTGTTTCTTTCTGCAATCACTCCCGCAGAGGTGATAGTCTTGTTGCCAAGGGACCATATGACTTTTTAATAGGGGACAGGGGCTAGCTATGTACAGGGAAAGCGGTGGCAAATGCATTTCCCACCCTGGGCTTATACTCAAGTCAATGTTTTTCCCAGTTTTTGTTAAAATGGCTTGTACTCGAGTATATACGGTATATTTTGCCTCTTTTATGGTGCAGCCGCTCGGCTTTCAACCTGCATCCAGCTGTATGCTTGTCCAACATACATTTAGAGAAGCTGCTCCTCTCTTTTTAACTCCATTCCTGGTTTGGACATCAAAAACGGCATCTGCAAAACTGAATTTTTGAACACACCCTGTTGGAGATGTATAAATAATGGTGAATAGACAAGTGCAGAGTAGGTCTGCACACTTATTCTGCACACTAAATCATTCTCAATTATATATCTGGAGCAGTTTAGAACTGTAGAATAGGCGCTGGGGTTAGACTAAGACGGAAAAGAGACAAAAATGGTCTAAAACCTTTAATAAATGTGGCCTGTGGCATTTTGGGTGGAAATTATGCGAGAATTGTCGTAGGCAGGTTCATCATTCTACCTTTATGTATTGCATGCCACACCACTAAACATGAGGCAGAACACTGCTGAGTCTAGTGATTGGTGACCTGTCCTTCAAAAACAAGTTGCATGACTATACGTCAAAGGGAGCAGTAGCTGGAATTTGTAGCAATATTGGTAGTGTAAGTAACTTAGATGTATTCCCCATACACCTAAAATGAAGCTCATTGCATAGATAACATTTCATAAAGCTAAGGTTGCATTACTGATGTCCATAAGTTATATGGAAACTTAATACAGGCGGTCCCCTACTTAAGGACACCCGACTTACAGACAACCCGTAGTTACAGACGGACCCCTCTGCCCACTGTGACCTCTGGTGAAGCTCTCTGGATGCTTTACTATAGTCCCAGACTGCAATGATCAGCTGTAAGATGCCTGTAATGAAGCTTTATTGATAATTCTTGGTCCAATTACACCAAAAATTTTGAAACTCCAATTGTCACTGGGGCAAAAAAAAAAAATTGTCTTGAACTTCCATTATAAAATATACAGTTTCGACTTACATACAAATTCAACTTAAGAACAAACCTCCAGACCCTATCTTGTATGTAACCCGGGGACTGCCTGTATAATATTGCTTTGCAATATACGTATGTGCAAGTCTAGGTTTCTTTTGCAGTGGCTTTAATTTATGTAGAAATATGTATAAATCAACTTGTTTGGAATATGCCTTTAGTGTGTGGTATGTATTTGGATTTCTTTCTCCCCAAACATGGCTATGTTGTATCACACCAGGAGGAATTAAAATTATTTGTGCAAGAAACTAATGTTTATGTATTCTTAATGTTTGACCTTTTTATATTTTATTTTTAATAAAAGCCTTTGACAAAACATCCAGTAGTTTATTATATAAAACAAACTAATCTCTAATACTTTGTCGCAAAAACATTTGTGTGAACATATGACTTGTGTTGGTCAAACCTACAAATTTCAAGTCTTGACTTTGGTCAACTTTTGACATGAGTGAGTTTGGTCCAACAAACTTGTTCTATGGTCCTTTTGGATTTTCCAGTCTTAATTGTACAGCTGAACTACATTTGGTAAATCCAGCACACAGGGGAGCAAGTTTGCCATGCATTATCAGTTCAAATGACCACATTGTGCTATGTTCAATTGCCGAAAGAAATTGGAACGGTCCGGTTTTTACAAGTCCCCATGAATAATTTCCCTAGAAAGCCTTGGGTGTCCCTAATCCCCAAGAGGTCAAGACTCCTGCCCTATTAGTCCCCTAACAAAAGTTTATACGCCCTGACGCATTTCATCATTTAAGTCTCTTCAGAGGATTGTAAAAAAATAGGAGAATAGGTACTAGTGAGGTTCAGTGCAACATGGCAAAGTAGCCAGAAAGTATCTTTATACTGGTAACGTTCACCATTATAAAAGACTCCACTGCTCAGTTACTGGCTGTGGAGCTGTCAGCTCAGCTTCACAGACTGATGTACCCACTCAGCGGTGCGCGGCTATAAACCCACGGCACCTGTGCACTTATAAACCATGCCGGTGGCAAATGGTACACACTTATTTTTAGGCATCCATCCTTATCATTATTTCCTAATGTTTCTTTGTGTGTACACGTGTCCAGAATGCACACTAATAACAGCCAACAGGTTTTCAAGGGTGCAGGTATATGCTAGCGGATAATTAGTTGAAATGGTTTATAGCTATACTGATCAAGCAGGCGGTGAGGTGCTACTGCATTAAGCATAAACATACATTTTAGTTCCCTCTGAAGAAGTGGCCGATTCCAATCTCCTCCATGTGCCATGTTCTGTGTGAATGGGCCTAGATATTCTTCGCCAGAATTTGCAGAATGTCTTTCCAATATACTCTAATCTGCAGGAGCATGTGATTTTATAAATAACATACATCGATTTACAATTTAGGTTATTCTGTATGGTGTATGTCTTGCCAGTATTATATATTTTGCCTGTTTGTACTTGTGGGCATACAATACATCCCCCACATTTGGGGGGGTAACACCCTGTTACTTTCTGATCGAGCCAATTTATCATTGGTCTCGTAGGGGTGTAATGACTGAACTAGCCGATCACACTGACTGCCCCTGTCCTTCATGTCATCATCAAACTGTAGGATCGGCCAGTATTTGTTTGTTCGAGCTCCACAGTCATACAGAGCTATGACCCTCATCGGCTCATCAGCCTTTTTCTCTGGACTTCGTGATCTAAGAAGGTCCGCCCTGTTTTTTGAGCATGCCATCTTGTATGCATCCTTTAAAACATCCTCTGGGTACCATCCTCAGGTCTTTACATTGAATTTTAATTTTTGGTCACTGCTATATGTTCTTTTCATTTTTTAATATATATAATGACCCCTTAACATTTTTTTTCCATTTCTTTTCAACGCAAGGGATCGGTAACCAGAACCCTGTGTCTTGCATCGTTTTACTACAAGACACCCAGTTCTGGTTACCGATGTAAATGCAGTGCCAGCAGTACGTGTGACCGCACCTTATCGGTCCATAGGACATTCTCCCAGAAGCCAATAATCACTTGTCAGCATGTAGTTTTGAAGTCTTAATTTTTTATTATTTATTTTCAGCAATGGTATCCTCCTTAGTCTCCCATTAAGTTCAGTCTAGCTCAAAAAAACAGACTGTGCGATCTGATGTTTCTTGAGCTTGAAGTTCACCTTTCATCTCTTTAGAATTGTATGGCCTTTTCTGTTGCTATTCATATTATTAATCTCTTTGATTTGTCATCAATTTTCCTCCTGTGGCCAAGTCCTGGAAAGTTTGCTCCAATCACATAGATCTTACATTTCTGTATAATATGTAGCCACAGGAGCATTAAAGGGGTATTCTCGTCTGGGCATTAACATTCAGTTTGATTAATCTACCATTAATAAACATTTCTTCAATTAGATGTTATTAAAAAAAAATTTCCTGTGTGAAGATAATTTTCCATAAATGTATCCATGTTGTCCCTTAGAAACGAGATAGCTTCCTCAGATACGGCCACCTCTGCTGGATGGATTGCACAAATAAAAAAAAAGTTTTTGTATATGAAATATCCGGGAGTTACTGCATGTCCCACAGCCGTCCTGTGGTAATGATTGCTGAACCCAGGTGGCCAAGCAAGACTCAATAGCGCATGTCTGCCCACTGCTGCCTAAATGTGACGTGGTCGTATCCGAGGAAGCCATCTTGTTTCTAAGGGACAACATGACTACATTTATGGAAAATTATCTTCACACAGGAACATTTTTTTTAATATCATTCAATTGAAGAAATGTTTATATATGGAAGATTAATGAAACTGAATGTGAATGCTGAGACGAGAATACCCCTTTAAGCTACTTGGAGATGTGCTTATATCTTTACCATTTAACTTGCTTTTCTATAATTTATTTTACGCTTCTGAGACAACTCTTTCCTTTGCTTTGTCTAGTCCATGTTGAATGTGGTACACCAGGTCAGCAAACAGCACAGTGAGTATCGGTAGCCCTTTAAACAGGCCACTGACTGATTACAAGATTGTAGACACCTGTGATGCTAATTACTAGACACACAACAATTTAACATGTTCCTTTGCTGCGCCACCTATTGCGGTTTTTGTTGCAACACTGCTCTGACAGTGTGCACCAACTTTTTTTTTTTTTGGTGCACCTTTTAACATGTGGTGTGTGACACACTTCTGTCGGACTCTGCATGATAAATGTGGTGCATGGTCCGACTGAGCACCGGAACGCCCCTTTTCAGTGCAGAAATTTGTGTGGTCCCGTATAATGCTTCTGCGACACAAAAGGGTCGTGTGTGACACTGACATTTCTTAAATACAGGTGCAGGCAGTCTGCAAATAAAAGAACACATATATGATAGTGTTCTGATAACGTCTGCTATGTATTGGACCACACCCCTTACTTCTGCATCATGAGTTCTGAAGAGGTGGATGAGAGAAATCCTACAGAATCTGGTGATGAGCATACAGTATGAGGGACAGGGTGATTCATGGTGACAGGGAGTACGGCCTTTCCTGGCCTTTATAATGGGTTCTTTATTTAGGCTTCTCCTATGTTTGTACTTTCTGAGAAGGGAAACTACTAGTAGGAAAGCCACTAGAAAGTCCAAGAAGAAGTCCTGTAGAATTTTGGGGGTTCACTTGCCAGTAACATATGAGAAGTCTACCTATAATTCATGTATTCAAAGTATAGTAGCACAGGAATCCTCTGTGATGTTGGAATCCATGCGTTCTTTCATAAAAGAAGAAGTCCATAACTCCTTCAAAAAGACGTCCAGGAAATCGTCTAGTTTTCCCTCTCATGGGAATGAATTTGATTTCACTAGCCGCAGCTCTGTTCCATGCTCTGATCAAGAGGACGCAGGAAGACCCGGTGGAAGATGCGGATCATCTGATAAAGCTGGTCAGATCCACCATGGAGATTGAAGAACAGAAAGAACATCATTCAGTTCTGGACGTAATGTTTCAGGGGCTGGGTGAGAAACAATAATAAAGCCCAGTTGGCGAAGCCAGAAAAAAGGGATTCATTCCACAAGCTGTTAAGCAAAAATACCCCTTTAATGATAAAGAATATTAATTCTTGGATAGATCACTGAAGATTAATTTAGCCATTTGCAAAATTTCAAAGAAATCTGCCCTACCATTTGATGTGGGATCTCTAAAGAATCCCAACGATAAAAAATTCAGTTTTTAAGGTACCCCTAGAGAGACCCTGTCACAGATCAGTCACAGAAGCCCAGAAAGCCTCAGCCTTTCTGGTGGATGCATCCGTAAATGGCCAAAGACTTTCTGCAAGATCCTCTGTCTTGTCTAATTCAGCTAGATGGGCCATGGGCTAAAAACCTGCAATGGAGATGTGGCCTCTAAAAGCCGCTTGTGTACTATACTGAAACTACCTTTTCCTTAGAGTGGTGACTGACAACTGGGAATTTAACTTGTGGCCTTCCCTGGAGAAAGACAGTAATACTGACCACTGATGCAAGCTCATGAGGTTGGGATTTAATGGATCTGGCCTTTTAACATTTTTTCTGTAGCAGAACAACATCTAGGTCAGGAAAATACAGTGGCAGATTTTCTGGGCATTGCCCATCTGCAGCATGGGGAGTGGTGTCTGAACAGGGAGGTGTTCAGGGACATTACAGGTCCATGGGGGATTCCAGAAATAGATCTTTTTGCCATCAAGAAGAACAGACAAGTGCAAAGATTCTGTTCTCTGAGTCCACTAGACTAGAGGGTAATTCTGATAGCCCCCTTTTGGCTGAAGAGGGCTTGGCTCTTGGTCCTGATGGAGTTATCTCTTTCTGACCCTTGGATTCTATTGGACATACCGACCCTACAGCAGGGTGCAATCTGTCATCCACAGAACAGCAGGCTTCATCTGACTGCCTTGCACTTGAAAGGTTAATCCTTTCTAAATAAAAAAAAAAAGTCTTTCTGATGTAATCTCTACACTGTCAGGGTTCAGGGTCAGTGAACCACCTGGACCACTGCGGGAGATAGTACTAGACGGGACTGGAATCTTAGTGGCACCTGGTCTTCACCAGAGCCCGCCGCAGATGGTCTTGCTACTGCAGGGTGCCACCAGGTCGTTCCACTGGTGCGATTACAGAATCGGCGTTCCGGCTCGTAGTCAGGAACAGGCTGGTTGTTGGGGCTATCGGCAGAGATGCAAGGTCACGGTACAGGTCTGAAGTCAGCAATAGAGATCAAGGCAGAACAGGACAGGAACACGGCCAGCGTACGCTGACCCTTTAAATCTCTGAGTGCTGGGGCCACAGAGAGGGGCACAGGTGTGCCCGCGATCTGTGACATACACTTCAGAATAGTAGGAAGGCTGTAACCTTTAAGATATATTTTAGAATCTGGAAGGTTTTTTTTTTTTCTTTCTGCCAGGACCCATACCAAGACCTAGTAAATCCCAACATCGCTAATGTTCTGGATTTCCTACAGAAAGGCTTAGACAAAGGGTTGAAGCCAGCTACCTTAAAGGTTCAGGTCTCTGTTTGATAGGCCCCTAGCCTCTAATCCGTTAAGGCAGTTTCCAGGCTTTCACCAGTTAAGAAGTCTATAGTTCCTCCCCAGATCTCTAACACTTATGGTGATCCTGTTATCAGCTATGTCTTGTAACGTCCTTTACACAAAGATCCTGGAGGATAGGGTTATTCTACTTACTGATCCAGCATTTGTACCAAAACTAGCATCCAAATTTCATAGAACAGGTGGTCATCATTCCCTCCTGCGCAAATTTTGTATCTGACAGGGAAAAGAAGTTCCACTGCCTAGATGTTAGACAAGCTCTTTTAAAATATTTAGAAATGACCTCTTCCTGGAGAAAATCGTATAGTCTTTTCATCCTATATGGTGGGTGGGAGTAAAGGTAGAAAGGTATCTCCTAACACCATAGCTAGGCGGATCAAGCTAGCAATTTCCTGTGCCTATTCTGCTGCAGAAATGCCCAGTCCTGGAGGGTCGAGGGCCCACTCCACTAGAGCAGTTGCTACATCCTGGGCTGAGTTTAGGTAAGTGTCTATAGACCAAATTTGTTGTGCATCCACATGGTCATCCCCTCATACCTTCATACTCATTCATCGGTACTGAATTTACTTTTAATCACTCATCTCCATAATTTATGCTATTTACATGTTTATATTTATACTTATGAACTTTTATGTACTTTGTGTTTTTGTAGTTATTAATTGGACCTGGGGAAGAGAGCAGTACCCTCTTGAAACGCGTTGTCCACCTTATGAGACTAAAGATCCACCTTTGCATATTCCATTAGCCTGTTTTTGTATAAATCAAATAATAATAATAATTAATATCATCTCTATGCGGATGATAACCAGCTATACACTTCTGCATGTAACATCACCCTTGCCTTAATCCAGAATACTAGTGAATGTCTCTCTCCCGTCTCTAACATCATGTCCTCTCTCTTCTTGAAACTTAATCTTTCTAAGGCTGAACTTCTTGTCTTTCCACCATCTACTAACCGACCCAGCCCTGATCTCTCCATCAATTGATCCATATGACTGTTTGTTTGTACTCTGTAATGTAATATTATATTTGTATATGTCCCGTACGAATTGTAAAGTGCTACGGAATGTGATGGTGCAATATAAAGATTATTATTATTATTTATATGAACTTAAACTTTGTGTTTTTGTAGTTTTTATTAATTGGTCTTAAAGAGCGATACACTCTTGAAACCTTTTGTCCACCATATGAAAATAAAGATTCACCTTTTCATATTTCATTAGCCTGCTTCTTGGTAGCCTGCCATACAACTGTGCTTTTGTATTAGGCTGCATTCACACATATGTATTGGGGACGTATATATGGCCAATATACGTCCCCCATACACTTCTATGGGCTCACGACCCTGTACGGGAGCGGTGCGGTGCACCACATGTGCGGCACCGTACCGCTCCGTAGCCTGTAGCACATGTCCTATCTTTCTGCGTGATACGGTGCCGTGCACTGCCTATGGAGTGGGGCGGGGGAGAGCTGCGCTCATTCCCTGCTCCACTCCGCAGCGCCGATGTATGCCTGCTGTACTACGGTACGGCGGGCATACATAGTCTGCATGTAGCCTAAATCAAACAATTATCCATTTCAGTGCATATTGAGACCCAGGGAGACGCAGCAACCATTGTACTTAACCATCGAAATCACAAGAGCAAATTTTGTATTTTGTCAAAAATGCTTTGTATCCCTTCCTTTTAAGAATTTTGTACACGTAGTGCCACTACACTTGTTCTTGGTGTGTATCTGTGTATGTATATGTATATTCTGTATGTGGTGCTTAGTATCTGTTTATGTGAAGCCCTCCAGCCATTTCATGCTGCTGTGTTCCACTGTACTGTTACTTCTGCCTGTTACCAGGACTGTTGAAATCTGAAGGGAAAAAGAAAGCTCACTAAGGATGCCTGAGGAGAACATTCAGGATGAGGCAGTTTTTGTGTTCTTTTTTTTAGTTCTTAGCCTTCAATATTTCAATACTGTTTCAGATGGGACGGTGAGTAAAAGATCACATTATAAGTATTTTCCCCTGCTTCCTCTTTCAGGTTGAAAACTAATAGAGATAGATTTACCACTTCCGTACCGTCTAACGACTTCATGTCACAATCCTGTTAGAGAAATCTTGTGAGCTGAACCTTCTGTATACAGAGTTGGAACTTTATTATACTGGCAATGATTGCAATAGTTAACCTTTTCAGGGCCGTGGACAAAACTGACTGTGGCACCTAAACAGTGGCTACCTAAAGTTTAAACGGAACCTGTCACCACTGGAGATGGGCGAATTTGTTGAAATTCGATTTGACCCGATTCGCCGAATTTTTCATAAAAATTTGATTCAACCCGAATCAAATCATGAAGAATTACATTAAAAAACAGGTATTTCCTGACTGCAGAGAGCCTGTAGGGTGTTGTAGAATGTTGTGCCATGCTTAAATATGCATAGGGAGTGTGGTTTGGTCTTCAAACAATGTTGTGTTTTAGTATAACACACACATGACAGTCGCCGCTCTTAGAATTGCTTCACTCTTCAATTCCAAGGGCACTTACTGCACCAAATAAGTGAAGCGGGAACGCAGCCTGACAAGGTAACGTCTGTTACAGCTTGAAAGGACTGAGCTGAGGGCCAAGATCCCACTATAACATCAAAGAGTGCACTCTTTACACTGACATCAGATGATTCCATAGATGACAAAATAAACTGTTCTGTTAAACACGGATACATGTAGAAACCCTCCAAAAGAGTGGAGAGGGTGTCAACAGTAATTTTGCACCGAAGTCTCTGGATCCATAATAGAGATGACCAGTAAATGGGATATTTGCATGTCCTCTGTGTTCTGTATCCACTCCTGCTTTTGGCTTTAAATCCTGAAGCTTTTCATTCTTTCTGACAGATGAAATGAAGTGGAAAACCAAACATAGTGGCAATGTCATAGAGTGGTGGAGGGTGAAAACAGCATTATGGAAATCATAGGGTGTTCCAGGCAGACAATGGTCAGTTGGCAGTAGCAGGGCCGGCTCCAGGTTTAGGTAGGCCCCTGGGCGACAGAGCTTTGGTGGGCCCTTTTTCAGAAATCTCTTGTCCCGGCGCCACACTGCAAGTCCCCCCCCCCCCCCCCACATGAGCCACACTGTCCCTCCCCCGTAGCCACACTGTGCCCCCATAAGCCACACTAATGCCCCCATAAGCCTGACTCCCCTGTACCCACACTGTCTCCCCATAGCAATACTGTCCCCCTGTAGCCACACTGTCCCATATAAACCACACTGTCCCCACCACCGTACCCACACTGTCCTCCATAGCAAAACTGTCCCCCCATAAGCCACATTGTTGGCCCCTGTAGCCACACTGTCCCCCCATAAGCCACATTTTCCCCTATAAGCCCCCCTCCCATAATATGCAGAGGCTTCTCTGCAGCCTCTATGAATAAAAATACAGGACAAAGGCATCAGCCACCATCATTCAATATGTAGATTAAAATGAACATAAATCATCTTGTGGCCAGTAAAAAAAATAATAAACGCTAACTTACCTCAAGAATTCAGGTCGAAGGCTCCGTCCCGCTCTCATCTTCAGCGCAACGTCCAGCACAGACGCATGCGCCGTAAAGTCATCTTGTGGGTCCGGCAAGCATACTGCACAGAGATGCCGGCAATGGAATTATTGTGTCCTACGATCTGCCCGTGGTGCCGCCCCCTGTCACTAGAGAACGATGTACGATCTTTCAATTACATCGGCGACGGCATACTTGTACAATAATTCCATTGCTAGCATCTATCACTGTGCAGGACACTTGCACAGATGAGGAGACGCTACTTATGTTGCAGGAATCTCCCCCGGCTACACATTCAGGAGCTGCCGCTGCCAGGGAGAGATGGGTGCAAGGCATGTGACAGATTTTTCTGATCCTGGTGGGCCCTGTGGGAGCTCTGGGGCCCCGGCGCGTGCCCGGGTAAGCCGGGTGCTGGCGCCGGCCCTGGGCAGCAGCATGAGTAGGCCGCAGAGTGTCACATTGACAAATTATGGAGGTGGCAACAACATCATAGACCACAGAGTGGCACAATGAATTTGAAGTTGAAATTTTTTATTTAAATTTGAAGATTAGAGACGCCACATGCATCATCCATTACAATTTCCCTAAAAATATTATGTCTTTGCCAAAAAAGAACTTCAAAGGTGTGAGTGGCAGCAGCAGCATGAGGGTAGAGAGTGTCACGATGTCAAATTCTTTAGGTGGCGGCAACATGGTAGGCCACAGTGTGGCACAATGTTAGAGCTTGGAGGCGGCAGTGGCGGCAGCAGGAGATCAAAGAGTGGCTCAATGACAAATTCTGGAGCTGACAGCAACATGGTAGGCCACAGAGTGGCACAATGAATTTGAAGTTGAAATTTTTAATTTAAATTTGAATATTAGAGACGCCACATGCATCATTCATTACAATTTCCCTGAAAATATTATGTCTTTGCCAAAAAAGAACTTCAGGACCCTGGGGTGTCTACAAATGTCACACAGTATTTACTGAGGCAGTAGAGAAGAAGAAAACACACTCAACAGCATGACCACACTCAGTGCAGTCACACCCAGATGAGACACATGCACAGACAAAGAAACTTATTGTCTTCTGATGTTATTTGTTTAAGGCTACATTCACACGGACGTATGAAAACGGCCGTATCCGTACCGTACCGTTTTTTTACGGATTACATACGGCCACATTCATTTCAATGGACAATACGTCTGACCATTTATATTGCCGTTGTTAAATCCGTTCCGTACCGTACCGTATACTAGCCGTATAAAAATATAGAGCATGTCCTATTTTCTCCCGTATTTCAGTTCCGTATGCCCTAGAAGTCTATGGGGACGTATAAAATACGGGTTACATACGGGTTACATACGTGCTGCATACGGATGAAAAACGTCACGTATATACGGCCCGTAAATACGGGACTGGAGAAATCATACGGTCGTGTGAATGTAGCCTAAGGGTTTCACTTTAATATTGTCTTAGACAAGTCATATTTATTATTGCTTAGGGAGATCACAAGGGCACTAGTTGCGTCTATATATGTTATTTTCTTGAATGGGAAACAATGTTGTTGAAAACGGTCATATGTGGAATGGAAAAACGAATAATGTTGAATGTACTCACAACTCGATGTATAAGCCAGATGCATAAAGTAAACTGTATGTAAACCTTGTTACCACGGTTTGACCAAATAAAGCTTTAAAAAAAAAAAAGAACTTCAAAGTGGCAGCAGCACCAGCAGCAGCAGCATTATGTCAGAAAGTGGCACGATGACAAATTCTGTAGGTGGCAGCAACATGGTAGGCCACAGTGTGGCACAATGTTAGAGCGTGGAGGCAGCAGCAGCATGAGGTCAGAGAATGGCACAATGAAAAATTCGGGAGTTGGCAGCAACATGGTAAGCCAGGGTGTGGCACAATGTTAGAGCGTGGAGGCAGCGGCAGCATGAAGTCAGAGAGTGGCACAATGAAAAATTTGGGAGGTGGCAGCAACATGGTAGGCCACAGTGTGGCACAATGTTAGAGCGTGGAGGCAGCAGTGGCAGCAGCATGAGGTCGGAAAGTGGTACAATGACAGAATGTGGAGGTGGGTGACAATTCCAGCCCTTAGTAAATATGGTGGGAGGCAGATGGAGCAACTGGCAGCAGATATGTGGCATCAGGCGGGTGGCAGCATCAGAGTAGTGGCTGAGGCAGGTAGTTAGAATCCAGACTCATTTCTCAACGTTTGGGGGAGGCGTCATGGCTGATATAATCTGATACATAAGACATTTGTGTGTTGAAAACCTGGCTGATCCACGCCTGATTCATCTTGATAAAGGTCAGTCTCTCCCCATTATGGGTGGACAAGCGGGTTCTCCTTGGGGTACCGATGGCCCCCGCCACACTGAACATCCGCTCTGATGCCACACTACTCGCCTGTTAGGACAGTTTCTCTAATGCAAACTCTGCAAGTTGCGGCCACACATCAAGTTTGGCTGCCCAGTAGTCCAGTGGATCCTCTACCTGAGGTGGTAGAATGCTGTCCAAGTAGGCTACCACCTGCTTGCGCAGGGTCTGCTTCATGTCGTGCTGCTGCTGGTGGCGGCTGCCCTCATCACTAGACGGGTGAAGGATGCTGCTCATTAAGGAATCCGGACTTAAGCTGCTGCTGATGGAGTTGCTACTGCTCCTACCCCCCGAATCTCCCCTCAGCAGTTGTGGCAGTAGTATGTGAGCGATGACTACCAGGAATCCCCTGGTCAGACCTGACAGAGGATGGACAATTGCGCACATAGGCAGTGGTCAACTGTCTGCACATTATATCTCTATAGTATGCCAGTTGTTCCTCCCTCTTGGCAGCTGGAAAAAAGGCACCCATTTTTGACTGGAAGCGAGGGTCAAAGAGGGTAGAGAGCCAAAAGTCATCCCTGTACCGGATGTTGACTATTCGGCTGTCACTAGTTTTGCAAAGCAGCATGCTGCGGGCCATCTGCACAAGTGACTCTGAGGGACCCCCGGCCTCCATCTCCACTGTATACTGCCACTGCGCTTCTGGGTCATCTGCTTCGTCTTCTACCTCCTCCGGATGCTCCTGCTCCTCCACTCCTGTCACCTGAGTAGAAAAACCAGTAATTTCACCAGACTCTGCTTGTGCTCCAATGTCCTCCTCCTCCTCCTCCAGTTCAACCCCCAACGGACTCATGTGGCCATGAGATGTAGTTGCCACTTCTCCAGTGCCATGACCAGACCGATTTTGCAGCATGAGTTCCAGGACATGAAGCAGTGGAATGACGTTATTCATCCCACTGTCCTGGCGACTGACAAATAACGTGGCCTCTTCAAAGAGCCTGAGCAAACTGCAGGTGTCACGCATGAACTGCCACTGGCTGACATCAAAGTTACACAGGGGAGTAGTACTGTCCGCTTGCATCATCAAAAAATCATTAATGGCTTTTCTCTGTTCATACAGACGGTCTAACTTATGAAGGCTGGAATTCCAAGGGGTGGAAACATCGCATATCAGCTTATGCTGGGGGAGGCCGTTCTGCCGCTGTAACTCGAGGAGGGTGTTCTTGACTTTGTTAGAATGGCTGAAGTGCATGCACTGCTTCCTGGTAATTTTTAGAATGTCTTGCAGATGGGTGGAAGACTTCAGGAACCTGTTGACAACCAGATGCCATGAAGGGCGCATGGACCATCCCTTTTTGGTGCAGCGCGGATACCATGTTTCTCCCATTGTCTGTCACCATGGTTCCGATTTGCAGTTGTCACGGAGAAAGCCACACATTGATTTCTTATTGCATGATGCGGAGCAGTTCCTCCCCTGTGTGACTTCGTTCGCCCAGGCAAGCCAGGTGGCACAGGAGCAGCAGTTTGACAACGTGGAGGAGATAGCGGCATCTCCTGTTCAAGTTGTTGGTGTGGCTGGGCGGGAAGCACATTCACCCTGTGGGCCATAAAGGACATGTACTGGCCTTGACCGTAGTTATAGCTCCACACGTCCATGCTGCGGTGCACATTGGAAGAAACCGATAAGCTCAAGGACTATCCCACCGTCTGTTCTACATATTTGTGAAGGGCTGGTACTGCCTTTTTGGTAAAGAAATTCGTCTTGGAACTCTCCACCTCGGTTTGACACAAGCCATTAGTTCTCTGAAGGGTGCAGAGTCCATGACTTGAAAAGGGAGGGACTGCAGTACCAAGACTTGGACAGGAGCACGGTCAGCTTCTACACCTTAGGATGGCTGGACTGTCTTTTTGTAATCGCCTTGCTCAACGACTGCTGGCACCATGCGTAGCAAGGAGCAGGAGCATCTGGCCTGGGAGATAATGTCAAAGACAACCAGCTCCCTTCAGCAGAGGTGCTGGAGCCTTGACTGGCTGAAGCGGCATGTGTGCCACTAGGTGCTGCTGCTGTTGCTTCGCCGGCAGGATGGACCACATCTTAGACCCGTTTCTCCCAGGCCATTGGATGGTGACGCTGCATGTGTTGACACAGGGCCGTGGTGCCAACGTTAGCTCCCTGGCCATGCTTCACTTTCTGCCGCAGATTCGACATATACACATGCTTGGTTCCTCTGGTGTCTTAACAAAAAACTGCCACACCGCCGAGATGGTGATTTTACCACCAACAATCTGCACTGAGTTACTACTACCACCGTTGCCTTGCTGAGACCCTGTTTACTTGGACCTGTGAATTGGGAATTGTACCCCACGGCCATTTGGCTCCCATCCTTGCACTGCTGCCACCCTGCAGACTGACGGCCACAGGAGCGAATTGCTGCTTGCTCCGCTGCCTGACGAGCAAGCTGACATTCTACTCACCAGACGATGATGAATCCCTTCCTACACCCGGCTCCCAAGTGCGATCGGCTACATCATCATCAATTTGCATTTCCCTGTCACTGCTACTCTCCTAAACCGTGTCCGTATGCACAGCCTGTATGCACGGGCGTCTGCCCCACCTCTTCACTGCCAAGCAGCTGCTGACTACCCTTTAAACACTTCAACCTCACTGTATAGTGGCGCTGAGCCCAGACCACCTAGTAGCTCTCTGGCTAAGGGAAATAGTCTGGTTGAGGACAGGTGAAGGCCGCTGACCTGCTCCTGGGCCATGCCAACTAATTGTTGTATCTGATGAACCCACGGACTCTTGGCTAGGGTTGTCAGATGTTATATTTGAGGAATTGGATGACCTAGTCAACCAATCAATAACCTTTGGGTTGTTGATCAACACACTGCTGCTAGATAACAATGGCAGTTCTGGCCTCACAGAGTCACCCCTGCGGCGACGTCCCCTTAGTGTGCTGCGACCTCTGCCTGCTCGAGCTGCCACATTTCTGTCTGACATAGTGGTTAATCAACTAAGTGGATTTGCCACATATTTCTTGCTCTCAACTTTAGCAACAAAAAAGTATGGAAATTTGTGTTATACATATAACCCAAGGGACACCCTGAAATGGGAGCAAAAATCACTCTATAAACTACATAGATTTCTTCCTAGTCACTTCATTAACAAAAAAGAACAGCTTTTTGGGGTATACAGATCCCCATAAACGAACACCATGGGAGAGGATCAGAAATCACTACAGCACAGTACAGGAAAAGCAGCTAGACGCTACAGACAGCACATGCAGTGTGAAATTCCGAGATTGCAAATGGCTGACAGTTTTTATAGGGCTGTGTGACATCTCATAAGCCTGCCGGTCGCTGATTAGCTTACAGGTCTGCAGATGTCATCGAGGGTGTTCTTTCTCCTTCCCAGATTTCTCTGCCCCATGTAACACGTTGTGCTCGCTCCCATTTAGCTAAAAAAAGAGGGAAAAAAACTTATCTGTGTAAACTTTGGATTCATGACTAATTTGTATCGTATTCCACTTCGTTCGAATTGATTCGCCCATCTCTAGTCACCACATTTTTCACAAAAACAGCTAGTGGCAGGTTCCTAACTAAATATCAAGCTGACACCCTTCTTTTAGTTACAAATTGTTTTCCTCAGATCTCTATTTAATTAACTGTATAATTTGTTGCGTAGCCCCCTCTGGCTGAATCAAGTAACTCATCCCCATGCTTTCTCCGTATGTAGCAGTAAAAGGCATGTGACCAGGGTGAAATAATCTCAGTCCCCTTAGCCTCCTAACATTAGCAAACTGTGGACCATGTATATATCTGAACACATGAAAACACGTCAAACCTCAATGGACTTTTACTCCTCTCCATGCAGGTGTGATGATGTGACCAGGGGGAGGGGAGGCCTGCTGGTAATTCACCACCATAAATTAACCTAATTGAGCCAGTTTGTTGACAAAACCAGCATGTGGCTGGGCTTCAAAGACCTATACAGACAAACCGACTACAGGCTCACCCCCCCTCGCCTCCCCAGTCTCAAACAAAGAGCCATTAAAACTTTCACATCACCAGGTTGAATAGAGACAGTTATGAAGTTATGGTCCGTCTCACCAGAACACCAAATACATTTTTGGATTGTTTATTCTCCGTAAATCATAACAACCCATTGTTCATTGCTCTAGGATACTCAGATCCTGAGATATAGGCAGATCCTGAGATAGGCAATTAAATATAAAATCTAATCTGTGTTGCTCTTTTATCTCGATCACGAATCTTACGTCCAGGTTTCTCGCTTATATACATGCTACCGGGTTGGTTCCTCACCCTATATAATCCTGTTACGGACCAGGCTTATATTAAAGGAGAACTGGTGGCAGCATAAGGCTGATAATATTCTGTCTCACTGCGGCTAGTGAGAGGGATCTTATAGCCCTCAGGGATTTGATTTAGGGTTGTGCCATATCCGGAAGTTGTGTGGACAACTTTAAATCACTTCCTGCGCCTCTCAGAACCCGTGCATTCTGGGAGTGTCTGTAAAAGGATAACTGAGTGACCTTACGTACCCTTCAGGGGTCCGGAACGTCGCGGTTTCCTTCACATTGGTGGCAAGCGGTGGGATAATCGAGATAATAGTGTTTGATTGTGTAATCCATACTCTCAAATACTAAAGATTGCCAACAGCAGCGTTTGTGTTGGGATCTTAAGACCAATTCAGCACTAGACACAAGCAGAGTGCAATTACAGTAAGGTGTGAGGTACATCAAGTTGCAGTTCTTTGTTAGTTACCAACAGCTGTGATAATGGCCGGTAGGAACAAAGGCAGGAAGAATGCTGCCAGTGCTGTGGACATTACAGAGGACGATGCAGTACCGCAGTTGGACCAGGAGGAGGTGGGAGGCGCTATTGTTCAAGGCGAGGGGGAGCTCTGCCCAGACTCCCCAAGGAGCCAGTCGCCAGTGGTCAGTCCCATATTGGACCGCCCACTGCCCGCCCACCCACATGGTCTGATGGGCTCGGCGGCCATCTTTCAAGCTGCCTTGTCCAGTTTACAGACGGGGAACCATGCTGCATACGAGACCCTCATGGCTGCTGCAGAGCGGCGAGAGCGAATGGAAGCAGAAGCGGCAGAGCGACGAGAGCAAGCCCAAGCTGCAGAAAGGCAACGGGAGCGTGAACACCAGCTGCAGATGCTCCAGCTACAACAGTCTGCTCCTGCTAGTCCAGTGTTGCCGGAGAACCATGTCCCAAAGCTGCGGACTGAGGACTTTCCCCTGCTGGATAAGGGTACTGACTTGGACACTTTTTTGCTGGCTTTTGAAAAAACTTGCCAACAGTACCATGTGCCTGTGGACCAATGGGTTCGGTACCTTACCCCTCGTCTCAGAGGGAAGGCCCTGGAAATATTCGGCTATTTGTCTAGCGAGACCACCCTGACTTATGAGGATATCAAGCAGGCTCTGGTCCATCAGTACAACCTAACCCCTGAGAATTACCGGAAGAAGCTCCGGAGTTTGCAGCGGGGGTCTGCTGACAGCTGGACTGATCACATGAGGGCTCTTCTTCCAGCAGCTGAAGGAGCTAATCGCCATCGAGCAGTTTTTGTGGAATTGCCCGGAGGAGTTACAGCAGCACCTTCGTGACCGGAAACCCAAAGATGCTTTGGAAACAGCTGGCCTGGCAGATGAATACAGCAACAACTGGACGCTGGAGACCAGGAGACCTGCTGGCTGGAGAGGGGGTAAGACGAACACCATCCCGGTTACCCCTGCACCCAAGGGGGCACCTGCCCATGCTCCCCTCTTCACATCAGTGGGCGAAAACCATCTGTGTCATTTCTGCAGACAACCAGGACACTTCAAGGCTATGTGTCCACAGCGCCAGAGAGGCCCAGGACCGTCCCTGACACCATCTCCTGTTTTGTTTGTGGGTGGGGTTGGTGGGAGGTCACCTGATAATTTGCAGCCCGTCACCATAGGCCAGGCTAGGGCCATGGGACTGAGAGACACTGGTGCTGGATTGACCCTTGTACGGCCTGAACTGGTGTCACCACAGGATTTGATACCTGGGAAAACCCTCATGGTTTCTGGAATTGGAGGAACAGAACCGGCACTGCCCATTGCCAAGGTGTATTTGGACTGGGGTGCGGGGAGGGGCATGAGGGAGGTGGGCGTGTCACCTGACCTTCCTGTGAGTGTTCTGCTGGGAACAGACTTGGGCCGACTAGTGTCACGGTATGTGACCCCAGAATCATCAGGGACTGATTGCTCAGACAGCAATATGCAGCCGGCCGCTGTAACTGTTATTGAGACTTGTTATGACTCTGATGTTGATATTGTCAATGATAATACTGATGTGACCTACCTACTGCCAGGAATGTGGGGGTGGGTAGGGTCATGGGTCCCACTTTGCCCTTGGGGGAGGGGACCATCCAAGCAGAGGGTCAGGCTACTATGCGGAGTGGCCTGTCATCTTCTGGATACCTGTTGTCCTCTGACACTCCTAGAGTAGGGAGAGACAGGGGGCTAACAGCTGAGGGGGGAAAGCTTGCAGGGGAGGACGGGAAAATACCGGGACTAGTGAAGTGCCCAGGTAAGGAGCGTATCCCCAACCGGACTGTCTCAAGACAGGGCCTGTCCATCTGCCTTGGCGACCGGGTCAGAGGTGGAGAGGAAGTGGACGCTACCTGCGGTCACAGCGACCATCGCCGCTGGGACACGCGGTCGGAGTGTTGTAGCCCCTCGGGGGCTCATCGACTTCCTCCCTTCTGATCAAGTGGCTGCCAGGTCAGATGGAGGTCAGGAGACAGACCCGGGGAAACTGGCAGAAGACTTGGGGGTTTCTTCTACTCTCACCACGTCGAGTCAGGGGGTTCAGGTAAGAGGGCCTGCAAGTGAGGACGGGAAGGGTCTTCCCGGCAAGGACCCACTGCAGGGCCCCTTACCAACCGGACTGTCTCAGGACCGGGCCCATCCGTCTGCCTTGGCAACTGGGTCAGAGGTGGAGAGGAAGCGGACGCTACCTGCGGTCACAGCGACCATCGCCGCAGGGACATGCAGTCGGAGCGTTGTAGCCCCTCGGGGGCTCGCCGACTTCCTCCCTTCTGATCAAGTGGCTGCCAGGTCAAATGGAGGCCAGGAGACAGATCCGGGGAAGCTGGCAGAAGATGTGGGGGTTTCTTCTACTCTCCCCACATCGAGTCAGTGGTCTCAGGAAGGAGGGCCTGTCAGCGAGGACGGGAAAGTGCCGGGAGAGGTAGGTATTCACGGCAAGGACTCGTTACATGGCCCATCCCCAACTGGACTGTCTCAGGACAGGGCCCACCCGTCTGCCCTGGCAACTGGGTCAGAGGCAGTGAGCAATCGGACGCTACCTGCGATCACAGCGACCATCGCCGCTGGGCCGCGCAGCTGGGGCGTTCAAGCCCCTCGGGGGCTCGCCGACTTCCTCCCTTCTGATCAAGTGGCTGCCAGGTCAGATGGAGGTCAGGAGACAGACCCGGGGAAACTGGCAGAAGACGTGGGGGTTTCTTCTACTCTCACCACGTCGAGTCAGGGGGTTCAGGTAAGAGGGCCTGCAAGTGAGGACGGGAAGGGTCTTCCCGGAAAGGACCCACTGCAGGGCCCCTTACCAACCGGACTGTCTCAGGACCGGGCCCATCCGTCTGCCTTGGCAACTGGGTCAGAGGTGGAGAGGAAGCGGACGCTACCTGCGGTCACAGCGACCATCGCCGCAGGGACATGCAGTCGGAGCGTTGTAGCCCCTCGGGGGCTCGCCGACTTCCTCCCTTCTGATCAAGTGGCTGCCAGGTCAAATGGAGGCCAGGAGACAGATCCGGGGAAGCTGGCAGAAGATGTGGGGGTTTCTTCTACTCTCCCCACATCGAGTCAATGGTCTCAGGAAGGAGGGCCTGTCAGCGAGGACGGGAAAGTGCCGGGAGAGGTAGGTATTCACGGCAAGGACTCGCTACATGGCCCATCCCCAACTGGACTGTCTCAGGACAGGGCCCACCCGTCTGCCCTGGCAACTGGGTCAGAGGCAGTGAGCAATCGGACGCTACCTGCGATCACAGCGACCATCGCCGCTGGGCCGCGCAGCTGGGGCGTTCAAGCCCCTCGGGGGCTCGCCGACTTCCTCCCTTCTGATCAAGTGGCTGCCAGGTCAGATGGAGGCCAGGAGACAGATCCGGAGGAACTGGCAGAAGGCGTGGGGGTTTCTTCTACTCTCACCACGTCGAGTCAGTGGTCTCAGGAGGGAGGGCCTGTCAGCGAGGATGGGAAAGTGCCGGGAGAGGTAGGTCTTCACGGCAAGGACTCGCTACATGGCCCATCCCCAACTGGAATGTCACAGCACCAGGTCAGTCTGTCTGCCTTGGAGACTGGGTTGGAAACTGAGAGGAAGCAGACACTACCTGCGGTCACGGCAACCATCGCCGCGGTGACGTGCAGGCGTAGCGTCAAGGCCCTTTGGGGGTCCACTGCCTTCCTCCCTTCCGACCAATTGGCTGCCAAGTCAGACAGGGGCCAGGAGATCGATCCTGGGAAACTAGCAGTAGATGGGGCAGTTGCACCAATTCTTGCCACGTCCAGCCAGGAGTTTCCGGCAGCGGTAGATGCTGACGCTTGCCTGAAAATTAAGGAGAAGCAGGTGGTAGAGTCTCCCTTGGACTCCGACTCCAAGCGGGCCTGGGACCAAGGGCGACTGTACCAGAGGACAATTCAGCAGGGTACACCAGAGGTATGGCCCAGTGACCCACATGCAATGGTACTCTGTCCAGTTTGGGCAGAGGAACCCATTGCGGATGTAGAGGCTTGCCAGCAGCTCCGGGCGGACCAAAGGTCCCAGCTGCGGGCAACCCTTCACCCCTTCCGGGAGTTGCTCAGCAACCAACCTGGGAGGAACCCTTTGGCAGTCCATCACATGGACCCCGGGGACCAAACCCCATCCCAGTTTTCAGCATACCGGGTCCCTCCTGAGGTGCAACAGCGCCACAGCTGGGTGACTGACGTGATGCTGAAGCTGGGTATCTCTCAGGCATAGAGAGGTAGTGAGTGGGCGCATGGGGAAACACAAAGGTATTACCCCTTAGCGCCCTCTATAGGAGGGAGGTGTGATGATGTGACCAGGGGGAGGGGAGGCCTGCTGGTAATTCACCACCATAAATTAACCTAATTGAGCCAGTTTGTTGACAAAACCAGCATGTGGCTGGGCTTCAAAGACCTATACAGACAAACCGACTACAGGCTCACCCCCCCCCCCTCGCCTCCCCAGTCTCAAACAAAGAGCCATTAAAACTTTCACATCACCAGGTTGAATAGAGACAGTTATGAAGTTATGGTCCGTCTCACCAGAACACCAAATACATTTTTGGATTGTTTATTCTCCGTAAATCATAACAACCCATTGTTCATTGCTCTAGGATACTCAGATCCTGAGATATCAATATCTCTGGATAGGACTATAGCTAATGGGTCAGGTTTGGTATCAATGCGATCCTGGGATTCAACCGGATCCAATGATACCAGAACCATGACCCCAGGACCTTCCCTGGGGTAGCTGTGGCTTCTCCAGGGCTCTGGATGTAATATCAGGTAGGAGGGACCATTGACCCCCCTTAGGGTGGACAGAGGTGTGTCCACACCTGATATAATCGGGCGCCCTTGAAGGGGCTGGTGTCTTTGTCCTGGGGGAAACTAACATCAACTAAGCGCAGGGAAGATCTAAAAGTGTGGACTATCCATCCCCATTAGGCCACACACAAAGGTAACTAACTAACTAACCAAACTGCTTAGACTTGTGGTGCTACCCGTGTAATTTGTACTCTGTTTACTGTATATATCTATTGTGTGTACTGTATTGTCTAGTGTGCCCTTAAGGCAATTAAATATAAAATCTAATCTGTGTTGCTCTTTTATCTCGATCACGAATCTTACGTCCGGGTTTCTCGCTTATATACATGCTACCGGGTTGGTTCCTCACCCTATATAATCCTGTTACGGACCGGGCTTATATTAAAGGAGAACTGGTGGCAGCATAAGGCTGATAATATTCTGTCTCACTGCGGCTAGTGAGAGGGATCTTATAGCCATTCAGGGATTTGATTTAGGGTTGTGCCATATCCGGAAGTTGTGTGGACAACTTTAAATCACTTCCTGCGCCTCTCAGAACCCGTGCGTTCTGGGAGTGTCTGTAAAAGGATAACTGAGTGACCTTACGTACCCTTCAGGGGTCCGGAACGTCGCGGTTTCCTTCACAGCAGGCATGCTGTGATTTGGTGAAACTGGGGTGTATAGTCTGCTAATGTTTGGAGGCTAATGGACATTACTAGCTGAATGCTGAGAAAGCATGGGGATGAGCTGCTGGATGCAGCCCAATAAGGCCCCCGACCCGCTATAGATATCCCTGGATACAAGGTAAAATTAAAAAATTGATTTTATGGGGATCTGAGGGAAATCATTTTTTAGGTGTGTCTGTTAATAGGATTATCACTAGCTGTATTTATGAAAAATGTGGTGACAGTTTCCCTTTAATTTTCTTTAAAAATTATGGAAATTGTAATAACCCATATAGTGAGATCTACACTTTTTCATCATTTTACCACCAATAAAGTTTTTAACCCCTAGGCGCACCTTATAGTTATAGTTTTAACCCCTAGGCGTTATAGTACGTCCTGGTGGCTAGATACTTAGCGCAACAAGACGCACTATAACATCCTGCTATAACATCCTGCTTCTGGCACCGGCTCACGAACGGAGCCTGTACCAGAAGCAGCAGCTGTCAGCTGTCTAGTACAGCTGGCAGCGTGCTGTAACACCCGCAATCGGAACGCCTCATGCATGACCGCGGCGTGTAAGGGTGTTTCTGCTGTGGATTTGCTGTGGTGCCGCTTAACGGGGGATCCGATCCTATTCTGGGCAGCCCCAAAGTCTGCCTAGTGCTCCGGGGCTGTCCGATGTCCCTGCCAGTCAGATCCCTTCCGGGTCTGACTGTAAACTGTTTAAGCATGGGTCTACATGCTCAGACAGTTTACACTGCTCTACAATGAAGAAGTATTGTAGAGCAGTGTATTGGACTTGAACCAGCGATCAAAGCATCGCTGGTTCAAGTTCAACTATGTATAAGTAAAAAAAAGTGAAAACACAAAAGTTAACACATTAGAATAAAAAATGAATAAATACATTAACATATAAGCTCCTAAAATGTCCCTTTCCCATAAAAACACTTAATAAACTATAAAAAACGCAAACACACACAAAAAAGTCACATTTGGTATTGCCTATATAATAAAACAGAATCGTTACTGGACCTGCACGGTAAATGCCAGGGGAAAAAGACGCAAAAAACGTTCCGAAAAAAGATAATTTTTAATTAATACCTTTAAAAAAATGCTCTAAAAAGTGATTTTAAAAAGTTACGCACTCTAAAATGAGACCAATAAAAAGAACAACTCTTCTCGCAAAAAATAAGCCCCTAACCAGATTTATCAGCCGAAAAATCAGCTGAAAAGATGGTGATGCTAAAATGAACTAAATTTTCTCCAAATTAGTTTTTATTCAGTAAAATTGAATAAAATAAACAAAACCCCCACATATTTGGTATCGCTGCATCCATAACAATCTGCATAATAAAACAGAATCATTATTGGAACTGCAAAGTGAACCTTGTAAAAATAATACCCTTTAAAAAATGCTCTAAAAAATTATTTTAAAAAGTTACGCACTCTAAAATAAGACCACTAAAAAGAACAATCCTTCTCGCAACAAAATAAGCCCTTAACCAGATCTGTTAGCCGAAAAATAAAAAAGTTATGCATATGAAAGTCGGTGATGCTAAAATTACCATTCTTAATTAACAATTAACATTCTATGGTGACCCATAGAATAATATGGTCAAATAATATTTTTACGGAATGGTAAACGGCCAAACCCACAAAAAAAATGTTCGTAAAAATTTATGATTTTCATTTCCTCCGCCAACAAAAAGTTAATAAAATCTCACTAATCAGCTATAGATGCCCCAAAATTACGTACCAGAAAAGTGCATGTCATGTGGCAAAAAAATAAGTCCCTATAGGTCCACATTAAAAAAAGAAAAAAATTATAGCCTGTACAATGTGACATAGCAAATCTGATCTGCATGGCGCCTCCTTCCCTTCTATGCCCCGCCGTGCGCCCATACAGCAGGTTACCACCACATATGGGGTATCATTGTACCTGGGAGAAATTGGGTATCAAACTTTGAGGAGCCTTTTTTCATTTAATCCACTACAAATGTTTAATTTTCCACCCAAAATGAATGTATTGTCAAAAATTAGGGGACACAAAACTGCCATTGGCAGAAAAAAATACCTATATCCGGACAAAGATGTGTGTGGTAACACATTATAAAACTTAACGTTTATTAATCACAAAACTAAAAATTGTGTAGTAGCGTTGCTACAGAGTACTCTGAGGGAAAAGTGTGTTAAAAACACAGTTGGGTAGGCTCAATGAGTCAGAGGTAAGTTGCCTATAGGTGATGGGTTATATTGTCATGAACGGCGATCTTGCGACAAATGACCTCTGGGACATGAATGTTACGTTGCTCAGAAGGCAACTGTCTCCAATTAAAAGTTGAGCAGGTCCATCTAAATATTAGTTTTGGTGATTTTCCCAAAAATTTGAAGAATGGCACCCAAATTCTGAGCTTCATAACATTCTAGTAAAATATGTGGAATCTTAAAATACTATGCCAACATAAAGCAGATATTTAGGAAATGCAAGTTATGAATTTATTTGGGTGCTATGACTATCTGCTTCAAATCGCCTGATTTCTTCACTCTTTATCTGCTTCAAAAGTAGAGAATCTTGATAAACACAAAAGATATCATCCAAATTTTAAAGTAATTTGAAGTACAATGTGTCACGAGAAAACAATCTGAAAATCCCCTGGATATCTCATAGTGTTCCAAAGCTATAATCACTTATAGTGACACAGGGCAGATTTGAAAAATGGGACCGCGTCCTTAAGGCCAAAAGAGGCTGTGTCCCGTAGGTTAATAAAGAGTGTTCAAAAGGTCATAAAATAGTTAAATAAAAAAGATAAAGAAGTGCGATGCAACACAGCTATATAAATTTGGAATCTCTGTGATCATGCTGTCCTGAAGGATAAAGCGACTTGTGTGTTTGGACTACAGTTAAAGCTGTAAAAACAATGGCCATCAGAAAACAGGGCTACTGTATGTTTTTTTGGGTTTTTTTTTTTGTCATTTCGACATCAATTTGGAAATTTTTCTGAGCTTCCCAGTGCATTGAACAGAATGATAAATAGTGTCACCGGGAAGTACAATTTTTCCAACAGATAACTTATGGCTCTGTAAAAGGAAAACCTCAAAAAGTGCCATTAAGGAAGTGGTTAGCTAGAATTACTTCATTCAAAGCTGCATAAAGCAAAACTCTGATTTCTCAATAACTGTCAAAGAGTGCAAGGGAATAATATTGCAGTGAATGTTTACCTAGCAACGTAATCCTTTGTAGTCCATATATAGATACATAGTTTCCTAACAATGTAGCATCTCTCCAACTCTCCATATGCCCCCATAGCAAAATAGCTTATGCCAAGTGTTCTGGAAAATTATACTGCCTATATGTTTCTTCTCAACCAGGACAACAACAAAAAGATCTCTCTTTTAGCTCCATGAGTGAAGTTCATTTCCAGTTATTTGGTTGAAATGATTTTATTTTTAGTGAATGAAGCATGGCAACATCTTTTAACTACACAGCATAATGTAAATGGTTGCAATTATTAACCCCTTAGGGACCAAGCACATTTGTACCTTGATGACCAAGGCCTATTTTTCAAAACTTGCATGTGTCACTTTATCCGGTACTATCTTTAGGAAGCCTTAGCTTATCCAGGCGGATTTGAGATTTTTTGGGAAATTTTGGTTGCTATATTTGGCATTTATTTATGATAAAAGTTGAATTTGGTAAATATTTAGAAAAAAATTATCTATTTTCAAAATTAAAAATGTTTTTCAAACTGATAGTCTTACTACCCAAATAAGTTACTAACTAAAATTTACAATATCTCAGCTTTGTGTTTGCATCATTTAAAAAGTGTCCTTTTGTTTTATTGTGATGGAAAGATCACAAATCTAACATCATTTTTTCAATTTGCAAGAAATTTACAATCAATTATTTTAGGCACCATTTTATTTATATAGGGGTTTTTGACCCCCCACCCCCTCCACACACACATACACATACACACACATACACACACACACACACACACACACACACACACATATCACCCCATTCTATTAACTATTAGTATTCAAAACAGCATGTAGGAAGCTTGTTATCACTCCCCACTTTCAAAAATTCATACCATTTTTTATTCTTCTGTGTATATAGCTGTATAAGGGCTTGTGTTCTGCGTGAAAAAAAGTATTTATATCCCATGCCGAGTACTGGGAAGTGGAAATAAAATGCAAAATGGGGTAAAATTGACAAGAAACTGCATTACCACCATTCTCTGTTTTTACATCTTTCACTGTGCGCTCCAAATGACATCTCTAATTTATTCTTTGGGTCGCTACAATCACAGGAGTACCAAGTATATATAGGATTTATGAGGTGTTCATTTTTAAACAATTGAAACCTTTTATGCAGAACTTTTTCTTTTCATTTTGCTACATTCTGACGCCAGTAACTTTTTCATACTTAGGTTTACAGTGCTGTGTAAGGTGCCATAAAATGACGTTTGCATTGCTACCATTTTGCGGACTGTGCGACCTTTTGATCATTTTTATTCAACTTTTATGTGTTGCAAAATGGCAAATTCAGATTCATTTGGGTGCCTTTTTCTGTTACAGGGTTTACCGTCAGGAATAACTGTGTTTATATTTTGATAGATTGGGAATTTTGGGATGCAGTGATAACTAATATGTTGTTTTTTTAATGATATATTGCTTTCTTTGGGGCTTTTGGGAATTTCTTTTTTTTATTATTATTATTTTTTTCCCGCTGTAATGGGAACTTGTATTGCAGTGCATTAGAAGTGTCAGCCTATTCACTTGCATCGGCTGACAGGCCTACTGCTCGGCTGGATCAAGCAGGCACATGCCAGGGACAGACCCAGGTACCTTCATTAGGTCCCCAGCTGTCAAGTAGAGGAGACAGCACCCAGCAATTGCATTGTGGGGTGCCGGTGGGAGAGGAACCGGCACATTCTGTGTCCAGAACATTGACCAAAGATCTAAGGGGTTACACAGTTTGGATCGGAACTCATTCTGATCCGAAATGTTAAATCAGGGGCGTGACGGGTGCCTGTTCTTCCATGCACGGGTAACACGTCGGCCTAGCCTAAGGCCCCTTAGTGACCAACCTAGAAACTAGTGTGGGTGGTCATTAAGGGGTTAAAGACTAATATAGAAGAATGCTGACTAGCTTTCCCATTATGTGTTAGGACATGATCAGACCTGTGTTTGGACCTATGTTATTATCATTTTAGTGATGGAAGATAAAAGTGCAAGTCTAAAGGTTCTGTTAAAACGTCCATTGATTTAAACTGGGTTTTAATGGCTTAGGTTAGTGTCTGCAGCATCTCCGTTAGGCTTCTGGTATTTATTTGAAGCTGCATCAATGTTTTTTTCATGTCAAATAACTGAGGCCTAATGGAAGTGTTGCAAATGGTTACTAACAGAAGCCATTAAAACTCCATTGAAATCTATGGACATTTTAAGGCATAAGTTGGACTTGCATTATTATTCTTTTAGTGACAGAAGATAATAACAGAGGTATAAATGTGAACTTGTCTGTAGTTTTTCAAAGGCAGAGAGCTGCTCTACTATGGGTTCTAAATAAGGGCAACAAAAGGAGTTCTATGATATGCTGTTTCACATATCTCTGTGGATTCCGTTTTGGGTTTGGTGTTTTTTTTTTTTTTTTTGGAAGGGTAGAGTAATATGCAGTTGTATTTTATAGAAAAACACTCATTGTAAACAGTACTTCATAAGCAAACAAATGCAGTATAAGTCATAGGTATATACTATGTATGTATGTATGTGTGTGTGTATATATACCGGCGTATAAGACGACTTTTGAAGACAGAAAAATCTTCTGTCTTCTCTGGGGTCGTCTTATACGCCGGTAATCATCTTATACGGCGGGTCCCGGTGCACGGAGAGGGCTCACGGGCTGAGCCCTCTCCATAGCCGGTAAGTCTTTGCTGCATATTGCAGCAAAGGCTTACCGGTAACACCCGCGATCGGTGCTAGCACCGATCGCGGGTGTTTGCACAGCGATGGCTGCCGGCAGCCTCAAAAAGCTGCCGGCAGCCTCAAAAAGACATTGGGGTGCATACTCACCCTCCGTTGGCCCCGATGTCCGCGCGGATCGTCTTCCGCGCAGTCTTCTTTCTTCGCGGACATCGGGGGAGCAGCGCTGCAGGTCGGGGCCACCGGAGGGTGAGTATATAAGTTTATTATTTTCTATTAATGCTGGGTGGATATTACTGGGGGAAGTGCTGTATACTACTGGGGGCTGTACTGTATACTACTGGGGGCTGTGCTGTATACTACTGGGGGCTGTGCTGTATACTACTGGGGGCAGTGCTGTATACTACTGGGGGCAGTGCTGTATACTACTGGGGGCAGTGCTGTATACTACTGGGGGCAGTGCTGTATACTACTGGGGGCTGTGCTGTATAGTACTGGGGGCTGTGCTGTATAGTACTGGGGGCTGTGCTGTATACTACTGGGGGCAGTGCTGTATACTACTGGGGGCTGTGCTGTATACTACTGGGGGCTGTGCTGTAATGGTAATGTTGTTGTTGTATGCCTTATGTTTATGAGCGACAGTTTTCCTGCTATATACCTGCATGTCATAAGAATTTACATTAAAAAAAGGACCATGTTAAATTCAAATGTTTTTTTTTTTATTTTTCACCGGTGTTTTGTATGCGTTGGAAAAGGGGTAGTCTTATACGGCGAATATATCTTAAACTCTATATTTTAAACAGGAAAGTAGGGGGGTCGTCTTATACACCAGGTCGTCTTATACGCCGGAATATACGGTATATATTTTTTTTCTATATAATTTATCCTGATATACCCAGGATAGTATATATACACAGAATAGTGTGATACCCTTTAAATGTGATACCCCTAGTGATACCCTCTATTGCTTAAAAAAAAAAAAAAAAAAAAAAAATATATATATATATATATATATTTTTTTTTTTTTTTTTTAAGCAATAGAGGGTATCACTAGGGGTATCACATTTAAAGGGTATCACACTATTCTGTGTATATATACTATCCTGGGTATATCAGGATAAATTATATAGAAAAAAAATATATACCGTATATTCCGGCGTATAAGACGACCTGGTGTATAAGATGACCCCCCTACTTTCCTGTTTAAAATATAGAGTTTAAGATATATTCGCCGTATAAGACTACCCCTTTTTCAACGCATACAAAACACCGGTAAAAATTTAAAAAAAAAACAGATTTGAATTTAACATGGTCCTTTTTTTAATTTAAATTCTTATGACATGCAGGTATATAGCAGGAAAACTGTCGCTCATAAACATAAGGCATACAACAACATTACCATCGTCCATTTTACTGTAAATGTTACCATACTGTACCTTAAATTTTTATTTTATTAAATATTCCATGCCATGTACTCAGAAGCGGGAAAAAAATTCCAAATGCAATGAAAATGGTGAAAAAACGCATTTGCGCCATTTTCTTGTGGGCTTGGATATTACGTCTTTCACTGAGCGCCCCAAATGACATGTCTACTTTATTCTTTGGGTCGGTACGATTAAGGGGATACCAAATTTGTATAGGTTTTATAATGTTTTCATACATTTACAAAAATGAAAACCTTCTGTACAAAAATAATTTTTTTGATTTTGCCAACGTCTGGCGCTAATAACTTTTTTATACTTTGGTGTACGGAGCTGTGGGTGGTGTCATTTTTTGCGAAATTTGATAATATTTTCTATGATATCATATTTAGGACTGTATGACCTTTTGATCACTTTTTATAGATTTTTTTCAAAATGGCAAAAAAGTGCCATTTTCGACTTTGGGCGCTATTTTCCGTTACGGGGTTAAACGCATTGAAAAACCGTTATCATATTTTGATAGATCGGGCATTTTCGGACGCGTCGATACCTGATGTGTTTATGATTTTTGCTGTTTATTTATATTTATGTCAGTTCTAGGGAAAGGGGGGTGATTTGAAATTTTAGGTTTTTTTATTATAATTTTTTTTTTTAACTTTTTTTTATTTTTATTTATGCTATTTTTCAGACTCCCTAGGGTACTTTAACCCTAGGCTGTCTGATCGATCCTACCATATACTACCATACTACAGTATGGCAGTATATGGGGATTTTCCTCATTCATTCATTGTTTAATAAAACAAATCAACACAATACATAGACTGATCAACAGGAGAAGTCATGTGGGACAATAAGACTATCACATAGAAGCGTTAAAAACATGTGGGACGGAAATGAGAGGTAGGGTACATTGCAATATAGATCACACAAAGCAATACATAAGCCACATGCTCGAGGTAGATTGTTGTGCAAAAAATGCAGTAAAGTGAGCTGAATGCTAGCCGTACAACCTAATGTACGCTATTTCCCTACTGGCATGTAAAGTGCTCAATGCATATGTAAATAATGGAATGTAAACGTACCCTTAGCCATAGTGTACCTCCCATCTGCCACAACCAGGTTCCCCGACGCGCGTTTTGGCGCTAGCCTTCGTCTGGGGGTATGGTTGCTCTTGCTGCACAGGATTTTAACTTAACCATCAACCAGTAGCAGAGTAGAGCACCCACCTGAGGTGTGTATGTAAATTAGCTGGACGGAACTATTGGGCGCACGCAGAGCAGAAGGTCCCCGCCCCCCACCCGAGTTCAACCCCGCGCACGTGACCGATCATGTGACGGTGACGTCACCAAGGGACACGTGATCGGGGAAAGAGTTGTCGGAACAGGGGGCGAACCCCACCTCACTCGTGCGCACCCGGCCGGTGGTTTAACTGACAGGTGGATGGTAAGTCTGCCTGGAGAGTGGGATAGTGAGAGAGTGTCTGAGATGACATCCACAAAAACAGACATATATATTAAAAAAGACAATATAAAATGCATCACTATTACTGAATTTCCAAAAGGAATGCTGTCAATTGCGTAATACTTCATATGGAGTCAACGACTCCTATATCCCTCATTTGCATATTTGCATATTCAAATTAAATCATCAAAAATGGCCATTAGAAAAAGGGGAAGGAATGGAAAAGGGGAGGCGAGGAAAGTGCAAAATCGTGCAGGGGAATAAGAAGGGGGGAAAAGTGCATGGTGAAAGTGATAAGTGTACAGTGCAGTGAAGGGTTGTGTGTAAAAGGTGCATATATAGGTCCGGAAGGGACCTGTGGTATCAAAATCCGGAAAAATATTAAATATCACATTTCAAGACTACTAATATCATTTTAAGGAATTCCTTCGTGTCTGCGGTATAGACCACATTAAGGGCAACATCAGGTTGGCCAAGGTGGATTTGGACTCTCAAAACATTGAACCCACAAGGCCTTAACGAGACCCTGAGTTCTGCACCATTCCTCTGACTCCCGACCCGGGCTGCACCGAGCTTTTAATCACTTTTTTCTCCTTTTTTATTTTAATACATTTGTTCTGATTGTTTAATCATTGTATTTTCATTTAGTAGGCTCTGCAAAATATTATCCTATGACGATTTGAGTGTTCTGGGGAGGGCTCCCGTCATCCACAGATATGCTATTTATAGCGACTTGACACGATCCTTGAGTAGGAACAACCGCGACACCATCAAATGGACATCTATAAACATCTGATGCGGTAACTTACTGAACTAACCTTCCGGACCAACTGATTGCGATCTCAAGTCTTATACGGAACCCCTTGCATTTAAGCAACAATATGTTGATCATTCGGATCCATATATAAGTAACCTAACAGTTTGCCATTATTTATTACTATACATATATAGGAACTGAAATATTCCATTGTACAACTGGCCGCATATGAACACATGTACTTACCTGTTACTTACCTGTTACACAATCCCCTATCTACTCATGTACACCATTAACTCCCTCACATTAATATGATGTTTCATTCCCAATACAGTTTGGTACAACAATGATTTGTGGAGATTTTTAAATGTGCTTCTTATATTTCTCTGAATTATGATATTAGTAGTCTTGAAATGTGATATTTAATATTTTCCCGGGTTTTGATACCACAGGTTCCTTCCGGACCTATATATGCACCTTTTACACACAACCCTTTTTCACTGCACTGTACACTTATCACTTTCAACATGCACTTTTCCCCCCTTCTTATTCCCCTGCACGATTTTGCACTTTCCTCACCTCCCCTTTTCCTTTCCTTCCCTTTTTCGATGATTTATTTTGAATATGCAAATATGCAAATGAGGGATATAGGAGTAGTTGACTCCATATGAAGTATTACGCAATTGACAGCATTCATTTTGGAAATTCAGTAATAGTGATGCTTTTTTTATTGTCTTTTTTAATATATATGTCCGTTTTTGTGGATGTCATCTCAGACACTCTCTCACTATCCCACTCTCCAGGCAGAATTACCATCCACCTGTCAGTTAAACCACCGTCCAGTTGTGCACGAGTGAGGTGGGGTCCGCCCCCTGATCCGACAACTCTTTCCCCGATCACGTGTCCCTTGGTGACGTCACCGTCACATGATCGGTCACATGCGCGGGGTTGAGCTCGGGGTTGAGCTCCGCTCTGCATGCGCTCGATAGTTCCGTCCGGCTAATTTACATACACACCTCAGGTGGGTGCTCTCCTCTTCTACTGGTTGATGGTTAAGATAAAATCCTGTGCAGCAAGAGCAACCATACCCCTAGACGAAGGCTAGCGTTGAAACACGCGTCGGGGAACCTGGTTGTGGCAGATGGGAGGTACACTATGGCTAAGGGTACGTTTACATTCCATTATTTACATATGCATTGAGCACTTTACATGCCAGTAGGGAAATAGCGTACATTAGGTTGTACGGCTAGCATTCAGCTCACTTTACTGCATTTTTTGCACAACAATCTACCTCGGGAATGTGGCTTATGTATTGCTTTGTGTGATCTACAGTATATTGGAATGTACCCTACCTCTCATTTCCGTCCCACATGTTTTTAGCGCTCCTATGTTATAGTCTTATTGTCCCACATGACTTCTCCTGTTGATCAGTCTATGTATTGTGTTGATTTGTTTTATTAAACATGTAATAAAAGTAGTATATTATTTTCCTAAATTGGCTAAGTGTTTCATTTGTAGGTTGACTGTCTGTGTATGAATTGTTCCTTGTAAGCATATGACAGATAAGCATCTTGGCCGTGCTTGAGCTAAGTGATGGTATATAAAAATTAAAAATTAAAAAACTCAAAACACTCATAATCACTTGGTGAAACCTGCTAGATTTGCCAGAAGTTAGTGGTATAAATGGAAGCCACAATCCAGATGTAAACTGAAGTTTATGAAATGTATTCCTTAACCAGTGCTCTATTCATTTGGACTGTGGATGGACATATACAAATGAAGGTGTAAAATGTTATAAATGACAATGTAATCATGTAGTCCACAGCATCGACTGACTTCATTTTACGCTAGAAAGCAAGCACAAACCTAATGGTCAGACTGGGGTCACATAACATAGTTTTCCATGATAAATGGTTGCTAAACTTATCAATGTTATTAACTTATTAAATTATTAACTGATAAACTAATAGGGGTGTGTTAACATTACATGTTCAAAAATTCTACAGGACACATTATTTAAACTCATAATCTTTATCAGATCAGATCGTCTCTATCAGAACTCCATGTTGCACTCATAAAGGACCACACAAAACTAGAAACAGATTTCCTACACCAACTACACCCTTGAAGCAATAATAATAAAATCTGTAACATGCTTCGTTAAGGAAAGAAGATTCTGTGTGTCTTTTTTTTGCTCTTCCTCCTGCAGTGAGTATGGTATGTGAAAGTCTTCTGAAGTCATCCATCTAAAACAGATAAGAATGAAGATTAACTCCTTCCATTCCTACAGAATTCGCTTGACGATTCAGCTTTCTGATGAGATTACATTATCCATTATCCTACAAAGAGTTACATCATTAGAAACCTTCCTTTACCTCTCAGCTGTAAGTGGAGTACAGGGCAGTAGGCTGATTTTTAATCGACATCCTTGTTCCATATCCAAGCTTTTAAAAATATGCTATCCTGTTTTACCTTTTGTGTGTACCTTGCGTTTTTTGCATGTGGGCCAGGTCTAGACCCAATATAATGATAATGTGACAATATAATATATTGTGACAATAATGAAGTGGGCATGGAGTCCCTGAGAATTGAGAAGTCAGGTCGGCTGCACCAATCTGATCTCTCTGCATTTCATTCAGCATAAGATGTTAAAGCTTTAGGACTGCATCAAACACTGAGCACCAGTGAAGATACGCTGCAAGAAGACTTGATTCAGAGAGTTGTGGATTTGTCAAGGTCCAGCCTGAACCATATAGGGGCACATTTACTAACCCGGTTCGAGGAGTTCACAGAAAGCGCATTGTCCGACGCGATTCACTAAGATCGCGCGCCCGATATCCTGCATGTGTCCCTTCCCCACTCAGATCCAACGGAGTTCACCTTCTTCTGTCTTGCGACACAATTTGAAAGTTAAAACCTGCGCTCAGTCCGAATCAATCGTATCGTCTGACATCACACCCCACGATTTCTGTTGCATGAAAGCCAGCGCAGCCATGCCAAAAACCGGATGCATGCAACACAATCCTAGCGGAAACCCCTGTTAAATACCTGTCAAAGCTGCGCAAATCCCGGAAACAGCGCACAGTTCAACGAAAGTGAGCAGCGCGACCCTTAGTAAATAAGCCCCACGGTGTCACCTTTGTATAGTCCAGTGACATATATTATTTGTACATTCTGGCATTGTGTAATAAAATAAATAAAAAATATGTTTGGGAAAAAAAACCTGCACTGTCTATGACTCCAGGGGCTTCATCAATTACATTGGGCAACTTCAAGAGGTGACTTATTCAAGTGATTAGCAACAAGTAGGTAATCTTAGTTTGGGGGGGTTGATTTCATGTATAAGAATTTTGAGCAGCTAAACCTATATTGCATTCTTCTCTTAATATGCTGTATGTTGCATCAACACCATCCTATCTCCCTCCCCATTTATACAAAACAACACATCATGTATGCTATAACTAGAAGTACATTATTATTGAATTATTAAAAAGGAATTGCTTAAAAAATACTAAAACACTTTTCATTATGGTGTTATCAGAAGCTATTATGGTACCGTATATACTCGAGTATAAGCCGACCCGAGTACAAGCCGAGACCCCTAATTTCAACACAAAAAACTGGGAAAACCTATTGACTCGAGTATAAGCCGAGGGTGGGAAATGCATTGGTTACAGCCTCTCAGTATATAGTCTGCCAGCCCCTGTAGCATACAGCCTGCCCAACCCCTGTAGTAGGAAAAAAATAACACTGTACTCATCTTTCCGACATCCCCCATAGGTCCTCTTCTGTCTCAGACAGAAGAGGACCTATGGGTGACGTCAGAAAGGTGAGTTTTGTCTTTATTTTTTTTAGTTGACTCGAGTATAAGCCAAGTTAGGGTTTTTGAGCACAAATTTTGTGCTGAAAAACTAGGCTTATACTCGAGTATATAAGGTAAATCCCATGTCACACAGATGGGAGGAACAGGATGGACAGCTTATGAAATGGATGAATTTCCATGAAGAGGAAGTTGTGTTTCATGTTATATAAAGGAGGTTTTCTCACCATCACACCATATTCACCAAGCCAAGCTATGAAGAGGCAACTACATATCTTTGGACTTCTCATCATACTTGCTTTTGCAAGTGGAAAAAAGTATGAAAAATGTGAACTTGCAAAAGCCATGAAAATAAAAGGGCTTGATGGCTTCAAAGGTTACAGTCTGCCTAACTGTAAGTATATAGGCGTCCCACAGTTATAGGTTATCATTTCATAACTGTAATTTAAGATCATTTTTTTATTATTGTGTCTGTAATAGCGAGCATTGTTTTAATATAAAGGAAATATGGAAATGGTTGTAGACGCAATTATGAATTAAAAAATCAAACACGAGTCAAGAGGCTCAAACATAATACAATTGCAAGACATGACAAGCTTAAAATCAACTAAAATAGTACCACAGATCTTAACAAGTGCAACGCTGTAACCCTTCTGCCTACAGTCATAATATCCAAAAAATGTAAATGATGAGGGATAAACCATAGTCACAGCACAGCTGGGTAAGCTGGATTGGTATGTAGAGAGCCAAAGGTAAATAAGTAGGTGAAGAATAATCTCTGAGGAATAACTAAAAATCACGTAGTACAATACACATATCCCTGGTGTAGGTATACGGTAATACTTATTCCTGATGGGGTGGACAACCAAACGCTCTGCCTCTGACTGTAACTTCTTTTAATAAAACCTCATTAAAAGAACATGATTTCAGTTAGAAGCACATACTCATAGGATGCTATAGCCAGGCAGAGAGCAGAAAGGGTTAAAACTCACTGCTCACAAGATTAGATGTAAGCCAGTGTTCAGCCTCCATAGACAAACACTGTACAGGCTGGACAAAGTTCAAATACATTGAGAACTTTCAAATACATTCTACTGCTACTATGTTACTAAAGGTTTACTTAAATGCGGAAGAGCCCTAAAAAGCATTGTAATTTCACTTTGTGATAAATTATTACTCATATTGTTATCTTTGGATACCAGTTGTAGTGCGAACACAACATTTACCTCCATCATATGTGTAAAAATTTAAGAACCCATAGATTAACTATGCTTTTGGTGAAGAAAAGAACTAGTTGCACGGCTGCAGTCTGTGTTGATAACTCAGGACACCAACAACACAACGTGCACTAAGTATCCCGGAAAGTGTCAGGATTAGAGATGAGCGAACACTAAAATGCTCGGGTACTCGTTATTCGAGACGAACTTTTCCCGATGCTCGAGTGCTCGTCTCGAATAACGAACCCCATTGAAGTCAATGGGAGACTCGAGCATTTTTCAAGGGGACCAAGGCTCTGCACAGGGAAGCTTGGCCAAACACCTGGGAACCTCAGAAAAGGATGGAAACACCACGGAAATGGACAGGAAACAGCAGGGGCAGCATGCATGGATGCCTCTGAGGCTGCCTAATCGCACCATTATGCCAAAATTATGGGCAACAGCATGGCCATGACAGAGTGACAGAATGAAGGTAGATAGCATCTAAAACATCCAATAATTGACCCTGACACTATAGGGGACGGCATGCAGAGGCAGCGGCAGCAGGCTAGAGAGTGGCATGGCGACATACCCTAATTGGACTCAGGCTTCAAACCAATGGAGGTGAGCAAGAAGCGCTCAAATAATATCGGTACATGATAAAAGTTTGCCAGTATATTTTGTGGATTACACAGCAGGGTGGCTACAAAGTTAACATGGAAGCCATGAAAACAACCCAAAATTCTGCCTGACACAGCTCGTTTGATAAGGGGACCATGTATGCTTACAGTTCATGCCAGTCGCTGCACTGGCTGCCAGTCTCCTTTCGAATACAGTTTAAAATAATAATAACCCTCATCCATAAAGCTCTGTATAATGCTGCACCCCCCTACCTCTCCTCTCTTATCTCAGTCTATCGCCCAACCCGTGCTCTTAGATCCGCCAGTGATCTTAGATTAACCTCTACCCTAGTGCGGACCTCCCACTCGCGTCTCCAAGACTTCTCTAGAGCTGCACCAATTCTATGGAATGCTCTGCCCCGGACTATCAGACTAATACCTAACCTCCAAAGTTTCAAACGTGCTCTTAAAACCCATTTCTTTAGGCAAGCCTATAACACTCATTAACTGCATGAAGTTTTAACTCTTCTACTAACCCGTCCTGTGTCGTCCTCCCATCTGTTATCCAGCAACCAACAGGCACCAGACTTCTCTGCAGTCCCATTCACCCTGGACCTGGTATATAAGATGACGGCTGAGTGGTTCAAGCGACAGCAATTCCATTTATTATATTTTTTTCTATTCCCTAAGAAGAATGGCTTGACCATTAAATATTCTTTTACCTCGTGTTACCCCATCATCTTCATAAACCGTAAGCTCTGGCGAGCAGGGACCTCACTCCTGTTGTTACATACAAATGTTGTGCTCTGTTACATTACATTTGTATTTGTTTCCTATGATTTGTAAAGCGCTACAGAATATGATGACGCTATATAAATAAAGATTATTATTATTATTATTATGGAGGCAGTGAACTAGTAGTAGATTAAAGGTGCTGCAACTATGTTAGTTGGATCTTGGGATGGAGCTGGCGCTCTGCAGCCAGGCAAACTTTCGCCAATCCAAGCTCCTGTCTCTAGGCTACTCCCCAAACAGCACTTCTAAGAACCTTTTGTATAAGATCAAGTGTAGTAGCGTTCTTATAAGTTTAGGATATGGCGGGTGAGGGGAATGTAAACAGATGCGCAAGAAGCGCTGAAATAATATCCCTAAATGGTAAAAGTTTGCAAGTATATTTTGTGGATTACACAGCAGGGTGGCGACAAAGTTAACAACTTTGATGTGGAATGCCCTGTAATAGCTCTTGGGCGGTGTGCCTTTTATCGCCTAGGCTCAGCAGTTTCAGCACCGCCTGCTGTCGCTTAGCGACGGCACTGCTGCTGTGCCTAGAGCTACCGACTGATGGCGCCATGCCCACGGATGGTAATTCGGAGGAGGAGGAGGTGGAGGAGGGGTGGGAGGAGGTATAGTAGGCCTTTGAGACCTGGACCGAGGTAGGCCCCGCAATTCTCTGCGTCGGCAGTATATGACCAGCCCCAGGGTCAGACTCGGTCCCAGCCTGCACCAAGTTAAGTGTAGTAGCGTTCTTATAAGTTTGGGATATGGCGGGTGAGGGGAATGTAAACAGATGCGCAAGAAGCGCATGATGCGCATGGAGCTGGCGCTCCGCTGCCAGGCGAGCTTTCGCCAATCCAAGCCCCTGTCTCTAGGCTACTCCCCAAACAGCACTTCTAAGAACCTTTTGTATAAGATCAAGTGTAGTAGCGTTCTTATAAGTTTAGGATATGCCGGGTGAGGGGAATGTAAACAGATGCGCAAGAAGCGCTGAAATAATATCCCTAAATGGTAAAAGTTTGCCAGTATATTTTGTGGATAACACAGCAGGGTGGCGACAAAGTTAACAACTTTGATGTGGAATCCATGAAAACAACCCAAATTTCTGCCTGACACACCTCGTTTGATAAAGGGACGATTTATGGAGGCAGCTATATGGACGACTTTTGGAGGTAGCAATGGAGACAACGTGTGGAGGCTGCTATGGAGACAATTTAATTTGGATAGTGCCTGTATGTGGCAGTCCCAAACATTTTTCAAACCAGAGGAGCAGGTAGGTGGCCCTCCAGTAAAATGGAATAGATTGAGTGCCTGTATGTGGCAGTCCCAAAAATTTTTCAAACCAGAGGAGCAGGTAGGTGGCCCTCCAGTAAAATGGAATAGATTGAGTGCCTGTATGTGGCAGTCCCAAAAATGTTTCAAACCAGAGGAGCAGGTAGGTGGCCCTGCAGTAAAATGGAATAGATTGAGTGCCTGTATGTGGCAGTCCCAAAAATGTTTCAAACCAGAGGAGCAGGTAGGTGGCCCTGCAGTAAAATGGAATAGATTGAGTGCCTGTATGTGGCAGTCCCAAAAATTTTTCAAACCAGAGGAGCAGGTAGGTGGCCCTCCAGTAAAATGGAATAGATTCAGTGCCTGTATGTGGCAGTCCCAAAAATGTTTCAAACCAGAGGAGCAGGTAGGTGGCCCTGCAGTAAAATGGAATAGATTGAGTGCCTGTATGTGGCAGTCCCAAAAATTTTTCAAACCAGAGGAGCAGGTAGGTGGCCCTCCAGTAAAATGGAATAGATTGAGTGCCTGTATGTGGCAGTCCCAAAAATGTTTCAAACCAGAGGAGCAGGTAGGTGGCCCTGCAGTAAAATGGAATAGATTGAGTGCCTGTATGTGGCAGTCCCAAAAATTTTTCAAACCAGAGGAGCAGGTAGGTGGCCCTCCAGTAAAATGGAATAGATTGAGTGCCTGTATGTGGCAGTCCCAAAAATGTTTCAAACCAGAGGAGCAGGTAGGTGGCCCTGCAGTAAAATGGAATAGATTGAGTGCCTGTATGTGGCAGTCCCAAAAATTTTTCAAACCAGAGGAGCAGGTAGGTGGCCCTCCAGTAAAATGGAATAGATTGAGTGCCTGTATGTGGCAGTCCCAAAAATGTTTCAAACCAGAGGAGCAGGTAGGTGGCCCTGCAGTAAAATGGAATAGATTGAGTGCCTGTATGTGGCACTCACAAAAATTGTTTCAAACAGAGGACCGGGTAGGTGGCCCTCCAGAAAAATTAAATGCATGAAGTACTATAGCAAGAGCCAGTGGGCCCTGTCAAAAAATAGCCATTTTCCTCTGCTTTACTGTACAAAGAGGAGGAGAAGGAGGAAAATTAGGAGGAGGAGGAGTGGATCAATTATTCAGGTTGAGCTTCCTTCACCTGGTGGAGATTGGAAATTCTGAGAAATCCAGCCTTTATTCATTTTAATAAGCGTCAGCCTGTCAGCGCTGTCAGTCGACAGGCGTGTACGCTTATCGGTGATGATGCCACCAGCTGCACTGAAAACCCGCTCGGACAAGACGCTAGCGGCAGGGCAGGCAAGAACCTCCAAGGCGTACAGCGCCAGTTCGTGCCACATGTCCAGCTTTGAAACCCAGTAGTTGTAGGGAGCTGTGTGATCATTTAGGACGATGGTATGGTCAGCTACGTACTCCCTCACCATCTTTCTGTAAAGATCAGCCCTACTCTGCCGAGACTGGGGACAGGTGACAGTGTCTTGCTGGGGTGACATAAAGCTGGCAAAAGCCTTGTAAAGCGTACCCTTGCCAGTGCTGGACAAGCTGCCTGCTCGCCTACTCTCCCTCGCTACTTGTCCCGCAGAACTACGCACTCTGCCGCTAGCGCTGTCAGAAGGGAAATACTGTTTCAGCTTGTGCACCAGGGCCTGCTGGTATTCATGCATTCTCACACTCCTTTCCTCTGCAGGGATGAGAGTGGAAAGATTTTGCTTGTACCGTGGGTCCAGGAGAGTGAACACCCAGTAATCGGTGCTGGAATAAATTCTTTGAACGCGAGGGTCACGGGATAGGCAGCCTAGCATGAAATCTGCCATATGCGCCAGAGTACCAACGCGTAAGAATTCACTCCCCTCACTGGCCTGACTGTCCATTTCCTCCTCCTCCAACTCCTCCAACTCCTCTTCTTCTGCCCATACACGCTGAACAGTAAAGGACTCAACAATGGTCCCCTCTTGTGTCTCGCCAACATTCTCCTCCTCTTCCTCCTCATCCTCCTCCACCTCCACCTCCTCCGATATGCGCTGAGAAACAGACCTGAGGGTGCTTTGGCTATCAACAAGGGAATATTCTTCCCCTGTCTCTTGTGACGAGCGCAAAGCTTCCGACTTCATGCTGACCAGAGAGTTTTTCAACAGGCCAAGCAGCGGGATGGTGAGGCTGATGATGGCGGCATCGCCACTGACCATCTGTGTTGACTCCTCAAAGTTACTCAGCACCTGACAGATATCAGACATCCACGTCCACTCCTCATTGTAGACTTGAGGAAGCTGACTGACCTGACTACCAGTTCTGGTGGAAGTTGACATCTGGCAGTCTACAATCGCTCTGCGCTGCTGGTAAACTCTGGATAACATGGTCAGTGTTGAATTCCACCTCGTGGGCACGTCGCACAACAGTCGGTGAGCGGGCAGTTGGAGGCGGCGCTGCGCTGCCCTGAGAGTGGCAGCATCTGGGCTGGACTTCCTGAAATGCGCACAGATGCGGCGCACCTTCGTGAGCAAATCAGACAGATTGGGGTATGTCTTGAGGAAACGCTGAACTATCAGATTTAACACATGGGCCAGGCATGGCACATGTGTCAGTCTGCCGAGTTGCAGAGCCGCCACCAGGTTACGGCCGTTGTCACACACAACCATTCCCGGCTTGAGGTTCAGCGGTGCCAGCCACAGATCAGTCTGCGCCGTGATGCCCTGTAATAGCTCTTGGGCGGTGTGCCTTTTGTCGCCTAGGCTCAGCAGTTTGAGCACCGCCTGCTGTCGCTTAGCGACGGCACTGCTGCTGTGCCTAGAGCTACCGACTGATGGCGCCGTGCCCACGGATGGTAGTTCGGAGGAGGAGGTGGAGGAGGGGTGGGAGGAGGAGGAGGCATAGTAGGCCTGAAACACCTGGACCGAGGTAGGCCCCGCAATCCTCGGCGTCGGCAGTATATGAGCAGCCCCAGGGTCAGACTCGGTCCCAGCCTCCACCAAGTTAACCCAATGTGCCGTCAGCGATATATAGTGGCCCTGCCCGGCAGCACTCGTCCACGTGTCCGTGGTCAGGTGGACCTTGTCAGAAACGGCGTTGGTCAGGGCACGGATGATGTTGTCTGACACGTGCTGGTGCAGGGCTGGGACGGCACATCGGGAAAAGTAGTGGCGGCTGGGGACCGAATACCGAGGGGCGGCCGCCGCCATGAGGTTGCGAAAGGCCTCGGTCTCTACTAGCCTATAGGGCAGCATCTCCAGGCTAAGCAATCTGGAGATGTGCACATTAAGGGCTTGGGCGTGCGGGTGGGTTGCACTATATTTGCGTTTCCGCTCCAGCGTCTGGGGTATGGACAGCTGAACGCTGGTGGATGCTGTGGAGGATCGTGGAGGCGACGATGGGGTTTTTGTGGCAGGGTCCTGGGCAGGGGGCTGACTAGCAGCTGACACAGGGGAAGGAGCAGTGGTGTGCACGGCCGGAGGTGAACGGGCTTGTTGCCACTGAGTGGGGTGTTTAGCATTCATATGCCTGCGCATACTGGTGGTAGTTAAGCTAGTAGTGGTGGAACCCCTGCTGAGCCTGGTTTGGCAAATGTTGCACACCACAGTCCGTCGGTCATCCGGTGTTTCCTTAAAGAACCTCCAGACTTCTGAAGATCTAGCCCTCGCCGCAAGAGCCCTCGCCACGGGAGCTTCACTAGTTGACACATTTGGCGCTGATGCACCAGCTCTGGCCCTGCCTCTCCGTCTGGCCCCACCACTGCCTCTTCCAACCTGTTCTGGTCGAGGACTCTCCTCCGTCTCAGAAGCACTGTGTTCACCCGGCCTCTCAACCCAGCTTGGGTCTGTCACCTCATCATCCTCCGATCCCTCAGTCTGCTCCCCCCTCGGACTTCCTGCCCTGACAACAACTTCCCCACTGTCTGACAACCGTGTCTCCTCATCGTCGGACACCTCTTTACACACTTCCACTACGTCAAGAAGGTCATCATCACCCACAGACTGTGACTGGTGGAAAACCTGGGCATCGGAAAATTGCTCATCAGCAACCGGACAAGTGGTTTGTGACTGTGGGAAGGGTCCAGAAAACAGTTCCTCAGAGTATGCCGGTTCAAATGCCAAATTTTCCTGGGAGGGGGCAGACTGGGGGGGAGGAGGCTGAGGTGCAGGAGCTGGAGGAGTGGCGATTTCGGTGACATGGGTGGACTGCGTGGAAGACTGACTGGTGGTGGACAAATTGCTTGAAGCATTGTCAGCAATCCACGACATCACCTGTTCGCACTGTTCTGGCCTCAACAGTGCTCTACCACGAGTCCCAGTAACTTCAGACATGAACCTAGGGAGTGTAGCTCTGCGGCGTTCCCCTGCTCCCTCATCAGCAGGTGGTGTCTCACCCCGCCCAGGACCACGGCCTCTGACCCCTGCAGTAGTTGGACGCCCACGTCCCCGCCCTCGTCCTCTACCCCTAGCCCTCGGGTTAAACATTTTTAAAATGAGAGTTATAACTTTATTTTTTTTTTAACTTTTTTTTGTTTTTTTTTGTGTTTTTTGTTTTTTTTTGTGTTTTTTGTTTTTTTTTGTGTTTTTTGTTTTTTTTTTGAGTTTTTAAAACCAAACAATGCTATCCTATTGCTATGGCTATTTTCTAGCCAAGTATCAAAGCACACTACTATGCCAGATGAGATGACACTGAGTTAGTGCCTAATTGAAATCCAACCCCTACTAAATTTTCCCACTTCGGTCTTTGCTATGGATATGTGCGTCACTAAGCGCAGAACACAGCGGTCGCAAGTCTCACTACAAATTGCTCAGAATTGGCTAGTACATGCACTGCAGAAAGTACAGCCACCAGCAGATCAACCAGAAATCAAATATATAGAACGCTACTGTAGGCGTAAGTAAGCTCTTTGTATTCTCCTATGGCTATTTTCTAGCCAAGTATCAAAGCACACTACTATGCCAGATGAGATGACACTGAGTTAGTGCCTAATTGAAATCCAACCCCTACTAAATTTTCCCACTTCGGTCTTTGCTATGGATATGTGCGTCACTAAGCGCAGAACACAGCGGTCGCAAGTCTCACTACAAATTGCTCAGAATTGGCTAGTACATGCACTGCAGAAAGTACAGCCACCAGCAGATCAACCAGAAATCAAATATATAGAACGCTACTGTAGGCGTAAGTAAGCTCTTTGTATTCTCCTATGGCTATTTTCTAGCCAAGTATCAAAGCACACTACTATGCCAGATGAGATGACACTGAGTTAGTGCCTAATTGAAATCCAACCCCTACTAAATTTTCCCACTTCGGTCTTTGCTATGGATATGTGTGCCACTAAGAGCTAAACACAACGGTAGCAAGTCCCCCTGCTAATTCCTCACAAAATGGTACTAGATGCAAATTAAAATAAAAAAAGTAGAACGTTATTGTAGCCCTAAGAAGGGCTGTTGGGTTCTTTGAGAATCACTCCTGCCTAACAGTAAGCTAATAGAACACCCTAACGCTTTCCCTGACCAGCAGCAGCTCTCTCCCTAGCGGCATCCAGACACAGAATGATCCGAGCAGCGCGGGCAGCGGCTAGTCTATCCCAGGGTCACCTGATCTGGCCAGCCAACCACTGCTATCGACGTGTAAGGGTACCACGTCATGCTGGGTGGAGTGCAGAGTCTCCTGGCTTGTGATTGGCTCTGTTTCTGGCCGCCAAAAAGCAAAACGGCGGGAGCTGCCATTTTCTCGAGCGGGCGAAGTATTCGTCCGAGCAACGAGCAGTTTCGAGTACCCTAATGCTCGACCGAGCATCAAGCTCGGACGAGCATGTTCGCTCATCTCTAGTCAGGATCACAGTGATCTCTCTCTATAGAACAGGAGATTCAGCATCACACAGAAATATATCTTTGAAAGCTGTATACAAATGACCTGTATACAGGGCAGCGGAGAGTCATGCTATCATGTCCATTGAAGGTACATCTTTTTCCAGCTCCCAGATGTCCCCATAGAGAATATTGTACACATTGCCAAAGAGCGATTTCTCAAGGGTGGGGGAAACCACTCCTCACTGGCCACTCCCATGGGACTAGGGGCACAGCTCTACATAGAGAAAGGTAAACTTTGATCTAACATCTTTTTTTTGGAAAAAGACAGTTTTACTATAAGAACTCTTTGGCAATGTGTACACTATTTTTTATGGGGACATAGGGGATGCAAAAAAAAGGTTCCCTTTAGGATAGCTTATCATGATGTACTTGCATTAAGGGGAATTTTTAATGTTATCTTTCTTGCAGAATGTTGCAGGGCAAAATGTGTCAGAAAAATAAGTAGTGGAACAGCGAGAAAAGGGATCAGGGTCCCAACCAGAGTGAAGACTTCAACAAACCCGCTCAAGGGAATGTATAGGTAGTCTCCATAAAACACACAGGGAAGCAGCAGGACATTTTTGTGATACAGTCACTGTCCTACATAACAGGATGTTGACAACTTGTGGGCCTAAAGCCTTGTGTCGTTATAAACACAGAGGACAGTGGCTTGTTTGATACCTTCCAGAAAAAGAGACACAAACAACAACCCCTAACCGTGGGGTTCTCACTTGGGTGTATGCCAAATGACCGTGAAAGGAGTTCACGAGTCCAGGGTCCACAGTTATGGACTTCACAAAGGAAAATGCTTGCAGAAGCTGCCACTAGCCAACAAATCCCAGGGGCTTGGTAGAGAAATATATGAAAGAGGAATAAATAGGCAAAAATATGTGGTGCTAACATCTATGGCTAAAGAGTGGTATCAAACTAATTGATTCAATTCCATTAAAAAAAATTAGGAATTTATTGAAATAAAGTCCTCTATTACAGATAAAAGGTATAAAAGATGAGACCTGAAGACTAGATTATAATCTTTGTCAATGTTGTCCTTGATATTTAAGGTAATACTAGTATCAAAATTCTGCTTCTGAAACAACTGTAAAATCTTTACAGGGGTTTGTACAGCGTTCTACGAGAGCTCCTTTAACACAGGCAGCAAAAACTTTAACAGGGGAGACAACAGTACTGACTATGGCATCCTACAGATAAACAGCCGATGGTGGTGTAATGATTTTAAGACCCCTAGAGCTAAAAATGCTTGCAAAATCAACTGCCAAGGTAAGGAATGAGACTTCTTTTTTATCATGTAAATAATTATATATAATACAAGGAATGACCGCGCAGTAGCAATTTTTGTAACATAAATGATGTGGCAGATTTTAGATGAGATCATATATTCCATAATACATGCGCTTTGTACATGTTACAGCAAAGTTTATGTAAATTATAACCACAACACCAAAATACATTTATATGATAATAGTGTAAATATACACTGTACAGGCAGTCCCCGGGTTACGTACAAGATAGGGTCTGTAGGTTTGTTCTTAAGTTGAATTTGTATGTAAGTCGGAATTGTATATTTTATAATTGTAGCTCCAGACAATTTTTTTTTTTTTGCCCAAGTGACAATTGGAGTTAAACATTTTTTTATGTAATTGGACCAAGGATTATCAATAAAGCTTCATTACAGACACCTTACAGCTGATCATTGCAGTCTGGGACTATAGTAAAGCCTCCAGAGAGCTTCACCAGAGGTCACAGTGGGCAGAGGGGTCCGTCTGTAACTATGAGTCGTCTGTAAGTCGGGTGTCCTTAAGTAGGGGACCGCCTGTATATGGAAAAATATTTTTTTTATTCCCCCCACCTACCAAAATGAGAGGGGGGTTGTATCTGCATTAGTGAAAACTACTAAACTATGAAGAATGCAAGCGATATAATGGACATCTACACTGCTATTCCCCAGGAATACTACTTCCAGTGCACTTCTGATTTAAGTAAACTTGTTTAAGGGTTAGGTACACTTGAAATGATTAAAAGAAAATTTAGCATTTTTACTCAATTACGATATACAGCATTTTTATACATTTTACTTACAATATTATAATACTAAGAAAGTATAAGGGTAGCTAATAATTTGTAGATAAAGAAAAAGAAATTGAAAAAAAAAAATTGAAAAGCTTTTACCTAAGTTATAATGTAATTTGCAAATTGTAATTTATGTTACTGTTTAACAGAATTGCTTTCTGACGATATAACTGAATCTGTGAAATGTGCAAAGCGTGTTGTAAGTGATCCCAACGGTATGAATGCCTGGTGAGTACAAGATGTTTAACACTTTTTCTTAAAGGAAATCTACCATCAAGATCAAGGATGATAAACCAGGGACACTTACTCACAGATCCATGTACCTACAAATTATGCTAATAAGCCAGGAGGGCTCCTGGCGAAGTTGCCAGAGCCCCTTCATGCTGCAGCTTCACAGGTTTTTACATTGTGCAGAAGCACTTCCCCCTCCCACTGTGTGTTGAAACTTCCTCTGGGGTTGTTAGATTTCATTAAGTAAATGGAGGGGGAAAGTGCTCACGCAGAAGAGGGAAAGGGGGAGACAGCGAAGCTGCAAAATGTAAGGTCTCTGGTAACACCCACCTTTTGTTTCCCAATCCCCCCTGCTCCATCAGCACTTCCCCCTCCCTTTGCCTGCTGTAAAATCACAGCAGCAGAGAAAGTTTCAACACTACACATGGGGTGGAGTGCTCTGCACACTGTGGCAGCCTGTAAAGCTGCAGTACAGAGAGGCTCTGGTAAAAACCCCATCAGCTCTTCTGACTCATATTATAATTATAAAAGCTCTGCTAATTAACACTCAGCAAAGGATATATCTGTCATTGAGCTGATGGCGGTTCAGCTTAGCGCCAGAGATGAACCAGCATCAGTAAGCTTAGGGTGACAGCCGTAACTAACAGCTGACACCCCAGTGTAGCAGCCACGGTAAGAATTGAGCTCTGATTGCAGCAGTTAACCTTTTAAATGTCATGGTCATCGTGATTGCCCCATGCAACACTTTCAGGGGGTGATTATCAATGGCAACCAAGGGGTCTGATCATAGTCATTGCCTCTAAGATTCTGCCACATAGGCACAATCAGTATTTTCAGATGATGGGGCGCTCATTAGTTGGAAAAAAAGGGAGAAAATATGTTTTTAAATAAAAAAATCAATAAATTACATTTTATATTTAAAACTTACATTTAAAGGAAAAAATATGATTTTTACCATTACAGTTTATCTCGTTACATAAAAAATGCAATAAAAAGTGATCAGAAAACATATGTACTCCAGAATTGTACAACGTGCCCTGCAAAAAGTAAACCCTCAACCAGCTTCGTAAACAAAAAAATTGAAAGTACCTATTGGAACGCAGAAGAATTGCAAAAGCTATAGATTTTTTCCCCACCTTAGGTTTTATTCAGCAAAATTGTAAAATGAAATGAAAAAATATAGAGATATTGGGGCACATTTACTTACCCGGTCCAGTCGCGATCCAGCGGCGGGTTCTCCGACGCTGATTCGGGTTCTGCCGGGATTCACTAAGGTCCGTGCGCCGATATTCACCAGGTGTCGCTGCTGCGCCGAGGTCCGCTGGAGTTCACCTGCTTTTTTCTGGTGCAATCACTGAGGGAGCTCGGCTGCGTGTGACAGCTGAGCTCCCACACTAAGAACTTGAGGGCGCATTCAGCCCGTGAACCCTCTCCTCACACCCTTGATGACCGGTGAGAGTAAGGGTGGTTTCACATTTGTGTTTTTTTCACATTTGTGTGATTTCTCACTGAACCCATTTTGGCTTATGGACACATACAGATTGGTTTTCTCTACCTGGCTTCAGTGATTTTGCACTGATGCCTTACTGAACCAGTCTTTTCAATGGGCTTTTTCACACTTCAGTTTCTTTCACTGATCAGTGATTAGTTTAGAATCTGTTCTTTTTGATGTGAAAAACCAACAATGTGAAACCACCTTTGGCCGCAGCCACACGTTCGTCTAGGCGTCCGTTCATAACGCGGCGCTAGCGCACAGGGGGCAGTCCTCTGCCCAAACGCACATGTGTTTCCAGGGAAACACATGCGATCGGCTTATAAATCACATGCCTTTCCCTGGAAACGCATGTGCGTTCGGGCCGAGGACCGCCCCCTGTGCACTAGCGTCGCCTACCGGAACGTGTGACCGCGGCCCTAATGTTGTATAAGCTTGGCCATTACTCAGGTCAGTTAAATGGAAAGATGCAGGTGGTGCACAGCTTCCTGTAATGTAGGGCATGTATGCAATGGATCTTAGTAGCCATAGAAATAGTACCTGAACAGCTTGTTCTAGCTGCACCAAATAATATTGGGGTAATGTGGTAGTAGAATGGCCTTTAATCAAATTTTATAATATGAACATGTCAAAGCTGCTTATATTAATTATGACTTTCTCCATGGGAACCGGGTGGTTGGTCCTGCACTATGTATTATGAACGCACTAATATGTAATATCTAAGACTCTATGCTTGGTTACATTTTCACTCTTATATAATGTACTGTTTCAAGCTGTTAATAGAGTTGGTCTTTATGTATGGGTTTGGTATGTCACCACCACGCTGTAGTGCGGTCACTTCATGCAAGGGTTACCCATTTACATTAACTGTTGTTGGGTCCAGCGTGTCCTATTGCCATTATGATGTATACTGTCATTATTGACAACATTTTTTAACCTTGCTTCTTGAAATGTATGCATATGCTCTTCAACTAAATAAACCGTATTGAATATAATAATGACTTTCTCTTCTACAGGGTTGCTTGGAGAAACCATTGCAAGGGCAGAGATCTGTCAGAGTGGATAAGAGGTTGCAAGCTTTAAACTGAAGATTTATTCCAGCCTTTTCTTTCTCAGTATATTTTATAATCCATAACTGTATCTTATACAGCAGTACCATGAGTATATTAATCAAAAAATCTAATCTAGTCATTGCAACCAATCACAGCTCAGTTTTCATTTTATAAACGGTTGATTTGTTTTTTCGTGTTTCACTTGTAATATCCTAAGATAACAACTATTGTATGGAAGTTGCACTCCGGAAATCTAAAAGATTAAACAATCCAACCAACTTGGAAGATTATTATTCTATATGATAATCAGTATTCCTGGCATTCACAATAGGTGGGAAACCCATAGATGGGAACACATGGTGCAAACACACTACTGAATTTTCATCTGGGAAGTTTAAAGGGAATCTGTCACCAACTTGTATAGCACTAAACTACTATCCCACCGGGCAGAATAATATCCTTTTCAGCATTCCAACTTTTATGTTAAAATTTGTCCATTTATCAGGTCACAGAACCACAAGTCTGATGAGATCTGAAAGCAGGGCCGGCTCCAGATTTCAGTAGGCCCCTGGGCGACAGTGCCTCAGTGGGCCCCTTTGCAGTGAACTCACGTGCCAGGATTAAAAATTCTGTCTCATGTTCCCTGAAATATTTTTATTTCATCCAAATAGCCTTGTCATGGTCAGGGCAGTTTTGAGGTCATTTAACCAACAGGGCGAACCTAAAAATGTGTGCCCCTCCACTCTGCCAAGTAATAAAACTGAAACTTCAACTCAGCTGCTGCAGAACCTCATAAGACAAACCTGAGCTGCTGCGGAACCTCATAATACACGCCTTAGCTGCTGCGGAACCTCATAATACACACCTTAGCTGCTGCGGAACCTCATAATACACATCACTGCTGTTGAACTTCATAATGCACAACTTTCCTGCTGCAGAACCTCATAATACCTACCACATCTGCTGTGTAACCTCATAATACACATCACTGCTGAACCCTATCTGCTTCTCATGTACATTTGAGATGATTAATATCATTCACACATCCACACATGCAGCAAGACATAAATACAGGCAGACAGCTACAAATACATGCAGACAGCTACAGATACATGCATACAGACATAGAAGCATGGAGGCAAACACACACACCGGCAGACAGATACATGCAAACAGATACACATGCAGGCAAACACATCATCACGTATACCATACACTCACTATAAGGCTCAGTAATACACATCCACACATGTCACATACCATCACACACCCTGTGGTGTCTGCAGCAGCCCTGGCATCACACAGAGGAGTCTTCACGCTTTTCCTCCTCCACCTCTTCATCCCCATTTCTGAGCTGCCAGACTTCAGCTTTACTGTAGCTCAGTGTGAAGAGGAGATAGGGGGAGGGTTTAACCTATAATGTTGCCTGATGTACATAAACATGTACAACCCAAGGAAACTGACCCATATGTTGTCCAAATCCCATGGACTGCAGAGCTTGCACAAGACGGGGTGAGTCCTTGCATCAAACTTAAAGGACATCTACCATCAGATTACTGATGGTAGATGCCCTCAACAAAGTACGCGTTACCTTGTCTAGGGAATGATCTTGGCTCTTTTGACCTATAATTGGAACATATGGCATAATATTGTGTAATTAATTATTCTCTCTACATAAACTATTTTATGAATGTATATATACATAAATATATAGAACAGCAAAAAATGGCAGCACTCAGCTCCTTGCATCTCTTCGGCTCCTTGCATCTGGAGCCTTTCTCAAGCAAAGCAGAGGTTGAGAAAGGCTCCAGATGCAAGGAGCTGAAACGTAGCCTTGACACAGGTGTGAATAAATGAGTACGTTTTTCTGATTTCCACAAATCTCGGAGTGCTGCCATTTTTTGCTGTTCTATGTTTTGATGGACCTTGGTTCAGGTCCTGGGAATTGCACCCGAGTTCATAACTTTTCCCGAGTGCTGCCTCACCTCTTTGTATCTCTACATAATATATATATATATATATATATATATATATATATATATATATATATATATATATTATTCTTAAGAAAAAGGTGGTTGTGGCACATCCTTAAACATCATGGATTAGTAGGAGTCAAGCCTTCGCGTTTCAAGCAACCTAGTACTCTTAGTCATGGCATAACTTCTAAAATGTAAACTATTTAAAACTATCAACAACAAATCCCTGAAGTAAGGTACATGTATTAACATTAAAGGACGCATCACAGGGGAACGCCTCCAAAGGTGCGTCACCAAATACATACAAGCGCCTCAATGCAAGGTAATGATACAATTTGAAGAAAAACATTGTATAGCATTCCATTTATCCAAAACTTAAAATAACGAAGGTCAATTTAATGGAGACATTGGGGCATATTTATCATACGCTGGCGCTCGTGTTCGCAGCAGGATACATCAAGAGGCTTCTGCCTCTTGATGTATCAGGGCAGCCGGCTGAGCAGCGTTTACCCTACACCAGGCAGGGCCTTGCGTAGAAATAAATGCAGCCGGCGACTTTTCATATGCGGCTGCAAGTGCGCAGTTGCGTGAACAGTAACACCCCGCGCCGGCCCTCTCCCGGCTGGCTGTGCCCCCTCCCCTTCACGCCCATTTATGCCCCACTGGGGTGACAAATAATCGCAAGTGCTAGCAGCGTGGCGTAGAGGTCCTGATAAATATGCCCCATTGTTTCCAACAATATTAGCTTAACAAGACCTAACTGCATGAATCACTTAATACGGAAAACCTATGAAACAATAACAGACATTGGGGCTTATTTACCCACGGCTGCATTTTCGTTGGGTTTCCTGACTTTTTGAGGATTGCGCCAGGGATTGTGTCGCAATCGCACCGGCTTTCACGCCACACAAATCGGGGGGCGGGCCGTCGGACGATCCGACGGATTCAGAATAAGCACGGGATTTAACATTCAAATTTGTGTCGCAAGCCAAGCACTTACAAGCACCAGGAAGAAGAAGGTAAACTCTGGCACACCTGAGCGGGGAGCGATACATGCAGGAAATCGAGCGCACAATCTATGTGGATTGCCAGATGTGCATTCCAGCGGACATATCAGATCGGGGATCGCTACTCGGACGGGTAAGTAAATGTGCCCCATTGTATCATACAACAGAAAATGATATAATTACATAATAAAACATCAAAATCAATGACTGTATTCCACATCTTTGTATCCGTCATGTACGGTTAAGATGGTTCAAAAAAAGAGATTAATATCTTTTATGTCTGGACAAATTCAATAGAAGAATGAAATATCAGAATGAGATCTGATGGTGATCTAGTGCCCAATCTAAAGATCCAATATGCTTCCCATTTAAGCAGGGACCTACGTCTGTCTCCTCCTCTTTTCGTTGCTTGTACTTTTTCTATTTCACAAAAAAAGAAAGAGGAAACATCACCCAAGTGTATACAGGCAAAATGTCTGGACGCACCTGACATGCTATTCTCAAGATGTTTAGAGCAGATGTTCGTCAATCCTCGTTTTTAATTTCAATAATAAATAATAATTCCTTTATTTATATAGCACAAACTGATTACGCATCGCTACACAGAGCCTGCCAAATCGTACCTGTACCCAATGGGGCTCACAATCTAATCAATCTACCAGTATATTTTGAGGTGTGGGAGGAAACCAGAGGACCCGGAGGAAGCCCACACAAACACGGAGAGAACATACAAACTCTTTGCAGATGTTCACCTGGGACTTGAACCCAGGTCCCCAGCGCCTCAAGGCTGTAATGCTAACCACTAAGCCACCGTGCTGCCCCACTAATTTCAGTATTGTACAACCTACATATCAGATATTGCAAACAGTGCATTCGATTGTATAAATTATGAATATAGAGTCAATTAATATAGCATGCCAGCCCCCTCTGATATATAGCCTGCCAGCCCCCTGTAGTATACAGCCTGCCAGCCCCCTCTGGTATATAGCCTGCCAGCCCCCTGTAGTATACAGCCTGCCCAGCCCCCTGTAGTATACAGACTGCCAAGCCCCCTGTAGTATACAGCCTGCCAGCCCCCTGTACTATATAGCCTACCACCCCCTGTAGTATACAGCCTGCCCAGCCCCTTGTAGTATACAGCCTGCTCAGCCCACTGTAGTATACAGCCCGCTCAGCCCACTGTAGTATACAGACTGTCCAGCCTCCTGTAGTATATAGGCTGCCCAGCCCCCTGTAGTATACAGCCTGCCAGCCCCCTGTAGTGTACAGCCTGCCAGCCCCCTGTAGTATACATTGTGGCAGCCCCATGTAGCGTACAGCCTGCCCAGCCCCTGTAGCATACAGCCTGCCCAGCCCGTGTAGTATACAGCCTGCCCAGCCCCTGTAGTATACAGCCTGCCCAGCCCCGGTAGCATATAGCCTGCCCAGCCCCTGTAGTATACAGCCTGCCCAGCCCCCTGTAGTGTACAGCCTTCGCAGCCCCTGCCTGCAGTATAAATGCTGTAGGAAAAAAATAAACAGTGTACTCCCCTTCTGACGACCCCCCCCCCACCACGGTAGGTCCTCTTCTATATACTGCGATGCTCCGGCATCGGCTCCGTGTCCCCATGTAGCCCGTCGCTGACATCATAGTGTATGCTGAGCGGCCGACGTCACGATCCCTACAATGGACAGCGCGGGGACACGAGCCGATGAAGGAGCATCGCTGTATAGAAGAGGACCTGCCGTGGGGGGCTTCGAAAGGTGAGTACAGTGTTTGTTTTTTCTCATGACTCAAGTACAAGCTGAGGTGATGTTTTCAGCACAATTTTTTTGTGCTGAAAAACTCGGCTTATACTTGAGTATGAACAGTACTCCTTTTTTGGATACAAAGTTACAACCTGCTTTCAAAATTGGGTTGAGTTTGTCATCTTGTCATATGGGCAAATTTTTCTTAAGGATATATATGATTTGGCAATAATCACTACATGATTATGTCGAAATAATGACCCTAGATTCATTGGATTTCTTGTTGAGCTTTTCAAAATTATCTGTCCTCAAAAGTGTGGTACAATTTTTTTGATTAGTGATCTTAAAACCTCTATGTATGGACCATACAAGATAATTCAGTGATGATGATCTTTGACCTAGGTCCTCAGCCTGATCTCTACTCATTATCAATTTCTAAGAGAGCAATACAATTAAATTCTTCTGAACCATCAGTACAGTTAATGAAATGTCGTTTGATGGTTAATGATGTGACAAAGCGATTAACATCTAGTAATGTAGTAAATATATCAAAATGTTTAGGTGGTATGAAATTCAAGCCTTTTTCCAACCTCTTTGTCTGTTCTTTGGAAAAAATATTTTTTTTTCATAGATTTTTTTGTGAGTTCCCAGATGTGGATGTCTGATAAAGTCGAAAAGTTTGGCACAATTGTGGTGAAAAGTTTTTGCATAAATAACAGCCAGTCCAGAGAAGGCGTATTTGCTGCATATAGAACGTGCATTCTATAGTGCTCCAGAGAGATAGCGTGGAGGAGGAGGTGGTAACGGGTTCAGATAGGTTGTAGATTGGAATGAATACAAAATTCAAAAGTTTAGAGTAGGTAGGTTACAGACGGACGACAGAAGTATTTGTTAGGGTTGGTGGTGGTGGACCCACTGAACCACCACGAGCGATGAGCAGAGCCTAAGTGGCACCCGGTATTTACCAGAGCCCGACGCAAACTGTGTTGGACTTGGTGCAGCAAGATACCATCATGTCACTCCACAATCATGACTTTTCTCGCGGTGGCGTCCAAGGCGAGGTACAGAATCTGCAAGCAGAATCAGAGTCATGGTCAGGCAGAAGGTCAGGACAGCTGGCAAAGGATTGGAATTGGGGACGTAGCAGAAGGTCAAGACAGACAGCAAGGAATCGAGGTCAGGAACATAGCAGGAGGTCACACTGGATAATACACGGGAATCTCAACTGGAAAGCTTTCTCTAAGGCTATAAGGCACAAAGATCCAGCATGGGTTACAGGAAGAGGCCGGCTATTTAACAGGTCAGCGGCCAGCCAGTGCCAATTAGTGGCGCAATGGCCCTTTAAATCTCACAGAGCCGGTGCACATCTGCCCTAGGAGAAGGGGACACGCACCCTGAACCACGTGCGCAGGGATTTTGGCACACCCAATCGGATTTTGCCGCTTGCACGCAACAGAAATGGGGGGTGGGTCGTCGGACAACCCGATGAATTCGGACAACACACGAAATTTAACATTTAGAAATGTGTCGCAAGACACGCACTTACAAGCACCAGTAAGAACCAGGTGAAATCCGTCAGACTTCGGCGCAGAAGCAACGGATGCAGGAACTCGGGCGCACGAGCTTAGTGAATCGCGGCAGAACCAAATGCTCATTGGACAACACACCCCGGGATCGTGACAGGACCGGGGAAAGTAAATCTGCCCCATTAGCTACACAAGTGCCTGACATGTTCTGCTATACACATGGCTGCATCCAGGAGCAGTTGTATCTCTTTCACACACACACAGGCTGCAGGGGGAGCCAGAACCAGAAAGTACATGGAGGAGCCAGCACCAGGAGTGTTACATCATTATACAGGCCGTCAGTCATGTGTATAGGAGTATCTCATACACACGCAGGCTGCGGGGGGCGTGGCACCAAGAAGCACAGAGGAGCCAGCACCAGGAGTATCACATCATTATACAGGCTGTCAGCCATGTTTATAGGAGTTTCACATACACACACAGGCTGCAGGGGGCGTGGTCACCAGTACCGGGAAGCACATAGAGGAGCCAGCACCAGGAGTGTCACATCATTATACAGGCTGTCAGTCATGTGTACAAGAGTATCTCATACACACATACAGGCTGCAGGGAGCTCCAGAGCCAGGAAGCACATACAGGAGCCAGCACCAGAAGTGTCACATCTTTATACAGGCTGTCAGTCATGTGTATAGGAGTATCTCATATGCACACAGGCTGTAGGGGCCGCCAGAAGCAGGAAGCTTATAGAGGAGCCAGTGCCAGGAGTGTCACATCATTATACAAGCTGTCAGTCATGTGTATAAGAGTATCTCATACACACACAGGCTGCAGGGGGCTGCCAGCACCAGGAAGCACATAGAGGAGCCAGCACCAGGAGTGTCACATCTTTATACAGGCTGTCAGTCATGTGTATAGGAGTATCTCATACACACACAGGCTGCAGGGGGCGTGGCACCAGGAAGCACAGAGGAGCCAGCACCAGGAGTATCACATCATTATTCAGGCTGTGTGCCATGTTTATAGGAGTATCACATACACACACAGGCTGCAGGGGGCGTGGTCACCAGTACCGGGAAGCACATAGAGGAGCCAGCACCAGGAGTGTCACATCATTATACAGGCTGTCAGTCATGTGTATAAGAGTATCTCATACACGCACACAGGCTGCAGGGAGCGCCAGAACCAGGAAGCACATACAGGAGCCAGCACCAGAAGTGTCACATCTTTATACAGGCTGTCAGTCATGTGTATAGGAGTATCTCATATGCACACAGGCTGTAGGGGCCGCCAGAAGCAGGAAGCTTATAGAGGAGCCAGTGCCAGGAGTGTCACATCATTATACAGGCTGTCAGTCATGTGTATAGGAGTATCTCATACACACACAGGCTGCAGGGGGCTGCCAGCACCAGGAAGCACATAGAGGAGCCAGCACCAGGAGTGTCACATCATTATACAGGCTGTCAGTCATGTGTATAAGAGTATCTCACACACACACAGGCTGCAGGGTGCGCCAGCACCAGGAAGCACATAGAGGAGCCAGTACAAGGAGTGTCACATCTTTAAACAGGCTGCAGTCATGTGTATAGGAGTATCTCATACACACATGGGCTACAGGGGGCGCCAGAACCAGGAAGCACATAGAGGAGCGACCACCTATAGGAATTATATTGCGGGCAGGGGCTGGGCAAGCTGTATACTACAGGGGGCTGGGCATGCTGTATACTACAGGCGGCTGGCAGGCTGTATACTACAGGGGCTGACAGGCTATATAGTACAGAGGGCTGGGCAGGCTGTATACTACAACGGGCTGCCAGGCTATAAACTACAGGGGGCTGGGCAGGCTGTATACTATTGGGCTGCAGAGGGGGATGGCATGCTATATACTACAGGGGCAAGGCAGGCTATACACTACAGGGGGCTTGCAGGCTATACACTACAGGGGGCTGGCAGGCTATACACTACAGGGGGCTGGCAGGCTATACACTACAGGGGGCTGGCAGGCTATATATACTACAGGGGGCTGGCAGGCTATATAAAATACAGGGGGCTGGCAGGCTATATACACAAGGGGCTGGATATATATACTGGGAGGCTGTGACCAATGCATTTCCAACCCTCGGCTTATACTCGAGTCAATAGGTTTTTCGAGTTTTTTGAGTTAAAGTTAGGGATCTCAGCTTATACTTGGGTCGGCTTATACTCGAGTATATACGGTAAAGTTATTGACTGTTTTTTTTGTGACATGTTGTACTTTACCATAGTGGTATATTTTAATTGCAATGTTTTACTTTTATTAATAAAGGAAAATTGAAAATTTGGTAAACATGTAGCAAAATTAGCGAATTTCTGATCTCTAAATGTTATGCTCATCATACAGTTTGTTTAACCTCCCAAACAGGTTACTTACTAATATTAGCCCGTTGCCGCATTAGGATAATCTATATCGTCCTCCGGATCCTCTGGCACACTGATAGTGTGTTCCATACAGCCTAGTCCCTGCTGTGTCTGCCCTGTGTGGAGCTTTTTCCTTGCTGGGCAGGTAGTTTAATCCCTTAACCATGGTAATTAATCATGATTGCGGCAGCTAAGGAGAGGCAGAGAGTACAGGGTTCCCTCTGTCACTCCCCCAGCACCCCGCGATCGCGCCGTCATGGCAGCAGGTGGTCTAATGAATACCTCTGTGTCTACCATGTATGGTGGCCTATAAGGGCCCGTCCAAGACTGGGTCTCATAGGGAAACTGTCAGAAAAATACTGACAGATACAATACATTGCAGTACAGAAGGTATCAAGGTGTCCCTAGTCCCGTAGTTATATTTTGTACTAATACACACACAATATTGATATTGTGGTGTCTGTAGTGACTGTAACCAAGTAGTTATAACATTATTAGGGTTCAACATCAAACTTTATTAATTGCTGCATTGAGGTACAGTATGTGGTATAGCATTACATATCTTGCAACCTTCAAATATGCAAGTATACAGGAATTGTCTGGGTATGTATATTTAAAGCAGTGATTTTCAACCTTTTTTGAGCCGCGGCACACTTTTTATACTTAGAAAATCCAACCAAAATAGCACAAAATGACACTAAAACAGTCATATTATACATATAGTTAATAATATAGATTCTAAATTTATTTTACTCACTCAGTGTGAAACCTGGGCCTGTTTCGATGAACACAAAAGGGATATCCTGGCAGGAATGGTGGAAAGACACACACGAAGCTCTTCCTCAACAGTTCTCAGTTTCTCCCTGTTTTTAGTTTTTATCGCAGTCAAGCTTGAGAAGCCCAGCTCACATAGAAATGTGGTTGAAAATGGGAGCAATGTCAAAATAGCTTTGTTGGCCAGAATGGGGAACTCCTTGGCAACAGATAACCAAAAACTGTCCTAAGGTAGATCAGCAAACTTTAGCTTTAAACCGCGATCTTACTTCAGTTCAATGAGTTCCTCTTGCTCCTTTCATGTCCTTTCCAGCAACGGATAATGAGCTGTATGGGTCCCTAACCCACTCAAGGCATTCTGTGAAGGCTGAAGACAAATAGAACGATAACTTCTCCTCAAGAGTTTTCAAATGTCTGCCAATCGCTTGGCACATTGCAGCAGTATTGTCATCATGCAGTTTCTCGGTGAGTGGGAACATCTGAAGGTTGCCACCCTGCACATGTTGTTGCCAGAGCTGCACCTTTAAATGGAATCCGTTCATTTTATCAGTGCTTGTAAGCAGGTTTTCATTTCGACCTTGCATTCGCGTGTTTAGTTCATTCAGATATTGAAATATATCAGCCAGGTATGCCAGCTTTGCACACCACTCATCACTTGCAAGCAGTTTTGAATAATCGGACCTCTTGTTTGTAAGAAATATTTTAAGTTCCTCTCGCAACTCATACACACGGGCCAGCACTTTGCCGCGTGACAGCCACCTGGCCTCCGTGTGGAGCAATAAGATTTTATGTTCTGCTCCCATTTCTGTACACAAAGACGCAAATAAGCTACATCTCAAAGGTCGCGTCATCACAAAGTTCACTATGCGCCCGACCATGGCTGCGGCTCCATCAGTGCAGACACCTATGCAGTTTTTCCATGTAAGTCTACTTTTATCAAGATATTCCGATGTGACTTGGAATATTGCCTCTCCTGTTGATTTTTCTGGCAGTGCCTTGCAAAATAGGAAGTTTTCTCTAATGGCTTCACCATCCACAAAACACACATTGGCCAACAACTGACAATGTTCACTGATATCCGTCGACTCATCAAGTTGCAAGGCAAATTTCTTACTGATGCGCACCTTTTCCAAAACAACTGTTTCAATGTCCGCAGACATGTCATTAATCCGTCTGGCAATAGTGTTATCAGAGAGAGGCACTTTAGCTATCTCTTTAGCTGCTTCAGGGCCAAGCATCTCATTTACAATAGCTTTACAAGCTGGTAGTATTAATGTTTCTGCCACAGTGTGGGACTTTTTTGATTTAGCTATGCGTTCAGCAACAATGTAGCTAGTTTTGAGGGCTCTCTCATTTACCTTTGTGCTTTTTCTCAAAAAAGTTGCTCCTTTCTCATTGTTTGTACTTAAGTGTACAAAATACTCCATCGGTTTATTATGAACGGAAGGGTGTTTCGTTTGGAGATGGCGTTTAAGTTTGCTTGGCACCATAGCGCTATTGGAAAGCTTCTCACCACACACCAAGCACAGTGGTGTTGGTGCTGTCGCATCCCCAGTGGAAGTAAATCCAAATGAAAGATAGCTTTCACTGTGTTGCCTTGAGCTCACCGTCTTGTCTTTTTTCTTTTGTCCAACTCTCAGACTAGGGCCTTCATTTGGGTTAGAATTGTGTCCAGGGCCCTGTTCGGCATTTGCCTTTTCCATTCTCAAATACTTCTCCATCACTGCTGAGATAGTGTGCGCAGCCACACACTAAAATAGAAGAGTATTACATTATGTGACACACTTAAAGGACCTCTACTAGGCATATTTAATTCCTAAGGTCTTAAAAAGCAGCTCTTGTGGCGACAAGAAGCTGATTTAAACCCCCCAAGAGTGAACTTCGCGAGAGCTGTATGTGTGTGATAATAACTTATATTACTACGGTCTGCATTTCCTTCTTGAATTGACATTAGTGACGTAGCACAAAAGTACAAACCCAAGGAACCTATCTTGTATGTAACTTCTTTTTAACCTTTTTTATAAAATGTTTTTCAGATCTGTGAATGCTGTATACTTCGCCTTATTAAGTGGAGTATTTTAGTTATGTGGATAGTTTGTTTTAATAAAATGGTTGACAAGCGTGTTTCGAGGAGGTTTTATTTTAATAAAAAATATTTCCTAAAAAATGTTGTTTTTTTTTAACTCAAAACTTGCCTCAGTAATGGTGCTGGACTGGGGCCTTTTGTTAGCTGGTAAAAAAAGGCTGATATTAACCCCCTAATTATTACCCAGGTACCCACCGCCAACAGAGGTGCTGTGAAGTGCTGGATACAATCCAGTACCTGATTGTCTACAGATGATCAGGTACTAGGGCGGTTGCAGGCTGGTATTGGGCTGTGCCCAAAAACAGTGGGTGCTCAAATTACACTAATATCAGGGTGCTGCAGCTGTATTGTATCTGTCTGATTATAGAAAATGAGGGTCTCAATACCCTTTTTGTAAAATAATTTTTTTTAAAATGACGTGGGGTTCCCCCTCATTTTCATAACCAGCCAGATACAATACAGCAGCAGCACCCTGACATTACTGGGGTGTGAGTGCCCATTGATATAGGGCCATCACAGCCTAATAATACCAGCCTGCAGCCGCCCCAACACCTGGCCATCTATAGACGGTCAGGTTCTGGATTGTACCCAGCTCTTCCTGGCACCCCTTGTGGCGGTGAATACCAGGGTAATGATTAGGGGGTTACTGTTAAGTCTTTTTTACCAGCTAACACTTAGGTCCCGCTCCTAGTAATGGGCACTGTCTATTAGACAGCTCCATTACTAAGGCAAGTTTTGAGTATAAAAAAAAACACACAATTTTTTTTAAAAGAAATATATTTTATTAAAATGAAAACTCCCCAACAACCCTTGTTAACCATTTAAAAAAAAAAAATAATCCAGGTCATTGATGTAGTCCACAGAATCAGGCAAAGTATGAATCAGCATACCCAGATCTGAAAAAAATAAAGAAAGAAAAGGCATCAGATAATTATATATATTTAAATATATGTTATTAGTGAGGTGAGACCCCTCACTGAAAACATTCCCAGCAGCAGCCTCCCTTCACTAATAACACGCCCAGCAATGGCCTCCCAGTCCCCTCACTAATAACATGTCCAGCATTGGCCTCCCCACACTAATGACATGTCCAAGCAGCTGCCTCCGTTTACTAATAAAAAGTCCCAAGCTGCCTCCCTTTACTAATAAAAAGGCCCTAGCTGCCTCCGTTTACTAATAAAAAGTCCCAAGCTGCCTCCCTTTACTAATAAAAAGTCCCTAGCTGCCTCCCTTTACTAATAAAAAGCCCCTAGCGTCCTCCCTTTCCTGATAAAAAGCCCGTAGGGCCTCCCTTTACTAATAAAAAGCCCCTAGGGCCTCCCTTTACTAATATAAAGGCCCTAGCTGCCTCCATTTACTAATAAAAGGCCCTAGCTGCCTCCATTTACTAATAAAAAGCCCCTAGCAGGCTCCGTTTCCTGATAAAAAGCCCCCAGCGACCTCCCTTTACTAATAAAAAGCCCCTAGGGCCTCCCTTTGCTAATAAAAAGGCCCTAGCTGCCTCCCTTTACTAATAAAAAGGCCCTAGCAGCCTCCATTTCCTGATAAAAAGCCCCCAGCGGCCTCCCTTTAATAATAAAAAACCCCTAGCGTCCTCCCTTTATTAATAAAAAACCTCTAGCAGCCTCCCTTTACTAATTAAAAGACCCTAGCGGCCTCCCTTTACTAATTAAGAGCCCCTAGCGGCCTACCTTTACTAATTAAAAGGCCCTAGCGGCCTCCCTTTACTAATTAAAAGGCCCTAGAGGCCCCCTTTGCTAATTAAATAGAAAAAAAAGACCCTAGCTGCCTTCCCTATACAAATAATAACCTTATATACTTACCCTCCGGTGATGTCTTCTTCCGTGTACCTTCACTCCTAATGGCGGCTCGGCTCCTTCAGGTTGCAGGAGCTCCAGAAGGTGGGCGGATCGCTGACGCGGGACTTGTAAGTAAGTATGGGGGCCGAAATCCGGGGGGCGCGGCGGCAGCGCTACACAAGGGCACCATAGTTCGGGGAACTTTCCCCGCGGCACACTCAACCATGTGTCGCTGCACACTAGTGTGTCGCGGCACACAGGTTGAAAATCACTGATTTAGAGAATGGTATACATCACCTTTGAAACAATTGATAAACATTAAAAATAACAAAACGACAGATTAACCTGTTAAAGATAGTCGAGAAACATAGGGGTGTTTTACAGATAATATTATTATACCTGTATTGTGAATGGTATATAAAATAAAAAACTACCGTAATTAAAAATTGCAATTTTGATGCTTCCTACTCCCAAAAAATTTAACAGAAAGGGATCAAAAACTCAGATGTACCCTATAATAGCACCAATGTAACTGTTAACTTTTCCCAAAATTAACAAGCCCTAATAATCCTCTGTTGATTGAGGAATAAAAATGTTATAGCTCTAAGAACACAGAGGCAAATGGGGTTTCCTTAAAAAAGTGTTCTATTTGCTAAGGTAATAAAACATAAGAAAACCTGTACCTGTTTGGTCTCTCCTTAATCGTACTAACCTACAGAATACTTTTTTTTGTTTATCATACTGTACAGTGAAATTAATTAAAAAAACAGTGGCTAAACCACTGTTTTATTCCGTTTCGCTGCAGGAAAGAGTTAATAAGTTTTAATCATTATGATATTTTTACTAGTAAAATGTACCCATTGGAAAATACTAATTTTATCATAAAAATTAGTGCCTATGTCGGACAAAAAATAAAAAAGTTATGTCTTTTAGAATTTGAGCAGGGAAAAATGGAAAAAAGGTCTGTCCTCAACCCCTTCATGCTCTGCACCATACATGTACGGTGCAGAGGTGCGGGGGCTGTATGAAGAGGGCTCACAGGCTAAGCCCTCTTCATACAGAGGTTGGTTTTGCTGTAAACACTTACTGCTAATGCCTGCTATTGGTGCTTGCACTGATCACCAGTATTAACCCTTCCACGACCGGAGAGCATGGGTGCCGCCATCTTTGTTCTGATCGTTTGCCATGACAGCCTTGGGTCTTCATCAGACCCGAGGATGCATGGCATCTGCAGTTTCATTACAATGTGCCAGTGGTTCATTGTAATGAATTATGTGTAATAATGCCATTTACTGCAATACAGTAGTAAAAAAAGAGTTTTAAATACATTTTAAAAAATAAAAAATTCAAATCACCCCCTTTTTCCTAGACCTGATATAAATTGTAATAAACAGTAAAAATCACAAACATGTGAGGTATTGACGCGTCTCAAAAATGCCTGATTTATCAAAATATAAAAATGGTTATTGCTTGTGGTGAACCCCATAACGGAAAATAGCGTCCAAATTTCTGGAACGCAACTTTTACACCATTTTACATCTCATAAAAATGTAATGAAAAGTAATCAAAAGGTCACACTGTCTGTGAAATGGTAGCAATTAAAAAGTCAGTAAATTTTGCAAAAAAATGACCCCTCACATAGCTCGGTACACCGAAGTATGAAAAAGTTATAAGCGTCAGAACATAGCGTAGCGAATTTTTTTTTTTACATATTTAATTTTTGAAAATGTAGTAAAACACAATAAAACCTATATAAATGAGGTATCACCGTGATTGTACTGACCCAAATAATAAAGTAGAGGTGTTATTTGGAGCGCACAGTGAAAGTCGTAAAAACTGAGCCCACAACAAAGTGACGCAAATGCATTGTCTATGGCCTCCAGATTCTTCACTTCTTGTAGACCCCCAGAAGACTAGACGCAAATATGTAAATATGTTATTAATTCTGAGCATCTATGCCCCTTCCCTCCTCCATCATTGAACCTCTAGGGGAAGATGAATCATTAACCCCTTCCCGACATTTGACATAATAGTACTGCATCGCGGGAGGTGCGTTCCCGCAAAATGCAGTACTTCTACGTCAAAGTTCTGGCCCCGGCACCTGAACGGAGGCGGGGCCAGAAGCTGCAGGTGTCGGCTATATATTATAGCCGACACCTGCCTCTAACACCCACCCCTAACACGCCGCGGTCGCACTGACCCCGGCGCGTTAGGGGCATTTCACAAGAATCGGACCCCCACGCAGTGCTTACCGCGCGCGGGGGGGGGGGAGGGGCTGGGTTTGTCCGTGGCTCCAAATGCAGCCCCGGAACTGCCAGTGCCCGGGGCCGTGCGATCATCTTCTGTGTGCCGGGTCCCTGCATGCTCACTGTGTTACATTACACAGTGTAATACATCTGTGAAGAAGAATAGCTTGAACAAGAATCAGTGGATCGCTTGTTCAAGCTAACTTGTAAAAGTGAATAAAAACAGTTACCATTGAATAAAAACATTTTTTAATAAAAAGAATTAATTAACCCCTAGGGGACACAGCCTATTTTGGCCTTAAGGACGCGGCCCCATTCTTCAAATCTGACCTGTGTCACTATAAGTGGTTATAGCTTTGGAACGCTATGAGATATCCAGGGGATTTTTAGATTGTTTTCTCGTGACACATTGTACTTCAAATTAGTTTAAAAATTTGGATGATATCTTTTGTGTTTAGTTATGAAAAAAAACAAAATTTGGAAAAAAATTGGAAAAATTCTTTATTTTCAACGTTCTAAATTCTCTACTTTTGATGCAGATAGTCATAGCTCCCAAATAAATTCATAACTTACATTTCCCAAATGTCTGCTTTATGTTGGCATGGTTTTTTAAGATTCCACATATTTTACTAGAATGTTATGAGGCTCAGAATTTAGGTATCATTTTTCACATTTTTTGTAAAATCACCAAAACCCGCATTTAGATGGACCTGCTCAACTTCTAATTGACACTGAGAGGCCTAAATAATAGCGAGACTCGTAAATTACCCCATTATGGAAACTACACACCTCAACGTATGAAAAACCACTTTTAAGAAGTTTGTTAACGCTTTACGTGTTTTATAGGGGTTAAAACAAAATGGAGGTGCAGTCTGCAAATTGTAATATTTTTTCACAATACACCCATTTTGGGTGGAAAATTAAACATTTACAATGGATTAAATGAATAAAGGCTCCACAAAGTTTGTTACCCAATTTCTCCCGAGTACACGGATACTCTATATGTGGTGGTAACCTGCTGTATGGGCGCACCGCCGGGCATAGAAGGGAAGGAGGCGCCATCCAGAGCAGATTTGCTATGTCACATTGTACAGGCTATAATTTTTTTCTTTTTTTTTAATGTGGACCTATAGGGGCTTATTTCTTTTGCCACATGAGATGCACTTTTCTGGTACGTAATTTGGGGGAATCTATAGGCTAATTGGTGAGATTTTATTAACTCTTTGTTGGTGGAGGAAATGAAAATCATCACTTTTCAGGAAGATTTTTATGGGGTTTTTTTTTTTGCCCGTTTACCATACCATAAAAATAGTATATTATTTTTATTCTATGGGTCGCCACGATTACAAAAAGACCTCATTTATATAGATTTTTTATTTTTTTCCCATTTTTACTGCATAAAAAGTAATTTGGCAAAAATGTTGTTAATTTTAGCATCACCGTCTTTCATATGCATAACTTTTTTATTTTTTGCCTCACAAATCTGTTTAAGGGCTTATTTTTTGCGAGAAGGATTGTTCTTTTTAGTGGTCTTATTTTAGAGTGCATAACATTTTTTAAATCCCTTTTTAGAGCATTTTTATAGGGTATTAATTGAAAATGATCTTTTTTCTGGAGCTTTTTTTTGTTTTGTTTTTTACGGGGTTCACTTTGCGGATCTAATAACGATTCTGTTTTATTATGCAGATTGTTACGGACGCAGGGATACCAAATATGTGGGGTTTTGTGTATTTTATTCAATTGTACTGAATAAAAACCAATTTGGAGAAAATCTTGTTCATTTTAGCATCACCATCTTTTCATATGCATAACTTTTTTATTTTTCGGCTGACAAATCTGGTTAGGGGCATATTTTTTGCGAGAAGAGTTGTTCATTTTAGTGGGCTTATTTTGGAGTGCATAACATTTTTTAAATTACTTTTTAGAGCATTTTTTGATAGGGTATAATTAAAAATTATCTTTTTTCGGAACGTTTTTGCGTTTTTTTTTCTACGGCGTGTACCGTGCGGGTCCAGTAATGATTCTGTTTTATTATACAGATTGTTACGGACGCGGCAATACCAAATATGCGGGGTTTTTTGTGTTTTTGTGGTTTTTATACTTTATTAAGTGTTTTTATGGGAAAGTGACATTTTAGGGGCTTATATTTTTATGTATTTATTTTTTATTTATTATAATGTGTAGTGTTAACTGTTTTTGCATATTTTTACTTATACATACTTGAACTTAAACCAGTGATGCTCTGATCACTGGTTTAAGTTCAATACACTGCTCTACAATACTATTTTATTGTAGAGCAGTGTAAACTGTCTGAGCAAGCTTGCGCATGCTCAGACAGTTTACAGCCAGACCCGGAAGGGGTCTGGCTGCCATGGAGACCGGGCAGCTCCGGGGCACATGCCAGTCCTCGGAGCTGCCCAGAAGTGGATCGGATCCCCCGGTAAGCGGCACGGGGGATCCGATCCACAACGCAAACACCCTTACACGCCGCGGTCATGTTTGACCGCGGCGTGTAAGGGGTTAACACCCGCGATCGGAGCCGGCTCCGATCGCGGGTGTTAGCGCAGGCTGTCAGCTGTACTAGACAGCTGACAGCCGCTGCTTCTGGTACCGGCTCCGTTCGTGAGCCGGTGCCAGAAGCAGGACGTTATAGAACGTCCCCGTGCGCTAAGCATCTAGCCCCGGGGACGTACTATAACGTCCTGGTGCGCCTAGGGGTTAAATAAAGTTAAAGTCCCCTAAACACAAACATTCCCTATACACATGTAATAAAGTAAAAAAACCCACAAAATCGCCAAAAAACCCCACATATTTGGTATCGCCGCATCCGTAACAATCTGTACAATAACTCAGAAACATTATTGGGCCTGATTGGTGAACGCCATAAAAACAAAACACGAAAAACACGCCAAAAATTTACATTTTTCATAAAATCTCTTCACAAAAATGTTCAATAGTGATCAAAAAAAGTTATGTGCGCCAAAATGGTACCAATTGAAAGGACAACTGAACACGTAAAAAATAGGCCCTAAACCAGCTCTGTCAACCAAAAAATATTAAAGTTACATCTCCAAAAAGATGGCGATGCAAAAACAAGTGAGATTTCCTCTATATTTTTAGTGTACGGTGTACGACCCCCAAAAAATACAAAAAGAAAGGAAACCAAAATTGACAATTTTCTTTTCACCCATACATTCAAGAGTTAATAAAATCTCATCAATAAGCTAATGACCTACTAAAATGAAATACAGGCGGTCCCCTACTTAAGGACACCCGACTTACAGACAACCCATAGTTACAGACGGACCCCTCTGCCCACTGTGACCTCTGGTGAAGCTCTCTGGATGCTTTAAAATAGTCCCAGATTGCAATGATCATCTTAAAATTGTCTGCAATGAAGCTTTATTGATAATCCTTGGTCCCATTACAGCAAAAAAATTTGAAACTCCAATTGTCACTGGGGCAAAAAAAAAAAATAGTCGGGAACTACAATGATAAAATATACAGTTTCGACTTACATACAAATTCAACTTAAGAACAAACCTACAGTCCCTATCTTGTATGTAACCCGGGGACTGCCTGTATTTGTAAAGTACATCTCATGTCGCAAATATGTCCGAATTGCCAAAAAATAAAGATTGTATAGCCAATAAAAAGTGACAATGCATAATCTGCTATGAATGGCGCAGCTTCCCTTCAATGCCCTGGTGTGTGCCGGTACAGCAGGTTACCACCACATATGGGGTATATTTAGAAGCGGGAGGGAATGGGTATCAAATTTTGTGGAGCGTTTTGGTATTTTATCCGCTGAGAATTTGTATCCGATTTTGTTTTAACCCCTGTAAAACAATTAAAGGGTTAACAAACTTCATAAAAGTTGTTTTATGTACGTTGAGGGGCGTAGTTTCTATAATGGGGTAATTTATGGGGTTTACTTTCATTTAGGTCTCTCAAAATGACTTGAAACCTGAGCAGGTCCCTCAATAGCAGGATTTTGCGTTTTTTATGAAAATGTGAAAAATCGCACCTAACGTTCAAAGCCCCATAACATCCTACAAAAATAAGAGTATGTATAAAAAACCATGTCCACATAAGGTAGACATGTTAGTTATTAAGTTTTTTTTGCTGTTATGACTATGTGTGGAAAAAGTACAACATTTTGAAGTTTGAAAATCGAGAATTTTTCCAAATTTTCACCAAATATCTGATTTTCTCATAAGTAAATGCAAAACTTAACACCAAAATTTTTCAACTAACATGAAGTACAAAGTGTCACGAGAAAACAATTTTATAATCACTTGGATATGTTAAAGCGTTTCAAAGTTATAACCATTTATAGTGACACAGGGCAGATTTGAAAAAATGGGCCGTGTCAGGAAGGTGAAAAGTGGCTCTGGCGAGCAGAATTGTTTTAGTTGCCCGTGGCAACCAATGAGAGTTTAGTTATATTTTCACCACAGCGGCTTATAAAATGAAAGCTGAGATCTGATTGGTTTCCATGGGCAGGTTGAACAGTTTGCAGACACTTCTGGTAAACGTCCCCCTAGTCTCGGTCTCCCTCATGTACGTCGCCCCTCCCCCTCTTCCGTCGCTGTGCGCGCTAGTTGTTGTGACTGGCTGGACTGTACCATTCTTACAATGAAATAGGAGGGTTCCAAGCACCGCAGAAGGTTTGTATGAGCCCTCAGCTCACGGCTTCTGACAGTGAAATTGCCGCAGCTCTTTGTACGGTGTGTGCTATCTTGTCGGTGCTGTCCGGTCGCTCACTGCAGTGAGTGGCGCTAGCTCGTCCGTGAGCTGCTCTTGCCCCTCCCCGGCCGCCTCCCGCTTCAATATGTTCAAGAGGATGGCTGAATTCGGCCCGGACTCCGGAGGGAGAGTTAAGGTGAGGGGGCCTGGACCCTCCTGTGTGGCCGGCCGTGGCCGGGTCCTGGACCCACAGAAGGCTTTGTCTGGAGGTCGTGTACACACACGCGGGTCCTGTGTCACGGGCTTGCCCTCATTATTAGTATAAAACACTTTTAGTTTCGCAGCGAGGTGCCGTGTAGCAGAGAGGCCATGCGTGTAGCTGCCGTGTAAACAATAGGCTTTCACTATAGTGTACAACGATGTAGCCTTCGCCTCAGCGCTATGATGGAAGTAGTAGTCTGCAAAAGTCATTTTAGCAGAGACTACTACCTCCATCGGGCTCCTCTTGTTGTAGTGTAGCTATACAATTCTAACATCCTGCAACCATCACCAGACCTAAAACTTGTGTGTGATCTCCTCTGAGACCATATCCAGCCCCATTTGTAGTGAGGGGCAGATGACAGGAGGGGATGTGATGACCCTGATGCTACACATACACTAATAATAATAATAGCTGTGATCTCCTGATAAACAGTACTACATATCCCAGCATGTCCTCCGCAGGTTCCCATTCCTTCCATGGCTCTAGCCCTTCCACCCTTTGTAAGCTCGCACCATCACATCCTTTGTTCTCGTAAGCAGATGCTTTGATACTGGCTTTGTGTTTCCAGGGTAACAGTGGAGGGCTCTTATCTGGTCCGATATTAAAGCCCATTAAAACATTGGTTTCTCCAGTCTGCTTTATAGCAAATTTGCACAATATTTGATACATTTTGAGTGTTAGGTTGGTAATGCCCACTTTGCCATCAACTTTTCTACAGTTCAGTGTGCGGCTTCAAATAATTTATTTGTGTTTGTGCATTTTGACACCAGTATTCAGGAGGGCAAGGCTATACAAATTCCCCCCTCTGTGTGGTTTTTTTTATTTCCACACCTTCATGCCCTCATTTATATTCATGGTTATGGTAACCCCTTTGACTCATTATTGTAAATGGAGTAACTGTATGGCCAAATGGGCAGATATTTAGTTTACTTGGAAGCAGGGCAGCCATCAGGAAATTCGGGGCCCCATACAGCAAAAGTGTCTGGGCCCCAACACACCCCAAAACCGAACAAGCCTCCTGCCCCCCGCAGTGACCTTTCACAAACAGGGTTTGAGGCCTGTTGCTACGACAAGGCACACTCTTCTGGTAGATTGCCAATAGGAGTCATACTATTGAACGTTAGGTGCAATTTTTCACATTTTCATAAAAAAAGCTAAATCCTGCTATTGAGGGACCTGCTCAGGTTTCAAGTCACTTTGAGAGGCCTAAATAAAGTAAAACCCCATAAATTACTCCATTATAGAAACTACACCCCTCAACGTACGTAAAACAACTTTTATGAAGTTTGTTAACCCTTTAATTGGTTTACAGGGGTTAAAACAAAATCGGATGCAATTTCGAAATTACATTTTATTTGGCTAAATTAATGTGTTTTTCATAAAATGTACAAATTCTCAGTGGATAAAATTCCAAAACGCTCCTCAAAATTTGATCCCCCATCTCTCCCGCGTATAACAATACCCCATATGTGGTGGTAACCTGCTGTATGGGCACACGCCAGGGCATTGAGGGGGAGCTGCGCCATTCAGAGCAGATTATGCATTGTCACTTTTTATTGGCTATACAATCTTTATTTTTTTGGCAATTTGGACATTTAAGGGCTTATTTTTTGCGACATGAGATGCACTTTACAAATACTTCATTTAAGTGGGTCTATAGCTTTTCGATGAGATTTTATTAACTCTTTAATGTATGGAGGAAAAGAAAATTGTCAATTTGGGGTTTCTTTTTTTTGTATATTTTGGGGGTCGTACACCATACACTAAAAATACTATAATATTTTCATTCTATAGATCACTACGATTACGGTGATACCTCATTTATATAGTTTTTCATTTATTTTTACAATTTTACTGGAGAAAAACTAATACAGAGGAAATCTTATTTGTTTCTGCATCGCCATCTTTTCGGGAACTTAACCTTAATATTTTTTGGTTGACAGAGCTAGTTTAGGGCTTATTTTTTACGTGTTGAGTTGTTCTTTCAATTGGTACCATTTTGGGGCACATAACTTTTTTTGATCACTTTTTAGAACATTTTTGTAAAGGGATTTTATGAAAATTTATATTTTTGGCGAGTTTTTCGGGTTTTGTTTTTACGGCGTTCACCGTACGGGTCCAATAATGTTTCTGACTTATTGTACAGATTGTTACGGACGCGGTGATACCAAATATGTGGGGGGTTTTGGTGATTTTCAGGTATTTTTACTTTATTAGATGTGTATAGGGAATGTTTGTGTTTAGGGGACTTTAACTCTATTTAATTAATTATTTTTATTAAAAATTGTGTTTATTCAGTGTTTTTAACTTTTTTTTCTTTACTTTTACAGGTTAGCTTGAACAAGTGATCCACTGATCACTTGTTCAAGCTATTCTTCACCTAATACAGTGTAATACAGATGTATTACACTGTATTATGTGAAACACTGAGCATGCTGCGCATGCTCAGTGTGTCACAGCCGGGTCCTGCCAGGAGGCACGGACCCGGCACCCGGAAGAAGATCGCGCAGCCCCGGGCACCGGCAGTCCCGGGGCTGCGATCAGAGCAGCGGGACCCCCCCGGTAAGCGCCGCGGGGGGGTCCGAATCCTGTTAAATGCCCCTAGCACGCCGCGGTCAGCGCGACCGCGGCGTGTTAGGGGTTAACACCCGCGATCGGAGAAATCTCCGATCGCGGGTGTTAGAGGAGGGTGTCGGCTATAATATATAGCCGACACCCGCAGCTTCTGGCCCCGGCTCCCGCACCGGCCGGGCCCCCCCCCCCCTAGTGTCTTAGAGTCCGGGCCCCATAGGGCAGTACCAGTTGTACTGCCCTATCGGCGGCCCTGCTTGGAAGTATTGTACTATCACGGTATTGCTGACCAGAGAACCTGGAAACTGGTGACTGTCTCCAGGTTCCTGCTGTGATTTCTGCAGTCAGTGTGGAATATAGTTTGGACCTTTGCCTGATGACATACAGACAGTCCCCGGGTTACGTACAAGATAGGGTCCAGACAGGGCCGACAGGCAGCATATTTGCTGCCTGAGGCGAATATTAAAATGCTGAAAACTTTACTAACAATTAACATACTCACAGGCAACTCCCTGACACTGTGTGACTGACTACAGGATCTGAGAGTCATTAGTGGCATCTAGTACCTTAGAGATGACAATTTCTTCCATCAGTAGAACTTTATTCCGGGTTCTCCAATCCATGACGTATCACTGCTGAGTTCACGGCCGGATATCTTCAGCTCCGTGCAGCATCTCCACCCGGCGTCACTAAAATACCACAGTCACTTACAGTATGAAGTCTCCTGGATAACAACACTGCGCTCCTAAATAATATATACTCACAACACAACTGTCCGCATGCTCCACACATATAAAACATCCCTTCATTATATATAAATATTCTACTGGAATTATAGCGTGCACAGCACCAATCAATATACAACACCCCCAATTTATTAATACAGACCCCCCCCCCCCCCAAACATTTGTTTTACATGATGCAAAGTAATCTATTTTATCTTATGAATAATATATCCCACCCAGTTATTATGTTACATGTGAATTTATATAGAGTACTACCCTGATTAATGTAAATATATAGCACCCCCTAATGAATATATATATATATATATATATAATTAATTTATTTTTATAGGCCCCCCAGTATAAACAGTATCCAGCCCCATATAAATATATACAGCCCCCCCCCAGAATAAACAGAATCTGGCCCCATATAAATATTTACAGCCCCCCCCCAGAATAAACAGAATCTGGTCCCATATAAATATATACAGCCCCCCCAAAATAAACAGAATCTGGCCCCGCATATAAATATATACAGACCCCCCCCCCAGTATAATCAAAATCTGCCCCCCATATAAATATATACAGCCCCCCAGAATAAACAGAGTATGCCCCCCATATAAATATATACAGCCCCCCCCCAGTGTAATAAGAATTTGTCCCCCCATATAAATATATACAGCCCCCCCCCCCCCCAGGAAAAATGGGATCTGGCCCCTTACAAATGTACACAGCCTCCCCAGTAAAAAAGTATATATAGAAGACCCCCCCCCCCACTCCGTTACAGCAGTAATCGCCCCCTAATATATATATGGCCACATTTAATTATTAATTGGACAATAAAAGTAATAAAACTTGTACTTACCTCACGGCAGGGTGCTCCCACGGCGCGGCTCCCATATTCACGCGGCTCTTCTGGCAGCCGCGGCTCCGCTGAGTGACACAGGCGCGTGACGTCATCATCCGCCGCCTGTGTCACTGCACTGTACGGAGCAACGCCAGCAGCCGTAAAGGCGCTGCGCCGCTCCGTATGTAAATCGCACCTGTTTCTTAAAGAGACAGGTGCGATTTATCTGAAGGGAGATTCGGGCGCCTGAATCGCCCACATTGGAGCTGCAAAGTGCCGCTTTTAAAGAGGGCCGCATTCTGCCGCCCGAGGCGAGATTTTCATCTCGCCTCATGGCAGATGCGGCCCTGGGTCCAGAGGTTTGTTCTTAAGTTGAATTTGTATGCAAGTCGAAACTGTATATTTTATAATTGTAGATCCAGACAAAAAAAAATTGTCCCCAGTGACAATTGGAGTTTAAACATTTTTTGCTGTAATGGGACCAAGGATTATCAATAAAGCTTCATTACAGACACCTTACAGCTGATTATTGCAATCTGGGACTATAGTAAAGCATCCAGGGAGCTTCACCAGGGGTCACAGTGGGCAGAGGGGTCCGTCAGTAACTATGGGTGGTCTGTAAGTCAGGTGTCCTTAAGTAGGGGACCGCCTGTACTGCAGTAAATTGGGCTCTGCTAAAAGTAGTTTAGTACTGATTCAGAAAGCCGTATTTTCTATGGGTATCTGAAAGTCAAAATCGGGAGTGGAACATAGTCACAAATCATATCCTTATTTTCTATTAAAGGAAACCTGTAACAAAGTCACATCAAAATTAGCTTGAAGGAGTTAGGCTGGAGGGGGAGAGACATTTTAGACGTCCATAGCTTGGGCTCCACAGCGGCTTGAACAATGGTATAATGTGGTATAATTAATATGAGAATTTCATCTTTCAACCTACATCATACTTATGTGAGCAACAGAACCAGGGCTCAAATCTACTCATCTAGTTTTGGCTAACTATCATGAGGCAAAATACTGATCAGAATACTGCTGTCTGAATTGTGTCCATAAATGCAGATTTGGGGTTTCTCCAGTATTTTGCTGTATGTAACTATGCTCCTGTCTGCTCCCCCATATAAGGCCAGGTTTAGTATCTAGTGCAAGGATTAAAAAAAAAAAACAACTCATGTATGCTGTACAATACTCATTGTCTCATCTATGTGTGTGGTTTTTTTGTTTTTACTTTTCTTTCTCCCTGATTTTAGGGAGTTACAATTGTGAAACCTATAGTTTATGGAAATGTTGCACGTTACTTCGGTAAGAAGAGAGAAGAAGATGGCCATACCCACCAGTGGACAGTTTACGTAAAACCATATCGGAATGAGGTACAAGACTCCGTTGTTGTTTTTTTTTGTGTCAATTATTGATATAGAATAGTGATATAGGAAAGACAACTGTATACCTATAAAAAGCAACAGATTTGCATATCTTTCTCCTGTGTTTTATTAACAAACTGTAATTACATTTTCTATTACAAAAAAAAGCTACAAGTAATAACTGTACATAGGCCCAAATCACTAGGTTTATTGCATTCTGCGTGTACAAGCTTTAATTTTTAATGGGGAAAATGTAAATTATTATAAGATTTAAAAGGAAATCTACCACCAGGATGAAGGATTGTAAACCAAGCACACTTACATGCAGGTGAGCCCTGAGGGGCTCTAGGTTCTATTAACAGTTATGGAGCCCCTCAGGCTTACTTCTTGTTACTAAAATGAGACTTTAAAAATAACACAAGGGTATTAGGAGCTTAAAGAGCAGATCCAGGTGGGGGCACATGCCACTATGTCAGTGTGCTAGATCTAAAATCCTTCACCCTGGTGGTAGATTTACTTTAACCCCTTAAGGAGGAGCCCAGTTTGCACGTTAAAGGCTCAATCTGTTTTTTTTTTTTTCTTGTTGTTTTTTTTTTTTTTTTAATCTGACCAATGTCTCTTCGAGTGGTAATAACTTTTTAACACTTATCAAACAGTTTTTTGAGATTTTCTTGTGACGCATTTTATATTAGTAGTATAATTTTGCTGATTGATTGGGGTTTTTCTGGCGGTAAAATTCAGCTTTTTAAAAAAATTTTAATTTTTTCTAACTTTCAAATGTTCTAGATTTTTTTGACAAAAAGTCATTCTACAAACACTTTTTTTTGTAGAAAACTTTAGCCATTTATCTTTCCATTTCCACCCCTAATACTCATCACCCTGTTGCAAGAGAAGCAGGAAGCGCTCGATATATCGGACGTTGAGCGCTAAAGGGTTAAATAGATGCCGAAAAATGTGGTGACTCTGCCATGTTGTAGGCCCCAAGGTTATGATGTTCCTTATTTACTATTCTGGCATTAATGCCTGATTTCTAATGTTTTTCAGGACATGTCTGCTTATGTTAAGAAAATTCAGTTTAAACTGCATGAAAGCTATGGAAATCCCTTGAGAGGTAGAGTTATACATTCTCTTGTTAATGACAGCACTAATGTTGTGGTAACCTTGGTGCCACTGGGGCACCTGGAGTGGTGGAAGCAGAGCCTTTGGTTGTGATCCACTGACTTAAACAAAAGTGAGACATTACATAATATTGAAAGTGAGTTTACTTTTTTTTTTTTTAATTTTATAGTTGTTACTAAGCCTCCTTATGAAATTACCGAGACTGGATGGGGTGAATTCGAGATCATTATAAAAATATTTTTCATTGATCCAAATGAAAGGCCTGTAAGTATTCTTGTTGCTAGGATGCAAGGTAATTTATCTGATTATGAAATTGCGTGTGAATGGGACAGGTTACTTGCATTAGGCACCCCAACCCAATATGGGTTGCTGTTATCACCCAGTATTATCAAATTGATTTGTCTATAGTTAGATTGAATAGTAGTAGCTATGTGATGGATTTTACATAAAATCTATGCACTTGTTACTTCTGTAAGGCCAGCACTTCACAACCACTGTGCATCATAGTGATTGATATGAGATGCAAGGATCCTCTCCTTCCCCAATATCTAGCGATAGCAGATTGGCGCTGCTGTTCTGTGGGTAGTGATTACATAATATATCACTATGGTGCATGGAGTCTCATCCTCTGCACTGTGGTTAGCTAATAGAGTCATGGACGGACCATGGTTCCTGGATGTGCATGTGCTCAGTACTGTGACTCATGTATATTCTCTCTTTAGGTCACTTTGTATCATTTGCTGAAATTATTTCAGTCTGATACGAACGCCATGCTGGGAAAGAAGACTGTGGTGTCAGAGTTTTATGATGAAATGGTAAGAAATAATCTGTGCCTTAGACCACAACATAATGAAATTGATCTCTGCCAGGAACTGGTGAGCTAAATGGCTCTTCTTGGTCCCTTCATCATGTTGTGTGTGTAGTCAGGGAGATACTTATCAGTGCTTCTATGCCAGAAAATAGAATTTTTGTGGAGGCTACACCACTTCCATGCCATGTGGGGGTGTTCTAGGCCATTGCCCTAGCCTGCAGGCTTTCCATAACAATTCCATTGCCTGGCGGTGGGTGGGGTCTGTCATACAGAGGCTGTGCATACAGAGTGCCAGCTGTGATGATTGTCCCCCATAGCCTCTATTCAATCTTCCATTAGATCAGGGGACAGGAACCTTCTTGGCTGGGAGAGCCATAAGCGCCACACATTTTAAAATATAATTCTGCGAGAGCTGTACAATATGTTTAAAGGGTCTCTGACAGAGCAATCGCTCCAGCAGTCATCAGTACAGCAAGGAGTGTTCCTCCCTGCTCTACTAAGCCACCACTGGACAAAAGCAATGGTAATTGCCTTTAAAATAAAAAATAGATAATTTACATTGGAGCTTGCAATGCAGGACATCTCATCCAGCACACTGGCTTTTTAAAGTGCATGCCCGGATCTGGCTTCTTCCCACCTGACGATGAGAGATGCCAGCTTTCAGGCATGCACAGAAGAAAGCAGCTGTCCTCCCAATACACATTCATTTAAGTGTCTGCGCCAGTTTTCTGGTGACTTTGCACTGGATAGAACATCTTTGGAGTTTCGCACATGTATTTATAATGTGTCTGTGTCAGTTTTGTGTTGCGGCTGCTGTGTCCCACAAGACAGAAAAATCTGCACTTAAAGCGGCTGTTACTGCTTAGTCGTACCGTGCCCCACAATTTTGTCTTGGGTCCCAGCAATAACATGTCTCAGCTGCTGCAGAATCTCACATTAATGTAGAAATGCAGTGGCAGGGGAAGGACTTCTCTGGCTGATTCCTGCCGACTCCTTCTCAGGTGCTGGAGGAGTATGAAGCTCTCTCCTCTGTATGAATCTACCGCACTGCTACATCCAGTGTGGGGATTGGCTGCAGGCAGACAGTCTCCTCCCCTGCCTCTCACACAGATGAAGCTGCTGCAAGGAAGGAGAGGGAGGGGCCGGGCCCTAAATTAACCCTACGTACCCCTGCCATGCCGATTACATCCAGGGGCCTAACTACAGCCGGGGGCACAACAGGGGCCCTGGACATACGGCCAAATACAGGCTCCTGTTCTTGGGAGGCACCATAGTAGCTGCTACGGCTGTAGTTATGCCCCTAGATAGGAGCTCCGGCTGCAAGCCAGATATGGCCATCAAAAGAGCCACAGGTTCCTGACCCCTGCATTAGATTTTTCTTCTACCCCTGTTTATTTTATGGTTTGATCATTGTAGATTTTCCAAGACCCTACAGCAATGATGCAACAACTTCTAACTACATCCCGCCAATTGACCCTTGGTGCATATAAACACGAAACAGAATGTAAGTAATTAGATATATTTGTGGTTATCTATATTATATCTAACCTTGATTAACCAAATGCAATGCCTTTTATTTTTAGTCACTGAACTAGAAACGAAAACTAGAGAAAAGTTAGACGCAGCCAAGAAGAAGACAAGTTTTGAAATATCCGAGTTAAAAGAGAGGCTAAAAGCTAGCCGAGAGACTATTAATGGCCTGAAGAGTGAGATAAAGAAGCTTGAAGAAGATGATCAGTCTAAAGATATATAGACAAACTGTTTCTGGATGCCTGTACAGATATGATGCTTATGTTTGTTTGCAAATCCTTGTAAATACATTTTTATTTTATAGCATTAAAAGTGATCATGTGCTGACATTAGAAAGCATATATCCCATCCTTTGATACTGCCAAGGACAAAATGGAGAGTGCTATGGATCTAACTATAGTCTAGCGCTGGAGATGCTGCCATGAGTGAAGCCACAGCTTCAGTGACATAATTGTATGCCAAGGTGGAGGTTACTGCAACACAAGAGTAGCTTCCCCAACCAATTTCTAGAGTATGATACCCTTTATTTTAGAAAACTGCTACACAATACAAAACACTATCTTTATTTTTCATACAAAATTACAATACCAAATCATTGTGTCAACTTTAGGGTTGATTTTCATATCCCAGAGGATCAAGCTGTAAATCTAACAACCTTAAGGATGATTCTCTGAGTTTTTGAAGGAGTTTCTTTAGTTCTGACTTGGAGAAAACCTATAGACAAAGTGATAAGAAATAGATTGGAGATTTATATTTGTAACCATTATTAAACAGGCATGCATTTTGCCTGAGGCATTCAAAAACATAATAAATGCACTGTATGTACACAGCCTTACAAATAATGGAGCCTCTAAAACTTTTAAAACATACAGCGACTGCTCAATGTAGTCAATGGGGTTATTGGGCATCATGAATGTTACTATTTAATGCAACATAACAGGGGCTTCCTTGCAGATTTGGTGAGTATTTCGTATCACCATTTGGCTGACGTTTATTACATCCATTTCTTATTCACATGAATGAGACAAGGATTCTGGATTTTTTTTTTTTTTTTTTTTAAGTATGATAAACCAGGGGGCACTTGTCGTATATACTCAAGTATAACTTGGAAAATCTGACTCAAATATAAGCCTAAGGTGGGAAATGCATTGTCACAGCCTCCCTCCATTTTATAGCCTGCCAGCCCCTTTTGCAACACATTTGTGAAAGGATTTCTAGTTTTGAGGGGTTAAAGTTACAAAAACTGTAGAACCGAGTGGTAGAAACTGACCTTTTTCCAGAGCCCTTCCGTGCCGCAGCTTCACAGGTTGTCACATTCTGAATGAGGACAGAACCCTCCCACTGTGTTTATTGCAGCCAAGATTACAGGAAGTGCAGGGTGTAGGGGGAGACAGCAGTACATGAAGCCAGAGCACAGAGGGCTTCTGAAACACTAATAGCCCTTCAGACTTAATGGCATAATTTTAAAAGTTAATTTTAGAAAGGAGGTCATGGATAACAAATATAACATTACCACAGTCAGAGTGCCTGGACCTATGAGTAAGTGTCCTTGGTTTATCATGCTTGATTTTGCACCATCTATCCCTTCACTCACTGTAGTTAGACTGCTTAGGGACGGGATGCATGTACAGTGAGCGACGAGGCGCAGCGGACCGCCGTCCCTATCCGTCATGCACAGTGAGCGAAGGGATAGATTGCGCAACGAGATGACAGACGTCATGAGGGGGGGGGATGCAGAGGGAGGATGTGAGAGGTGCACTCTAGAATACAGAGGAGCTGGGGAAATATGCTACTTAGGAAACAGACATTACCTTTTGAAATACAGCAGCCTCCAGGACTTCAGGAGAACCTGCTGGCAGGGTGCTAGGTAAACTTTATGGGTGAATATTGCAACAACAGACCACGAAGGTATGAGAAGACCATGTCTGCTATTCATGTTAGAGTGTCCATGGGAACCTGTCCCCACTAAAATATAGCCTTCTGATGACAGGTTCCCTTTAAGCCTCAATCACATATTGCAGATTTATTATACCCAACCTACCTTGTATAACTTTTGATTCTCAGAGGAGATAACATCAGCCAGTCGGAGGCAGTCTTGGTATTGTTCTGTATTGTGCAGGACTGTATGCAGCAGAAAACACATCATAGGCAGACAAAGGCTCCGAAGCAGTTCCATCTGGTGTTTACGTTCAGGATCTTCTTCTGCATCCTAGGTTACATTGAAGCATTTTAATATACATATTTAGAAAAAAAAATAACTTAATATTACTGTATTCATATCTATGCAGGGGAAAATAGTCACTTTCACAGACTTCTAGTCACCACTGCACCCAAAAGCAAATAGAGATCAGAATTTATTTCTTTCAGTACAATATATACGCACACATTTTTTTAAACCACTTCCTGACACTATGCTCACTCCATAGACACTGGATTCAGACTACAGCAGACACCTACCTCTAATTGCAGTGATGGGTGTCAGCCTGAATTAATACCGTTACAGGAAGTCTACCATCAAAATGAAGCATGATAAACCAGGGACCGTCACTCCTGGATACAAGCACTGTGACTGTAGTAATCTGCTTATATTTGCTATCCATGTCCTTCTTTCAACCTTCAAAATTGGGCTAATGAGCCTGACTGGGTCCTGAGCAGTTCTACCCTCCCTCCGCATTTCCTGCTGCTGCTATATTACACAGGCAGAGGGAGGAGGAGAGAAGGGGCAGACCTGTTCTGCTCGTTGTAACAGCCTGTGCATCTGCAGCACGAAGGGGCTCGGGTAACGTCCCTCTTCTGACTCGTGGGGACCTTCAGAAAGGCGAGTACAGAGTTTATTTTATGTGCCGGGCAGCAGCAGGTTGGCGAGCTGTATTCTGGGTGGAGAGGCAGTGACCAATGCTTTACCCACCCTAGGCTTATACTCAAATCAATAGGTTTCCCCAGTTTTTCTGTGTTAAAATTAGGTACGTGGGCTTATACTTTAGTATATACGGTAATCCCTAAAGTAATAGCAAATAAAACTGCTGGCAACACAAAGTCATGTGAACACCTCTGTGGTGGAACCTGGTGATAAAGAAAATTTTGATTTTAAAAAGTTTTTTTTTTTTAAATTACATTAGAACAGGGGTCCTTAAACTTTTTACATAGGGGGCCGTTCACTGTCCCCCTCAGACCGTTGGAGGGCCGGACTAAAGTTTAAAAATAAATAGCGGTACATGTGACCGCATCCATAATACACTGGCACCCCCCTCAATTATTTAATATACCGGTACTGCACCCCTTTGTGAATTATTTTATATATTGGCCCAATTAATTAATTAATATACTGGGACCTCTTATTGAATATGCCTCCCCCCCATTAATTACTAGACTGCCCCTCATAATTAATTATTTCCTAAGCTGCCCCTCATAATTAATTATTTCCTATTCTGCCCCTCATAATTAATTATTTCCTATTCTGCCCCTCACAATTAATTATTTCCTATACTGACCCCCATAATTAATTATTTCCTAAACTGACCCCCATAATTAATTATTTTCTAAGCTGCCCCTCATAACTAACTATTGGCCCCCAGTCGCCACAATCTTTTTACTGGCCTTTTAAATAAAAAATAAAAACCCTGCACTCACCTAAGTCTCCCGCCGCACATCTTCTATCTTCTTGCCGCGTTCGGGCATGAAGGGGTGCGCGGCCGCGTAATGACGTCATCACGCGGCCGCGCAGCCTAGTTCATGGAGCGGTGTGCACCGGGGTTGTATTGCGGCCACATCGCTCCAGTAATAGTGCTCAAGCGGCCGGTTCTGGCTACATCGAGCACTATACAGTGACGGGCAGGAGCTTCCGGTCTGGACAGACGGAGGCTCCTGCCCGAAAGTTGAAGGCCGCGAGGGCCCGGCGCTGGCTCCCTAAGTGTCGGGGGCCGGATCGAAACAGGCTGTAGTTTGGGGAACCCTGCATTAGAACATAAAATATATTTAAAAGAAAAATGGAAATTCCACCAGCGATTCCCGTCCTGCAAAAAACATGCTTCTGGTGAGAAAGGGTTAACCAATACCAGTGAGCACAAACACTTATTTTCCTATACTATTGCTTTATCCATAAACAGGTGGTCACAAAATTATAGGCAAATGCCATCCATATTGTAGAGGGCAAGGACTTACATCTCTAACATCCACCATCCAGCCTCCATCGACAAACAGCAAAACATTGTAAATCTTTTCTTTTACATCCACTGTTAACACATCAAGATGAGTCTTCCAGGTATTATAATCCATCTAAAAGGAAAGAAAGATTCAGATTACAGGTAAGAAAGGCCCCTGAAGAGGGAAATACAGTGCCTACAAGTAGTATTCAACCCCCTGCAGATTTAGCAGGTTTGATAAGAAGCAAATAAGCTAGAGCCTTCAAACTTCAAACAAGGGCAGGATTTATTAACAGATGCATAAATCTTACAAACCAAAAAGTTATGTTGCTCAGTTAAATTTTAATAAATTTTAAACATAAAAGTGTGGGTCAATTATTATTCAACCCCTAGGTTTAATATTTTGTGAAATAACGTTTGTTTGCAATTACAGCTAATAATCGTCTTTTATAAGACCTGATCAGGCCGGCACAGGTCTCTGGAGTTATCTTGGCCCAATCCTCCATGCAGATCTTCTCCAAGTTATCTAGCTTCTTTGGGTGTCTCATGTGGACTTTAATCTTGAGCTCCTTCCACAAGTTTTCAATTGGGTTAAGGTCAGGAGACTGACTAGGGCACTGCAACACCTTGATTTTTTCCCTCTTGAACCAGGCCTTGGTTTTATTGGCTGTGTGCTTTGGGTCGTTGTCTTGTTGGAAGATGAAATGACAACGCATCTTAAGATCCTTGATGGAGGAGCGGAGGTTCTTGGCCAAAATCTCCAAGTAGGCCGTGCTATCCATCTTCCCATGGTTGCGGACCAGATGGCCAGGCCCCTTAGCTGAGAAGCAGCCCCACAGCATGATGCTGCCACCACCATGCTTCACTGTAGGGATGGTATTCTTGGGGTCGTATGCAGTGCCATCCAGTCTCCTAACGTCACGTGTGTGGTTGGCAACAAAGATCTCGATCTTGATCTCATCAGACCAGAGAACCTTGAACCAGTCTGTCTCAGAGTCCTCCAAGTGATCATGAGCTGTAAACGAGCCTTGACATGACGCTTTGAAAGTAAAGGTACCTTACGTGCTCGTCTGGAACGGAGACCATTGCGGTGGAGTACGTTACTTATGGTATTGACTGAAACCAATGTCCCCACTGCCATGAGATCTTCCCGGAGCTCCTTCCTTGTTGTCCTTGGGTTAGCCTTGACTCTTCGGACAAGCCCGGCCTCGGCACGGGAGGAAACTTTCAAAGGCTGTCCAGGCCGTGGAAGGCTAACAGTAGTTCCATAAGCCTTCCACTTCCGGATGATGCTCCCAACAGTGGAGACAGGTAGGCTCAACTGCTTGGAAAGGGTTTTGTACCCCTTGCCAGCCTTGTGAACCTCCACAATCTTGTTTCTAATGGCCTTGGAATGCTCCTTTGTCTTTCCCATGTTGACCATGTATGAGTGCTGTTCACAAGTTTGGGGAGGGTCTTAAATAGTCAGAAAAGGCTGGAAAAACAGATAATTAATCCAAACATTTGAAGCTCATTGTTCTTTGTGCCTAAACTACTTCTTAATACTTTAGCGGAACCAAACAGAATTCTGGTGGTTTGAGGGGTTGAATAATAATTGACCCACACTTTTATGTTAAAAATTTATTAAAATTTAACTGAGCAACATAACTTTTTGGTTTGTAAGATTTATGCATCTGTTAATGAATCCTGCTCTTGTTTGAAGTTTGAAGGCTCTAACTTATTTGCTTCTTATCAAACCTGCTAAATCTGCAGGGGGTTGAATACTACTTGTAGGCACTGTATATGTAAGCATTCAGAGCACGTGCAGCCTCCTGTAAATACTTGCCTCGTACTTCTTTTCCTTGTGCTCGTAAGCCACTTTCTCTGTGAAGGAAGCGTGTTCTACCAGTCCTGGTTTCTGAGGTGGAGAATTCATGTGCTTAAACCACTCATTAAATGCTTCATGCGCCTCCTGTATGAGAAACACCAATATTGAAGCAACTCATGGTAGAAATGTGCTGCAGACGCTCTGCTGAAAAAACACCCATATGAAAACAGGGAGACCCCTTCTACAAGTGGCAGTGGATGATAAATCTGGTGCAGTATAAGGCTACATTCACACTAACGTATGGGGGACGTATATACGGCCGATATACGTCCCCCATACACTTCTATGGGCGCACGGCACCCTACGGGAGCGGGAAAAAGATAGGACCTGTTGTATCTTTTCCCGTAATACGGCGCCGTGCGCCATAGGTTGCTATGGAGAGGGGCGGGGGTGAGCTGCGCTCTCCTCCTCCTCCTCCTCTCCCCGTACACTGCCGTTGCCCGCTGCAGTACGGTACGGGCGGGCAACGGCAGTGTGAATATAGCCTAAGACAGTCTAATCTAACTAAGTTTTCATAAATCTGCCCAATTGTTTTAATTCCCCTTCACTCCCAGGATGTTGTAGGAATTGTCCAAGATATGTCTTGGCTTTGTTTATAATCATAGGAAAAGCCATCATTGTGCCATCTTGCTTTTCCTACTTTTTGTGTATTGGTAGACTGCACTCGTCTCTGGAGAAGTGGGCTTAGGGGACGTTGGTAGTTCCCATCATGCCAATACTTCATTGTGTTTCAGACCTTGTTGCTTTGACCTTCTTAGTCTATAATTACTGACTGAATCAGGTCACAGAGCCCTCATCCTACAATATAATCATTTCCTCAGGGGTCCTTTACATCTAAAGGTATGAAAAGCCTGTAAGCTTTTAACCCCTTACCGACATGTGACGTAATAGTACGTCACATGTCGGGTCCCGGTACATGGAGAGGGCTCGCGGGCCTCTTTGCTGCATATTGGTGATCGCCGCCGACAAAGGTGCCGGCGGCTTAAAAAAGACCACCATCTTTCCGTGGATCGTCGCTCCCCGTGACGTCATCGGGGAGCGGCGATCCGTCGCCATGGTAGCTTCGGGTCTCACGAAGACCCGAAGCTACTTCGGGTTAACCCATTCATTACAATGTGCTGTCAGCACATTGTAATGTATGAGTAGTAAAATCCCCATATACTGCCATACTGTAGTATGGCAGTATATGATAGGATCTTACAGACACCCTAGGGTTAAAGTACCCTAGGGAGTCTGAAAAATAGTAAAAATAAAAAAAAAGTTAAAATAAAAAAATAATAAAAAAATTCAAATCACCCACCTTTCCCTAGAATTGATATAAATATAAACAGTAAAAATCATAAACACATTAGGTATTGCCCTATCAAAATATGATAACGTTTTTTCACTGCGTTTAACCCCGTAACGGAAAATCGCGCCCAAAGTCGAAAATGGCAGTTTTTTGTCATTTAATTTTTTTTAAAATTCTATAAAAAGTGATCAAAAGGTCATACAGTCCTAAAAATGATAACATTGTAAACGTCATCAAAATCCACAAAAAATGACACCACCCACAGCTCCGTACACCAAAGTATGAAAAAGTTATTAGCGCCAGAAGATGGCAAAATCCCCCCCAAAAAATTTTGTACAGGTTTTAATTTTTTTAAATGTATGAAAACATTATAAAACCTATACAAATTTGGTATCCCCGTAATTGTACCGACCCAAAGAATAAAGTAGACATGTCATTTGGGGTGCACAGTGAAATCTGTAAAATCCAAGCCCATAAGAATACGGCACAAATGCGTTTTTTTTTACCAATTTCACTGCATTTGGAATTTTTTTCCCGCTTCCCGGTACACGGCATGGAATATTAAATACCACCATTTTGAAGTGTAATTTGTTACGCAGAAAATAAGCCATCACACAGCTCTGTACATGGAAAAATAAAAAAGTTACACATTTTTGAATGTGGGGAGTGAAAAATGAAAACGCAAAATCGAAAAAGGGCCGCGGCGGGAAGGGTTAATATTTAATGCTGCTCTTACTAGTAAAGCACTGCAAGTGATACCTCATACTATTCTTGTCTTTACTCTTCACCATTGACAGACCAGAAGAAAACTTTTTTTTTGGCATACCATTTTTGATACTTTTTAGTGGGATAACCCAACTACCTTACGTTGTTACAGCATGTTGCATTTTTTCTGTTCACACTGAAGAGCAGGTATGTGAAATCTCTCCAATTGTATTTGTATAGCACTTTAGACAACGTTGATTGCAACTATGCAAATACTGTATTTATAAAAGACAATGAATAGTACACAAAGAACATCCATTTACAATTCAGTTCTCACCAGGTAGGCCCTTATACACAGATGCTCCCGGATCGCATTGTCATCCTCAGCTGGCAGAGCACTCTCCATCCCTTGCTCTTCCCACTGAGAGTAGATCTCAGCTATTGAATCATGGGGTAATTTACCAAATACCTCTTTAGCAGCGTCATGCTTCTTGGAGGCTAAAAGATAAATGTTTAATCAGTTTAGGAATCTCTCTATGCAGATTATTCTTAACACCTGCTCTACTATTTACAATCCTGTGTTGAAGGGCAACAGCTTTTTTAAGGTTTCCCATGAAAACCTGGCATCAATGTATCTGTCCCTGCCATTTATGTTATATATTCTATTGAGAGCCAACCCATTCTACATCACCGAATTTAATCTCTTGTAGAATTAGAATTTATATTATTGAAACAATTCTTGAATTTGCATAATAGCCTTGGTTCTCCGTACACTCATTCCATTTCTTGTTTTTTGTTAGGATTATCTAGGAATATCTATATATATCTATATCTCTCTTTCTCCTTGCAACGGTTCAGCTGTCCATCACTGCTGCTCTACGCTTGTATACAGAGGCCTGCAGTGCCGCACTTTTTACAGCCTGAACTTGTGCTGTAGCAGGTTTGCGGCTGTGGAGTGACGTTATTGCCGATCTCTGTATACAAACAGAAACCAGCAGCGGAATGGCTATATATATTTTTTTTATTTCTGAACAACCCCTTTAACGGTGCCTGAGAAATAAATATGATAACATGCCACACTTTCGAAATGAAGGATTTTCTACTGCTGGAACCAATAGGACAAGAACACAAAAGCATACCCAGAAATGTCCGCATGATGGCATTGCTTTGTTTTATAGCTTCAGCCCTTTGTGCAGGATCAAAAACCAGCCAGTCAATCACATCAATCTTTGCTCGGTCTTCCTGTTTGAGAAAACATTGACTCAGTAATGGGCATCTGTTATTTTAGACAACTGTAATAAATTTTTATCATACCATACAATATGAAACTACAAAAAAAAAACAAAACAAAACATGATATTATGTGACAAGAAACTGAAGCAAATCTAAAAGGAGATGAAACAAGGTATGCTGGGAAGTAAATGTTAGCTATAATGCTACATGAAGATCAGAGGCCAAGTGTTCAAATAATTCAGAGATTGTAAAACATGAACAGAGGAGTAGATTCATATTTATTGTACCTCATTTGTTCCAGAATCCAGAGCTGGTGTAAAGTCATGATGGGCAAATTCACCTCCATTTTTTCTACGTGTGTTTTCAACCACTTTCTTAGTAATTGTTGCAACATCCAAGCCTGCAAATAAAAGTTGAGGATTTCATGATATAGTTCTGTAAACAAAGTCAGTTGTGTTCAATACCATTTTTGTAGTGTATTACTTAAATTATTGTAATAACCTGCTTCTTTTGCAAGCTCCAGACAATGATGGCGCTGTTCTGGTTCGGTGACGCTTTCCAGAAAAGCTGCATATTGAGAGATGCCCAGGTCTTGTGGAAGGTGGCTGACATAGAAGGCAATTAAACTTACTTGCTTCTCATTCACAAGTTTCTAGAGTACAGAAAGACAAAAACACCAGTGAGCTGGGGTTTAATTTAGCGATTAAATAAACTGAGCAGTTTCAGTAGCACAGTTTAAGTTATTCAGGCCGAATATACTACTATAAGTGTAGGAACAGGCTTCTGTAAGCTCCACCTTCTCTTCCATCTTTATGAACATTTCCCAGCAGATACACAGGTGTCTATTAATCCTGCTATGCTAGACTTATCTATTCCAATATACCCCAGAATTACTGAAAATGGCTGAATTCAACTGTCTATTAAATGCATTTGACATTCTTAAGCAAATCTCTTTATCATCACAATTAACAAAGAAAATTATATTTTGACATCAGACTTCTAGGGTAGGAATTGATAAAATGAGAACCCTGTGGGGTGGGGAATAAATGAAAAAGATTTTCAACACCAATATAAAGGAGATAAACAATATAAATATCTGAAAGCAGACCGGAAATCAGTTAAACAGTTAACAGTGAAAGGAAAAGAACATTAATACCTGTATGTAAGTCTTTAGCACCTCCACTGATACTTCCTCCTAAACAAAAAAAAAAAAGAAAAATACAGAAAGATGAACCTTCCTTTGAAGACTTTTTTTCCCCAAGACTATATTTTCAAAACACTATTTTATGATGACCACTTAAAAGTGTATAATATGTTCTAGAACAGTGATGGCCGTCCCTGTGTTTCGCCCCCTGCTTACCTGTCCGGCGCCGCGTTGGTCCGCCCACCGTCTGCAACTCCTCCGGCTCCTCCAGGCTGCAGTGCGCGCTGCTCGTCACATGACTGGGGCGACCTGACGTCAGGTCACGTCAGTCACGTGACCCAAGGCGCGCGGTGCAACCTGGAGGAGCCGAGCCGCCATTATCGTCAGACCCTATATAAGTTTATTATTATATTCTATTTAAGGGGAGGCCGCTGCTGGACATGTTCTTAACAAGGGGAGGCCGCTGCTGGACATGTTCTTAACAAGGGGAGGCCGCTGCTGGACATGTTCTTAACAAGGGGAGGCCGCTGCTGGACATGTTCTTAACAAGGGGAGGCCGCTGCTGGACATGTTCTTAACAAGGGGAGGCCGCTGCTGGACATGTTCTTAACAAGGGGAGGCCGCTGCTGGACATGTTCTTAACAAGGGGAGGCCGCTGCTGGACATGTTCTTAACAAGGGGAGGCCGCTGCTGGACATGTTCTTAACAAGGGGAGGCCGCTGCTGGACATGTTCTTAACAAGGGGAGGCCGCTGCTGGACATGTTCTTAACAAGGGGAGGCCGCTGCTGGACATGTTCTTAACAAGGGGAGGCCGCTGCTGGACATGTTCTTAACAAGGGGAGGCCGCTGCTGGACATGTTCTTAACAAGGGGAGGCCGCTGCTGGACATGTTCTTAACAAGGGGAGGCCGCTGCTGGACATGTTCTTAACAAGGGGAGGCCGCTGCTGGACATGTTCTTAACAAGGGGAGGCCGCTGCTGGACATGTTCTTAACAAGGGGAGGCCGCTGCTGGACATGTTCTTAACAAGGGGAGGCCGCTGCTGGACATGTTCTTAACAAGGGGAGGCCGCTGCTGGACATGTTCTTAACAAGGGGAGGCCGCTGCTGGACATGTTCTTAACAAGGGGAGGCCGCTGCTGGACATGTTCTTAACAAGGGGAGGCCGCTGCTGGACATGTTCTTAACAAGGGGAGGCCGCTGCTGGACATGTTCTTAACAAGGGGAGGCCGCTGCTGGACATGTTCTTAACAAGGGGAGGCCGCTGCTGGACATGTTCTTAACAAGGGGAGGCCGCTGCTGGTTTAGTTTTTTTTTCTAAAGGTGACACAGCACCCAAGTTATGCTCGGTTTTTTGGCGAATTTTGACACACAAAGCTCAAAAGGTTGCCCATCACTGTTCTAGAAAATGGCTCACACAACGATGCTCTTTTCAGGGAGTATATTAGCAATTTCCTTGTTTACTTAACAGATCACAAAACAGATGACTATTTTCTAATTCAATTTTAAAAAATTTTTGGTTGTAGATTTTTTTTCTTTAATGGTCTCTTGATATGCTTTAGAGCAACTTAGTGACCATAGGCAGTACTAGACTTTATAGACCGTAAGGGTTAGCTCCAAAGGTTTCTACACATGCTATGTGTGTGGATGGGGAGTAGCCAAACGAGGAGACTGCCATTTGGAAAACCCCAACAAAATAAGCTAGTACCAGTCTATTGGGTTAGCTGTCAGAGTAAACACCTGATGATACAAGAAGTTTAACCCCTTACCGACGCCCTCTGTAATAGTACGGCTCGGGTCGGGTCGTGGTGCATGGAGAGGGCTCATGGGCTGAGCACTCTCTACAGCCAGTAAGTCTTTGATGCACATTGCAGCAAAAACTTACCAGTAACACCCGCGATCGGTGCTATAATAAAAAAACAAAAAATTCATAAACACATTAGGTATCGCGGCTTCCGTAAATCTAAATATTCTAACAGTTTTTCACTGCATTTAACCCTGTAACGGAAAATAGCGCCCGAAATTCTATAAAAAAAAGTGATCGAAAGGTCATACTGTCCTAAAAATGGCAGCATTGAAACGTCATCAAAAGTCTCAAAAAATGACACCACCCACAGCTCCGAACACCAAAGTATGAAAAAGCGCCAGAAGATGGCAAAATAAAAAAAAATACATTTGTACAGGTTTTAATTTTTGTAATAGTGTGAAAAAAATAAAACCTATACAAATTTGGTATCCCTGTGATCACACCGACCCAAAGAATAAAGTAGACATATCATTTGGGGCGCACAGTGAAATCTGTAAAATCCAAGCCCACAATACACCATTTTCACTGTAATTGGAATTATTTTCCTGCTTCCCAGTACACGACATGGAAAATGAAATACCATCACTATGAAGTGCAATTTACGATGAAAACAAGCCATCACAGAGCCTCTTTATGTGGAAAAATATAATCAGAAGGATTAGTTTAAAGGTTTAACTTCTTAATGACCAGGTCTGAAAAGTGGCCAGGTTTTAGGTCTAATCCCTTCCCATTATACATATTTCCACATAAATACATAAATGTTGCAAGCTTCAGGGTGACTTAACATTACATACAAACACCCCACAACAGTATGTTAAATATCAGTTGAATATAGACTTTTTCCCCTCTGTATCTGGGGCATCAATTAAAAACCCAATTAAAAAAGTAAAAAAATCACATATGGGCAGAACCATCTAGGTGTGATAAGAGCCATACCCTATGTTATGACATGTACCAACTGTTGTTATCAGGTTAGACATCTTTCTAAACAATTCACATTAGGTATTACATATTGTAGAAAGTTTTACAAAAATCAAATATTAACACATTTTTGTTTAAAACTCTACCTTTGTTTGGAGGCCCAGTGTTCTGAAGAATAATATGAGGTGTGTCATGAAACGCAAGAGGTGACCAAGTAGCAAATACTTTCCTTTTGAAAGCCATTCACTGAATTCGTCCATTAACCCTAAAAATGTAAAAAAGTGGCAGATTAGCAGTCATAACGATTACAGACGTCAATATAATGTATTTTGCTAAGTAACATGCAGCATAGAAATACATGAAGTTAAAAAAAAAAAAAAAAAAAAAAGGTGGCGACTAATTATATAGAATAACACAACATGCCTTTTTATTGAGATTCTATAAATTGTGAAATTTATCGCACTCACCATCCACATCTCCCTGGATGATAAACTTCTGAATAATATGGTAGTGCTCTTTATTTTCCTCCAAAACCCTCTGAAAAAACAATGAAATAAAATTGATGTTTTTTCACATTACACCAACTTAACCCCTTTCACTAAAATTTTAACTCCACAACAGTCTTCTTTTAAATTACACAGAATACCTTCTTGTCAGTAGCTTGTAGTTCTTCGAAAACTTTCTCCAGTGTCCAGCTGGAAAACAGCATTATACAATAAGAATCTGTGGCATATGATCTCACCAGAAGAACTCAGTAAAGCCCCCTTACTTTGCTTCCAAGTACTCTCTGGGCAACTCATCTTCTTCTGTAGAGGATATAAAAGATGCTCGAATCTCTTGTTCAACCAGACTGTCCACCATTACGCGAAAATGTGCCCAAACGGTATCTTCCCAAGTTTCACAAACTGGAAGGAGCTGCATGTAAAAATATACTATATACCTAAGCAAACGTGGTTTTATACTAGGTCACCATCCTAGGATGGTGACTAACATAAAAAATGCAGCAACCTAAAAGGCAGAGTTCTTGTCCTATATATCTCTATATCCATGATACGGAACAGAAACGGGAAACATCACACACAAAAGCGGTTGTCAAAGACTTGGAGAAAATAAATAAAAATAATATGTTTATATATGGTTGGGATGGGGCTGCATAAAAAAAAAAACCCCAAACATTTACTTACCTCTGCAGTCCTTCCCAGTGTCCCACGGCGCCATTTCTCCCGGCTGTGCCGCCATTTGTTTACAGGGGTACGGAAGCCGCGCGGAGGGCAGCTTCGGGCCGACCCACCACCACCTGTCGCAGCACTATATCATGTGCTGAGTTATGGGGACATGTGGGCGTGGCCAGCAGCTGAACTCCGTGCAGATGCACCAGGAGGGACCCCGGAGGTAAGTAAATTTTTTTTTGAGCAGGTGTTGGACAATCCCTTTAAACATTCTTTGTAAATGCACAACTTATCATAACACAAATATTCCAGTAATGTTATGTAGCAAAATGGCATATTTTAAATACTGTATAGTACAATAGTAATGTATGATTACAGAACAGACTGTAAATGAATGCATGCACCTATATTTGCATTTAATAACTTGAGGGTCATACCTGCTTCAAATTTCCACTAAGTGTGGCATAAATTGCTCTTTCATATCTACTGAACTGCTCCTGCAATATATGAGAAACAGACATTAAATGTTTCTATTGAAAAGAGAAAATAGAAAATCAAACAATTAAAAGTAAAAAAGTAACTTGAGAATTCACAAAAAAAAAAATAAAGGGCTACAGTCATAAAACATTATTTCTACTCTACACTGAACTAATTAGCAGTAGAGGTATAGTAATTTTGACATATGTTAAAAAAAAGTTGCATGTTTAAATGTTGTCTTTCGCAGCATACTGTAAAATTAAAAAAAGAAAAAAAAATTGCATTGGTACTTGTGACATACTACAGGCAAAGTTTAAGAGAACCTGTCAAGCTAAATTAACCCACCCAAAATAAAGACTTCATTAAAAACTATGTTTAAAAAGCATTGCCATTCCTAAATGGCTCCTTTCCATGGCTGCAATGTTACAAAGATCAGTTTGTAAAGTTATATGCAACTCACCTGATGCAAGTCATTCACATTAAATTTTACTTGCATTGTCCTCCCTCTTTGTCCCTGTTTCCCAGGTCCCAGGGCAATGATATTCTGCTGTATGAAACACTGAGAGCATGCTCATTGGGCAATTAATGTCTTGTGACCAGGATGATATCTAAGGTCCTGTAACATCTGCAATGTATACCCCATGTGTGCATGCATGCGGATGAGAATGGGAAGGCCCAGCCGAGCAGGACAAGCCTTCTCTGATGCCAGGGCATATAACAAAATTGATTTATGCGGATGTAAATAAAATTTTAAATAAAAGAAGGGTGTCAGTTTATTTGGCTCTCTAAGTCCCTGACACTAGCTGTATATGCAAAAACCTGGTGACGGGCTCTCTAAGGTTAAAATAGGTTGTACAATTTGAGCAAATAATGAAAAGCTTTACAATTTTCTCATTACCTTGAAAATAAAATCTAGAAAAACAATGAATTGAAACAGGTACACCAGAAAATAGTATAACTTTTCATTATACAAAGAACATTTATTTGACAAAGCTGGACAACCCATTCAAAACGGCAGAGGCAAGCATATTTTTTTTTATTCTTTACTTGCAAATGACATTGATGGTAAAGTGTGTAATACTTGGATTGAATAGAGAATATTTACCAGATAATTCCATATACTCAGGTTCACAGAAAATATTCCCAATGTAAGGTCCCCCTTTGAGGTCCACATACTCTAGTACAGTGATGGCGAACCTTTTAGCGATCGAGTGCCCAAACTGCAAGCCAAAACCCACTTATCTACCACAAAGTGCCAACATGGTAATTTAGAGCAATATAACCTACGTAAGGGCCAAATAATACTGCCATATGTTTACCACCACTATGAGTATGCATAACACAGACATATATAGTGCACACATATATACAGTATGCATAACACAGACATACAGTGCACACATATATACAGTATGCATAACACAGACATACAGTGCACACATATATACAGTATGCATAACACAGACATACAGTGCACACATATATACAGTATGCATAACACAGACATACAGTGCACACATATATACAGTATGCATAACACAGACATACAGTGCACACATATATACAGTATGCATAACACAGACATACAGTGCACACATATATACAGTATGCATAACACAGACATATACAGTGCACACATATATACAGTATGCATAACACAGACATATACAGTGCACACATATATACAGTATGCATAACACAGACATATACAGTGCACACATATATACAGTATGCATAACACAGACATATACAGTGCACACATATATACAGTATGCATAACACAGACATATACAGTGCACACATATATACAGTATGCATAACACAGACATATACAGTGCACACATATATACAGTATGCATAACACAGACATATACAGTGCACACATATATACAGTATGCATAACACAGACATATACAGTGCACACATATATACAGTATGCATAACACAGACATATACAGTGCACACATATATACAGTATGCATAACACAGACATATACAGTGCACACATATATACAGTATGCATAACACAGACATATACAGTGCACACATATATACAGTATGCATAACACAGACATATACAGTGCACACATATATACAGTATGCATAACACAGACATATACAGTGCACACATATATACAGTATGCATAACACAGACATATACAGTGCACACATATATACAGTATGCATAACACAGACATATACAGTGCACACATATATACAGTATGCATAACACAGACATATACAGTGCACACATATATACAGTATGCACAACACAGACATACAGTGCACACATATATACAGTATGCACAACACAGACATATACAGTGCACACATATACAGTATGCACAACACAGACATATACAGTACACACATATACAGTATGCACAACACAGACATATACAGTACACACATATATACAGTATGCACAACACAGACATATACAGTACACACATATATACAGTATGCATACACAGACATATACAGTGCACACATATATACAGTATGCATAACACAGACATATACAGTGCACACATATATACAGTATGCATAACACAGACATATACAGTGCACACATATATACAGTATGCACAACACAGACATACAGTGCACACATATACAGTATGCACAACACAGACATATAGTGCACACATATACAGTATGCACAACACAGACATATACAGTGCACACATATACAGTATGCACAACACAGACATATACAGTGCACACATATACAGTATGCACAACACAGACATATACAGTGCACACATATACAGTATGCACAACACAGACATATACAGTGCACACATATACAGTATGCACAACACAGACATATACAGTACACACATATACAGTATGCACAACACAGACATATACAGTACACACATATACAGTATGCACAACACAGACATATACAGTACACACATATATACAGTATGCACAACACAGACATATACAGTACACACATATATACAGTATGCACAACACAGACATATACAGTACACACATATATACAGTATGCATAACACAGACATGTACAGTACACACATATATACAGTATGCATAACACAGACATACAGTACACACATATATACAGTATGCATAACACAGACATATACAGAGTACACACATATATACAGTATGCATAACACAGACATATACAGAGTACACACATATATACAGTATGCATAACACAGACATATACAGAGTACACACATATATACAGTATGCATAACACAGACATATACAGAGTACACATATACAGTATGCACAACACAGACATATACAGTGCACACATATACAGTATGCACAACACAGACATATACAGTACACACATATACAGTATGCACAACACAGACATATACAGTACACACATATATACAGTATGCATAACACAGACATATACAGAGTACACACATATATACAGTATGCATAACACAGACATACAGTACACACATATATACAGTATGCATAACACAGACATATACAGAGTACACACATATATACAGTATGCATAACACAGACATATACAGAGTACACACATATATACAGTATGCATAACACAGACATATACAGAGTACACACATATATACAGTATGCATAACACAGACATATACAGAGTACACATATATACAATATGCATAACACAGACATATACAGTACACACATGTATACAGTATGCATAACACAGACATACAGTACACACATATATACAGTATGCATAACAGACATGTACAGTACACACATATATACAGTATGCATAACACAGACATACAGTACACACATATATACAGTATGCATAACACAGACATATACAGAGTACACATATATACAATATGCATAACACAGACATATACAGTACACACATATACAGTATGCATAACACAGACATACAGTACACACATATATACAGTATGCATAACACAGACATATACAGTACACACATATACAGTATGCATAACACAGACATATACAGTGCAGACATATATACAGTATGCATAACACAGACATATACAGTGCAGACATATATACAGTATGCATAACACAGACATATACAGTGCAGACATATATACAATATGCATAACACAGACATACAGTACACACATATACAGTATGCATAACACAGACATATACAGTACACACATATATACAGTATGCATACACAGACATATACATTACACACATATATACAGTATGCATACACAGACATATACATTACACACATATATACAGTATGCATAACACAGACATATACAGCACACACATATATACAGTATGCACAACACAGACATATACAGCACACACATATATACAGTATGCATACACAGACATATACAGTGCACACATATATACAATATGCATAACACAGACATATACAGTACACACATATATACAGTATGCATACACAGACATATATATATACACATATATACAGTATGCACAACACAGATACAGACACACACATATACTTATATACAGATAACAGACATAAACACACACAAGTGCATAACAAAGACATATACAGTACACACATATACAGTATGCATACACAGACATATATATACACATATACACACACAAATATGCACAGCACAGATACAGACACACACATATACTTATATACACATAACACAGACATAAACACACACACGTGCATAACAAAGACATATTATATATCTGTGTTATGCATATGTGTGTAAATGTCACATATACACACACATATATGCATAGCACAGGTATATATGTATGTGGACTGTATAAACACATTGTAGACACTGTACAACTTACAGTTCTCTATGAGGAAGGCACACAGCAGCCTCTGGATGTTCCGGGTCACAGCATCCCCCTCCCCCTCTCTCTCTGTCCCGGCTCCACTTCAGGTCTCCTAGTAGGAGGGGGAGGTACAAGCTCTCCATGCTGCTTCCTGCTCCCAGCGCTGCACTGGGATCTTCTTATAGATCAGCGCTCCTCTGACAGGAGCACAGACATCCTGCACCCGGCTGTGGGCGGCATCTGAGGGGCCCGCAGGTCCTCAGTTTAGAAGAACTGCATCTACCCGTGCAGTGTGACCTGCCTGCTCTGTATCTGAGCGCAAGGTGCAGATGCTGTTCTTCTAAACTGTGGACCTGCGGGCCTCTGCACACGGTGGAGGATGATGGCATGCGTGCCAGCAGAGAGGGCTCTGCGTGCCCTGTCTGGCACGCGTGCCATAGGTTCGCCACCACTGCTCTAGTATAACAATATCTAAAAACAGTATATTACAAACTTACATCATCAGCCATACGCCAGCAGCAAGCTTTCCATACACATCGATAGGGATTACCCTCCACCTGCTCCAGTTCCCCTCCACCTATAAAATAAACCACAAAAAGTGGCTGCAATTATTACATTGACTTCAGCACAGGTTACATTTTTGAACTTCTATTAAAGTACATATAGAGAACTAATATTTCCATCCCTTACCGTAAAACTGAAAAATGCCAATGAACCATGGAGTGCAGTCTTAGTGTTTTTTTTATTTCATCACTAGCTGCATGGTAAGAATTAACAATACGATATCATGTAGCAACAGGAGTTAAAAAGTAAAGTGAATACTACCTTTAGTAATGTTGGGGTCATGATACAGTTTCCACCCCTCTAATGTTGCTGCTCGCCAGGCTTGCCCACATCTTTTACACAAGCGCTGTGCCTGTTGAAAGAAGAAAAGGATTTTACTGTTTATTTTTCATTTTATACAGCAAATCTATAACAGGACAATTGAGATATTGTGACAAGCCATGCAGCACCACAGAGAGGGCCGGAGCACAAGGCGGCGCTGCCCCATTCAACTCTTTGGAGCTGATGGAGCGCTGTACTCAGCAATTTAAATCAGCTACAAAGAGATCAACAGGGCAGCCCATGCATGTGCAATCGATGGCTCCGGCCATCTCTGCGGTGCTACGAGGGGTGCAACAGTGGTACATCGATTCCTTTTCTAGTGATCTGAGAACCATCAGAGACCCCCCCACACACACACAATGAGCAAGATAGGGCCTAACTGTGTATAGTGCATAACTGGCTTAGTGGAAAAATCCCTTTAAAAGTCTGAGTAAAAGAAAATTAAATGCCACACAGTATATGGACTATACATGTCAAGAGCTTTTCAAGTCTAAAGGATTAACAACTCTCTTGAATACTAAGCTGACTGACACCTAAAATCTATAACCAAAATACAATTATAAGATGTCAAAATAAAAATGCAATAAAGTTAGGGTACATTCACATGTAATGGGACCGAAATGCAGCTGCATATCAGTCCCTATTTCTTTCTATGGCGCTTGGTCTTGGTGTGGTGAGCCACACACGGAGACATTCCCAATATTTTATTGTTGCGGTTCCAGCTCTGCGCTGCTCTATGGAAACAGGAGGGGTAAGCAGCGCTAATGTGTGCCCGCACCCTTACACAGAATTTACCTCCTCAGTCATGCCAGCTCTGATCAAGGTAAATAGGTACTTCAGAAGTCTTATATCATCTTCACGATCAAGATCATCTAAGGGAAGATTTTGTCTTATGGGAGCATCAGGATCCTAAGGAAAAATTAAAGCAAAACAACTTGCAATTTCACTTTTGATGTTTGAGACAAGCAATACTATAAAAAATAAAGCCAAAGAATCAAGTGCTAAAATTAAAAGCGCAAATTTGAGGTAAAGAAAGTCACAATATTGTGCACAATTTTCTCTGTAATAGAATTGATGGAAGCGTGACGGCAAATCAAATGGACACCTATGGGTTTACATACTTCTTTTTATCTGCTGTATGCATCCAGAAAGGATCCAATGTATCAAATAATATGATAGCAAAACAGGTATAAGGTTATTCCTGGAATAAGCATAATTCCTACCAAAATGGTTCATTCAACTGCAAGCTAATATGCAATTAGCTGTTATTTACAATTTTGCATACAGTATAATGAGGAATTAATATGCTACTGCCCTTTTAAACAGTCCTATGACTTTGGTCCTGTGGAGGAGACAAAGGAAAAAAGTTGGCCGCTGTCACATGTCCACATGACATGTCCTGCATCTGCCTGGGCAGGTCATGTGATCATCACTATGTTTGGCTGTAGTTGGTTGGTTGCAGTGCATCCTGCAAGGCCAATGTTGTGGCGAGACATCTCAGTGAAGCAATGTGTTATGATAGCAGTTACACATCATTACTATGGTTAAAGAGCAGGACAGTCTGTTCCACGTCATCACTGGGAACAGAGGGAGGAGCCGTTACTGGGAACTGAAGGATTATGGGACTTGTAGTATACAGTGACGAACATGGTTGAGATCACTTTTAGAAAGCCCATAGACTTTTGTGAATCATAAAAGCAAACTATTAAGCTCTGTTCTGTGATAATGAAATTGTGTTTTGTTGTATATATTCGTAGCATTACGGATTAGTAGAAGTTCATATTCCCGGAATTTCCATTTGAATGTTTAAAAGAAAGCTACAAGCTAAAACAGACTTAACTAGATACAACTATATCCACTTTTCAGTAGAGCAGGATTAGGTGATGAGTAAATGACAGTGAATGCCATCCCCCTGTGGTATATATAGCTTGCCAGCCCCCTGTAGGGTATAGCTTGCTGGTAAAAATAAATAAACTGAGTACTCCATCTTCATGTGCACTGTAGATCCGTGACAGCTCCATGGGCTGTACCTCATCTTTCTTCACATGCGCAAACGCCAGGTTGCCAGCAGTTGTGCAGTCAGGTTTATTTACACTTTTATTTAGCTTCTGAACATTCTCTAGCTTGTAGAGTAAGTCTGTGTACGCTGCTGCTTGCAGGCAGAAAAGGTCTGTGTGTGAACTCATCTTGTAATCAAGGCCAAAGGGGCAGAGATCACACTGCATCGTGCAGATAGGAGAAGCTATTCATGAGAAGATTCTGCCATGCCGACCATAAAAATTAGAAGATGGATAATGGGGAAACCAAAATTGTATACACCAGGACTGATTGAGACAGGTTGGAACGAATACCTGTGAAATGTTGTATTTTTGTTAATAACCTTGAATTAGAGAATGTGTGGGAATACCCATTTAAGTTAATGCCCCTCTCATGCAAGTGACTGCTGAATTCACTTTTTTTCCATTTTAAGTTTATACATACCAGTTCTGTGACCAATGGACGTTTGCTTCCCAATGCTAAAAGGTTTTTCTGTTTTAATGAGTGGAGGGTATTTTCCCTAGGACAAAACAACACCGTATGATATATACAATTTGAATCAAATCAGGTTCAGTTGCATCAGTTACCCATGTTGCAGAAGCAACTAGAATTCCCAGTCATAGCAATGATGCTGCACACGTACTGAATATTAACCTCTTGACAGCAAGCCTTTATTTGGCCTATTGTGTGTGGGCACTGTTGGCGTTTTTACTACTACATTTTGCCTTATAACCATAAAACAAACATTGTTCGTATAAGTTAAAAATGCCAGCAGAAATGTAGTTTTCCTCTAAAATTTTATATTAGTTTCTTAATCAACATGTGCACTAACCTGAGTCACATATACATTAGAAAATAAAATAGAATGTATAGATTACATAAATTTAACCCAACTAAACAGGTTTCGGACATATATACCCAAGATAAAAAGTAGGGCTAAGTGCACACCACACATAGTGCTGCAGCCCACATTTGTAAGTGGTGCCCTCCATTGCTACGACATATAGGACTTAGGTTTACAATGTTGCTGCTCCATGTTGTACATGCTGGTGTGAGGCCGCTTTTACAAACACGTTAATACAGCCGTATGAAACCCATACTGTTGCGGTATGGGTTGCATACATTCTTATGGCTTTCAATGGGCAATATGTTTACCCATTTTAGTGGGCAATACATCCATCATGCCGTACTGTACTGGGGGGGGGGGGGAATCAATCTTCCCCTGCAAGTACAAATGTGCAGCGCTCACTTCTCTCCAGCGAGCTGCCATGTGGCCTCCCGGGCTATGGCCAGGAAAGCACATGCCGTTTGAAAAGTGCCTCAGCCTAGGTACTGGGCTTAAATGTGTTTCACCATCTACCATTGAAGACCATAGTTGAAACATTGTACTAATGTACCCATTTTTAATGTCTACATACCAGTAAACTGCTTTTGCATAAAACTCAATATTCTCAGAGAAATCACCAACATCATCCTTGGCAATGCTTTCTAGCCAGTCTACCACCAACTAAAGAGTGAAAAGAAAAATTGGTTTTCTAGCAAGGTGGTTTCAGACTATGTACAAGTTTGCATAAATTGTGGCAAACAGTATTTCATGTAAAAGTAGGACACTTAACCATACCTGACTCTGCCTTACAAGTGAATCTCGCTCAAACAGTTTGTCCACAATCATTTTTTCACTGGCATTTGGGGCCTGAAAAGGGATAAAAAAAAAAATTCCATAAAGAGGAACAACACACACAACAATCACATAACACAACTACTTACCACAATCTCAAACATGTTTTCATCTTCTAATGCAGAATGTATGCGGTCTCTTAGGATGAGAAAAAAATATAAACAAGATAAATTGACTAAAGATTTATCTGGGGGTTTATTATACTCTTCATCTATGCTCTCTTAAATTAACATGAAAAAACTTCTGTGGGTCCTTACAATGCCTTCCTTTTCCTAATCACAACCTGGTATTACTCCCTTGCGAGAACAGTGTTGCTGCCTTAGAGTTGATTCCCACTACCGTGTGTAACGTGTCTGTTGCACATCCATTGAGTTTTGTCTCTGTATTACATGGCTGTAAGAATATCTCTGGTATAAATCCCACAGCCATTCTGTAATGCATGAAAATAACCTCAGGCCCCTTCTACACTCGCTAGTGTGATGCAATGAACTCGTATCACACTCATAATGCGTGCTGCCCAGATCGCATTGCCCGAACGCTGCAAACCGGAACTGAACTCAGCATGTCAGTTCCGGTTTGTAGCGTTTGGGCCGTGCGATCCGGGCAGCACAAATTGCGAGTTTGATGCAAGTTCATCGCATCACACTAGCGAGTGTAGAAGGGACCTGAGGGTTGAGGATGCAGAGATAGTACTCAGAGCAGGTTAGCCAGGAGAAGAAATTGACGGCAAACCAGCATGTCATTAACTGGGAAGGTGTAGCCAAGTTTAAAAAAAAACATAACAAAAAAAAAAAAAACCTGAATTCCCCAGATTTGCATGATCAACCATGTCATACTTGTAAACCATGGAGGAAATGAGAGGACAAACCTGTACAGAGACGCAATTAGCCTCCAAGTCACCATCTCTTGTCGTAGTAGCCACAGGACACTGGCAGTTTTCGAAAACTTTTGCTGTCCTGGAGTAACACGATTGACTATCTTTTTCAGTAAACTGACCTTAAAAGTGTGAAAAATGTAGATTAGTGTCTTATACTACATTTACTCAACAGAATTTGTCACTTGTCACAAGTATGTATGAGCCAAATTAATAGTGGGTCCAAAATACAGAAGCAGCGTTATTATAGAAAAGATTTTTACATTTCACAATTCAGATTTTGGCTTGCAAAAGTATGCAGATTACACAAAACCTGTAGTGGAAAGTGCCTTTATCAAGATTAGCATTTGATATATTTAGTCTATCCCCTGTAGCAACACAAAGGCCACAGACTAGAAACATTGTTTTAGAAACAAAACAATAAAATTAGGACAGCTTTATTATGCCAGGCAGGTGTTCATGGTTATTACTTTATCTTAACTCGTCACATCACTTTTCACCTCTACATAAAAACCCTACATACTAGTAAAAGCACTTTGTGCAAAGCACAGTACAAAATGCTGAAATATTATCGGAGAGGAAATGTAAAACAAATTTTTACCTGTTCATTGCACATATTTTCATACTCTTCTACAAGATCAAAAACTGCACTGGATGGAAGCTTCTGAAACGATTTCAGGAATTCCTGATAAAGACTCATTGTTGCTAAATTCAAGACAAAAATAAAAAACAAAAGCATGAACCAGGTATATAGATTTTTTTCAGGGTTCTGCCTGTTACCATAACTACTACAGGTTATAATTAAAATATATTTTCATAATTTTTTTCCAACGTTAACGTCACTATGGCCCTTTAAGCGTAGTCAAGATATTTTTTTATTTTAATCTACATGCAGTGTCCATAAGTGGAACAGGTAGAATAGGCAGCCACTGTTCTGCATACCAAAGCTGGGCACGGAGGTGGGGCATACACATGCCTATATACTCGAGTATACGCTGAGGCACCTAATTTTACCACCAGAAACTGGGAAAACCTATTGACTCAAGTATGAGTAGCATATAGCCATCCAGCAAGCCCCCTGTGATATATAGACATCCAGCCCCCAGTACGCCAAGCACATACTCCAACACCCTGGGCAGCTCTTCCTTCATGCGGGCCAGCTTAAGGTCAGCGACAAGTCCATGCTAACGGCAAGGCCTTCACACAAACTATGATATTAGCCACTGCTGACATCAAAGTTTGTGTGTCGCCAGGCCATGCGCACGAACCTGGCGCCTGCGCACATGAAGAAAGAAGGGGAGCTACCCGGGGCGTCAGATGGAGTACTCTATTTTTTTTGTATTCCCGAGTATAAGCAAACTGGGAAAATTTCAGCACAAAAATTGTGTTAAAAAACTTGGCTTATACGGCATATAATATATTCTGTGGATATGCCATCATTCTATTCAATTCAATACAGGAAGAACACCCCAAAACTGTCTGCTTTTGAAAAAAAAAATAGATGCCTCACATTGAAAACATGTTGTGTAAATAATAATAATGTCAATCCAGATTTTTTTTTAAATGAATATTTTTCTGTTCTATTCATTTCACCTTACCTGCTTCTCCTGGATCTTCTTCTCTCATCATGACTGCACTCAGTGTAATATCTTCTGTAAAGCTGGGACTATCAAATGTTGTAAAAATACCAGTCCTCTGAGGAGAAAATGAGGCTGTGTATGCACTATCATCCAGATTGGGCAGCTACAATTAAACAAAAAAAATGGTAACAAATAACAATATTGTTCAAATATAAATCGCAACTCCAGGACACAAATGGGACATTATATCAACTAGCAACAAAAACAAAAAGATTGAACCTACAACAGAAACATCTAGTAGTCGCCCCGGTGTCTGAACTAAACGTGGGGATCTCCCGGCTGAACCCATAATCGCAGATACATCTGGCGGCCTTGCTGTATTCCAGGGTTGTGGAGTCACTATAAGAAAACAAAAAATCATTTTAAGAACCACAAAACAATCATGAGATTAAAATGTACTCAGTGAGACCTTTTCCACAGCAACATTCATTAATGCGGAAAGAAAAGGTCTCAACTTTTCATGGCAGAACTAGTGTACAATGTGGCTGCAATTACAGATGGTTTTCAATTAAAATAGATAGCATAGTCGCGCTCATGGTTGCAAGTGGAGAGTGTAGGAGACAAAGGATATTGATAGGATATCAGAGAGCAGTCCCCTATCCAACATATCCATTTTAACCACACACAAAGTAATTTTAATTGTAGTCCGATCAGATGTAAAAAATTATCAAAACCAACAACTTACTGCTCTGTCGAAGAAGAGATGCAGGAGTCCTAGATGTGATGGAAGGTCTTGCTGGATTAGAGCCACTCCAGCTGTCATTAGCTGTGCCAAAGCCATTAAGGAGAACATACTTCACTTACACTTTGTACATGTGGGATGTCAAACCCCAATAGTTGCCTGTGCAACACTGAACACATTGCACTGGGAGAATTTTAATGCCAGTTCTATTTACCATTTGCTTTCACGTCATTTATTACTTTTATAATTTGATAAATTTAGCATTTTGGGGATGTGGAGATATAGCAGTCAATGCAGCTTAAGGTGGTCCCACGATGGGGACAGAACACAGAAGCACCCCACACTTCTCCGTTTTTAATTTTCAAAAGCAGTTTTTTTGCGTTTTTTTTAACACTTCACAAATACTTGATACCTTGAGTTGTACATAACAAACTGTGTAAAAATATGACAACGATTTAGGACTTCCAGCATGATGCGGCGTACCAATTCCATCTAAGATGGCTTCTGTGGGTCTCATTCAGAGTCCCAACAGTTGATCTTTCTATTAGAGGTCTGTAATCTGCAGTTAAGTGATGGGATTCTTCCCCCCCTTCCTCCTTTCTGTCCCCTCTAGTTTGTGAGTGGTGTCTTGTATGTCGGTATGGTTGTGTTAGTTGGATGTATTATGTCTTTGTAGGAGTTCCTATTTAGTTTAGATATGTGTTTTTTATCATTTGGGGGTTTGTACATACTTCAAAAGAAAAGCGGGTTGAAGGATCATATCCTGCTATATATTGCAGGTACCGCTTTCTGAAGTTTTCCTCAAACACTTCATTTGCTTCAGAGTAATGTGTAATTAGGATTATTGTTTTTTTGTTTTCTCCAATATTCATTCAATGTATGTGTCTTATGGTGATTATAGTACTTACACCAATGTTAATATTTAGCCCCCCTACACACAGTTCATAAATGAAGATCTTTTACACAGATTGTTATGCAGAAAGTCTGCCACAATTAACAGACCTCATATAACAGTGATGGCGAACCTTTTAGAGACTGGGTGCCCAAGTAATAACCAAAACCTAATTATTTACCATCAAGTGCCAATATGACAATTTAAACAGTAAATTATTGCTCCCTGTTATTCTAATCATTCAATCGTATCAATCTCCTGAGTATAGGAAATAAAGTTCAATAAAGTTGAAAGCAGGAGAGCTAATTCAGACATCATTGTAGCTTCTTGCCAGGGTCTCTTTGTACAGGAACTATCATGGGGCCAGCAAGGGGAACTCAAAAGATAATCTAGCCCTGTTCACACCTGCTTGTAGTTCCAATCAGTTAATGTGTCACCTTAAAACAGCATTGAGTCTAGAACTGCAGGAAGATTCAAGTCCTGTCAGGTGAACTTTGTCCTGGGGTGACAGCCTGGGTGCCCACAGGAAGGGCTCCGAGTGCCGCCTCTGGCACCCGTGCCATAGGTTCGCCATCACTGTCATATAAACTCTGATGGTATAAAGAAGGTGAATAATTCACCTCCTGAGGTCAACTATGGGAACATAGCATATTAAAGGGTTTTGCCTATGAATGAAAATTCTCAAGTTTAAATCCCCTAATAGATTTTACACAAAGATCATTTTTAACCACTACAATTTTACTCAAGTTTTATTGCTGTTTTAGCTCCTCAGTGATGGTCAGTGTAAAATTACAAAATGTGTGGGTCGGGACGCTCTAAGCAGACACTTCATGATCCCTCTAGTGCTGTGAGATTACAATGTGCAAAGATTATCAGGGTCCAGGTTTATATACACTTTCATTTAGCTTATGAGCATAATAATAATACATATTGACATCTCAGCCCTGCTAACTCAGCCATAACATACACTGTCAGCCCTGCTGCCTCCCTCCCCTGGATAAAGACCTTATTTGTCTGTAACTTGTAGATTTACACTCCTGAGTGTGTGCGCTTGTCTTGGAATGAAAAGGGGAGGGGCTGAAGACAGAGAACAGCTCAGTGCAGCATCCAACAGGAGATTTATAAATCTGTCTACGACCGAATTGTGTCGCAGTTTGCACCATATTTATAAAAGGGTTTTAGATAGTTTTCTGGCTCTCCAAAGACTAGCTTAACAAAAAGGGAAGTGGCCTGTGAAAAGGAAGCATAGCCCCGCACCAAAAAGGTCAGTGCGCCAAAAATACTGCTGACCCGACAATTTTTTTTCTAATTTTCAGGCGTAAAGTAAGCCAATTAATTGGAGGAGAAGTGTACCACTAGACAGTCTAATACTGTGCCAGACATACAAATCTGGTGCAGAATAAGACTGTCTAGTCTAACTCTGCACAGTCTAACCTTTGACACTTGATAAATCTGCCCCAATATGTCCTGCCTGACCCTAGACTTCTGATTTACAGTCGAATCCCAGGTCAACTGAAATTGTGTACACCAGGACTGAGAGAAAGGTTGGAATGCTGTATTTTTGTTAACAAAAATAAATAAATTAGAGAATGTGTTAATTTCTTATCCGGAGTATATTTTACCTTTGTATATACAGCCTAAAAGGGGTATTCCCACACAGTTTGGACTCCTCAATAACATGACAAAACCAATTTCATCTGAATCCACAGGAGAAACACAGGGAGGATCCGCAGTGGAAAACTTATTGCTGCAGAATGCCAGCGCAGCCCAAGCCTAAAGATGCTGGAGATAGCTGATACAAAGCATTGAGCAATCATAGCCTGTATTACCTTTATTTTCAGTTTATGAATAAATACAAGAATTAAATGGTGTTAAATTATCAGCCTAAATAAACTAAAGGATACAGGATAATCTTTGGTGAGAACTCTGGCGCCTTGCTGTTCTGGAGATTTCGGCCTCCCGAACAACTGGGGACAAATCGACATGAGACCTCCTGTAGGGAAAAAAAAAAAAAAAAAAGATATTTAAAAGCAGGTATCTTATCCAGCAGTCATGTCACAGTAATCCAATTATTAAAGGGGTTGTGCAGTCTTTACGGTAGATGTGTGGGCTGCCTGCCTCTGTAAAGAAACAGCGTTGGTGCGAGAAATAACGGAAAAGGTAAGCATACGTTTTTGTGGCACCCCCAGCCAGATAGATATATATATATATATATATATATAACCCCTTTAACGACTTGGATCCACTGCACTGGCCTCATGAAGCCATAAATAGCAGTGCAGTAATCCTTTAGGATTGCAGTGTGCAGGGAGTTGGGTAAAAATGGCAAGCACATAGATAACCCATTTAATGCTGGAGCCATAGTGACCATGGTATCATACGGAGTACCATTGTAGAGGTAAGTAGGTTACTAACTAATGCTGGTAGAATCTATCCAGAATCTAATAGGTGGCCTGTCAGGTATACTAATGTGAAATAGAAAAAAAAATTGGTTAAAATGTTAAAAAATTGCAGAAATGCATTTTTTTCCACAATTCACGTGAATTTATCACACGCTGGCGCTTAGTGCTGTCACCCTGATAGATACAACAAGAGGCTCTGGCCTCCTCATATCCGTTAGTCAGAAGAGCAATTCTAGGCAAGGTAATGGCTGGCGTAGAATTACTTCATATCCTGCAGGCTAAAACTAGCACGCAGGCCTGGCCCCTTTGACACGTACTCGGTGGCAATTCTTTGCGGCTTGTGAGGAATTGTAACTCTTAGTGCTTGTATGACAGAAAACTAGAATACCAGCACTAATATTCAGAATAGCATTATAGAATAGGATGTATAGCATGATGGATAATGACGTATGACTATATAAAGATTTATTATTAAAGCCCAAAAAAAGTTCATAAAAAATTCAACAAATAACCATCCCCAACATGGTTATAATGAATTAAAATGTTAAAATTAATCTTAACGAGGTAAGTGGGAAAAAAATAAAATGGTCGAATAATGGTAAAACCAAAAAACAAACCCTAATAGGACTTCATTAGCAGAAAAGGTTTTAAAAGAGCCATCACTCTTGACATACAGGAGACATTGTGACCTAGAGAGTCATGCTGACCTAGTTGCTTTCTGCTTTATTATTATTATTTCATAGCACAAATAATTCTCCATAAACTACTGTAGACATATGGTGCTGTACCTGGACATGGGACATCAGTGATACTAATGAAGGAACATTCCAGTGTGATTTTACTCCGCCCCAATGACTCCTCACTGACTATTTGAATACAAATAGTCAAAGTGCAGTTTCTGTTTGAAGCAAAATCTCCCAGAAAATATTGTGACCTGGACACTATCCTGCATAAGAGGTCAGTAGTACTGTGGCAGCTATATGCTCTGGACAGGTTTCCTTTAATTTACTGGTGGTAGACTGTCCCCACTGTCATGCTCCTTCCCTAAGAGGGTCTAATGTATCAGTTTTTTGCTCCTTTGTAAGGACCGTTTGTCCATGAAAAAAAACACTTTATAAAAATATGGTAATGGACTGGCCGCTAATAAACTATGCGCATCTCATAATAAAAATTCATATTATGTCCCTCCCGCAAGGGCAGCAGACAGCCAGTGTCTTGGAGGAGAAAACCGATAGAGAAGACCCCTAAGGTAAGGAGCATGACAGTGGGGACAGTCTACCACCAGCAAATCTGCTGCCAGATGCCTTTTAAAGAGGACTTGTCACCCTTATAAACGGCACATTACTAAAGTAAGCAGCTGCTAGTGCTACAACGGTCCCAACAGTGTTACACTGCTAGCAGTATCGGAAACACTCCCGCGCTGTACACTAGAAATGCCGGACCGCTCTCAAAGCTTTCTGGTGTATTCATGGCAGGGGGCGGGTTTAGGAGAGGTGACTGCCATATGACACAGTCACGGACCTTCCCCTCATGAATACACTGGACCACTTCGAGAGCAGTCCGGCGTTTCTAGTCTACAGCGCAGCGGTGTTAGCGTTATCGGAGGTTTCCCATTACACTAGCAGTGTAACAGCTGGGACTGTTATAGCACTAGGTTACTGTAGAAAGCAGCTCCTATTTTTTTTTTTTTTTAAGGGTGACAGGTCCTCTTTAATAATGATTAGTGTGTCCTCAGTGTAGCCCACCATGTATGAGCAGTGGGGTCCCCCCAATAAGCCCAACTGGAGCCTGTGAGCCCCAGAAACTGACTAGTCAGCCCATCAGTGTCTTGGCATCTCAGTCTACAACGTAAAGTAATGTTACCCGTGTCACCACACGTTACTACATATTCACAACTACGCCCGGTCTCTAAATGATCTCCCTACAAATACAAGCTATGGACATGGCGCGGACACTCGCCCCATGTGGCCCGGTTACACAGGAGCCCGCCAACTCTCTCACAGAACCAGCTCCGCACGGCGTGCGCCACCTGCAGCACAGCTCCGGCCTGAGCCTCCGGTGCCCGGCCTTACCGGTCCATGACGTCTCCACTCAAACACAGACTTCCCGCTCGCTCGTATCTAGCATGGAGCTGCTCCTGTGGGTGTGATGTCACGGGAAGGGGCGGGGCCTCTCGGCGGCTTCCTATATGACAGCTCTGTGGACACTACAGGAAGTAGTACATTATTACATGGGACTGCATAGTAGACGGGGCTACAGGGAATGATGTTCTGTACATGGGACTGTAGGTTTAGAGGGAGAAAGGAAGGGAATAACAATTTTACATGGGACTGTTTTTAGACTAAAGGACCATGAATTTTGTCTTTTACATAGAACTGTATGTTTGGATCTGAAGACACTGGAGGGATGTCATTTTACTTGAGACTTTTTGGGTCATTTATGAAACTATTTTTTTCTCTCTTTTTTTTTGTGACTTTTTAGCGTAGTTGCGCCACAATTTTAAACATGTTTTGCAACGTTCGCCACATGAGTTTTACACTGCTGCACCTGATTTGTCATAAAATGTGAATCAAGATGTGAATATCTGAAAAAGTCGCATATTTTTGCACAATCGCTGCGAAAAGTCCAGTGTGACTTCTCAACAGTCTCAAAACACCAGCAGACTTACTTATCTTAGCACTAAGATAAATCAGGCAAGTTTTTCTTTGGGGTGGGGGGATTAAAGGAAACCTACCACTTGAAGTGGCAGGTTTCCGATGGCAATACCGGGCACCAGCTCAGGGTGAGCTGGTGCCGGAGCTTATTTTAGTTAGTGTTTTAAACCGCGGTATCGCGGTTTAAAACACTTTTTAAACTGTATAGCTGGCGCAGGCAGGTACGCGCTCGGCGCTTGCCATGCGCGCGGCTCTCATTCACTTCCTATGTAGCCGCGCGCACGGTAAGCGCCGAGCGCGTACCTGCCTGCGCCGGCTATAAAGTTTAAAAAGTGTTTTAAACCGCGATACCGTGGTTTAAAACACTAACTAAAATAAGCTCCGGCACCAGCTCACCCTCACCCCGGTATTGCCATCGGAAACTTGCCACTTCAAGTGGTAGGTTTCCTTTAAAGTGACAGGATTAATGTATTTTACATGGGGCTTTTAAGAACACAGATTTGATCACATTCCTTTTGTAAAAAAAAAAATTTGAATAACATCAATAAAACCTAACATAATACAGCGATCCCAAATTTATTTATTATTTTATAATTACATTTAAAATCTTTTGTCATTGTGGCTGTGTGAGGGCTATTTTTTCTTTATTTTTTTAAGGGGCAAACATTTTTTGTGTAATGAGGTTTTTTATGCAGGGGGGGGGGGGGTTTGACCTAATAGAAAATTGGTCACAAGACCCTGGGATGCTGTGATGTCATTGACACCCCGCCATTGCTGCTGTAGGATGCCGGGGGGTGACAGAGGCTTTCCCATGTTTGACAAAGGTGTCTATGGGGTTAAATACACAGGATCTGAGCATTTCAGAATCCGGGTGTTAGTGGGGGTGCTGGATTATAATAACAGCAAAGCCCTGCCAATATCAGAATTGCAAACTTCATCTGACACATCGCAGTACCTGTATGTTGGGGGCTATTTTAACGCCTGACTGACCAAGCTTATTTGCGCCTTGATGACCAAGGCATATTTTTCAAAACCAGCATGTATCTGGTTATACCTTTAGAAGGCTTTAACTTACCCAAGTGTTTTTGCGTTTTTTTTTTCTGTGTACTTGAAAGTAGTGGGAAATTTTAGTTTACCGTATATACTCGAGTATAAGCCGACCCAAGTATAAGCTGAGACCCCTAATCTTACCATCAAAAACTGGGAAAACCTATTGACTCGAGTATAAGCCGAGGGTGGGAAATGCATTGGTCACAGACCCCCCCCCCCAGTATGTAGCCAGCCTGACACCAGTAGTATACAGCCAGTCCCCAGTAGTATACAGCACTGCCTCCAGTAGTATACAGCACTGCCCCCAGTAGTATACAGCCTGCCCCCCAGTAGTATACAGCCTGCCTAGCATTAAAAGAAAATAATAAACTTATATACTCACCCTCTGGTCCCCGATGGGCAGTGCTGCTCCCCCGATGTCCGCGCAGCTCCTCTTCTAGCTTCCCCGCACGTCTTCTGTCTTCTCTAACTCCGTGCTGGGCGCCGCCATTGCTCTCCCCCGGACGGCGCCTAGTATGACGCGCCGCTGCTGACGTCATACTAGGCGCCGCCTGGGAGAAAAACATGGCGGCGCCCAGCACAAAGTTCGAGAAGGCAGAAGACGGGCGCGGAAGCCAGAAGAGGACCCGCGCAGACATCGGGGGAGCAGCGCTGCACGTCGGGGCCACCGGAGGGTGAGTATATAAGTTTATTATTTTTAAAATATTTTTTAAGTATGTGTATATTGACTCGTGTATAAGCCGAGGGGTATATACGGTATATATTTTGAATTTATTTATGAAAAAAATGTGAATTTGGTAAATATTTTGAAAAAATTTGCTAGTTTCAAACTTCAAAATGTTCTAGTTACTAACTAACATTTATCATATCTCAGCTTTGTGTTGGCGTCATTTTATAAGTGTCATATTTTTGTTTTATTGTGATGCTAGATAGATCACAAATCAAACAGCATTCTCTCACATTTTCAAGAAAATTTTAGAATCAATTATTTTAAAGACCAGTTCATTTCTATAGGGGTTATGGAAATTCTGTTAATAGAAACCCCCCATATATCACCCCGTTATATTAACTTCACCCCTCAAACTATTCAAAACAGCAGGTAGGAAGCTTGTTAATACTTTATGTATTGTACAGACATTCAAACAAAATGAAGGTTTGATTTGGAATTCACTAATATTTATCATTAATACATTCATTTAGCCGCAAAATTTACCCACATAAACTGAATAAAAGTAAAAAAATGCATCTAGGAATATATTGTGCAGTTTCTTCCACGTATGAGGATGCCCCACATGTGGATGTAACCCAATGTAAGGGCACATGGCGGGCGTGGAAGGGAAGGAGCCATTGAGCTTTTGTAGGGCATCATAGTTTTCAGGTGCTATGACGTGTTTGTATAGCCCCTGAGGCCACATTCATACGTGACATTTTGGTTGCATTTTGAAACACAAAAGGCTCCATCTGCGATCACATGTTGAGGTAAGATTGATTTTCTTAGATCTCCGGCTGCCTGGATACGAAGACGGCACCCCATGATCGCGTCGCAGGGTGTTGGGAGAAGAGGGAGGGAGGTATGTAGATCCCGTGGTCAATGGAGTGACGGGGTTCCGATCTGGACTATTAGAGCAGGATCCCGGCTGTCATATGACAGCCGGGGCACTGCTCCTCCCTGCACGGGGGGCCCATGCAGACCTTAGGTTAGGCTGACGGAGAAACTCGTCGTCCTAGCCCAAGGCCTCTTAGTGATCGATGGAGAAATCCGTATGGGTGGTCACTAAGGGGTTAAAGGGGAATAAGTGTGGAAGCCAACACTTGTGGCAGTACATGTGTGGGTCCTTACTGCCCGCCTCGCTTTCTCTCTGAGTCCATTTCGGTTGTTTCGTGGGGCTGTCTTGCAACCTCAATTTATCAACTTCAATTTGTCCTGCTTTCCCTGTAACTTGTATCCATTTTTAATCTTTTCCTGGCGGTGTTATTTTGTATATGTATATGGGCGGCATGGTGGCTGAGTGAGTAGCACATCTGCCTTGCAGCACTGGGGTCCTGGGTTCGAATCCCACCCAGGTCAACATCTGCAAAGAGTTTGTATGTTCTCTCCGTGTTTGCGTGGGTTTCCTCCGGGTACTCCGGTTTCCTCCCACACTTCAAAACATACTGTTAGGTTGTTTAGATTGTGAGCCCCATTGGGGACAGGGACCAATTTGACATGCTTTGTGCAGCGCTGCGTAATCTGTGTGCGCTATATAAATAAAGAATTATTATTATTATTATGTGATCAATAAAGGTACTTTTCTGCTTTATGGCACGTCTTTTGTGATGTCTAAGGTAGGTCATTCATGTGTCTAACTATATTCTTTGGTTAACATTGAAGTAATGCTAATCTTCTTGTTTATGTTAACCCCTTAACGACCAGGCCCTTTTATGTTTTTGAATTTCCATTTTTCACTCCCCACGTTCAAAAATCTGTAACTCTTTTATTTTTCCATGTAAAGAGATTTGTGAGAGCTTGTTTTCTGCGTATCAAATTGCACTTCATAGTGACGATATTTAATATTCCATGTCATGTACTGGGGAGCAGGAAAAATTTAAATGCAGTGAAATTGGTGCATTTGCACCATATTCTTGTGGGCTTGGTTTTAGGGGTTTTAGTTGTGCGCCCCAAATGACATGTCTCCATTATTATTTGGTTTTATAAAGTAATCTCCTGTACAAGAAAAGAGCTCTGTGTGGTGTATTTTTTTATATTACAGTATGGCAGTATATGGGGATTTTACTGACCTTTTGTTACAATGTGCCACTCACTATTCACTAGCAATCAAATTTATAGATATAAAAGAGCACAGTCCTCAGCTATATTTGACAGTTTCATTGACATTAATGATATGCACAGTAATTCTCTATTTTTTTTAAAGGTTTTAGTTTTGCACTTTTAATAAAGAACAATTTAGTAAAAAACTAATTGGTGGTATTAAATTATTGTACCTAGCAGAAAATGGAAAAAGTATACAAATAGCAAAAGCATCAGATGAAGACAATCAGTGGTGACTAAAGTAATTGTGAGATTTGTGATGCCTTTTAATGGCTTACTGAAATATAAGATGTTAGGAGCAAGCTTTCGGGACTGCTACATCAGTCATGTTATAGCAGGCTTTCGGAAGTGACACAGATCTTATACACAATGTACAGAGAAGTGATGCAAGAAAATGTAAACAAAAGGACAATAGCCTGCCTGATGAAGGGACCGTAGCTGTCCCAAAAGATTTCTTGTAACATCTTATATTTCAGTAAACCATTAAAAGCTGTCACAATCTGAAGAAGGTGACTTTATTCGACCTATCAAAAGCAACAGGAGTATCGTGAAAACAAATGTTAGTGTACAGAGCCCTCTAGTGGGAAGGAATGCTAAAGCATATAACACGGAGCTACTTTTGCTTGTAGTCACTTTTCATACAGATTTTCCTGCTAATGTGCAACAGATCTGACCCTTTGTGTTGCCAAGGAATAGGTGAAATCCTTGTATTCTGTTACAAATCTAGAAATCACAAGGCATTCTCCTACCATTACGATTTAGCAAAACCTAATTTACAAGAATTACACCAGATGTGTTGTATCTGAATATGGCCTAGTCATATGTACTAATATAGGGTATAGTCATGGATATATGCATGGATAGCTGTAGCTAGGAACTCAGCATAGGTGGGGGAAAACCCAAGTGTACAAATATAACCACCATAAAGTGACCATATAGTGGCAGATGTTGGTCTTTCTCAGCACAATTTAGAAATAATCATATATAAAAATGTAGAGACTTAGAGGCAGGTCCAGCAAAACGCTGTGGCAATCACAGCAATTGCCCAGTGCCCCATTGCAAAAGGGCCCCCTGCCAGGGCCACCTGAATAGGGGCGACAGAATGACCGCTTGTGTGGGTGACGCGGTGTCAGAATCAGTGGTAGTGGATCCTCTGGACCACTGCGGACGAAGGCCTAAGCTGACACCTGGGGCCGGAGTCTAAGTGGCACCCGGTTTTCACCAGAGCCTGACGGAAAGCGGGTTGGACTTGCTGCGGCATGGCACCATCAGTTCGATCCACACGTGTGACTTTTGGTCGGGCCAAGGCTTTCAGGATTCAGGATGCGTGAATCCACTGGACCACTGTGGATGGTGGGAGTAGCCGACACCTAAGAACGGAGTCTAAGTGGCACCTGGTCTTCACCAGAGCCCGCTGCAAAGAGGGTTGGACTTGCTGCGGCAGGGTTTGACCAGGGTTTGACCAGGTCGTTCCACAGGTGTGACTAGCCTGTGGTGGCAGCCGAGGTTGAGATACCTTAGCAGGAGACAGTCTCGGGGTCAGGTTCAGGCACAAGGTCAGGGCAGGTGGCAGAGATACAACGTCAAGTCCAATCCAAGGTCAGCAATGAAAGGTCCAGGCAGATGGGAATGGGAACACAGGCATACGGGACACAGGACAGGGGAACTCAGGAGCAGAAACACACGGGAGCAGGAATGCAGGAGACACAGGAAAGCAGGAGTCACAGGAACGCAGGATAATCGCTAGGGAGCTTTTTCTAAGGCTGTGAGGCACAAAGATCTGGCAGGGGACACAGGAAGGGGCTGGAAATGTAAGCAATATGGCTGTCCGGCCAGCACCAATTATCAGCGTACTGGCCCTTTTAATTTCCTGAAGCTGCCACATGCGCGCCCTAGGAAGCAGGGATGCGTGCACCACGCTGCCGCAATCGTCGCTGGATCATGGGGAGGTGAGTGCAGAGCAGCAGAGAGGGGCACAGGTGCGCCTGCGACCCAGACGATAATTTGCAGAAGCACCCGTGACAGTACCCCTTTCGGCCTCCCCCTCTTCTTGGACTGGAGGAATTTTTGCAGAAGACCACGGTCCAAGATGTTATCCTCTGGCTCCCAGGATCTTTCCTGTGGCCCGAACCCCTTCCATTCAACAAGGAAAAACCGCTTCCCTCTAACTGTCTTTATATCCAGGACCTCCTTTACCTTGAAGACATTGGTGGAATCAGCCTCAGGAGCAGGAGGAGGCACTTGTCAAGAGAAACGGTTCAGGATGACTGGTTTCACGAGAGAGACATGGAAGGATTTCGGGATGCACATGGAGGGAGGAAGGCGCAGCTTATACGCCCCAGGATTGAAGCAATACAGTACCTCAAATGGACCCAGGAAACGAGGACCAAGCTTATAGCTGGGTATCTTCAAACGGACGTACCTGGAAGACAGCCATACTTTGTTCCCTGCGCTGCTTGTCCGCCTATGTTTTGGTGCAGACTGATGCCAGAAGCACAGATTGACGTCTTTGCTCCCAGATGGATCTAAGATCTCGGACCAATTCCTCCACAGAAGGAACATCAGACCTCTCAGCAAGTGGGAGAGGAGGACGAGGATGTTGTCCATATACAATAAAAAATGGAGCGGAGCCGGCAGATTCAGAGTCCAGCGAGTTGTAAGAGAATTTCACCCAAGGTAGCAGGGTGGATCAGTTGTCCTGTCGGGCAGAGACAAAATGGTGGAGATAGCAACCCAGGGTCTGATTAACCCTCTCAACTTGTCCATTGGACTGTGGATGATACGCAGACCAGAAGTCCAGCTTCACTTGTAGCTGACTGCACAGGTATCGCCAGAAATGGGAAGCAATGTGCAAGGGGAGTCCATGAAGCCCGAAGATGTCCAGGAAGAACAAGCTGTCAAGGTGTTGAGCTGATGGCAGACCTGTCAGAGGGACAAAGTGAGACATCTTTGAGAACCAGTCGGTCACCATCCAGATTACAGTATTACCCGAGGAAGATGGATGAACAAAATCCCGTACATCCTTGACCAGATCTGACCACCAGTAGAAACAGGAAATGAGGTCAACAGAGCGTTGCACCACAGGATGCCTAGCCACACGAGAACATTGTCCCCAAGTTAGTCTTACATAAGTCTTACCCGGAGGAAGCTGCCGAAGGGCCCCCTGGGCCCCTTCTGAGTGAGAACAGCTCCCACACCAACAGATAAGGCATCGACCTGTAGCAGGAATGATTTCGCAGTATCAGTCCGGGTGAAAATTGGAGCAGACGAAAAGGCAGACTTCAGCTTAATGAAAGCTTCTTCGGCCGTCGGAGGCCATAGCTTAGGATTGGTGTTCTTCTTGGTCAGCACCACAATGGGAGACACCAGAGAGGAGAAATGTGGGATAAACTGCCGGTAGTAATTGGTGAAGCCCAGGAATCTCTGGATAGCTTGAACCCACACTGGATGTGGCCACTGAAGTACTGCAGACAACTTTGCAGGATCCATATGTAGTCCCTTGTCCCAGATAATATAGCCTGGGAACGGGAGACTCTTCTGATGGAACTGGCACTTCTCGAGCTTGGCATACAAGTGATTGGCCCTTAAGCTCCTGAGCACTTGCCATACATGGACTCGATGGGAATAAAAGTCTGTGGAGAACACCAGGATATAATCTAGATAGACCACGACACAGGTATAAACTAAGTCCCTGAATATGTCGTTGACAAACTCCTGAAACACCACCGTTGCATTACAAAGGACATAACAAGGTACTCGAAGTGGCCATCTTGAGTATTGAGGGCGGTCTTCCATTCATCACCTTCTCCTATGTGGATAAGGTCATATGCCCCTCACAGGTCCAACCTGGAGAAAACCTGGGCACCACGAAGATGTTCAAACAGTTCAGTGATCAGAGGTAGCGGGTAGCTTTTTTTTTTAACTGTGACCTAATTGAGACCGCGGTAATCAGTCCACGGACGGAGAGAACAATCCATCTTTGCCATGAAGAAGAATCCCACACCGGCAGGGGACTAGGACTTGTGTATAAAGCCCTTCTGAAGGTTCTCCTTCACATAGGCCATCATGGCTGGGGTTTCGGGAACAGATAAGGGATACAGTCAACCCTGAGGAGGAGATGCGTCCGGCATCAAGTCTATTGGACAGTCATAGGGTCGGTGTGGTGGCAGAGTCTCAGCTTGCTTCTCTGAAAAGACATCAGCAAAGTCCACATATGGAGCAGGGAGACCCACCAGAAGCTTGGAAGACTTCAGAAGCGAGACTGCAGAAACGGGACAATGCAGTTCCAGACAACGGGACTGGCATTCTGGTCCCCAGCGGAGAACTTCACTTGTTTGCCAGTCAAGCACAGGTGTTTGGCGCTGCAACCATGGAAGGCCCAGAAGAACTGAAGAGGTGCATCGGGTTAGTACATAAAAGGAAAGTCTCTCTTTGTGCAAGACCACTATTTGTAGGCATGGGGGTTCTGTGTGGTACCGGATCGGGTCTTGGAGAATCTGCCCACTGACTGATGAGATGACCAGCGTTTTTTTGAGATGGACCACAGAAAGACGGTACTGAGATACCAAGGCAGCATCCAAGAAGTTTCCTTCCGAACCGGAATCTAGGTAAAACGGTTTACCCATCCTGGAGCTGAGTAAGACAGGAATGTATAGACGTGGAGAAGCTTTGTTCTCACCTAGGGACGCTTCTCCCAAGAACCCTAGGTGCGTGCGTTTTCCCGGACGCTTAGGACATGACCGCTGGCACAATAGAGACAGAGGTTCTCCAGAAGTCGCCTGGATAGTTTCTGGGGAGACATCCAAGCTCTGTCGACTTGTATCGGTTCCTCTGAAACTGTCATGGCAGGTGGCTGAAGCCTCCAGTCTTTGGAAGACTGGAGCTAGACAGGACAGATGACGGGTCCTGACTTGCGGTAGTTCCAGATGTTGCTCCTCAGTGCGCTTAGTAAACTGGATGTCTATCTGAGCCAACTGCTGTTCCACGAAGGTGGTAAGGTCAGCCATTTCAGGTAGTGGAACCTCAGCGGGATCCATGGACCAAGTGGCACTGGTTCTTCACCAGAGCCTGCCGCAAAGTGGGTTGGACTTGCTGCTGCAGGTTACCACCAGGTAGTTCCACAGGTGCGACTAGCCCGTGGTTTGCAGCCGAGGTCGAGGTACCTTAGCAGGAGACTCGGGGTCAGGCACAAGGTCAGGGCAGGCAGCAGAGATGCAACGTCAAGTCGAGTTGTAAGAGAATTCCGCCCAAGGTAGCAGGGTGGACCAGTTGTCCTGTCGGGCGGGGACAAAATGGTGGAGAATAGCAGCAAAATGGTGGAAATGGGTCGCAGGAGCACCCGTGACAAAGGCGAAGTACAGATTCGTGAGGCAGATGCCAGGTCAAGAACGGAATCGAGGTCACAACGGGAAATCAGGATAATTGCATAGGCCATCAGGAAAGCTTTCTCTAAGGCTACAAGGCACAATGTTCCGGCAGGGTGTGCAGGGAGAGGCAGGTTTATATAAAATTCTGGGACATGGCCAGCGCCAATTAATGGTGCGCTGACCCATTAAATTTTCTGAATCTGTGCACACGAGCCGAGGACTGAGATCAATTGCAGAAAGAGGTAAGCGGCGGGAGCGCCACACTTGCAAACACAGAGAGGCACGGGTGAGCACGCGACCCGAAATATGGGTTGCGGGAGCACCCGTGACAAGGGGGCAGCCACCCGAGTTGCCCACTATGAGGACAGATGAGCCGGCACATATCAGTAGAACTGTCTGAACTAGTCTATAGCCTGAGGGCTGCATATAGACTGGGGGTTCTACTGTATATTAACTGCTGTCTGTGTGGGGCTGTATATAGATTGGGGGCTGTGGGGGCTATATATAGACTGGGTACTGTATAAAGACTTGTGGCAGTGTGGGGCTTTATATAGACATGGGGTGTATATAGACTGGGGGTGTATATAGACTGATGGCTGTGGGGTACTGTATATAGACTGGTGGCCGTGGGGAGCTGTATATAGACTGGGAGCTTATACAGACTGGAGTCTGGGGGGGTGGCTGAAAATAGTTTGGGGGAAGTGGGGGGTTGTGTATACATTGGAAGCTGCATATAGACTGTGGACAGGGGAAAACGCATCATCAAACAATACAATATGTGTTATATTATTAGGAACATGTGTTTTACATTGTTAATCCTATTATTATTATTAATAACAATGTTAAAAACCAAACCCCTGTTGCTACTTATATAAATAACTTACACGTATGCGTTTAGTGATACGTTTAGCCTTGTGTGTTCACACTTGATTTACAAACACATTAAATAAATATTATTAATAATTATAATATTGTTATATTATAATTATCTTGTGTAAAGCACTTTAAGGTTTGATGATAAAGGCAGAAAATGTATATAAAAACAAAAACAAACGGCAGATAAACGTTCTTTTATTACAAGAGTAAAAAGTTCACCACTAGGATATATGAAAAGAGAGTAAAACCTCTAAAAAAGCACAAGTAGTCACAGTACCAGTCAAATTCCTACATTAGAGATATTCTGCTGTAGATCTCTCTACCTATTTCCCATGGCAGCCCAGGGGTAAGGGGTGGCCCACGTAGCAGGGGAGGATAGCAGTACAGTACAGTTTGTTGTATAGGTAGACAGTGGTACAGTAAAGAAAGTACAGACACACCAAAGGTATGTTGCTACAGAATAAATGCATCTACATGTGATGATGAATTTTGGCCAATGAGTTTAGAAATGCTGTGGACCTCACTGTGATAACTGGCTACCATTTGCAGGTTCTGTAACTAGATTAGCTACTGTGGGTGAGAACTTTGACTATATTGGCTACTGTGTGAAGGCACCATTAATAGTTTGGCGACTATTTGGGGGCACCATTACTATTTTGTTTCTATTACTATTTTTGTTATTGGGTTATTTACATGGAAGGCACAATATAATTAAGCAGCAACTTTATAATATACAATAAGCTTAACTGGTTACATACAGCATGATATACTCTTCAATCGCCAAAGAAGCCAGCAATAGAAAAATTGCCAATTTCTTGAACTAACTTCAAATACAAACAGAAAGGGGTTAGGAAAGGTTGGAAGGCACAATGGGTGAGAGAGGGTGGCCCTAAGGGGGTGGTAAACATACTTATACCCTGAATTGGTACATAAGTCATGGCTGACATGCATCTTTGAATAAAGTCCCTTTGTCATTACCAAGGCATTGAAGTTTGTCATTTACCATAATTCATATTAGTTTGACTAGAAGAGGTCAAGTGGGACTGTAACATTTTTCCAAGAACACTATGGCTATTTTGGCTGCAAGAATGAAAAAGAAGTAAAAACTCCTTGAAGGAGCTGAGATATCAGCAACCTCCTCATTCAACAGGGTTTGGCTAGGAGTAAAAGGTAGATTTATCTTGGTAATGGAATAAAACATGTTATATAAGCACCTCCAATATCTGCAAGTTTTGGGGAAATCCCACCAAATATGAAGATGGGTGCCCTTCCCCCACAGCTCCTAAAGCACAATGGAGAATATGTGATTCAATGGAAACCAACTAGGGTAAAACTGATTTTATGTAAAACTTCTAGGGCCCCAAATAAATTTGTTAATATTTCTCTGGAAGGACCTCGAGCATGAAAGGGGCCATTACTATTTTGGTGAGTGGCGGGATACTGTTACTATGTTGGCTACTGTGTGGGGGCACCATTGCTTTATTTTTTACTGTGAGGGGAATGTTACTATATTGATTACTGAGCGGGCATAATAATAATAATCTCTAGGGCAACAATAGAACAGTATTAGGTCTGTAATAAGAAGAATGAGGAGATAATGATGGTAATGGGGAACTTAGAATGTTAGTTCTGGTGCTGCTAAACCTGGTTCTAGTGTTGTAAATAAGTACAAACTTGGTTTTAGTGCTGTATTAACTGAAGTATTGGTCTTGGTTCTGGTGCTATATACAGTATGTATAGAATTTGGCTATGGGGATCTATTTATCATATGATTTTGGCTCTGGTGATGTATTTAACTTGATTCTTGTATTGTAAGTGTTCTACCTACTCTATCTATGCACTTAACACAACATTTTTGTATTTATGAGTTGTTATTAAAAATATGATTTCATAAATTAAAGTTGAATTACACATTATATTAATATAAAGTGCATTTTTAATATTGGAATAGTTGATTAGAGTTGGTGTCCTTTTTTTCTCGAGCTACACAACAGGATGGACCTCTTGCTCCCTAAGTAGAGATCCTATTGTTAAAAATTTTAAACCCCTTTCTTGGGTAGACATAAATGAGACCCCCCTGTCGCTTGACATTCAGGGATGTGACCACTCAGTCCACGTTGCTTTCCCTAGGACTGCTTCTTCGTGTCTCTCCACAGCCACCTAAATTGCTGGTGGAATACAATCAAATTGGTCCTTTTTATGATACTTGCCAGGTGAATTTACGAGTTCATAGGGATTTAACACCATTTGAAGCCCTGTGTGTCCCAGATAATGCTGTCAGAGGTAACCTCTTTTGTGTCTATAATATCCTGATAGATAACATGTCTACCTCATTGCCATTGTTTGTCCAGAGCTGGGAGAGTGAACTTGGGAGGACTTTCCTACAAGCTACTTGGCTGAGAGAATTTGAGCTATGCCACATATTCTCCATGGCTTGTAAAGCTCAGGAAATTAACTATAAGGTGCTATCTCTCTGCAGGGTTCCTTCCAGGTTTCACACTATTTTCCCCTTGGTCTCGGATCAGTGGTGGCACTGCTCCAGAGCTAGGGGCACTATGTGGTGGGGCTGTCAACCAGTTAGGGTGGCCTACTTGTGGCTGTGGCAAGTCTGTCACTCCTCCAACTATTTCAGACTGGTTTGCAGAAATGGCTAGATTATCAGCGAAAATATATCTCCTGAATACAGAAATGTCTCCTGAACACATCCCCTCTTTTGTCTCCCCCCTCTGTTTATTATTAATAATTTGTTATTGTACTATTGAGCTTGTATTGTGATAACCATATTGGTACTCCTCCGGACGGGTAAGTAAAGTGTGCCCCCATGTGTCAGAAACCTGTCCAGCAACCGTGCAACCACAACCAGGCTTGGCACTAGCTGTCAGACTATTTAGGTGGTGCCGAACTCACCCTGTGATGTCCCTGTGAACCCGCTAACCTAACTAAGGGGTCCTGAGTTACCCTACAAGGTGACAGGAAGACTTACTTCATCTGGCAGCTGCTGGATGGTGGAGCTTACAGGTAACCGCAATACAGATATAGACCAGTGTTCACACTTTTAAACAGAAACCAACACAAGTCTGAGACAGGAAAGGGGGGTCACACTGGGAGATAAATGACACTGAGGGACAAACAACAGACACAGACAGACAAGCATAGTCGAACAAACCAGGTCAAAGGTTGTAAATGTCTTTTAAAAATTTGGAAATTCAGTGGGCTGAACATATTCTGGAAGCAAGGGGTTTACCGGTGTTGGGGGAGGGAGGGTCATTTAAATTTTCGCCTCAGGCAGCAAATACCCTAGAATCGGCCCTGCTCTTGAATAGGTACTGGGTCGCTAACCCTAAAGGCATTTTTATTATTTGGGCAGTTTCACATTAAATGTTATCTGTAAGGCTGGTATACAGTACTTTTATATAGGATATACCTGGTTTACACATTCCCATATATAACTTAAAAATACATGAGAAAAACTACATATGGGACAAGGTCTATGGCTTGTAATGACTCATTGGGGCACATGTATCATAGTTTCAGCTAGCCAAATTGTCTAATTTTAGCGACTTTTGTCCTTTTTGCGCCATTTTTGCAACTTTTAACTCTGTTCTTTTTCAAGTACGCCTTGGTCAGCACCTTGTGCAGTGTGCCTTTTGTATCTTTGTTTTCAAGATGTTCTGTGCGACATTTTCACCATTTTTGCGCCAATTTTGGCGCAATTCTGCACCTGGTCCAGGGCAGGTGCAAAAGAATTTTTTTTTTCATGGACCTGATTTTAACATGTGAATTGGAATTATTTCACATGCTTTAACTGTTTAACATTTTGCACAGTAACCTCTTTTGTCAAAAGTTTTACATTTTTGCATTTTTTTTTAATTTTTTTTTTATTGGTTACTTCTAAGGGTGAGGTCACACGTAGCAGTTTAATTGCATTTTTCATGCATTTTGAAACTAATTACAACAGCTGAGGAGAGGTGATTTTCCTTATTTCATTACTGTTAACATTAACTGTTTACAAAACGCAATATAAACACCACGTTACCACATGTGTTAACATTGCATTTACCATACGTTTTGTAAATCCAAATGTTAATAGTAATGTAATAAGGAAAATCCACTCTCCTCAACTGTTGTAATAGGTTTCAAAATGCATTAAAAATGCAACATCTTAAATCCCAAATTAACAGTAGTGTCCACTCCTGTATATGACCCCCTAATGTGGCTTGTGTCCACTCCTGCATATAACCCCCTTACGTGGCTTATGTCCATGTGGATTTAAGACATTTGCAACAAAAGTCTCAAAAAGAAGCCAAAATTTGCACCTGCCAGGATAGGAAAAACTGAACATGTATCACAAGTAAAAAGACAGGATCATACATAAGGTGCAAAAAAGAGCTGCCAAATGTCTCTAAAATGCACCTCAGAGAGACCAAACTATGATACATGTGCCCCATTGTCTCTTATTGGGGTCACCTAACCATTTTTTTTAGATTATTAGAAGTAATATTCCACTCCAGTCTGATCAGCAGGATATTGATAAGATCACATACTTCACTTGACTGTCCACCTTCTTTAGTTTCAGATGTCAACTGCTGCAATAGTGACAGTAACACTCAGGCCACAAAACTAGGGGATTGAAAAGAGGAAATTTGATGTGTCAAAAGTGCTAAGTACACTTCTGCTTTGTCATTTCCCTCTTCTGGAATAGGATTTGAGTCAGCACATGCATTTAATGGACAGATAATATACTACTTCCTGACACTTCCAGCTCTCCAAAACCCAGAACAAACATCTTTAGATTAACCGCTGCACTGCTGAAACAGAACAGATTTATGCAAAATAAATACTGTAGATTATGTGGGAATTAGCCATTTACAGCTTTCCTGTAAATGGTAGGTAGACATGTATGTTTTTTAAAGCAAAGTTAGGAAAAGGAAAGTATACAACATACAGGCACCGTGCTATAAGTGAATCAGATGCACAAACAGATGCTTCCTGTATTATAGTTACTAAATAATATCCAGTATACAAGGTCAGAAAAACTACTCATAAGCTGGAATCAAACATGTGAGATGGATTTGATGCAAGTTTTTAAACTAAAGCCACCAGTGTTTCTAAAAATAAGAAAAATCATAATGGAATGGTTAATACATATACTTTCCTTTCTATCCATGCTTTCTAAATTTTATTAGGAAATGTGGACTTTCATAAAGTAAAGTTTTAAGTGTATGAGTTCATACTTTCATCTTGCTGTTCAGGGCCCATGCACACTAACGTGTGCCCGCACGGCTACTGCTACTTGCCCCTCCCCTCTGGCGCACAGACGTTCTTTCGGCTTTATCTTTTTTGAGGCCGCGGCACTTTGTGCTCACCGTACCGAGCCCGGGAGCCATAGAAAACTATGGGGGACGTGTATATGCGGCCCGCCATATGTTTGTGTGCATTAAAGTGTGTTTTAAAGTGTAACACTGATTTCATAATGATTTTTTACCAAATTGTCATTTGTGATCCCCCTTTAAAAGAAAACATAATGATGCCCATATTGTGTTGCTCGCTTTTCCTAACTTGTTAAAAATTTTATTTTCGTAACATGTACAGTAAATTAACTGCAGAGGCTACTGGGGCGTCAAGTAGCCTGGCCAAGCACTGGGCACTAAAGCTAATACACGCCCCAGTAGCTTATGCAGTTAATTTACATATTACTAAAATAAAGTTTTTTAACAAATTAGGTTAATGGGCTGCTACTATATGCTAATAGGGAACTGTAAATGATCACTATGAAAGCCTATATACACATTAGAGAGATGTCATTGTAACACATGTCTGCGTGACAGTAATCTTTCTTGACCATAAATGGTCAAGTTACTTAAAATCTAATAGATTCCCTGCAATAAACAATCTGAGAACTTACACTCCAATATACATTACACATAATGCTCGAAAAAGCTTAGAATTTAAAACACAATTGCCCTTCACTTAAAGGGGTATTTTCATATGGGAATTCACATGTAATTTAATTCATTTGCCATATGCAAACATTTTTTATTAAAAATTATTTTGAAGATAATTTCAAATATAACCATGTTGTCCATTAGAAACAAGATAGCTTCCTCGGATACAACCACCCCAACCACCCGGCAGCAGTGGCCAGACATGCGCTATTGAGTCCTGTCTGACCACCTGGCTTCAGCACTCATTACCACAGGACGGCTGTAGTATATACAGTAACTCCTGGACATTTCATATATAAAAACTTTTTTGTCTCTTTATGCAATCCCTCCAGCAGAAGTGGTCGTATCCAAGGACACAGTCTTGTTTCTAAGGGACCATATCACTACATTTATCAGAAATTATCTTCACACGGGTACATTTTTTTAATAACATGTAATTGAAGAAATGTATATATTTATGGCAGGTTAATTAAATTGAATGTAAATGCCCAGATGAGAATACCCCTTAATAGCTTACAATCTAAAATACAAAAGGTGCTAACTCCAAAGTGCTTACAGGCTATATAGAAGTTTTTCCATGTTCAAATTCCATAATCAATAACTTTTTTACTTTTTTATTTGACATAATCTTATGAGGGCTTGTTTTTTGCTATTAGAGTTGTTTGTTTTATAATGGCTTCATTACTATGCTACAGGAGATCAGAATAAAACAGCTATTCAGTAGCTTGTTTTTTTTTTATGAAAACATTTACACAGAACAAAAAACATGGTAAAATTATTTTGCAGTCAGTGTCATTAAGGAGATGCCAAAAATATAGTTTTTTATGTTTTACTATTTCAGCCAAAATATATACACCTTTTTGGGAAAACGTATATGTTTATGTGTTCCCATATTCTGAAAGCCATAGTTTTTAAATTACTCCAAGTGTTATAAGGGCTTTTTTTATTGTAAAATAAGATAATGTTTTAATTGACAATTTTTTGGGGGCAACTTTTTGATGTCTTAAAGTTAATTTTTGAGGGAAGTAGGAAGCCTTTAAATGGCAATTTTATGGCCATTTATTTTATTTTATTTTTTATGGCAATGCATTTTATTTTTAACATACTATAGTTACTTGTATGGGGTGTGTTTTTAAAAAAAGATTTTTGTATTGCAATGTATTGTAGGTATCAGTATGGGTCAGTATGTGTTAAGGAGGTCGTACTGGTTTCGGACGCCATCTTGACTACTGTCCGCCATCTTAGATACAGCGGCCACCTTGGGGGGGGGGTATGCTTCCCTCTTAGAAGCTATAGAGTTAAATGTTTTAATTCAGCTATTTTTCTCACTTAAACTGTTGTTTGCCTTTTCACAATATCCTTGGCATTTCTTAGCGTCCTTCGGGCCTCTGTATTCTTGTTATTTATTTTGGTTATGAAGAAGCTTCTAGGAGCCATTGTGTAGATAAGCATGGCTGTAAACAAGGCCTAGTCATTTTTCCCAGAATGTGCTGGTACAAAAGCATAATGGCCAATAGAATCTAAGTATCTTATCAACACCCCAAATGCTGATCTCTATGTGTTAAAATATAGCTGTATCTGTTTGAAATAAACAGTTTGATTTGAGTGCATTGGAAGACCGACTGTGTTTTTCATTTTACTCTGTCAGCTCGCTGCCGGCAGCTATCTCATCCTCCCTCAAAGGGTTAATTAGGACTCACCTTACAAAAGTCAAGAGGGCTGTTGGGGCCCTGCATAAAAATCCCTAACAATATTTGGCGTCCCTGGGTGGGCTTAGAAGTAAACAACAACAACACCGAGACAGCCTCCGTGAAGTGTCCCCGCCGGCTTGGTGAACAGAACTGACCAGAGCGCTCTCAGGGTAAGCTGTTTTTTATTGTCTACCTTGAAATGTCACTTCTGGTTCACTGGTTGGACGGACCGGGTAAGACTGTCTCTGTGTTATGTATTTGCCACTGTTGTTCACTGTAACCTAAGCTCAGAGTTTTTGGCAAAGAACCACTTTGTAAGGTGATGGACAGAGACTGAACAGAGACTGGACAGTGACGGATGGTCAGACAGTCTGTGGTGTTAGCTGAAGCAGTGAGACGGGAAGTAGTAACCCTTAGATGTCTGCAATGCTAGAGTGGGAGAGTGGGAGATATTCTGTTGTGATTATCATAGTGTCTAGTACTGTTTGACTGGTGCCAATAGGGTTGCCCATAGAGGTATAGAGCTCAATTTGTGCACGTGCAGCGGAGACCCGCTCTGATCAAGTGTGTGTTTAGCTTTCTTTTTTTTGGGAGTCTGAACAGCCTCGTGGGACTGTAAGAACTAGTAGTGACTTAGTAAAGAGTCGGTAAGAGAGTGGACTTGGTGTAGTCGGTGAAAGAGTAGTGACAGGTCAGAGTTGACTTGGTGTAGAGTCCTCTGTGGAAGTCTGGTATCTAGTTTCTTTGGGGTCAGTAAATCGAGGTGTTGGCATTCGCTGTGTCTGTGGGGACACGTTTGGTTGTGTTGCAGTAGTAGGCATTTATGATGAGTTGTGAATTGGAATTGAGCCAAGTGCATTGCAGACAAAAAGATGTAGGTAGACAGAAGATTGGCATGATGTAAGTAGACAAAAGGTTGTTGAGTTAAGTAGGACTGATGGAAAAGTGCAAGTTGACATGATCGGACATAAGGGCTGGTAGTTTTGGGTTGAAATGAAAAGTATTGAAGGTTTGAAGGTTTTGGGATGTGTCAGATGATCTGATGATTGTACAAGTGAGAAAACTTGATCAGATTTGGAAACAGACACTTATAGCCTCTGACTTTGACGGACGGACCAGGACAGAGTGACTGGGATTCTTCTGAGTGCCCAATGAAGAAAGAGACAGGCGATAAGGGACATTTCAAAGTTTTTGATGTGGAAAGAATTTGAGAAAAAGAGATTTAATTATATTTTCCTTGGAGTGAAAAATGGCCCCTGTAATCCAGACTCCACCCCTGTATCTGGTGGTTAGAGAAGATGACACGCCCTACCATTCTTCAGTGGCAGCCATCTTAAGTCAGTTTATTTTTCAGTGGCGGCCATTTTAAGTTATATTCCCTTCAAGTCCCTGAAAGTTGATTGCTGTTGGCAGCCATAAAAGCTGTTGTGGGGCTTTGTAGGATAACAGCTTGGGGTGCCTGCTAGGGGTCTTGGGAGTGAGGGATGGAGGTTGTTTGAGTATTATTCAAATTTATGGATCCCGACAATTAGAGAAAAATTACTATAAAAAGTGTTAAAATGTCTCCGGTACCTGCTTTCTGGCATTTAAGGGGTTAACAAAAGGGTGGGGGCTGTTGGAGCTGCGTTTTGTTTTGTAAAGGACTGACATGTAAGTCTAAGGCCTTGCCTGAATGCTGTGTCTGTCTTATCTACGAGAGAGACGATAGTGACCTTGATGTTCACGGAAAACTGAATTTCTCCATATTGAGTTGCTTGGAATCTGTGTTCTGTTATCTCGTGGTTTACAGGCTAGTGAGAACATTTACATTTGGGAGGGGTAGATCGCTGCGTTTAGACTTCTCCCTGACAATCTAAAAAAGACTTGAAGGAATTTATTTGGTTGTGGAACAGGGATACAGTATGATGTGATGTCCTCCTGTGTACCCCATGAACAGACTAAGCAAGAATGAGCCCCCCAACTGTATTACAGAGCCTATGACTGACTTTTGTTCCTTTTTGATTAAAAACCATCTTAAGTGTACCTGGATTTTATTGAGACGTTGGAGTCTGGCCAGAACTTTATAGGAAGCACAGAACACTGGGCTGGAGATGTGGTGGAGGACTCTGACACATTGACGTACAGAGGGAATAGAGGATGTTTCACAGACCACGCCAAAGTGAGATTGACAACATCTCCGGAAGTCTCAACCGACCAACCCAAGTGGGCGTTGCGGGGAGGAGACATTACTGTAGTGAGTGGCGGAGACGGCCCCCACAGGGCAAGACAAGGGGGGGTGGTTACGGACAAGGATGTTAGCAAGAACTGCCCCCCCAAACAGAGTTATCGCCTTTCATTGTAGAACTGATGTGTGACTCTCCCCTGCTAGTCCGATGATGATTTTAGCCCATTCCCGGTCAAGAGAAGACTCAGAAAGAACAGCCGGATACATGTAACATGGTCCATGACCTCCAAGCTGCCAATGAGTGTACTGAAGCCCAGTGGTCCCTAGCCCAAACTGGCAGCAGTCCCTGAGAGTGACATATTATTCACTGTTATTGATTTGGCAAATGTTTTCCTCTATGTGCCCCTACATGAGGATTGCCAGGACCTATTTGCCTTTACCAGTTCAGTATTCCAGTATACCTGATGTAGATTCCCACAAGGGGGGTAAAACTCACCCAGCCAATACCCCACGGCCCTACAGGGAGTAGACTGGCAGACTGGCCCCTTACTGGATGTTCTCCTTTTCAGTATGCGGAAGATCTACTGTTTTTGTTTGCCAGGATGCATTTATTGACCTTATGTGTTTTCTGTTCCAGAAGGGTTGCAAGGTTTCCAGAGACAAGCTCCAGTACTGCCAGGAGAAGGTGGTCTTCCTAGGAAGCCACTGCTTCCTAGGCCACTTCCTAGGCCACTGCTTCTCAGCCACAGGCTGGCAGAGGAGAGAAAGCTGGCAGTCCAGAATGTGCCCCTGCCCTGTGGCCCTAAGCCTCGTCACATGATTCTAGGACTGGCCAGCTCCTGCAGGCCTGGGATAAGGTCTGCTGCCCCCAGCCTGATGCTGCCCCTCTATGACTGCATTGCCTCTTCCCCATTTGCCCTTAGTCAGGAGGCAATTGATGCATTCCATAGCCTTAAGCTGGCAAATCCTGTCTGCCCCAGCTCTAGGCACATCCCACTGAACCAGACCTTTTATTTTATTTTGCACCGAGTATCTAGGCCACAGGTGTCTTAGCCCAGGAATGTGGTGGCCTTCCCAGTGGCCCACTATTAGGCCCGGTTAGACTCAGTCGTGAGGGGAGCCCCTCATGTATCAGTAGCTGCAGCCAGAAATCTGCTCAGCAAGGCCAGTGAGCTGATCCTAGACCCTAGATCACTCAGTTACTGTGTAAACCCCACATACCTTGCACAGTGTCATCACCCAAGTACAGCCCAAGCATCTGAGCAAAGGCCAGACAGCTCAGACTCCAGTGTGCACTCCTGATGCCCCAGGATACACTGATAAGGTGCACGGCTCTGAATCCTTCATTCTATCGCCAGTCTTCCAGGATTCAGAGAGGGGGGAGAGAAGGGTGATTAACCCAGATGTTGAGTTTTTTCTCATAGATGGCTCCAGGTCTGCAGGAGAAGACAGACGGTTCTACACTGGATATGCAGTGGTCAGTGGCGCACATGAGGTAGTACAAGCAGAACCACTCTCTCCACACAGGTCAGCGCAGGAGGTGAAGTGACGGCACTCAGGGAAGTGCTACAGCTGGTGGAAGGTAAAAGGGCGAACATCTATACTCAAGGTATAGGTCTGGGGTCTTAACACGACTATGAACCCTTATGGAAGGCTAGAGATTTCCTCACCTCTGCAGGGACCCCCTCTAAGCATGGCACGCTGGTTAAAGAGCTCATGGATGCTCTCCTACTTCCACAAGAGGTGGGGATAATAAAAGGAAAAGCACACACAATTTGGTAACTCCACAAGCCAAGGGCAAGTATGTGGCTGACGGGATGGTGAAGGCAGCTGCACAGATGGAGCCCGGAGACTGTCCTGAAGTCTCAGCGGTGAGTTCTGAGCTAAAAGTTTGATCCACAGGTGTTCCAGTCCCTGGTGGCCCAAGTGTCATCAAAAGTGAAGGAAGAGTGGAGGAAAGCTGGAGCCCAGATGCCAATGGGACCTGGATGCTGGGAGAGAGAGTGTGCCTGCCCGGAGCCCTGCACCCGACAGTAAGTCAAGTAGCCCACGGACACACACACACACATATCCAAAATGGCCATGCTAGTGCACATAAACCACCAGTGGTTTGCCCCGGGCATTACTACCCCTGTCACTAGACTAGTGAAAGCCTGTATAGTCTGTGCCCGCCACAACCCGGGTAAGGTGGTAAAGACCCCACAGAAGGTGACACCCAAACTGCTGTATCCCTTCCAGAGACTGCAGATGGATTATATCCAGCTACCAAAAAGTGGTACGTAGGAATATGTGCTTGTGTGCATTGATCTCTTTCCAGGGTGGCCAGAAGCTTCTCCCATGACCAAGGCTACTGCCAGAGCTGCAGCCAAGAAGTTGGTGAGTGAGATTTTTCTGCAGGTTTGGACTTCCAGAGACCAAAGAGTCCGGTCGCAGAACCCACTTCACTAGACAGGTAAATACTGAAACCTTGTCCCTCCTGGGTGTAGAACAGGCCCTGAACACCCCTTAGCATCCCCAAGTTAGTGGTGGGATTGAAAGACTAAACAGCACTCTTAAGTTAGAGATCCAGAAGGCCATGGAAGTAAAAGGGAAACCATGGCGCGAGTGCTTTCCTGCTGACCATCATTCAGTTAGGACCACACCCACCAGAAAGATGGGATTGTCCCCCTTTGAAGTACTTTTTTTTTTGGCTGTGCACCCAGACTAAGCCCCTACTTCCCACAGATCCTATAGCTGATGGCAGGAAACCAGGTGGAATATGCCACACAGTTGAGCCAGGCCTTGGAAAAGGTCCGCAAAGTGTTTCTGATTCCTTTTTCAGATCCAGACAGAGACCTCAGGACGCATAACCTGAAGCCTGGAGACTACGTGGTGGTAAAGAGACACCAGAGAGAGAGTCTGGAGCCTCGCTATGACGGTCCTTTCCAAGTCCTGCTGACCAGTGCCACGTCTGTGAAGCTAGAGGGAAGTCATCACGCTTCCACGCTTACTATTACAAACCTATTTTTCTTGCTAGCTTGTCTCGTCTGACTGACTGTATGCTCAGGGACACCCCAACCATGACTATCACTGTATCTATAGGGGTGACCAGGATGCCCCCAGGGTAGGAGACTTTACCTACGGTCGGTGCAACAAGACAATGACCTTCTTTAACATTGACAGCACAGGTAACCCTGTATTAGCAGTGTCTGATGTGTACTGGATTTGTGGGGATAGGAGAGTCAGGTCAGGCCTAGAGGCTGGGAAGGTGAGTGCACGGTGATAAGGTTTGTGCATTCCTTCCTCGTGATCCCCAGGGATAAGGTTGATCAGACACATAAGAAAAGGTAGAGAATCCCAAAGGATTCTGGAGGTCTGAGAGAAGCACCGAGATGACAACGTTTATATGGATACAGTGGGAGCACCAAGGGGGGGTCCCAGATGAGTACAAAGCCCACAATCAGATATGGGCAGGTCTAGAGTCCATTATTCCCCAGAGAGCTATGAGCAAAGATGTTGGTTGGGTAACTGTTTTTTTATTGTAATCAACAGAGATTTGTGATTGTATCCGAGATGCTTCCCAGAACCGCATGGCTTTGGACATGACCCTTGCTGAGAAGGGAGGAGTCTGTAAGATGGTGGGAGTGGCTTGTCGCATATACATCCCAGATGACATCGCCCCCTATGGATCCATTACCCATGCTCGTGAAGAGATTGAAGGACTGTCCAGGGAACTCAAGAGAAACTCTGGGGTGGACACTTTGTCCTTCACTTTGTGGTTGGGGGATTGGAAGGGTTTCCTGTAAGTGGGGGTGATATTGGGGATTGTGATTTTGCTCTTGTCACTTATGGCGTGTTGTGTGGTCCCAGATGGCCGTCCAAGCGGTAAGAACCACGACAGGAGAAGTGCCCGGAGCGGAGGATGATGCTGCCTGTGTATAAACCTATGGACTATGGGGACTCAGTGATGTGATTTGAGTGTGCGGGCCTGTAACCCCTGAGTGACTGGCCTCCAGGGGATCTGGTGAAGAGTTAACAAGTCCAGCAGGTACGGGCTTAGCCTACCTGTGGGTACCTGGAGCTTGAGGAGGTCGCTCAGGATGGAGTTACAGGCCAGCAAAGCTCAAAGGGGGGAATTGTTAAGGAGGTCGTACTGGTTTCGGACGCCATCTTGACTACTGTCCGCCATCTTAGATACAGCGGCCACCTTGGGGGGGGGGTATGCTTCCCTCTTAGAAGCTATAGAGTTAAATGTTTTAATTCAGCTATTTTTCTCACTTAAACTGTTGTTTGCCTTTTCACAATATCCTTGGCATTTCTTAGCGTCCTTCGGGCCTCTGTATTCTTGTTATTTATTTTGGTTATGAAGAAGCTTCTAGGAGCCATTGTGTAGATAAGCATGGCTGTAAACAAGGCCTAGTCATTTTTCCCAGAATGTGCTGGTACAAAAGCATAATGGCCAATAGAATCTAAGTATCTTATCAACACCCCAAATGCTGATCTCTATGTGTTAAAATATAGCTGTATCTGTTTGAAATAAACAGTTTGATTTGAGTGCATTGGAAGACCGACTGTGTTTTTCATTTTACTCTGTCAGCTCGCTGCCGGCAGCTATCTCATCCTCCCTCAAAGGGTTAATTAGGACTCACCTTACAAAAGTCAAGAGGGCTGTTGGGGCCCTGCATAAAAATCCCTAACAGTATGGGTCTTGTTCAGACCTCCAGCTGCTCATTTACGAAGGGTCGCACGGTGCACTTTTGTCGGACCGTGGACAATCTTTATGGCTAAAATGGCTTGCACCATGGGGCGTGGCCTGATGCCGACCTAGGAAGACGTGCACCACGGAGCTACCGGGACCGGCACCCTATCACCCTTTCCGAGGCAGCCATCCTTCACCTTTACCCCCTCCAGCCTACTCCCCAGTGCCAAGGGTACCTGCCCTCACCCTCCGGTGGCGGTATCGCAGCGGTCACCGACACCGCGGCTGCCTGTCGGTGCGGTGAGGAATACTGGGGAAGGGAAAACCCCCCTCCGTACATACTGTGCTGCCGACCCACACTGCCAGATGGATCGCGGCAGTGCGCCAGCCAGCCCTGCATCCTGCCGGAGGCGCCATCTTGCTGGACTCCCCTGCGCTGCCTGAGGCCTAGGCACGCAGGGTTAACCCTCTCATTGCCGGACTGCAGCCAGGACCAAGGTAGGGAAGTAATTCCCCTGCTGCTGCCCACCTTTCACCTGGGGACCCCAATCTGTGCAGCCCAGCAGGCACTGAGCCTCCCATACTCCCAGTGATCCCCTGTTACTGGGTTCAGTTTTATATTAACCCTTGCAGTGCCGCTGCAATTCCCCACATGGGCCCTGACTCTATTTCTGCTAATTACTGGACGCTAGGCTCCTCGATTGTTTATCATCTACCCTCTCTGCCCAGACGCCATGGGTAATCGGAGGAGGACGGCTAAATTGCACAAAGCAGCGTCCTGCGCCTCCATCGGATGATGAATACGTCCATGAAGATCCTCCATTCCAGTCCCTGGAACCCCTGGACGCGCAGGAATGCTCCACATCCCAAGCCGTTCTTGCACAGATACAGTCGAACGCTGCCAAAAAGTTGGGGAAATTCTCCCGCACACAGCCCTGCTCTCCTCGGGGGTCCCCAAACTCCTCTCCCTCCCTCTTTGAAGGCTCCCAAAGCCCGCCACAGCTTGTAAGCTATGAGGACGGCACCGACCCGCCTGACCCGGCCACTGAGCTGGACCGCAAATTTGCAGAGGTGCTGGCGGCCATAAACGGGTGCCAATCCAAACTGGTCACCAAGGTGGATGAGCTGCGACAGGATTTTGTTTTGCTAAGGCATGATGTCCACAAAGCCAAAGAGCGAATAACCGAAACTGAACGCAGAATATCTGAGGTGGAGGATGTCCAGAGGCCTATGCCGACACACATCAGAGAGCTTCAGTGCCAGATGTCTGCATCCATCGACAGAGCTGATGACCTCGAAAACCGCCTGCGATGGAACAACATCAGAGTGGTCGGCCTCCCCGAAAAAGTGGAGGGGTCAGACCCTGTATCCTTTTTTGAAAATTGGCTCAAAAATATGCTACCTGCAGATACCTTCTCCCCGTTCTTCACAGTGGAAAGGGCCCATCGAGTGCCATCCCGCCCTGGACCCCAGGGGGCAATCCAAGACCCTTCCTAGCCCGGCTGCTGCACTTTAGGGACAGGGACTCTATCCTCAGGGTGGTCCGTACCAAGGCAGAAATTCTCTATGCCAACAGCAGAGTGTCCTTCTACCCTGATTTCTCTGTATCAGTCAGGAAACAGCGCGCACAATTCACCGAGGTCCGTGCCGTCTCCGTGACAAGGGGTATAAATACTCCATGATGTACCCTTCCAAGCTCCGAAGCACTTCACTGGGCTGATGCTAGAGGGAAGTCATCACGCTTCCACGCTTACTATTACAAACCTATTTTTCTTGCTAGCTTGTCTCGTCTGACTGACTGTATGCTCAGGGACACCCCAACCATGACTATCACTGTATCTATAGGGGTGACCAGGATGCCCCCAGGGTAGGAGACTTTACCTACGGTCGGTGCAACAAGACAATGACCTTCTTTAACATTGACAGCACAGGTAACCCTGTATTAGCAGTGTCTGATGTGTACTGGATTTGTGGGGAGAAGCACCGAGATGACAACGTTTATATGGATACAGTGGGAGCACCAAGGGGGGTTCCCAGATGAGTACAAGGCCCACAATCAGATATGGGCAGGTCTAGAGTCCATTATTCCCCAGAGAGCTATGAGCAAAGATGTTGGTTGGGTAACTGTTTTTTTATTGTAATCAACAGAGATTTGTGATTGTATCCGAGATGCTTCCCAGAACCGCATGGCTTTGGACATGACCCTTGCTGAGAAGGGAGGAGTCTGTAAGATGGTGGGAGTGGCTTGTCGCATATACATCCCAGATGACATCGCCCCCTATGGATCCATTACCCATGCTCGTGAAGAGATTGAAGGACTGTCCAGGGAACTCAAGAGAAACTCTGGGGTGGACACTTTGTCCTTCACTTTGTGGTTGGGGGATTGGAAGGGTTTCCTGTAAGTGGGGGTGATATTGGGGATTGTGATTTTGCTCTTGTCACTTATGGCGTGTTGTGTGGTCCCAGATGGCCGTCCAAGCGGTAAGAACCACGACAGGAGAAGTGCCCGGAGCGGAGGATGATGCTGCCTGTGTATAAACCTATGGACTATGGGGACTCAGTGATGTGATTTGAGTGTGCGGGCCTGTAACCCCTGAGTGACTGGCCTCCAGGGGATCTGGTGAAGAGTTAACAAGTCCAGCAGGTACGGGCTTAGCCTACCTGTGGGTACCTGGAGCTTGAGGAGGTCGCTCAGGATGGAGTTACAGGCCAGCAAAGCTCAAAGGGGGGAATTGTTAAGGAGGTCGTACTGGTTTCGGACGCCATCTTGACTACTGTCCGCCATCTTAGATACAGCGGCCACCTTGGGGGGGGGTATGCTTCCCTCTTAGAAGCTATAGAGTTAAATGTTTTAATTCAGCTATTTTTCTCACTTAAACTGTTGTTTGCCTTTTCACAATATCCTTGGCATTTCTTAGCGTCCTTCGGGCCTCTGTATTCTTGTTATTTATTTTGGTTATGAAGAAGCTTCTAGGAGCCATTGTGTAGATAAGCATGGCTGTAAACAAGGCCTAGTCATTTTTCCCAGAATGTGCTGGTACAAAAGCATAATGGCCAATAGAATCTAAGTATCTTATCAACACCCCAAATGCTGATCTCTATGTGTTAAAATATAGCTGTATCTGTTTGAAATAAACAGTTTGATTTGAGTGCATTGGAAGACCGACTGTGTTTTTCATTTTACTCTGTCAGCTCGCTGCCGGGAGCTATCTCATCCTCCCTCAAAGGGTTAATTAGGACTCACCTTACAAAAGTCAAGAGGGCTGTTGGGGCCCTGCATAAAAATCCCTAACAGTATGGGTCTTGTTCAGACCTCCAGCTGCTCATTTACTAAGGGTCGCACGGTGCACTTTTGTCGGACCGTGGACAATCTTTATGGCTAAAATGGCTTGCACTATGGGGCGTGGCCTGATGCCGACCTAGGAAGACGTGCACCACGGAGCTACCGGGACCGGCACCCTATCACCCTTTCCGAGGCAGCCATCCTTCACCTTTACCCCCTCCAGCCTACTCCCCAGTGCCAAGGGTACCTGCCCTCACCCTCCGGTGGCAGTATCGCAGCGGTCACCGACACCGCGGCTGCCTGTCGGTGCGGTGAGAAATACTGGGGAAGGGAAAACCGCCCTCCGTACATACTGTGCTGCCGACCCACACTGCCAGATGGATCGCGGCAGTGCGCCAGCCAGCCCTGCATCCTGCCGGAGGCGCCATCTTGCTGGACTCCCCTGCGCTGCCTGAGGCCTAGGCACGCAGGGTTAACCCTCTCATTGCCGGACTGCAGCCAGGACCAAGGTAGGGAAGTAATTCCCCTGCTGCTGCCCACCTTTCACCTGGGGACCCCAATCTGTGCAGCCCAGCAGGCACTGAGCCTCCCATACTCCCAGTGATCCCCTGTTACTGGGTTCAGTTTTATATTAACCCTTGCAGTGCCGCTGCAATTCCCCACATGGGCCCTGACTCTATTTCTGCTAATTACTGGACGCTAGGCTCCTCGATTGTTTATCATCTACCCTCTCTGCCCAGACGCCATGGGTAATCGGAGGAGGACGGCTAAATTGCACAAAGCAGCGTCCTGCGCCTCCATCGGATGATGAATACGTCCATGAAGATCCTCCATTCCAGTCCCTGGAACCCCTGGACGCGCAGGAATGCTCCACATCCCAAGCCGTTCTTGCACAGATACAGTCGAACGCTGCCAAAAAGTTGGGGAAATTCTCCCGCACACAGCCCTGCTCTCCTCGGGGGTCCCCAAACTCCTCTCCCTCCCTCTTTGAAGGCTCCCAAAGCCCGCCACAGCTTGTAACCTATGAGGACGGAACCGACCCGCCTGACCCGGCCACTGAGCTGGACCGCAAATTTGCAGAGGTGCTGGCGGCCATAAACGGGTGCCAATCCAAACTGGTCACCAAGGTGGATGAGCTGCGACAGGATTTTGTTTTGCTAAGGCATGATGTCCACAAAGCCAAAGAGCGAATAACCGAAACTGAACGCAGAATATCTGAGGTGGAGGATGTCCAGAGGCCTATGCCGACACAGATCAGAGAGCTTCAGTGCCAGATGTCTGCATCCATCGACAGAGCTGATGACCTCGAAAACCGCCTGCGATGGAACAACATCAGAGTGGTCGGCCTCCCTGAAAAAGTGGAGGGGTCAGACCCTGTATCCTTTTTTGAAAATTGGCTCAAAAATATGCTACCTGCAGATACCTTCTCCCCGTTCTTCACAGTGGAAAGGGCCCATCGAGTGCCATCCCGCCCTGGACCCCAGGGGGCAATCCAAGACCCTTCCTAGCCCGGCTGCTGCACTTTAGGGACAGGGACTCTATCCTCAGGGTGGTCCGTACCAAGGCAGAAATTCTCTATGCCAACAGCAGAGTGTCCTTCTACCCTGATTTCTCTGTATCAGTCAGGAAACAGCGCGCACAATTCACCGAGGTCCGTGCCCGTCTCCGTGACAAGGGGTATAAATACTCCATGATGTACCCTTCCAAGCTCCGAAGCACTTCACTGGGCTGATGCAGCCCCTCGGGCTCCCGCTGGAAGGCCCGCTGCCTGAGTGACTGGACTCATATCCTTTTATCTGATGTGCTATGACAATGCCGGACTTAATCCTGAATTGATGTTTAGGGGTTCTAAATCACTGTTCTAATTTTTTTAAATATTGCTTTACATTGGGGCTTGCGCCTCGTGAATTGTACCCCATAACTGATGTGCTATCTCTTTTGGTCAACTTGGCCTGTGCGCCACACATGACACTTATTTCTCTTCCCCCCCTCCCAAACCCCCCCCCTTCCCTTTCTCTGTTCCTACTCCCCCCTCCCCTACCCTATCCTCTTACCACTCCCCCTCCATGTCACCCCTCCCCTCTCCCCTTCTATGCTCTCTCTAAATATGGCTGCCTAAATACCTCCTGTTTATATATACTCTGAGGGTTGGGGGTCCCGGGACAAATGGTGTAGGTTTGTCTTAAGTTAGGGACCACTGTTTGATTGTTATTGGGTATAGGTCTACACTACTGCTGTTAGGGTGTTAGACAGGGGGTTTATATTCTTGGGATTGTTAGTTCAGTTCTGGTTATATTTGTTATGCTCACTGTTGTCTATCTGTCTATGTCTCTGTGGTATGAAAGGATGAATGCTTGGTTGCTCACGTCTCCTTCCCCACACTCCTTCCACTTCCGCCAATATGTCTTCACTTAAAGTAATGAGCTGGAATGTGAGGGGACTCAACTCCAAATTCAAGAGGGCCCTGATGTTAGATGTCATTAAGCGTTAGGCCCCTCACATTGTATGTATCCAAGAGACACACCTTACAGGTCAGAAAGTCATCTCTCTGAAGCGGGCATGGGTGGCTAGAGGTTATCATTCCTTCTACTCCGTCTACGCCAGGGGAGTATCCATACTCATATCCAAAGCGCTTCCCATAGAAGTCATACAGGTAGCGCCAGATCACTTTGGCCGGTATGTAGCCATACATTGTGCCTTGTGGGGCTTTACTTTCACTATAGCGTCTATCTATGTCCCACCTCCCTTTGATCCAGCTGTGCTGCACCTAATCTCCAGTAAACTGGCTGCTATGCCTCCTAGTGCGGTCCTTTGCATCGGAGACTTCAATGCAGTCCCTAATCCCTCCCTGGATCGCACAAGTGGCCTAGACACAGGCTCTGTCCGTCTGAATGAGTGGCTCACTTCCCTAGACCTCGCTGATGTTTGGCGTAGTAAGCACCCTCAAGAGAGAGAATACTCATTTTATTCCTCTGTGCACAAGAGCTTCTCTCAGATTGATCTGGCCTTTGTCTCCCCAGATATGTTACCGCACGTCGATCAAGTATCCTATTGCCCGCGCAGTGCATCAGACCACTCTGCCTTGTCTCCTTATAGGCCCCCCCATCGACTCCCGCTTATGGTGCCTGCACCCAGCCTGGCTCCTATCCCCAGCGGTCCAGAGTACTGTTAGGGTTGCGCACAGCGAGTTCTGGGACGTACACTCAACCCATCCTGATCCCCTCCTAGTCTGGGATTCGTACAAGTCCTCGGTGAGGGGACCATTTAGGTTGGGGGTAGCTGTCCATAGGAAGTCACTAAATGCACAAGAGGAAAGGCTGACCACTGCACTGGTGACTGCAGAAAAGGAATATCTAGAGAAGCCTATTCCGGGGAGCAAAAAGGCTTGGGCTCAGACGCAGAGGAACCATCTAGCTGTAGTGAAGGAGCGCACTAGCAAGCGCCTACTAGCCAGGGAAGCGTCCATCTTTGAATTTGGAGATAAAAATGGGAAGCTGCTTGCGTATGTCTCGCGGGCCGAATGTCCATGTGCTTCCGTCCCCTCTATTCTTGACAGTAGCGGAGCCTTGATCACAGATCCCGGGCCATAAACATGGTTTTTCACGAATTCTACTCTTCTCTCTACAGCTCCAGATTGTCCGCCTCTTCCGTCGAGATTTCCAGATTCCTTGACAGTCTTCCACTTTGGAGGCTCACACCGGCACAGTCATCAGAGCTTGATGCCTCGCTCTCGGCGGAGGAGGTGGAACTGGCCATCCAATCGTTGCCCCCCGGTAAGACACCTGGACTTGAAGGGCTGGGAGGTGAGTGGTATAGGGATAACTGTGAGACTCTGGTCCCCCATCTCCTTAGCCTGTACTCCGATGCGCTTGACAGCGGTTCCCTCCCTGACTCCATGCGTGAAGCCCTTATTGTAGTTCTTCCTGAGCCTGGTAAGGACCCGCTACTTCCTGACTCATACCGTCCAATTTCCCTCCTAAACTCGGATGTTAAAATACTAGCAAAAATTCTGGCAACAAGGCTTAACAAAGTAATATTGTCCTTGGTTCACCCGGACCAGACAGGCTTTATGCCTGGGAGGGGAACTGACATAACCCTACAAAGACTACACCTGAACATAGCAGAGTCAGAGAGGTCTTCAGACCCTGGGTTTATATTATCCTTAGACAATTGCAAGGCATTTGATTCTGTGGAGTGGCCCTATTTGTGGACCCTCTTTCCCAGGCTGGGCATTGGCCCTCGCTTCACAGCACTTGTTAGGTTATTGTATAACGACCCTAAGGCTAGGGTAAGGACCAATCTTAATATCTCATCCACCCTCCCTATGGCCAGGGGCACTAGGCAGGGTAACCCACTATCTCCCCTTCTCTTCGCACTTGCCATTGAGTCCCTCGCTGTGGCTATCCACCACTCCGATAGCATTAAGGGCATTACTAGAGGTTCTATCATTGAAAAGGTATCCCTGTACGCTGATGATACACTTGTATACCTCGGGGATGTGGACCCCTCTCTGGAATCCCTTCTCTCCCTGATAGAACGCTATGGGGGGTTCTCGGGTCTCCGGGTCAACTGGGATAAGTCGGCCCTTTTTCCCTTAACAGATGCAGTCCCAGTCCAGGTAGTGTCCACTTTTAAATATCTAGGAGTCCAGGTGTCACGCAATGTTCAGGCATATACGGAATTAAACATTACACCCCTGATAACTGCAACGGAATCGCGCTTAAAAGCCTGGTCCACTCTTCCCTTGTCCCTGTATCGGCGTATTAACATATTCAAAATGATCTTCCTCCCCAAATTTCTATACCTTTTCCATGCTTGTCCTATACTGCTTCCTAAGAGCTTGTTTAAACGCATAGACAGCATTCTCAGGTCCTTCTACTGGCAGGGTGGCGCTCCGTGCTTCAGTTTAGCGCTGCTTCAAGCTCCCAAGTTTAGGGGTGGACTGGCTGCCCCGGATCTGTATCTTTATTACCTGGCTTCCCAGCTAGTATATGCCCAGTGGTGGGTAGATATAGACATGGGTAATGCAGCTACTGCGCTGGCTGGAGCCCTGGTAGGTTCCTACGAGGCCCTTACAAACCTGCTGTACAGGTCCCCATCTGACACCCCACTTCCCTGGCGTAGGGCACAATCCCTGTTAGAACCGAGCAGCTCTCCCCCTCTCTCGCCTAGGACTCCATTGTGGCTCAATCCATGGCTTTCGCACTTCCTCTCCCTCCCGGGCTGGACAATGTGGGGGGCAGCGGGGGTAAAATTTGTAGGTCAGCTCTTATCCCCGGACGCAGAATTACTCAGCTTTAACAAGATAAGGGAGAGACATACTATACCCGATACGGCCAGCTTCCACTACACACAATTGCGACACGCATTCAAAGCCCAATTCGGCTCCTTTAGCCTGACAGTGAAATTTTCCAAACTGGAGACTCTGATGAGTACCCCGGACCTCCCTAAGCCACTCACTCAGTGCTATGCTCTCCTACAAGAGCAAAAGTCCAGACCGTTTGATAGAGCCCGTGAATGCTGGAGGCAGGATATCCCTGACCTGTCAGATGATGACTGGAGGGAGGTTGAACTGTCCTACTTCACATCTGTAGTGAGTGCGAGGGACTTCCTGATCCAATCTAAATTCCTCCATCAGGTGTACTTCACCCCTGCTAGACTATTCCGCATGGGAGCAATGCCCAATGATCTTTGCTTTCGCTGTCAGGCTGAAGTCGGATCCTTCCTGCACTGTGTCTGGTCCTGCCCTAGGGTTCATGTCTTCTGGTCCGAAGTGCTGGAGTTCCTAAATCTACACTTTGATTTCCCACGCTTACTGTCTCCTTCTGTGTGTTTCCTCTGCATCATAAATGAAGTTGTCAATGTGTCTCCTCGGCATCATAAATGAAGTTGTCAATGGGCCACTATGACAAAATTTTCTTTAGGTTTGTCTTATACTATGCCCGGAAAGTGGTGATGATGACCTGGAAGGACCAGGATCCCCCTCCATTAAAAAGATGGATACTACTTATTAACAGTGTCATTCCCCACTACCGATCCCTGTATGTCAACAGGAAGTGTCCCCAGAAGTTTGATCGCATCTGGTCCAGATGGTGCGTGACTCCCCATACAGCCTTATAAACACCTCTGGTATCCGCTTCTCACCATAATGAAGGAGACTGAGCGTGCTGGTATGTATGTGTGTGTGTGTGACTGATTGTCTATGTGTCACCAGTTATTTGTGTCTGGCTACAGTATCCTGCTGTCATTTATTGCGCTATATCCCTTAGTTAATATTGGAACACAATAAGATCCTGATCGTTACAATGGATGTTATTTAATAATTCTGACTTGTTGGGGAAGAAAGTATGTAACAGACAATCTTGTTCTTTGGTTTTGTTTATTGTAATTGTTAAAAAAATTTCAAAAAATTGCAAAAATAAATACTTAAAAAACATAAATAAAATGGCTTGCACAAGTATTTAAGAAGTGTCTGCGCTGGGATTAAGTTGCACACAACCCTTTTGTGGCACAGCTGCACTTTTTAGGGGGCATTCCATCGGTCGATCTGACTGATTCAGACTGAGCACCATATTTAACTTTAAAATTGTGTCACACGCCCTCTGTTAAAGGTGCACCACAAAAAAGATGGTGAACTCTGTCGGACCATTGCGGGAAAGCGCCAGATTAATGATTTCTGGTGTATGATCTTAGTGAATCGCCGCACGCGGGTGAACATGTAAATAAATGTGCCCCATTGTGTGCATGACACCTCTTTTGTAAGTTTATTGGGTTAATTATTACTTTACTGTAGTATAACCTTGTATGCTCTTTGTCTTGTGACATCATGTGTTATTGTTATTGCTATGCTGTGACATTATTATGCATTATTCTTCTGCCTTACAGAAATATGATGGCATAAAGTGGACACAAAATGATATGCTGTTAATGTTGAATATGTTCTTTAAATGGTCCATATGGAGTGGGACCATGGGCTAAGGTTAACCCATCCGTTATCATTTTGTCATTTTCATTAACCAAACCTCACCATGTATTTTAGAATTTTCTTGTTTTACATCATTTCAACATTTTTTATTTGTGAGAAAATTGTGGTATGCTTTACTGTATTTTATTTGTATCAAGGTATTTTATTATTCCTGCTTCTAGGAGAATAGTTTTGTACATAAAGTACCTAGCAATACTGGCGTCTTCAAATGGATGCCGCCCATAAGCACTGTGTGCCTGGGGTCTAAATCATTCTAGTAAAGAATATCCAAAGCTGGTAAATGACATGTTTTATTATGTAACTAATCTAAAAATTACCTTTAAAATAACAACAACAGAATCCGACGGTTGATGTACTTTCCGTCCGGAAAGAATCGTCGGCACTACCAGACACGCATAGGAAATTCTTGGACAGCCTTGTAAAAATAGCGTTCAGGTTAGGGGTGGAAAAAATCCTAGTACACGGGTGGTGCTCAACCAAAAGGGTGTATGCATGTGCGCAAAAAGGTAAAAAAGAAAAGAGGCGGCACTCACCCAACTAGGAAAATCTTCTTTTATTCATTTATTCAACACCAAAGCATGGGGCAGGGAGGTGCTACACGCTGTGCAGTCGGCAACGGGCCGTTTCGCGCTTTCTTGCGCTTCGTCTGGCCGTACGGGGGGCGTGAGCGGATGTGGGCAATTATACCCCTCCGCTGACGTCACCCGTCAAGGAGCGTCATGTGATGTGGGGATTCCCGGGGGTGTGTACATCCGTGGTGGGTGTCACGTGGTCCGGTTGTGTCATGTGACCGGAATAAGGTAAACAGACACTCCGGACCTACGCGGCTGCCAAAAACACGGATACAAAGGTAAATAGACACATTGTGTTATTAACAAAGACATGTTAAAATCACTCCATATGAAAAATGTGATATTCAACGGAAAGATGAGTAATTATCGTTGCATATCATTATTAGCTAGATCCTAGATCATAGAAATACTGCCATATCATTCTTGTCATTCAAGCCAATTGGGCCTTCTGCTTCTGTCCTTAAAATCCATCGTGCCTCGCATCTCAACAATTCTCTGTGTCTATCTCCCCCATTACTATTGATCGGGACCTGTTCAATGCCTGCGAAGGAAAGCACATCTGGATTACCTGCATGGGTCAATCTAACGTGTTGTATGAGTCGTGAGGACCCTTTCCCTGTGTGTATAGAGCGATGATGTTCTCTAAACCTAACATAAAGTGGTCGAATGGTTTTTCCTATATAGAAACGTCTGCAAGGACAAAAGATAACGTAAACTGTATAATCTGTTTTACAACTAATGAATTGTTTTACTGTCGTTGTGATACTCCCAATCTTGAGGGTATTGGTGGTAAGATGAAATTTACAAAAATTGCAATTATGGCATTGAAAATTACCCTTCGGGGTTTCTCGATCTAACCAAGTAGTCGTATTCTCCCCGAATCTGCTTTTGACTAGCAAGTTTTTTATAGTTGGGTTTCGCCTGAAAGCCACTATAGGTGCATTTCTGGTAACTCTCTCTAGGTCGGGGTCTCTCTCTAGAATCCTCCAATTTTTTCGTATTGCCTTCTTAATATTTTCCTCATTGGGTCCAAAATCGAAAGTAAAGGTAAATCTATCTTTTTTATTTTTCTCTCCCTGTTTCTTTCGTTCCCTATACAGGAGTTGTCTCCTATCAAGTCGTAGGGCTCTCTCATATGCTGATCCAATAATTTCATCTGGGTACCCTCTAGCTCTGAGTCTATCCCTCAATTCGAGAGCTTGTGTTTGGAAGGAGTCCTCAGTGTCATTAATGCGTCTCAATCGGACAAATTGTCCGTATGGTACGGCTTTTTTAACATGGTCGGGATGTGCACTATCAAAATGCAATAACGCGTTGGTGGCTGTAGGCTTACGATAGCCACTAACTTGGATATGGTCAACAATAATGTCTACCTGGACGTCCAAAAATTCGAGGCGTTTATTGCCAAAGTTGCTCGTGAATCTCATGTTCATCTTGTTACCCTCATTTAAAAACTCAACAAAATCATGGAACTCAGACTCAGATCCGGACCAGGCCATGAACACATCGTCGATGTACCTTAGATATGTATGTATGTACTTTATATATGGATTGGTGGCGTTTAGAATAAATCTACTTTCGAAAACCGCCAAAAATATATTTGCAAAGGTACATGCGACTGGTGTGCCCATGGCCGTCCCCGTAATCTGGTTGAACCATTGGTTGTTGAATAAAAAGGAATTGTGGGTCAAGATGAACATGAGAGCTTCACGAACAAAATTGACCAATGCTGCACTTTTACCCGCTTTTTGCAAAACCAAACATATTGCTTCGACTCCCTCTAAGTGTGGAATGCGCGTGTAAAGACTTTCAACGTCTATGGACGTGAGCTTAAGGTCCTCCCGCCAAGGGATATTCTCTATGGCCCTCAAGAAGGAATTGGTATCCTTCAAATAGGAAGGTATATCTGTAAGAATAGGTCTTAGTAACCAATCTAGAAATTGTGAGAGAGATTCAGTCACCGAGCCGATCCCGGCCACTATAGGGCGGCCCGGGGGTCGGCTCGGCGACTTATGAATCTTGGGGAGGAAATACCATGAAGGTTTTTTAGGAAATTTTGGGAGGAGTTTTTCAGCTGTCTTAGTAGACAATATATTATTTTCTACAGCTCTTCTCAAGATGGTACGTAACTGTGAAATGTATTTTGTGGTTGGATCTCCTTTCAAACGTACGTATGTAGTGGGATCGTTTAATTGCCTCTCAGCCTCCACTATATAGTATTCTTTCTGCATGATCACAATATTGCCCCCCTTGTCGGCCGGCTTAATAACTATCGATTTCTCTTTCTTGAGTTTTTGTAGGGCTTTCCATTCTTCACTCGTTAAATTAGGATTTTGGTTAGGGTAAATTAAAGCCTTAACATCTCTACAAACTTGTTCGTAAAATATATCGATAGCTGAGCCGGCCGGCAAGGGGGGACAGAAAGTGGATCGATTACCGCCTCTAAAATCAGTTACAACTATATCATTGGAGGCTGGTGCATCTAATTCAGTGCCATCATTGTCACTCAGTAGTATTTCTAGAACGTCTAGGCAGGTAAGGTCAGTCGTGTCAGGAGGGGTGTCAATCTGGAAACCCAAAGGACCAATACATGGTATCTCACCTTCCAACCTATTTTTTCCTCTGGAGGTAGAAATATTGTCAAACATTTTTCTTAATGCTATATTTCTAATAGATTTATATAAATCAACTTGAAACTGAACAAAATCAAAGTCTCTAGGGAAACAGAAATTGAGTCCTTTGGATAGGGCCGATAAACAGGCATTGTCCAGAGTTACTGGGGACAGGTTGATTACGTTGGATCCTGATGGTTCTTGTGAAGCTGGAGTTATTGAAGTTATCGCCAGGAAACTTTCTTTCTTTTCTGGCTCGATCTCCATCTTCCTTTTCCTTTTCCCGCCCCTTCCCCTTCGGACTCTACGTCTCGATTTGTTCCCCCTAAAGGGATATTTACTGCTGCTGCAATGGGTTCTTCTCTGTTTATGGTCGTCGTGGAGCCTCGGTCCTCCGAGCTGCTAGAATCTGATTCTGTTGTCCAGAAGTCAGTTGTTCGGTGTTTATTTGCTTTATTACGTTTAAATGGTCTCTTGGTTCGCCAGGTGAACACACGACCGGACTCAAAATCACTTTTGTCTCGCATGAACTTATCACGTTTCTTCTCTTTGATTTCTGCTTGTAGAGGAATTAATCTTTTTTCCAATTTTTTATGGAACATCTCATTCTGTTTATCAGTTAAACGAGTTCTCAGCTCTATCTTGGCTCTACACAACTCTAAGGTAACATGTTCATATTCTTCTTCATTTCTGCTTAAGACTAATCTCATTAAGTCCAGTGAACAGGTCAATTGGATGGCATTCCATTTGGCAATGAAAGATGGATCTTCCTGGTATTGAGATGCTTCTTTATACGGGCGTAAGCCTCTGGGTGCCCGTTCATGTTCGCTATATGTTTTTAGCGATTTGATGGTCCAGAATAGGCGTACTTCTTTTTCAGCCAATTGTGAAATCTTTTGTTCCAGCATTCGGGTACTAAGCACTTGCAACTCATCTTTACGGTCACATTGTTCAAAAAACGTGTTCGCATCCTCCCTGCCAATATTGAATGCGGTGTCATTGGAACCCGGTCCCTGAGTCGTGTCCATTTCCATTTCTTCAAACAATCAACAAACGGTCTAATGGTGTGCTCTGACGTGGGTATAACAGTCCATTAAAATAACAACAACAGAATCCGACGGTTGATGTACTTTCCGTCCGGAAAGAATCGTCGGCACTACCAGACACGCATAGGAAATTCTTGGACAGCCTTGTAAAAATAGCGTTCAGGTTAGGGGTGGAAAAAATCCTAGTACACGGGTGGTGCTCAACCAAAAGGGTGTATGCATGTGCGCAAAAAGGTAAAAAAGAAAAGAGGCGGCACTCACCCAACTAGGAAAATCTTCTTTTATTCATTTATTCAACACCAAAGCATGGGGCAGGGAGGTGCTACACGCTGTGCAGTCGGCAACGGGCCGTTTCGCGCTTTCTTGCGCTTCGTCTGGCCGTACGGGGGGCGTGAGCGGATGTGGGCAATTATACCCCTCCGCTGACGTCACCCGTCAAGGAGCGTCATGTGATGTGGGGATTCCCGGGGGTGTGTACATCCGTGGTGGGTGTCACGTGGTCCGGTTGTGTCATGTGACCGGAATAAGGTAAACAGACACTCCGGACCTACGCGGCTGCCAAAAACACGGATACAAAGGTAAATAGACACATTGTGTTATTAACAAAGACATGTTAAAATCACTCCATATGAAAAATGTGATATTCAACGGAAAGATGAGTAATTATCGTTGCATATCATTATTAGCTAGATCCTAGATCATAGAAATACTGCCATATCATTCTTGTCATTCAAGCCAATTGGGCCTTCTGCTTCTGTCCTTAAAATCCATCGTGCCTCGCATCTCAACAATTCTCTGTGTCTATCTCCCCCATTACTATTGATCGGGACCTGTTCAATGCCTGCGAAGGAAAGCACATCTGGATTACCTGCATGGGTCAATCTAACGTGTTGTATGAGTCGTGAGGACCCTTTTCTGTTTCCCTAGAGACTTTGATTTTGTTCAGTTTCAAGTTGATTTATATAAATCTATTAGAAATATAGCATTAAGAAAAATGTTTGACAATATTTCTACCTCCAGAGGAAAAAATAGGTTGGAAGGTGAGATACCATGTATTGGTCCTTTGGGTTTCCAGATTGACACCCCTCCTGACACGACTGACCTTACCTGCCTAGACGTTCTAGAAATACTACTGAGTGACAATGATGGCACTGAATTAGATGCACCAGCCTCCAATGATATAGTTGTAACTGATTTTAGAGGCGGTAATCGATCCACTTTCTGTCCCCCCTTGCCGGCCGGCTCAGCTATCGATATATTTTACGAACAAGTTTGTAGAGATGTTAAGGCTTTAATTTACCCTAACCAAAATCCTAATTTAACGAGTGAAGAATGGAAAGCCCTACAAAAACTCAAGAAAGAGAAATCGATAGTTATTAAGCCGGCCGACAAGGGGGGCAATATTGTGATCATGCAGAAAGAATACTATATAGTGGAGGCTGAGAGGCAATTAAACGATCCCACTACATACGTACGTTTGAAAGGAGATCCAACCACAAAATACATTTCACAGTTACGTACCATCTTGAGAAGAGCTGTAGAAAATAATATATTGTCTACTAAGACAGCTGAAAAACTCCTCCCAAAATTTCCTAAAAAACCTTCATGGTATTTCCTCCCCAAGATTCATAAGTCGCCGAGCCGACCCCCGGGCCGCCCTATAGTGGCCGGGATCGGCTCGGTGACTGAATCTCTCTCACAATTTCTAGATTGGTTACTAAGACCTATTCTTGCAGATATACCTTCCTATTTGAAGGATACCAATTCCTTCTTGAGGGCCATAGAGAATATCCCTTGGCGGGAGGACCTTAAGCTCACGTCCATAGACGTTGAAAGTCTTTACACGCGCATTCCACACTTAGAGGGAGTCGAAGCAATATGTTTGGTTTTGCAAAAAGCGGGTAAAAGTGCAGCATTGGTCAATTTTGTTCGTGAAGCTCTCATGTTCATCTTGACCCACAATTCCTTTTTATTCAACAACCAATGGTTCAACCAGATTACGGGGACGGCCATGGGCACACCAGTCGCATGTACCTTTGCAAATATATTTTTGGCGGTTTTCGAAAGTAGATTTATTCTAAACGCCACCAATCCATATATAAAGTACATACATACATATCTAAGGTACATCGACGATGTGTTCATGGCCTGGTCCGGATCTGAGTCTGAGTTCCATGATTTTGTTGAGTTTTTAAATGAGGGTAACAAGATGAACATGAGATTCACGAGCAACTTTGGCAATAAACGCCTCGAATTTTTGGACGTCCAGGTAGACATTATTGTTGACCATATCCAAGTTAGTGGCTATCGTAAGCCTACAGCCACCAACGCGTTATTGCATTTTGATAGTGCACATCCCGACCATGTTAAAAAAGCCGTACCATACGGACAATTTGTCCGATTGAGACGCATTAATGACACTGAGGACTCCTTCCAAACACAAGCTCTCGAATTGAGGGATAGACTCAGAGCTAGAGGGTACCCAGATGAAATTATTGGATCAGCATATGAGAGAGCCCTACGACTTGATAGGAGACAACTCCTGTATAGGGAACGAAAGAAACAGGGAGAGAAAAATAAAAAAGATAGATTTACCTTTACTTTCGATTTTGGACCCAATGAGGAAAATATTAAGAAGGCAATACGAAAAAATTGGAGGATTCTAGAGAGAGACCCCGACCTAGAGAGAGTTACCAGAAATGCACCTATAGTGGCTTTCAGGCGAAACCCAACTATAAAAAACTTGCTAGTCAAAAGCAGATTCGGGGAGAATACGACTACTTGGTTAGATCGAGAAACCCCGAAGGGTAATTTTCAATGCCATAATTGCAATTTTTGTAAATTTCATCTTACCACCAATACCCTCAAGATTGGGAGTATCACAACGACAGTAAAACAATTCATTAGTTGTAAAACAGATTATACAGTTTACGTTATCTTTTGTCCTTGCAGACGTTTCTATATAGGAAAAACCATTCGACCACTTTATGTTAGGTTTAGAGAACATCATCGCTCTATACACACAGGGAAAGGGTCCTCACGACTCATACAACACGTTAGATTGACCCATGCAGGTAATCCAGATGTGCTTTCCTTCGCAGGCATTGAACAGGTCCCGATCAATAGTAATGGGGGAGATAGACACAGAGAATTGTTGAGATGCGAGGCACGATGGATTTTAAGGACAGAAGCAGAAGGCCCAATTGGCTTGAATGACAAGAATGATATGGCAGTATTTCTATGATCTAGGATCTAGCTAATAATGATATGCAACGATAATTACTCATCTTTCCGTTGAATATCACATTTTTCATATGGAGTGATTTTAACATGTCTTTGTTAATAACACAATGTGTCTATTTACCTTTGTATCCGTGTTTTTGGCAGCCGCGTAGGTCCGGAGTGTCTGTTTACCTTATTCCGGTCACATGACACAACCGGACCACGTGACACCCACCACGGATGTACACACCCCCGGGAATCCCCACATCACATGACGCTCCTTGACGGGTGACGTCAGCGGAGGGGTATAATTGCCCACATCCGCTCACGCCCCCCGTACGGCCAGACGAAGCGCAAGAAAGCGCGAAACGGCCCGTTGCCGACTGCACAGCGTGTAGCACCTCCCTGCCCCATGCTTTGGTGTTGAATAAATGAATAAAAGAAGATTTTCCTAGTTGGGTGAGTGCCGCCTCTTTTCTTTTTTACCTTTTTGCGCATAAAAATTACCTTTGTAGCCTGTAAAAGTTCAAAACATTTGAAAACAGTATGAGGTATCACTGAAAAATGGCTAAAACTGTGTGTCATCATATCAAAGAGATATGCTAATCATTTTCATGTAATGTTTTACATAACATAGCAGGAGCGTTTAAAACATTTACTTAGTTGTTTTAAATGTTTGACTATGCAAATAAGATATTAAAATGCTCCATTTATAGGTAGTGAAAGCACTCAAGCTAATAATACTCTATTTGATAGAGGACACATGGGCAGTCTATTTTTAGCTGTTAACTGTATGTTCTATTGGTCTCTTTCTTCTGTTTTAAGAGCTTTGTTGAGAAAAGAATAAACCTTTCACTGCTACTTAATGTGGAGCATTAGCATTTTAGTATTATAATTATACTGGTTTTCTACATTCTGCCTAGGAGATAAAATAGTACTTGGTGGAATTGGAAAACTGTCATACAAGCCATGGTATATTCCCCCCACTCTGTTTGAATTGTATTTAGAAGGGGCTTGTCACAATCACAGATGTGTTTAGACTAGATATTTTGCACATATATTCGCAAGTATTTCTTAACACAATTCAATTTCATCACGTGAACGCAGTCTCAAAGTGTTGTGCAGGCTTAGGGCTCATTCACGCATTCGTGTTCACTGTGTGCCTCAAAAAACTGCATCAATTTTCAGTCTGTTTAGTGTCAGTGTTGTATCCACATCTGTTTATTTTCACATCCGCATAGCTTCTGTTGATCAAAAAACCCTATGCAAAACCAAGTTTTCACCAGCGCACAGACGAATATTCGATGTGGATATAAAACTTTCCTTACCTTATTGAACTTCTCATAAAAAGGTATAGCAAGCACATCGCAGCAATCATTACCTACGCGTTTCGACTTTAGCAAACCTATGGTTTGTAAAAATAAGATGGAAAAAAACCTTCATCATTTAGGGAAAAAAACGGTCTGCATATAATTGTCCTCAGTTTTTAAACGTTCTATTGACCTCTGTGTAAGTCCATGATCTGCAAATGGGAAAAAAATGGTGTATTCTTGGTATCGCAGCTGAGCCCAAAGCATTAAAATACAGCTGTCCTGCAATAACAGGCAGAAACCATAAGTCAATGTTCACGTGCGTTTTGAGACCTAGTCCAAAGGTTCCACCTGTGATCACATGTTGAAAATATTACAAAATGTGGAAATTTGAACTTGACGGACTGCGGTATATTTTTTCTCACCTCAAAAGAATGCTGTGAAATAGTGTGAGGAATTTATGAAGCCACATTGACTCCTGCCATAATTTGCCCCAAAAACTTTTTTGCCTTCAAACACATTTCTAAAGGCTTTTAGACCTTTTTTACCCCTTGCCTGACAAAGGGGTGTGGCCTTTAGAAATTATGATCTCTAGAGTAGGGGTGCTCCATACACCAGCGTATGGTAAGTCCCTGTCTCCCGTCACCACCACAGATACATTATGACGTATCTGGTGGCCGAGCTGCATTGGTGGACAAAACTATGGCAGGTCTACAGGTTTTTAGAAAGTATACAAGCATGGGGCAGGAACCATGCTGGTCCACTTCACTGGCGGCTGCGTCTCTTCTACACCCATATAGCGTGAAGATGGTATAGTCACATAATTAATCGCAATTTCTTATACATCACCTCCAAAGTTTCAAACATGCTCTTAAAACTCATCTCTTTAGGAGATCACAATTATGAATCTGTCCAGATTTAGTGTCCCAAATTGCCCTTTACATGGTCACATTGAAAAAATTAATTTATACTTACCTACCAGAGCAATACCCTCTGGTTTTACTCTTTGGTATGATGCATGTGAAGTGAAGCTGGAATATTATCCCAGTTACACTTGCCGCAACACAAGAATAGGATGTGAGTCCGATGTGCCTCAGATCTTTTTTTTAAAATTGATACTACCCAAATCTAATATACAGGTCGACTTTGGACCCTAAACCACAGGTCCATACAGACCTGTACTTGGTTTAGGGTCCCAAATCTATAGGTCTAGTGCACTGAGAATTTTTTTGGTGCACCGGCTTAATTTTTTGGTGCACTGACTTTTTCATGGGAAGCCACACCTCTATTCCCAAGGAAAAGTAACTAAAAAGCCTTAATAAATATTGCACAAGGCATTTCATATATAACGCACCAATTACTTCAGAATTCTGGTGTAGACAACTTGATAAATCATCCCCATTATGCTTTAACAAGTAGCATAATACACTATATAACATCTTTGTTATAACATTGTATAATAGTTTTTGATTTCATACTAGACAGGCAACTGTTTTTCCATGGTGGTTGTGAATTTCTGAATGTTAGATCATTATGTTAGAATGACTATAATTATAGTAGTAATAGAAATGTAATTAAATATGACTAATCAAGAACAATTGTATTCATTTAGTTATACTTTATACCATGTCTTAAATTAAGTATTTGTTGCTCAAAGAAAGCGATATTAAATCTATTATGCCGAATATTTTTGATATTTTTAGGTAGTGTTGATATGTAAAAAAAATACAACCAAGACCAAGAAAAAAATGTAGAACAAAATAATAAACAAAAGAACAAAAGGATGATGCTCCAAATAGAAGAGGGCATAGGGTAAGCCATCTGCATAATTGTTGTTAACTATTAGCTTTCTGACTGTGATGCAGCTGATATCCAATTATTATTTGCTATGGTTGCAGCACATGGAAAATGTGTTATAAATCAACTTCAATTGAATTGAACCCCCAGATTGATAGTTTCACGAATCTCTACTATGTTAAAATGGCAAATAAGGTCAATAGCAGATTATTAGGTTAAAGATATAAATACAATAACAATAGATCAATTCTATTATTGTATTAAAATTTCCAATAAACATCTACAGGGCTAAAAACCCCTTTTAGCCCTGTAGATGTTTATTTGAAATTTTAATTTCGGCAATTCCCGTTTCGGCAAATTAATGTTATTGTTTGTGTAATGAAAAGTAATACAATTTTCCAATATACTTTTACCTGAGTGAAGTTGCCCCCCCCTTGTTCAAATCCAAAAAATTGGCGTCAAACGTTTGTGCTATGTTTGTGATGGTTTTTAAGATAATAAATCATAATAAATAAAAGTTTCCAGAGGTCATCAGAGGTCAACCAGCCCCCCTCCTCCCACATTACCCAAATCAAACAAAACTGGTGCCAATCAATTGTTCTACATTTGTGCTGGTTTGTGCTGCTCAATTTTTTTGTCTGTGCTGCTTTTGTTTTGAATATATTAACACAATTTTAACCCCTTAACGCTCTGCGCCGTAGCTCTACGGCGCAGAGGTATAAGGGGTGTATGAAGAGGGCTCACGGGCTGAGTCCTCTTCATACAGAGGTGGGGGTTTTTGCATTTTGCACAAAACCCCCACCGCTTATAACCGCGGTCGGTGCTTGCACCGATCGCGGCTATTAACCCTCTAAACGCCGCCCGCAAAGTTGCGGGCGGCGTTTAAAAGACGGCGGCGCGCGGGCGCCGCCATCTTTTTTTCGATCGCCACGCCCCCGAACGTCATCGGGGGGCGGCGATCGGTTACCATGGTAGCCTCGGGTCTTCTCTTGACACGAGGCTACATGGTTTATGCAGGTTCGTTACAATGAGCCAGTGGCTCATTGTAATGTAAGACCTGCAAAAACGCCATATATTGCAATACTGTAGTATTGCAGTATATGGTAGGAGCGATCTGATCATCTAGGGTTAATGTACCCTAGATGGTCTAAAAAATAGTGAAAAAAAAAAGAAAAAAAAAAGTTTAAAAAATAAAAAAAATTAATAAAATATTAAAAGTTCAAATCACCCCCCTTTCCCTAGAACGGATATAAAACATAACAAACAGTAAAAATCACAGACATATTAGGTATCGCCGCGTCCCAAAATGCCCGATCTATCAAAATATAAAAACGGTTACGGCCGGCGGTGACCTCCGAGGCGGGAAATGGCGCCCAAATGTCCGAAATGCGACTTTTACACCTTTTTACATAACATAAAAAATGAAATAAAAAATGATCAAAATGTCGCACAGACCTCAAAATGGTAGCAATGAAAACGTCGCCTCATTTCGCAAAAAATGACCCCTCACACATTTCCGTGCGCCAAAGTATGAAAAAGTTATTAGCGTCAGAAGATGGCAAAAATTTTTTTTTCTTTTTTGTACACATTCGTTTAATTTTTGAAAATGTATTAAAACACAATAAAACCTGTATAAATTTGGTATCACCGCGATCGCACCGAACCAAAGAATAAAGTAGGCATGTTATTTGGAGCGAAGAGTGAAAGTCGTAAAAACTGAGCCCACAAGAACGTGACGCACGTGCGGTTTTTTTTCAATTTTTCCACATTTGGAATTTTTTTTCAGCTTCGCAGTACACGGCATGTTAAAATAAATAACATTACGGGAAAGTAAAATTTGTTACGCACAAAATAAGCCCTCACACAGGTCTGTACACGTAAAAATGAAAAAGTTATGGATTTTTGAAGTTGGAGAGCGAGAAATTAGCCGAAAAACCCTCCGTCCTTAAGGGGTTAAAGGCCAACAGGTCAACAAGCCCCCCCTCACACAAATTAACCAAATTGAACCAAAGTATTGTCAAACGTTTGTGCAAGTTTCTGCAACAAAAAAATTTGCTTGGCAATTGATTGGCACCAGTTTTGTTTGATTTGGGCAATGTGGGCGGGGGACTGGTTGACCTTTGATGACCTCTGGAAACTTTTTTAAATATCTAATTAAAATGGCACAAACCAGTACAAGCATAACACAAACATTTGACACTAATTTTGTTTGATTTAAACAAGGTGGGGGACGGGGCAACTTCACTCAGGTTATACTTTTTGTATCAATTCCTCACTGTTTTCTAGATCTCCGCTTGATGTCATTCTATAGAAGGTTCCATGGTTTACATCCAGTGGACAGAAATCTGACCATGGTCACACAGGTGCACACCTCGTTAGTATCATAGAAAGTAATTAGAGCTGAGCCCTAATCATACTGAGATGGGCTTTGCTGCATATTGCAGCAAAGACTCATTGCTAACACCCCCGGTCGGTGCATGCAAAGACACTGATGGCACTGAAAACTCTTAAAGCATGGGCACCACCATCTTTATTGAGATCGTCTCTCCCCCAAACGTCATTGGGGGGGAAGGGGTGCGGCGATCGGTTGCCATGACTTCGTCGGACCCGAGGCTGCATGGTTTCTGAAGATTCGGTGCAATGAGCTAGTAGCTCATTGTAATGAATCCTATGCAAAAACGCCATATCCTGCAATACTTCTGTATTGCAGTATATGGCAGGAACGATCAGACCATCTAAGGTTAAAGTACCCTAGAGTGTCTAAGAAATAGTGAAAAAAGATTTAAAAAGTCTAAAAAATGTAAAAAATTACCTAGAACTGATATAAAATGTAATAAACAGTAAAAGTCATAAACACATTAGGTATTGTCGCGTCCCAAAATGCCAGATCTATCAAAATATAAAAACTGTTGCCGGTGATGACCCCCATAAGGGAAAATGATGCCCAAATGTCCTAACACGACTTTTACACCATTTTACATGACATAAAAAGGGATCAAAAAGTGCTTAAAATGTCAAACAGTCCTCATGGCAGCAATGAGAACATCGGCTCATTTCACAAAAAATGACACCTCACAGCTCCATGCAGTATGAAAAAGTTATTAGCATCAGAAGATGGCAATTGTTTTTTAACTTTTTCATACACATTCGATTACACATTTGTTTAATTTTTGAAAATGTATTAAAACACAATCAAACCTATATAAATTTGGTAACACCGTGATGATACCAAACCAAAGAATAAAGCAGAGGTGTTATTTGAAGCGCAGAGTGAAAGTCTAAACTCAGTATAAACTGAGCACACAAGAATGTGACGCACATGCATTTTTAAAAATTTTTTTTTTCCACATTTGGAATTTTTTTTTTAGCTTCCCATAACACAGCATGGAATAATAAATAACATCACGGAAAAGTAAAATTTGTTACGCACAAAATAAGCCCTCACACAGCTCTGTACATGAAAAAATGAAAAAATTATGGATTTTTGAATGTGGAGAGCGAGAAAGGAGCGAAAAAACCCTGCGTCCTAAAGGGTTTAAAGGTGTAATGAATATTGTATTAAAATGTTGCAAAATGAATACAAAATACCACTAAGCCGTAATGTGCTTGGAAACAGTAATTTCTACTAAAACATTCAAGTGCGTTGGCTCATTGACCAGCTGTAATATGATGCCAGCTCCAATAAAGTGCTATCTGAAGGCAACCTACCAAGCACTCTGGCAATAATTGTTGTATTCAACATGCCGGATAGAAAAACTGTGCTTCTATTAACTATGGTGTATTTAGGCTTTTGAAAAGGGGAAGGGGGCAAACATATGAGTCTGCCCAGATGGAAACCTTGCAGCTATCTTTACCCCACTAACCTAGAAGCACCCTCAGGTAGTGTATGAAATGTCCTTTCTAGAATCCCCCTTTTATTTGAATCTTACTCAATTAACTATAAAGAATATCCTCCAGAGTCATGTGAAAATGAACACAAAACTGTCATCTTTTGCCAAAGATGAGTCAGGCTTAGAGGCTGAAGGAGGAGCATCACTTCGGATGCCTATATTGTGGGTTCAATATCAGTTTGAACCATTGTTCTGCAATCAAAAGATTATATTTCAAAACAGCTTGTGATTCTATTATCAACAGAACCAGATAAGTCATATTTGGGAATGTAAGCTACAGATACTATGGGGAAGATTTAGCCCAAAACTAGCAACTGGCATAGTTGTGCACAAAAGCCATATATTCAAGGTGAAAATTAGCATGGTCTAGTTAGTGCACTAGTGTGGAACAAGAACGCCTTGTGGGTACTCTTCCACCAGCTCAGTCCTCTTCACGCCTTTCTGGCATAGATGTCCCCTTATGCCTTTAAATCCCTTCATCAATGGTTCTGTAGCTCACAGAAACACAAGCCTGATGCAATATGAAAGATAAGATCCTTATCTTTAGTAATAAAACCAAAATTAGGGACGTCTTAAGAGACTCTCTAACTGCAGCTTATAAACTTGACTCATCTCAGGCTAAATGTAACCTGATATATTGTCCGCTCATTATTATATAACTTTGAAGGATAATTATTATAGGTAAATAGGCGAGATTTCACATAAGTTGATTTATTCTAAAAACAGCACTTCATACCCTACCTGAAGGTGCTCGTGGTTTAATGGGCTAAAATCTGGTGACAGTGTCCCTTTGAAGCTGCTGGCCGTAATGCAAAATCTGTACCAAAGTCAAACCATATTCTGTGTGAAATCCATATAAATTTTACATTCTGTTACAATGTCTATGTCTATCAGGTAGGTGTTATGTGATCACTGCAACTCTGGCAACCCTAGCAAAGAGCTGAAGAAGCCACAGTCAGCCAGACATTCAGTATTACATTGTGACCATTCTTACAAAGACTGACACAGGATGACCTGTCTATGACATCCATACAACTTAATAGAACATTTGGAGAGGGATTGTCTGCATCAGATAACAGATTTAATACTTGGATACAAGTGGAAAGTCATAAATTAGCCATGCTCATATGTGCTTGAAAAAGGTTCAGCCTCCCTAGAATAGGATGGCTACAAGAGATGGGAAGAAATGTAGAAGCAAAAGTATATTTATAAGCTATTTTCATAAGAATTGTGGGCTTGAGTTTGCAAAAAGCTATGAAAGTGTACAGTAAAAACATGGAAACAGGTGATTTGGAGCAATGAGACAAATTCCAATAGACTGGATTTTAATGGGTGTAAAAGGATATGGAAGAATCAAGAGAAAATGGGTCTAATGGATCAAGATATTGAAATTATCAAGTTTGGTAAAGGTAGCCTGATGTTATGGGGTTGTTTTACAGGCAAATGCTTTGGATACATGACTAGGATAAATGGTGGTTTAAAGGCAAAGTTTCCTACAGGATGAGTTGCTTTCATACACTCGAGTACTATAGATATGAAAAAGATAACATAGCGTTACAGCAGATCAATGAACCAAAGTTTATGTCGAGAAATGGTTCAATGACAATCAAGGTACTGGATAGGACCCCACAGTCTCCAGACCTCAACTCAATTGAACACCTGTGGGTAGAGAAAAAACTGTATTTGTACCCAAATGAGTTGACAAGAATTGATAAAATGTGGGTATTTGTGGAAGAGACTTGTGGGTAGGTCATGTAGGATTTATTTTTTTTCCACCTGTCCTTGTTTAGCAACATCTGTGTGTTTTTGTAATTTATTATATCTCGTTTTTGTTGTTTAATTCATAAATATTCATTTTTGGCTAATATATCAATTTCTTTCTTTAGATTCATTGCATTTTCCTTCATAAACTATCAAGTTGTACTTCTTTTATCCTTTCTATTGAACAATAATAGTTTTCCTTCTTCAGATCTACAGTAAATCAATAGGCAATTTGATAACCAACAAAAATATAGGCAGAATATTTATTAGTAATAAACTAACTATAAATTATAGCGCAATCTTATTCAACTATTTTCCTAATGAAAGTAACCTAAAAGAGCCTACTATGATAAAAAATCAATGTTGACCATAGCACCTTACTTTAACTTGGAAGAATGCTGCGCATACATTTTTGAAATGTATAATGTTTCTGTAACAGGTCGCTTTTCTGTCTGGTAGTTGTTCCATTATAGACCAGTAATGAAGGACCTATCGGTCATACGTAACTGTGTGATTTTACAGGACTAATGAAGCAGCTTTTCACCACTGAGTGATTAGTTAAGGTATATTTCCATATATCAGTCTTTTACAAGCTTATAGCATAATTATTTAGAAAGCTTAGTGAGAGGCTCCATAGGAATGGTTTACTTGATGCTGCATAAGCTGAAATCAGTGTAGGGTTGAAAACATGGCCACCACCATGGGGGCGGGTTAGTGGGAATGTGTTCCTGGGCCCCAGCGCCGTGTGCATCTTGAAAAGCTTCCTTCCTCCCATATACTAATGTGCCACAAACATGCAGTCAATATTCCTATAAATGGCCCACCCTGTATATACTGAAGGGTGCATGTGGTGGTACTATCTATATGCTCAAAGGAGCATGTGCTGGGTCTATCTATATACTGCAGGGTTCATGTGCTCGGGTTATCTATATACTAGAGGGTGCATGTGCTGGGGCCATTTATATACTGTAGGGGGCATGTGCTGCGGTAATCTATATACTGCAGGGGGCATGTGCTGGGGCTATTTATATACTGCAGAGGGCATGTGCTGGGGCTATTTATTTACTGCAGGTGGCATGTGCTAGGGCTTTGTATATACTGCAGGGGGCATGTGTTGGGGCCATGTATATACTGAGGGGGACATGTGGTGAGGCTATCTATACACTACAGAGGTGATGTGCTGTGACAATATATATACTGAAGGAGGCATGTGCTGGAGCTATCGATATACTGAAGGGGGCATAAAAAATATCCAGTTAGGGACCCCAATATGGTTGCTTTTAGGTGTTCTCAAATATCATTCTGTTATATAACTGTGGAGAAAACTCTTCAATGTTAAAATGTTCCTCTCTGTACTTTGAATGAAACTACAGGCATTATTAGGCATCAGCCCTGGAGAGATTTCTACTCATACCTTTGTAAGTAGTAGCAGCTGGACTGTAAAAAATAAATTGATTTATATAACAAGATTGTATCTGGACTCTGGATTGAACTAATTCACAGCCCATCCTCTCTGTTGTAAGTGACAGAAGTAGTAGGCTCTTGGTTAAGCACTACTGAAGCAGAGCTGAGTGCAGCTACAATCTTGGAATATAAATTAATGTTTCACAATCCTACTGCTATTAACAACACACAAACGTATGTGTCCAACCTTCAATGTGACATTTGCACCGTGCTTATGATCAGTTTGGTTTCTATTTTTTATCTTCATAAAGTTCAGATATAATATGACATTGCTTATCTAGTTTGAGCTAACTCATATATAAACTTCTGTGGACTAAAGTGTTTTAATAGGCAGACATGCTAAATAAAAATAATTGGGAAAGTATTTATTTACATTTTACAGCAATATTTCATGCTATATAAAGTAAATATAATGAAAGGAAATGTAGAGAAAGGATGATAATACATTAAACATTGTTTATTAAACACTGCATTTTGGTTGGGACATGTTACAGAGCTGTAAGAATTGTAGCACATGGATACAAATGACTCCATACTCAGAAGCCATATGGCCTCCAGGCACTTCCATTTACATGAGACCTTATTTGGGATTAAAAAGCACCAAGGAAACTAAATAGAATGGACATCTACAGTGTTTCTTTCAATGAAAGTAAACTCACTTAACCCTTTCAGGACCTGGCCCTTTTTTGTTTTTTCATTTTCATTTTTTACTCCCCATGATCAAAAATCCATAACTTTTTTATTTTTCCATGTACAGAGCTGTGTGACGGCTTATTTTCTGCGTAACAAATTGCACTTCATAGTGATGGTATTGAATATTCCATGCCGTGAACTAGGAAGCGGGAAAAAATTCCAAATGCAGTGAAATTGGTAAAAAAACGCATTTGCGCCATTTTCTTGTGGGCTTGGATCTTACGGATTTCACTGTGCACCCCAAATGACATGTCTACTTTATTCTTTGGGTCTGTGCGATTACGGGGATACCAAATTTATATAGGTTTTATGAAGTTTTCATACATTTAAAAAAATTAAAACCTCCTGTACAAAAATTTTTTTGGGGATTTTGCCATCTTCTGGCGCTAATAACTTTTTTATACTTTGGTGTACTGAGCTGTGGGTGGTGTCGTTTTTTGCGGATTTTGATGACGTTTACAATGTTATCAATTTTAGGACTGTTCGACCTTGTGATCACTTTTTATAGAATTTTTTAATTTTTGTAAATGACAAAAAAAGTGCCATTTTCGACTTTGGGCACGATTTTCCGTTACAGGATTAAACGCAGTGAAAAACCGTTATCATATTTTGATAGATCGGGCATTTTCGGACGTGGCGATACCTAATGTGTTTATGATTTTTACTGTTTATTTATATTTATATCAGTTCTAGGGAAAGGGGGGTGATTTGAGTTTTTAGGGTTTTTTATTATAATTTTTTTTTTAACTTTTTTTTATTTTTATTTTTAGTACTTTTCAGACTCCCTAGGGTACTTTAACCCTAGGGTGTCTGCACGATCCTATCATATACTGCCATACTACAGTATGGCAGTATATGGGGATTTTACTACTCATACATCACAATGTGCTGATAGCACATTGTAATGCATGGGTTAACCCGAAGTAGCCTCGGGTCTTCGTGAGACCCGAGGTTACCATGGCGACGGATCGCCGCTCCCCGATGACGTCACGGGGAGCGGCGATCCTCGAAAAGCATTGCCGGCGGCGATCGAGGTGAAAACACCCGCGATCGGTGCTAGCAGGTGCTAGGTGTTACCGGTAAGCCTTTGCTGCAATATGCAGCAAAGACTTACCGGCTATGGAGAGGGCTCAGCGCGTGCTATTACGTAACGGGTCGTGAAAGGGTTAAAGACACTACATTTAGTACACGATGCAGAGTTGCCACATGTCACTTTTTAGGCATTTTATCTGCACTTTACATTTTCTTTTTTTCAGTGGTACTTATACATTGTATGTGAACTATAGTAATATTTTGTATATGTGTGTAGGACAGGTGATTGGATATAATTGTTCAGTATATTCAATTGTTCAATGAAGCCTCTTTTTAGGTCAAAATGGACTTCTTGAACTGCTGTCCCTAGCTTTTCAACCGCTGCCCATTGCTAAGCTAAACCTTTATTTGGCTCAGTAGACAAATAAACCTTTATTTGTCTCTTACCTGAAACCTGATGTAGCCAGCATCATGTTGTTGCATTGCCCCTGGATAGTTGGATAGTGTGCTTCGTGTTTGGGGAGTTCTGACAACTGTGTTTTCTAAACCAAATACCAAATGTATGTGAAAACTTTCTACCTCTATTGTTGCATGTGTGATCTTCAATTATGCTGTGAACTGTAAAATATATCAATGAGAATTGAAAATGGTACCAAAAAACTCATGATGCTCATTTATAATAAGTGAATGCTTTTCATGTTTGACATAAAACCAATAACCAAAAACCAATTAACCTGATTTAATTAGTAGCATCGCTGTGTCCTCATGACACTCATAGGCGCCTGGGAATAGCTGTAAAATATCTCAATGTACTGTATACTAAATACCTGTCTAGATGACAGCTGTGCCCTTAACAAATCCACTAGAACTAAGTTGGTGATTTGCTTCTGTTATGACTATTCATGGGAAAATGGCCTTAAAACATTTTCTCAGCCTTTCACACTATTAAGCTATGGTTTTTGCTCATTTTCTGTTTATATCTACTGTTATAGACCAGATCTTTACAATGATCTGCTTTAAGTCATATACCCCTGCTGTTGCAGTGGATACAGAGACACCGTGACACTTATCAATAAATCAGATGATTCACAGCAGAATGACATTTAAAATCACTCCTTACCCTCCTTTTTGTTTAGTGATCTGTTAATAGGGCTGCTAATATTCTTGGTACTGCTTTGCCTGTCTGATCCATATATTGCTGCTGGATAAGAAGCTTGTCATGAATACTGTTTTATAATGTATACTGTAGATTGTTTTAGTTATTGTAAACTGTTAAACTGTGTTAGTGGACTGTTATTTTTCAGACGATGAGTACTTAAAATGTAATCAAACTCTAATTCCCAAGTTTAGCTATGTGATCTAGACCAGTGATTTTCAACCAGTGTGCCGTGGCACACTAGTGTGCCGCGACACATGGTCGGGTGTGCCGCGGGGAAAGTTCCCCAAACTATGGTGCCCCCTGTGTTTCGTTTCCCAGAGAAATGTAAAATGAGAAATACTATAGTCATGAGGCTGGAGTACTACAAGCACCAGCTCATATGCTGATTATATGAGCTGGCACTCGTACTCTGGCATCATGGTCATAGTACTTCTCATTGTACCCCTTTATTTTGCAGTATATGAGCCACATAATAATCAGCACCATATACTAAAACCAGGGAGAAACTCAGAACTGTTGAGCTTCGTGTGCGTCTTTCCACCATTCCTGGAATCCCTTTTGTGTTTATCGAAACAGGCCCAGTAAAATAAATTTAGAATCTATATTATTAACTATATGTATAATATGACTGTTTTAGTGTCATTTTGTGCTATTTTGGTTGGTTGTGTGCCCCAGGATTTTCTAAGTATAAAAAGTGTGCACGCCTCAAAAAAGGTTGAAAATCACTGATCTAGACTTTAAAGAGAACATCAGGCAAATTAACAATATAAACTAAATATATTTTCATAACCTGCCATTAGACAGTGTTGCCCCTATCCAGTCATTGTCCTTCTACATGTTTGTAAACATAAGCAATCCGGTACTAAAGTTGTATTCAAATGACCTGAGAGAGGACCAATTAATCATTATCATTTTCAGCTGTCCAGCATATTCATGAGTGGGAGGCACAGCCACACCCCCAGTGATTGACTGACAGCCTGTATAATGATGTGACACGCCTAGTGCTGGCTCTTCTATGTGCTTGCTTGTGGCCACGCCACCTGCAGCCTGTGTGTGTATGAGATATGCCTATACACATGACTGACAGTCTGTATAATGATGTGACACTTCTGGTGCTGGCTGCCTCTATACTTCCTGGTTCTGGCACCCCCTGCAACCTGTGTGTGTATTCAACTGCTTCAGGATGCAGCAATGTGTATGGGAGGAGAGAGTATGTCAGGTGTATGACATGTGTATAGGAGAAGAGAACATGTCAAAGGGCTTGTAATATAGCTTTCTCTTAGGCATAGAAGCACAAAGATCCGTCAGGGGGCACAGGAAGAGGCTGGGCATTTATAGGTAGTCAGATGGCCAGCGCCAAGTAGTTGTGCGCTGGCCCTTCAAAATTTTAGACAGCCAGTGCACGACCTAGGAGGCACGCGCTGAAGTGAGGAGACTGTCGGCGAGAGGGGGCACACGGGTGCGCTTTCGACCCAAAACATGGGCTGCAGGAGCACCCGTGACACTATGTTATGTTTCATTTACACTCACCGGCCACTTTATTAGGCACCATGCTAGTAACGGGTTGGACCCCCTTTTGCCTTCAGTACTGCCTCAATTCTTCGCGGCATAGATTCAACAAGGTGCTGGAAGCATTCCTCAGAGATTTTGGTCCATATTGACATGATGGCATCACACAGTTGCCGCAGATTTGTCGTCTGCACATCCATGATGCGAATCTCCCGTTCCACCACACCCCAAAGATGCTCTATTGGATTGAGATCTGGTGACTGTGGAGGCCATTTGAGTACAGTGAACTCATTGGCATGTTCAAGAAACCAGTCTGAGATGATTCCAGCTTTATGACATGGCGCATTATCCTGCTGAAAGTAGCCATCAGATGTTGGGTACATTGTGGTCATAAAGGGATGGACATGGTCAGCAGCATTACTCAGGTAGGCTGTGGCGTTGCAACGATGCTCAATTGATACCAAGGGGCCCAAAGAGTGCCAAGAAAATATTCCCCACACCATGACACCACCACCACCAGCCTGAACCGTTGATACAAGGCAGGATGGATCCATGCTTTCATGTTGTTGACGCCAAATTCTGACCCTACCATCCGAATGTCGCAGCAGAAATCGAGACTCATCAGACCAGGCAACGTTTTTCCAATCTTCTACTGTCCAATTTCGATGAGCTTGTAGCCTCAGTTTCCTGTTCTTAGCTGAAAGGAGTGGCACCCGGTGTGGTCTTCTGCTGCTGTAGCCCATCTGCCTCAAAGTTCGACGTACTGTGCGTTCAGAGATGCTCTTCTGCCTACCTTGGTTGTAACAGGTGGCGATTTGAGTCACTGTTGCCTTTCTATCAGCTCGAACCAGTCTGCCCATTCTCCTCTGACCTCTGGCATCAACAAGGCATTTCCGCCCACAGAACTGCCGCTCACTGGATGTTTTTTCTTTTTCGGACCATTCTCTGTAAACCCTAGAGATGGTTGTGCGTGAAAATGCCAGTAGATCAGCAGTTTCTGAAATACTCAGACCACCCCTTCTGGCACCAACAACCATGCCACGTTCAAAGGCACTCAAATCACCTTTCTTCCCCATACTGATGCTCGGTTTGAATTGCAGGAGATAGTCTTGACCATGTCTACATGCCTAAATGCACTGAGTTGCCGCCATGTGATTGGCTGATTATAAACTAAGTGTTAACGAGCAGTTGGACAGGTGTACCTAATAAAGTGGCCGGTGAGTATATATGTCATACAATGTTTTAGTTTTTTTATCGCTCAGTATGTTATGTTTTATTTATATGTCATAAAATGTTTTAGTTTTGCTGCATGAGCCTAAATTCAATTAACTCCGATCACGTGACAGGCTTTCTCAGTCGTGCAGGGCGGAGCTTCTTGGACACGGCTCCTTCAAATAGTAAGTCCATGTGTATTTTTATTAGACCTTGATAAAGACACTGCCATGTCGAAACGCGTCGGTCTTTGACGCCAGCTGTGATGTTCCGTATGTTGGTTTTAATCTTTGGAAAATAAAGAAGTGATTTTACCACCAACCGCACCGTGCTGGACTCGTGGTTATATGCTCTCCTATGCCACCCGTGTCAATATCCCTCACCTCAGCCTCCCTGCAGAAGGGCACGGTCAAGGATGTTGTCCTCGGGCTCCCACAATCTCTCCTCTGGCCCGAACCCAATGAGAAACTACCGTCTCCCTCTACTCGACTTTATGTCCAGGATCTCTTTGATTTCATAGACATTGGTGGAATCAGCCACAGGAGCGGGAGGATCTATTTGCTGGGAGAAACGATTCAAGATGACAGATTTCAGGAGGACTACATGGAAGGAGTTCAGGATGCACATGGTGGGAGGGAGATGAAGTTTATACGCCATAGGGTTGATGTGCTTTAGTACCTTGAATGGGCCCACAAAACGAGGACCGAGTTTGTAGCCAGGGATCTTCAAACGTACATACCTGGATGACAGCCAAACTTTATCTCCAGGAGAGAAGACTACATTTCCTGTCGGCCTGTGTTTTGGTTCGGGCAGATGCTCGAAGTAGAGAATGGCGAGTTTGCAGTGCCTCTACCGCTGGAACATCAGAAGGAATGGCAAGAGGAAGAGGTGGGCGTGGAAGTCGTCCATAGACAATGAAGAAGGGAGTAGCACTGGCGGATTCAGAGTCTAGAGAATTCTAAGAAAATTCCGCTCAAGGTAAGAGGGAGGACCAATCGTCCTGTCAAGCAGATACAAAGTGACGCAGATGGCAGCCCAGAGTCTCGTTGACTCTCTTCACTTGCCTGTTAGTCTTAGGATGGTATGCAGAGGAGAAGTACAGCTTGGCCTGCAGTTGATTGCAGTGGAAATGCCAGAATCTGGAAACAAGCTCCCCACGGTCCAAGACAATGTGCAGAGGGAGTCCATGTAGCCAGAAGATATGGAGGAAGAACAGACTGGCCAGACGAGGACCTGACAGCAGGCCTGGCAAAGGACCAAAATGAGCCATCTTTGAGAACCTGTCAGTGACCATCCAGATAACGAAATTCCCAAAGGAAGATGGCAGATCCGTAATAAAGTCCATGGCTATGTGAGTCCACAGGCAACTGAGTATCGGCAATAGCAGAAGCAGACCTGCTGACTTGAGACGTGTCGACTTGTTACAGGCACAAGAAGCGGGGGAACTCACAAAATCTCAAATGGCCTTGACAAGATCTGGCCAACAGTAGTAACGAAATATGAGAATGGCAGACCTCTGCACCCCAGGGTGCTCATAGACGAGAGCAATGTCCCCAAGTTAGTATCTTCTTCTGAAGAGCAGGTCAGACATAAGTCTTGCCAGGAGGAAGCTGCCTCAGATCCACAGGAGCAGCCACAACCAGTCGTTCTGGAGGAACAATATGACGAGGAGACAATTTTTCCCCAAAGACATCAGAGGCACGAGAGAGAGCATAGGCCTTAACACTCTTCTCTGCTGGACGGAAGTGCATCATAAAATTGAAACAGCAGAAGAAGAGGGACCAACGAGCCTGTTGAGGATTGAGTCGCTGGGCGGTCTGGAGGTATAGGAGGTTCTTGTGATCCGTGAAGATACAAACCGGATGAAGAGCTCCTTCCAGCAGATAATGCCACTCCTCCAAGGCAAGTTTTATGGCCAGAAGCTCCCGATCACCTATGAAGTAGTTCCTCTCTGCAGCAGAAAAAGTCTTTAAGAAGAAACCACAGGTGAATGTTTGTCCAGGGGAAGTGTCAACCTCAAACTGGAATGATTTCTCCATATTAGGCCGCGTGTGAACAGGAGCAGAGGCAAAGGCAGACTTCAATTTAGAAAAATGCTCCATCAGCCCCCGGAGGCCAGAGCTTAGGGTCAGCATTTTTCTTTGTTAACGCCACAATAGGTGACACGGTGGAGGAGAAATGTGGTATGAACTGCCGGTCGTAGTTAGAGAAGCCTAGGAATCTCTGTATAGCTCATAGTCCAACTGGGCGAGGCCAGTGAAGAACGGAAGGCAACTTGGAGGGATCCATCTGTACACCGTGGTCAGAAATGATATACCCAAGGAACGGAAGACTCTTCTGGTGGAACTGGCATTTCTTGAGTTTTGCATATAGGCAACTGGCCCTTAGACACCTGAGAACGTGTCGCACGTGGGTCTGATGGGATTCCAGGTCAGTAGAAAACACCAGGATATCGTCTAAATAGACCACAACACAGGTATATAACAAGTCTCTGAAAATGTCTTTGACCAATTCTTGAAACACAGCAGGCGCATTGCAGAGTCCAAAGGGCATGACCACATACTCGAAATGCCCATCTCGAGTGTTGAAGGCAGTCTTCCATTCATCCTCTTCACGGATGCAGATGAGATTATTTGCCCTCAAAGGACAAACGGAGGTCACGGAGGCGGTCAAAGAGTTCCATGATCAAGGGTAGTGGGTAGCGGTTCTTCTCTGTAATTTTATTAAGCCCACGTTAGTCTATGCAGGGGCGGAAAGAACCATCTTTCTTGGCCACAAAAAAGAATCCAGCACCAGAAGGAGATGAAGACTTACTGGTGATCCTTTCTGCAGATTCTCTTTGATATAGGCTGACATAGCAGTGGTCTTGGGTACAGACAGTGGGTATACCCCACCTCGTGGCAGAGATGTGCCCGGCAGCAACTTTATAAGGCTGTCATAAGGACGGTGTGGTGGCAGAGTCTCTGCTTGCTTCTCTGAGAAGACGTCCGCAAAGTCCTTATAAGCAGAGGGAAGAACCACCAGAGCCTTGGAGGATACCGAAGCAGACATGGTGGACACTCGGCGAAGAACAGAGAGACAGCGAAACTGGCACTCTGGACCCCAACCAAGAAACTCCAGAGTCTGCCAGTCGAGCACTGGACCGTGTTGCTGTAACTACGGGAGAGAATGGCAGACGTTGATTGGGGAAGCACATAAAACAATAGTCTCGCCTTGTGCATCGCCCCAACTTGCAGAGACAGAAGCTTGGTGCGGTAATATATCGGATTGCTAAGGACCTGTCCACTGACGGAGGAGAGAGCCAGTGGCTTCTCTAGGCGGACCACAGGAAGGTGATACTGGGAGACCAGGGCAGCATCCACGAAATTGCCCACGGAACCAGAATCCAAGAAGGCTGTGGCTTGAAAGTGAGTACCTGGAGCTGAATAAAACAGGCAAGTTCAGTCATGGTGAAGCTTTGCTCTCACCAAGGGATGCTCCTCCCAAGGTGCAGATTTTGGGTTGCGCTCGTTCAAGACGCTGCTCCTCAAAGCGCTCAGTAAACCAGATGTCAATCTGGGTGGCCAGAGAGATGAGATCAGACGGCAGGTCACATGCAGACAGTGCATCTTTAATTTGTTCTGAAAGCCCCTTTTTAAAGGTGGCAACCAAGGCGGCTTCATTCCAGGTGTCAGGACTTGAACCAACGGACTCCGCTGTCCCAGGTTGCAGCCCTACCAACTGAGCTATGCAGTTCTCTGGACAGTTCCAGTGCTGAACCATGGCCTAGTTTTTGATCTTCCAGTTCCTAGTTCCTATTTCCCTGGCTTTGCTCCACCCTTTCCTTGATTGGACTTCCTATTTAAACCCAGTCTTGCTTACACTTCCTTGCAAGATTATTGTGCTTCCAGCGTGTAGTCTAGCTTGGCGCCTTCTCTCCTGCGATTGACTTCTCTTTTGTGCAACGACCAATGGATTCCTCCTGACTACGATACCTGCCTGCTTCCTCAAAACTGACACTGATCTTCTGTGCTACAACCTGACTACGCTACATGGCTGCTCCTCTGTATTGCTAACCTTCTCCTGTGCTCCGACTTCTGGCTTCACTCACTACGATTCCTGCCTGCAATAACCCACTTGGACCTCAAAACCAGACCCTGATCATTACACCAGGCTAGCTCAGAAGCCACAGTACGGAACTGAACCGCATAGTCACCGACAGATAAGTCCTCTTGACACAAGTTCAGCAGGGTGGTCTCAGCAGAAGATGCCCGAGCTGGTTCCTCGAAGATAGACCGGAACTCGGCAAAGAAGGTGGTGATATTAGCCGTGACCAGGTTTTTCCTGTCCCAAAGGGGGGTAGCCTATGCAGGGCCTACTCAGAGAGGAGGCTGATGATGAAAACCACTTTAGACAGATACATGACCAACTGCGTAGGTATGTGTTCCACTGTGTGATAAAGTCCCTGCACAACTTGGGATATTTAGACAGCATGAAGAGTCTTAGCTTGGGTTCTGTAGAAGGCAGACAAACCAGAGTAGCAGAAGAAACCACAGGAACTTGACGCCGGTGCTGAGTAGTCATTACTTGCTGCAGCATAGTGGCGACTTATCTGAGTTGCTGACATTGTGTGGCAATCTGCCAGGACTGCTGGGCCACTACAGTGGTAAGATCAGCCAGAACAGGTATCAGAACCTCAGCGGGATCTTACTGTCAGGGTAGTGGATCCTCTGTACCAACGCAGACCATGACGTAAGCTGAAACCTGGGACCGGAGTCTAAGTGGTACCCAGTTTTTACCAGAGCCTGCTGCAAAGCAGGTTGGACTTGTCGCAGTGTGGTACCACCGGGTCGTTCCAGAGGCGCGACTTTGTCCTTGGTGGCGGCTAAGGCTTAGTGCAGAATCGTAAGGCAAACTCGTGGTCGGGGAGATGCAGGAGGTCAAGACAGGCAGCACTTCTAGGAAAGGGTGGTGATTTGAATTTTTATAGTTTTTTATTATAATCTTTTTTTACTTTTTTTATATTTACTTTTTCAGACTCCCTAGAGTACCTTAACCCTTGGTTGTCTGATCAATTCTATCATATACTGCCATACTACAGTATGGCTTTATTTGGGGATTTTCTTCCTCATTCATTACAATGTGCAAATCGCACATTGTAATGAATGGGTTAAAACGAGACAGCCTAGGGTCTTCGATGACGTCATGGGGAGCGATAATCATTAACAAGATGGTGTTGTCCCGTTTCAAAAGAAACAGACAGTCAGGATCAGGAAGGAATGAAGGAAAAGCTAATTTTTTTGTTTTTGCTAAATTATATCCCCGTTATCTTTATATACTGTTTGTATGAAATTAATAAAAAACTGTACATGAGGTGTGCTCATCACATTGGGGCTCATCGGACGCATTTCCGTCGGTTTACCCGAATTTTTCAGTTTTGTGGCAAATTCCGGCGGGATTTTGGCCTCTTTGTTGGTGGTCTCTCTACCACTCAGCTCAAAAATTTTTCTTTGAATCTGGCTTCTATGTTCGCGTCACATGCCACAGATTATAACTAGGTGCTCCCGTTCCAAGGCCTATAATTGTTTACATTGGCCTTAGGCCTCTTTTATACTCTTGCATTGCAGAGTGCAAAACGTGAAAAAACTGAAAAAACTTTTTTCTGTCATTTCACCATGCAAGTAAAAGGGACAGCATTCCGGTAAGGACAAGCATAGACTTCATGTCTGCTCAGGTCGAGATTTGAAGAGACAATAACCTGTCAAACAAAATCAGGAGGTATGGTTCACTGGCAGCCTCATAGAAAACTTGACTCTTTTCTTCAGAAGTTGACTCATGTCTTCTCATTTGCATTATCAGAAAAATGGCTGTAGTTGAAGTACACTGCCTCAGTGTCAGATAATTTTAGGTGATATGAGGGGTAAGCTGCTAACAGCTCTTCTTTAAAAGTCACCGATAGAAAATAGTAATGATGTCTTAAAGCATTTTTTATAAAGACATCAAGGCCAATGTACAGTTAATCAAATTTACATTATAACTCAATATCTAGGGCATTTAGAAGTTAATGTAATAGTTTGGCCATTCACTCATATTAGAAGTTCAGGAAATTAATGTGAAAAAATTCTAATCAGTGCTGTGGCTGCAATTTTTTATGTATTTTGATAATTACTATGCAGTATTGGATTTATACCAAAACAAGTTTTAAGGAATGAAGTCATTAGAACTTTAATAGGATACTTTATAATGGATTTACATATGATCATGCATATTTTAAATTAGCATTTTTTTGGATTGCTAGAGAGTTTTGAGGTTAGGAGCAAATTTAATTCCAACATAATCCATAAAGATTAATAAAGGCAGACAGCATTATTATACTGTAAGTTTTACCACCTACTTTAGGTTTAACCTGTTTTTTAGAGATTATTGCGATCAGAAGAATGTTAATTTGATGAATTGATTAAATAACTACCACTAGTTACAGGTTTTAGGTTAAAGGGATTAACTGCCTCCTCAAAATACTCAGGATATGTCACAAGTATGTGATTAATGGGGGTCCAACATAGAGGATCCTCTATGGGTCCAGCTCTATGTAACTGCTGCAGAAGGAGAGAGCTCCGCCCACCAGCTCAGAACTTGTGAAAAACTGCTGCTGCTTTGCTGGAGTACAGGGAGAACTCTTTGCCTTTTGCCTATCTTCCTTCACCTGCAGTATAATATGTATTTGGCAGTGACAGGAAGGGAGGTTGTTAATGATATATTCCTCTACAGCGGCCATCTTGACCAAGAGAACCAAACAGAGGACATTTTGGAGAAGTGGACATTTTAGTTTTAACCGGGGATGCTTTTGACCTGTGTACAGCTAATGTTCAAAATCCACTGTTTTCATTTTCATCTCTTATCTGTCTGAAGCCATGAAAGAGTTAATTTGAAAGTCACCTTGCAATGGGGGGTTTGAGGGAGAACAGGATGTAAATATCTTCTGTATTCCAACCCCTGCTCCAGGGTTGTCACTAGGTCAAAAGATCAGGGACCTGTGCCCCAGATCTTTTGGCCAGAACCCCGGATCTCCCCAGGTCAGAATCTTGGGGCTGTGTGAGTACATTTCTGGAGGCTGTGGGGAACATTATTTGGGGCTGGGGGGGGGGACATTATGGGGGCTTTTGGGATATTACTAGGGCTGTGAGGACATTTCTGGGGCCTCTGGTAACATTGCTGGTGGCTGTGGGGACATAACTGGGGGATGTGTGGGGAAATTATTTGGGGGAGGTGGGGGCCATTACTAGGGGCTGTTGGGGCCATTACCGGGGTTTGTTGGGACATTTATTAGGGTGCATTCACACGTGGAACTAGCATTGCTTTTACAAACGCATTACTAGTGCCCAATGGTGGGCTTCGGCTTAATCTCATATGCATTTCCAGTGAAACGCATGCAATTGATAACCAGCACCTGGTGTCTTGTTTAAACACAGAGCAAATGCCATGTATGACTGCAGCCTTAGAGTATTTTGGGGAGTGTGTTAGGGGTAGCAGCAGGATAACACTGTAGAAATAATGAAGAACGTAAGATGTCGGTTTGGTGGCACATGGCTGAAGTATTTATTGGCACAACCAAATTTGAGGGGGTTATGTACAGAAGTGGGCATTACTCAAAGTGTGATACATATGCAATGGGGCCTGTGTCCCAGATCTTTTCCCTGCCTATCAACGCCCCTGTCCTGCTTTCTTTTTGTGCATCCTCCCTCTTGACTCCACAAATGCTCTTTCTCGAACCCCTTCACACTCCAGGTACCAACCCATGAGATTGCTGAACAGTGCATTATTATACACCCCCTTTTTCTGATTGTTGTCCCCGCTCAGCTGTTCACTCCTGTGTCCCCCCCCCCCATCCATCTGCTCACTCCTGTTTTTCAACATCTGGCAAAGAGTTTGTATGTTCTCTCCGTGTTTGCATGGGTTTCCTCCGGGTCCTCCGTTTTCCTCCCACACTACAAAACATACTGGAAGGTTGATTAGATTGTGAGCCCCATTGGGGACAGGGACCGAATTGGCAAGCTCTGTGCAGCGCCGCGTAATCTGTGTGCGCTATATAAATAAAGGAATTATTATGGTCCATTTATTTTTATAAAGGTTGTGTACCCTCATAATCATTATTGATGGTTTAGTACATCAGGTAGTACAAATACATGTCATCCATAAATATCCCCCCCCAAACATAAAGCAACAGTGTCCATATGCACGAGATCATTGTTGACCATATAGTGAATTGATAAACCATGTTTTCTGAACAGTAGTAATGTGATGTTTATACAGTGTGCGCTTTTACAACATTTTTCTAGGGCTAATGTTTACAAAGAACCATAGAATCTAAATGAAATAGGCAAAAGAAATTCTTAAATGTTACAGTATTCAGTACTCTAACTTAAATGGTGAGATATTCATTGTTTAGTGACTTGCAGGAATCCCACTGGGAATATAGCTCTATGATGATCACAGAACCAAGCAGTTAAACTGTCTCTTATTTAACCGTCTGCTTGACAATGCTCTTTACTCCGTCTACTGGCATTATAAATAATTAATTTGCTTTGCATTAAAGGTCAAAGATTGTAAAGGTTTCTATTAATTTACTTGCTTGGACTTCAAGCAGCCTCCCCTGTCCACATTACACAGCTAACCATAAAAGCTTAAATAAGGTATTTGATTCATGTTATTGCCAGAGACCATAATATAAATAATTAATTATTCCTATATTTTGTTACAGTGCTATCTATAGAAATTCACTAATGTTTATCCATTTGCAAACCAAAAAGAAATAACCATTTTATGGTCTACAAAAATGTTATCCATTATATTCAATCTTCTAGTTTCAAATATCTAGACCTTGACCAAAAATGTTATTAAAGGGAACCTGTCATTAGAAATTGCCCCGAATAAACCACAACCAGTATGTTGTCAAACAGTGTAACACCTTCTAGTTTTTGTTTCTTTCATGGCCCAGTTTGGGGACATCATCCAGAAAATCAACTTTGAAGTGAGATGTAAATTGGTTGTGTAAAGTCAAGGAGGAGGAGAGTTTAATACTGAAGTCAAGATGGGGGGCTCTGAATGGCTCCCCTTCTATGATTGACAACATGTATTGGACTTCAGGAGATCTGTTTAGTGATATCTCTGGATGCTAGGCTTTCAATAACAGTAAAGGGGGTTTTCTGAAAAAGAAAGAGTTTGACTTCAGTGTTAATCTCCACCTCCTTGACTTAATACAACCAGTTTACATGTCACTTTAAAATGGATTTTCTGAATTATGCCACCACACTGGGTCATGAAAGAAGCACAATCTGAAAGATGTTCAGGTGCTTGGCAATATACTGATAGTGGTTTATTAGGTCAATTTCTGTTGACAGGTTTATATATACATCTGAATCATAAATTAGAAAACTGGTTTTGTTCTTTAGTAACTCTACTACTGAATTTTAAGGTTTAACTTACTATTTATATCTTGAACAAAGATGGAGAGATCCAGGAAAAACAAGGGAAAACAATACTTTACTGCTTTATTCAACCCCTAGATTAAAACTCTGTCCGTCAGCTTTCAATTTACTGCTTCTGTAGCCTCCAATGTATAAGAACATACTACCATCACCTCTCAGGGTATTTTGCAATTATGTTTCGAATATGGTTCCTACTCCGACAGGTGCTATTGAGCCTATTCATGACACCATCTTTCATGCTGAAAACTGAAATTATTATAATTCCCCCACAGTGACACAGTAATTTATTTTTGGTGAACACTCAGACTTCCATCATTCTAAACCACCTCCACCTCTGCTCTTTTCAAGTCAGAAACGCTGATGCTTTCCACTAATGATGGGTAATTTATTAAGACTAGTGTTTTAAAATACCCCTAGCGGCCTGTATCTACTAAGAGCCCCCTTAGTATATCCGGGCACAATTTCTACCAGGTCTGACCTGCTGAAATTTCTACTATAGTCTCCACTGGTTTTCCAGTGGTCCAATCACATAGTGATTCCTCACTAACAGATATAACATCTAGCAACCACCATGATACCACTTCTAAGAAGTCAAAAAACGGGGGAGACGCGCTGGTCGCAAGCACAAAAGAAGCAGGCATAAAAACCAGGCAACAGCATCAGAAGACCAAACACAAGTAACCAAAAACGTGGTTCTTAACCTCTCCAGCTATATTTTAACACAAGATCAAATTAATTTGCTGGAGAAGGGCCTCAACTTTGCACCCAGCTGCAACTTCAACCTGTACAATACACTACTGGATGTGAATAAACTGGCCAGAAGCATTACCATACGTAGACATTTTTCTAATTCGAGTTCCTCTTTGGAGGATGGGACACAAACACAGGAACAGTTATCAGATACCAGTAATTCCAACAGACAAGATAACATCTATATTGAAGATATCAACTCACTAGAAGTTCCGTGTCATTTTGAAGATCAATGCAGTACTCTATGCTACAGATCTCTTATGTGCAGTCTAACAGAGGACGATGACCATGTCAATAAAAATTTTGCAATTAGTAACCCTAATTTTTACCCAGTAGGATCTAGACCAGTTGTGTTAGACAAGTTCCAGGAGTTGGTAGAAAAAGAATTAGTTACCTTAAAGAACAGCCTCACAACACATGAGGGTAGCAACTACAATTTATCAATTGGTGAAAGAAAGGCTCTGAGAGAACTAAGGCAAAATTCAGATTTGGTGGTGAGGGCTGCCGACAAAGGCGGCAATGTGGTGGTATTAGACGCTTTGCTATATAAAAAGATCAATGAAAATCTTCTCAATGATGTAACAACGTACAGACGACTGCAGGCAGACCCCACTAACATATTCCAACAAAAAATCAGTAGAGTTTTGGAAGAGGGAGTTACAAGAGGTCTCCTATCTGAGAAGGTCAGAGAATACCTATATGTACGATCACCCACCACGCCAGTCTTCCACTCCCTGCCCAAAGTACATAAGGGCGTGTTCCCCCCGCCCCCCAGACCCATTGTGGCGGGTATCGGCAGCTTAGGGGAAAGACTGGGTGAGTGGGTAGATCACTACCTGCAACCGCTTACTAAAGTCACTCCTACGTTTCTCCAAGATACAGGACATCTTATCCAAACTATGAATAAATTTAGATGGGAGGAACATTATGAGTGGGCAACAGTGGACGTTGCCTCACTTTATTCCTCTATACCACATGATAAAGGTATATTGTTTCTTCGTAGGCATCTTGACAAGTACAGCACGTATAGTGATAATTTAAAGGAATACATTGTAATTGTGCTAGAATTTCTTCTTAAACATTACTTTTTCCTTTTTGATGGAGTGTACTACTTACAAGTGGAGGGAGCTCCTATGGGGTCTAAATTTTCCCCGTCCCTGGCGAACATTTATATGTCGCAATGGGAAGATATTTTTCTTTTCTCCCCCCAGAATCCATACCGGAAATCAATTATATGGCTAGGCCGGTATATTGATGACCTGGTTTGGATCTGGGGAGGAGGAAAGGCTTTATTCGAGCAATTTGTTACCACCTATCTTAATCTAAACGACATGAATTTACAGTTTACTCATTCATTTGGAGGGTCATCGGCCACATTTCTGGATGTCATTTTGGAAGGGAAAGGAAAAAAAGTTATTGTTAGTCCCTATAGGAAAAGCACTGCAGGCAACTCCATCTTATTGGCGTCGTCCTGTCATCCCCACCACGTAATTCAAAATATCCCCTACGGGGAAATGGTACGTTTACGCAGAAATTGCTCGGATGATGGGACTTTTACAAAAGAAAAGGAACAGTTAAAGGAACGTCTCACCATGAGGAAATATAAAAAATCCAATTTAGACAGTGCAGATGACAGAATTTCTAAAACTACACAATTCAATCTTCTTAGTAACAGGAAGCGCAGGAGGGATGAAAAACAAAACTTAAACACTGAACATAAATCTATAATATTTTCTACCTGTTACAGTAAACAATTTTGTCAGATTAAACACATAATTAATAAGTATCTTCCAATACTTTTACAAGATGAAGACATGTCGCAGATTGTTTCCACAGGTGTACGATGTGTAGCCAAGAAGGCCCAAACACTGGGTTCTCTGCTATCCCCTAGTTCATTTGACAGTACGGATAAAAATGCACAGACCCCTAGTTGGCTTAAATTTCCCGGATGCTACAAATGCGGACTCAGTAGATGCAAAGCGTGCACATATATCACCACACAAAAGACATTTGTCTCGTATTCCACGGGGAGAAAATATGACATACGCAGTTATATTAACTGCAATTCCTCTAATATAATATATCTAGCAGGATGCTCTATTTGCTATAAACAATACGTAGGACACACTACAGGTCCACTTAAAACTCGCATCCGACGACACCTATCTGATGTAGGGAACAATACAGTTAATGTATCAACCTTATCAAAACATTTCAGGGATACACATAATAAAGACGTGTCCGGCTTCGTATGGTGCGGTATAGAGAAAATTTTCCAGAAACAAAGAGGAGGGGACCTGAAACGTAGACTACTCAACAGAGAGACCTTCTGGATGTTTGTACTAGGTACTCGGCATCCAGAGGGTCTCAACAGGAGATTAGACCTCATCCTTACGTATTGATTTTGAGCTACACCTCATTCCTTCGAGACGCGACTTGATAAATATGGTTAACCTTACAGGGATATTATTATTGGTTCAGTTTTTTCATTCTATGCACTTGCCCTCTTAATGTAACAACTGGCTGTACTTATGGGTCAGGTGTTTTTATATATTTACATTTCTCTTTTTCACTTTTCTGTACAGTTAAGTAGTGGAGTGGATAATATAACAAGTATTAGTATTTATATATACCATTGGATATCGGATATGTGTTACTATATATTGAGCTTGTACGGTAATAGAGTATTATTCCATATGTGTTGTTTTAAAAATCCCCCATAATGGGAACAATAGAATAATAACAATGGTAAATGTCTGTGTAGGTTCCTATACCAGAGTGTTTTTATATACCGAGTGGTTTTATACTATTTCTTGCCTTAGATTCCCGGGCCGGGGAGCCACCTGACCACGTGATCGGTTCGCCAGATCTCGTGGTCATGTGATCGGAGTACACGCGGTCACTTGTTTGGCCACGTGTTCATTACCCGATTACCGGAAGTGACGCTGTCATTGGGGGCGCGCCAGTAGCGGACGGAGTGCAGCCGCTCAGGTGTTTCTCCGGTGATACCGCCATTTCCGGCTCTGCCCCCCTTCTCTCCGGCCGGTAATTGGGTAAGTGTTTTTATTTAAACTGTCACTTTGTACAATTATGTATGCAGATCATGACTAAGGCGTTCTAAACGCCGAAACGCGTCGATCGCACGCGTTCTTATTTTGTCCATGTAATATTGCACGTATCCCAATAAAAGAACACGTTTTGCACTCATCCCGGTGTGGTTTTCCTGAGTGCCGCCTGCAACCATTTTCGCTTCACTTGAGGATTTCCATTGTCAAGGATCTAACGGCGTGCACCACCACAGGACGAAGATGCAGGAGGCTTATTAGGTGATTGGGTGAGCGAGCCGACATTTTTTCTTTATATTTTTCAAGTCTATAGTAAATGGGGCAAGCCTTCTACCCCGTGCCCCAAAGTGGTGTGCGGGGCGGAAAAGCAGGGAAACATGTGTGAGTGGGGAGATTTCTATCATCAAACAAACATTATTTTGTTTCTTGGCTTACAATTTCTAATGGACCAGAGACAGAAGGTTTTGCTCTATGATAAATAGTAGGATAACATTATACTGTTGCTGCACAAGGGTCCTTTACTGTCTTTGACTGGCACTGTACCAGGACACTTAGGCCATGTAGATAATAGGAGTCCAACCCTTACTTGGGCTTTTATGTCACTTTGTTGCCTTTTCTCTCTTTCATGTCTCTATTGTGAGGCATCGGAGGTTCACTTTACTGCCAATAGTATCCTGTTGTACTATGGGAACTGTTTGTGTGCGCTCAGGGGACTCTTCAATCACTTCATTTGACTTACACACACTACTTGTTTCATAAACATATAACTCTTTATATTTCATTTAAATCACATTGACGTCTCCAAATGCACAAATTCATCATTTCCATTTTTTTTTATTGCACATTGTCTATGTTCATAAACATATATTTATAGAAATATATTAAAAGGTTCCCGCAGTCTCATGTGTCTCAGTGTTCAATTGAACGATGCACAGTCTGCTACATTTCGGAGGCATTGCTCCTTCTTCAGGCACGCACATAACCACCTACGGAATGCATTTATACACCCAGTACAGCTGCGCCACAAAACGGTTGCATGCAACACATTTGTTTGCATATATTTTTAATAGATTATATTTAATAAAGAGTTACATTTTAGCACCCAGGTGCTATCAATTATTACACCTTCAGGAATAGTACTTCAGCAACCACCCTGGCCGCATCGAGTACTATTCTATAGTATTACTAGCAGGGGCCTCTGATGGGAACAGAAGCCGCTGACTGCTGCAGAAGTCGTGGGCCCAGCAATTGCCTGGTTATGCTGGTAAAATGCCGCTGCAGCTGCGGGCCTATCTCTGCCAGTGGGCCCAGTAGCAGTTGCACCTGCTGCGACCACGATCATTACGCCCCTGTATGTGAGGTAATATGTGAGGTATTCTTAATACCTATGTTTATATCAGTTATCAGCAGATTGATACTCCAATCACATCAAGAGGTGCATTCTTATCCTTGCCATTATATACTTAACTGAAGCTCTGGCTGTGACTGGAGTATCAATCTGCCGTTATCATTCTTAGTGTAAGCCAGCTTATGTGTGAGGTAATATGTTCTCAATTACAACGCTTATATCATCTGTGATACTCCAGTCATATCCAGAGCTGTAATGTTAGCCTTGCCATTAAATACTCCAGTCACATTCAGAGCTACAATCATCTATCCACGGTTTTTAGATTTTTCATAATAAAATGTCTGTCTTTGATATTGATCGTTATGTGCAAAATATTTTTTGGCAACCCATTCTATTTTGTCATAGCTGAAGCAAGTTAATTACCAACCTGGGCAACAATGGGGGTTACAACTAGTATATAATATTATTTACCTTTCTTTGTGCTTGATTCACACTAAGGTTTATTCAATTGTTGTGGATACCTAACATGCAAAAAAAGAGTCCTGATTCAAGATGAGTGTTCACATGTTCAAAGGAATTCAGCTCAAGCACCACTTTTAGGTTGGAAATAAAATCTTCATTTTATTGGATCACTTCAATACATTATATTATAATATACATATCCATATTAGTTGCTGAGTGCAGAAAAAGAATCAACGCTTGGTTGCATTAGATCTAACGCCATAAACCCGTTTTGACAGAATTATGTCAGGATTAAAATAAGGCAGAGCCTCTTAAGGGCTAGGTTATTAGGATGAAGTTTTGATTGCAGCAGACACTTTTTAGAGTGATAGTCCAATAATAAGACTTTAGGGTTAGAGTGGTCTCTGTGGGTGTAGAAAGATCGTGTCTCAGTCATGCTGGAAAATACTCTCTCCGCCCTCCAGAACCTGTGTGAATTAAGCTGCCAAAACTCATTAATTATAAGGTTGATGAGACTCCTTTCATACCGTAGATTATGCCCAAATGCAATATAATACTCACTAGTTAAATCAATCAATTCAAACAATGTATCATATGAGTCTATGGATTCGCAAGAAGGCTCTGATTAAAATTACATTTTATTATAAAAAAGCACAGTGCTTACAAACAAAATGGGTAATCATACAAAAAGGGTGACAAACTAAACAGAAAAATACATACAATGCAAAAATAACAGTTTGATAAAATAAAAGGGATAAAAACTTATTATGTGAAGCAGTTTTGAAACATTCCTATTTTTCCTCAAGCTTTTGTTAATACTGGTTAAGTAGAATGCATACTTTTCTGGGTTTTCTTGTAGGTGGACAATGTGATTTTAGGATATCTGGCTGTAGGTATGTTTGGTGTCGTGCTTGCAAATATGTAAATAAATTAAACTTTTAATTGAGACACTAGAGAAGAGAAGTTTAAACATATTGGGGCAGATTTACTTACCCGGTCCATTCGCAATCCAGCGGCGCGTTCTGTGTGGAGGATTCGGGTCTTCCGGCGATTCATTAAGGTAGTTCCCCCGATGTCCACTAGGTGTCGCTGCTGCGCTGAATTCCATCAGAGTGCACTGAAGTTCACCAAGCCAGGCCGGTGCAGGTAAGCGTGTGTCAAGCCTCACTTTTTTTTAAAAAATGGTTTTTCCGAATACGTTGGGTTCAATTCAGGGAAAATCGCCGCAAAACGAAAACATTTGGGTAACCCGCTGTAAAAGCGGGTTTCGGGCCCTTAGTAAATGACCCCCATTTTCTTGCTTTTATATTTTAGTTGCTATAGTAGGTTTCTTTTATTATTACAAATAAATTAGTTTAATCTATTACAAAATTGTAAAAGTTTGCTTTGTATGTACGAATTACATTTATATTTTGTAATCCATTTTCAGTAATGGAATGACTCTAATCTAAGTGAATTACATAAATAAGAACCCTCCGCTTCCTAAAGTACAAGAAACAAATGAGTGTTTGAACGTTCTTTTATTTCTCTTATGGCAATCACTTTTTATGGTCTCACCACTGAAACACATACAAGATAATTAACACGGCGTAATTAAAAAGGAGACACTGGCATGGGCTGCAACTAAATTAAATATTTGAATAGAAGAAGAACCAAACAAGGACATTATGTCCTATAATTTTCTTGGAAGCAATCACATGCAGTATATACTTTGGTTGTCAAGGACAGTCTTTAATTTTACATTTTAACATCTTTTACAAAATTGTTTAGCAGGTGCTGTACAAGAATACTTCACAAGCAAGTCAGGATGGCTACAAACATACAGATATTCTCACACATGTAAGGCAGACATACGCCTTGCCTGCACCTTGTTTTATTCTAAAAAGAAGGGATAACAATGTAGTTCAGTGTGTTTTTCACGCAAAGACAATGCATGACAAAAACACACTGCACTTGCATATGTCTCAGAGTGCAGTGCGATGAATTGCTATGTCCCAATAGACTTGTATAGGATACTTTTAACATGTGTGACTTGCAAAAGAAGAGCTTGCTGCGAGTTTTCGTGTGTATGACAACAAATGCATGTCTGACTAATCCTATTAAATAAAATGTCAGTTTTTAATGCAAGTCATGTTAGAACCATATGTAGAACATAAGCAGGAAAATGCTTGTGTGAAAAGAGCCTTACACTTATTAATAATCAAGCGATTCCTGGCTCTGTAACGAAGTGGTGTCATGGCACCCTTTCATTCAAGTTCCATCGCAGATGGAACTACCTAGCGGAGTTTTGCCCAGAGGCAGTGTCGCCCAACAGATATATCAAGAGGCCCTTTTTTTCTGTTGGACTTTGCACGTTCTTATGTGCAAACTGCTTGCACAGGTATTTGAGAAGTTCCTGGGGCACATTTGTGCAACCATTTTGTGTCGCGGCTGCACCATTCTTCATGTGACACACATTTCTGCATACGCTCAGTTTGACCGTATGCCACATTTATCATGCAAAGTCCAACAGAAATGTGTTGCACCAAAAAAAGTGGTGCACACTGTTGGGGGAGTGCAGAGGGGGACAGATTTATGGCGCCATCTGCACTATACACAGGTAAAATGCACATAGTGCAGTTTGAACTTTTCATAGTAAATGTGGGCCTATATTCATTAGGTTTACATTAATTATGTTCCAGGTATTACAAATGATCTTCTATCCATCTAATTTCTAAAAACTGCTAGATGGATGGTACTCTGATCTCCATGACACCCACTGATAATAAGAATAGGGGTCTACTATTCACTCCTTGTCCACACTGGTGGAACTACCAAAGCCGAGTTCAGAGCCTCACACAGCCACAGCATAGAAAATGGGAATGCTGCAGTGGAACAAGGAGAATTAATTCTATACTTTTTTACTCAAAGGGTACCTGTCAGCGAGAACAGGCACGATAAACCATTCTCACCCTACCCCACTGCGCAATTGCTAAAAAGTCCAGAAAGGGCAGGGCCGGTTTATAGGATGGGTTCCTAGGGTGTGCGCCCCAGGGCCCCCACCACTTTGCCCTTAAAGGGACCACCACCAGTTGAGGGCGATTTGGCTGGTTGTATGGCCCTGAGCTCAAGTGTCCCAGGTTAAATTGCCAGGTTTGTGAAATGGTGAGAAGATCTGCAGTTTTACCATGCAAATGAGACAGACAGCATTTTGGTAAGGACAGTCTGCTCAGGCCAAGATTTGAAAGAAGGAGGTGTGGTTCCCCTCCATCACTTTCAGCAAATAATTGATATGGTTTGTGTAAGGAAAAGTTGTACAATTTTCTAATATATTCTCTGTAACAATTCCTCCACAGTTTTCTAGATCTCTGCTTGCTGTCCTTCTATAGGAAGCTTTTATGTTTACTTCCAGTGGATAAAAATCTGTTAATGATCACACAGGTGCACGGCTCGTTATAACACACATCACTGATTACTCTCTGTGATACTAACAAGACGTGTACCTGTGTGACATCACATGACCATAGACAGATTTCTATACAGAGGAGGTAAACAGAGAAGCTTTCTATAGCAAGACAGCAATCAGAGATGGAGAGAACTGTGAGGAATTGATACAGAAAGTTTATTGGAAAATTGTATAACTCTTCCTTACACAAACCATATAAATTATTTGCTGAAAGTGGACAACCCCTTTAACTATTCGGGGTAATTCCCAGCTGCCATTAAAATCCTGCCCTATCAAAAGTCGCCAGGCCTAGATGAGTTTCCTTCTGGCATTCCACAAATGCCAATGTGAATCTATTGCCCATATCCTCAGTCTCTACATCCACGAAGACAGCTTTCATTAGACTGCTTCCCTAGGATGGTAGGGACCCTCTCCAACCAGTATCATATCGCCATATTTCCTTGATCAATCAGGATCTAAAATTGGTAGCAAAGTTAATGGCCTGTCGTCAATCTCTTTTTCCTAATTTTTGTTCCGTCCTTCCCGGGCGGGAGGTCGTTTGTTACCAATATTTTGAGAGGCTTTACAGTGCTACATGAGGTTAGGATGCATCCATCATCAGCAAGTAAATGTCCTTTACTACCTCTTGACATATGCAACATCCCCCACCGGGGCCTAGCCCTTGAGGTGAGGCCTGGAGACAGCCGGGGCCCGCGGTACCGGAGTGGCTGGCGGTTGCGGCCTAAGCACGCTATTGTCACGGTGCTTGGTACGGGGGAACCGGAGGGCTGTCCTACAGCCTGGCAGGTCTCCAGCAGGGTGGTGTTGGCAAGAAAAGATGAGGGAGAGGCTGCTATAGCGGATCTCCCTGGGGCAACCCCTTAATGTCCCGAGGGTGAGTCTCTGGGTGATGGACAGGGTGCCGGTGATGAAGGCAGCCGTATTAGCAGGGACCAGACGGAGACAGAAGTTGAAGAAAACAACTTACAGTTCTTTATTTGAACCGCAGGAACCGCAGCAAACGTGCCTTTAACAGGTAGATGGAGTGCTGAGATGTGAATTGGAGGGAGCCTCAGGAGATAGTTCGCCAGCCTGGATGTAGAGGGCAGGCTGGGAGGCAGCTGTGTCCTGGTAGGAAGCTTCAGCTTGTCCTGTAGGGCTTCAGGTATCACCTTTAAAGGTAAGATGATACCCCTTTTCCTCACTACACTAACTCTAGTCTGATGCTCCACTCTTCAGAGGCAGGGGCTAGGCTCTTCCTGCTCTGGTATGGGCCAGACAGAGATTGCTCACTCACTCACTGATCTCTAGGATTCTCCTACACTGGAATCTCCCTAGAAAGACCTCTAGAACATTCCTGGCCAGAGGTTTTATTACCTTCCTTTGGTCAGGTGGTGGCTGCTCCTCCAATCACATCTCAGCTTACAGAGCCCAGGATGTAACACATATCATTGGATAACAGCATCTGGCATTATACAAAATACTTAACTCCTGCCTTGCCAGGCAGTATTCACCACTGCAATACCGCTATGTCCTATCAGGACCATGTAGTGTAAGGTGATTACATGCAGGTGGGACGTATTCGCAAACCCTACCTCGCCATTGCATCGGCGAGGGTGTTGCATACCCCGGGGGCAATTGAAAGAGCCGCCCTCGGCTCGACTACCGATGGTTTGGGCACAGAGGGGGCTAAGGGCACTTCGAGGAAGTGCAGGCTATGTGAGGTGTAGGGACAAACCGCCCATGGTCCTGGAGACAGGCACCTGGGTTGGTGTCGGACTAAGACAAAAATATGTAGCTGTATGACAGTTGGTCGCTGACGCCATTAAACCGAACTGTACAGTAGGAAAGGTGTGGTGTCATGTCCTGTAATCCACTCCTTGCACCAAGGCCTGTATATTTGTTGTATCAACGCTTCTTCCCTGGCGGCAATTATATAATGGGGCACATTTACTTACCCGGTCCAGTCGCGATCCAGCGGCGCGTTCTCTGCTCTGCATTCGGGTCCGGCCGGGATTTATGAATGTAGTTCTTCCGCCGTCCACCAGGTGGCGCTGCTGCGCTGAAAGTCATCTCATCGCGCCGGAATTCACCACCTCGGACCAAGTGAAGGTAAGCGGTCCCCAAGCGACACTTTTTCGGTTTTTAAATGCGGCGGTTTTTCCGAATACGTCGGGTTTTCGTTCGGCCACGCCCCCCGATTTCCGTCGCGCGCATGCCGGCGCCGATGCGCCACAATCCGATCGCGTGCGCCAAAAACCCGGGGCAATTCATGTACAAGCGGCGCAAATCGGAAATATTCGGGTAACACGTCGGGAAAACGCGAATCGGGCCTTTAGTAAATGACCCCCAATGTGTCTATCTGCATTGCATTAGCATATGCGACACGAGTACCTCCTGACTGGCATCCTTACCCATGTATGGGTGGCATCCAGGTGCTAACTGTGTAACACCCCCGGTCCCCTAAAGACCCGCAGTTTACGGACTACCCCCATGTGCAAACCTCAGTTTGAGGGATCAGATAGCGGTCAGTGTTTTACATAAAAGACGGTCCGACACAGCCACACTACAACCTGAAAAGCCTATGAAAGGGTTAATGCAGACTACTGGCATATATGACAGTGTGCAAACAGGTTAATTCACATTGGCTTAGGAGCCCAATGGGTACACATCTTGAACGTTACAAACGTTACAGAGGTAGATAGGCTACTCAAGGTAGCAAGGTAGAAAATGTCTCTTTCCTGCAAAGAAAAGGCATAAAGAGTGCAAGCAGAATGTCCATACCTAAAAAGGAAGGCATTAAGTGCAAAATGATAGTCAATAGCAATAGCAACTTTTCCCTGGAGTATCTGGCGAAAGTCTCTCAGAAGGTCTCTACTGACAAAGTCCATCTTCTGGGTACAGCCCTTGATGTGGGGGAAAAGTGCAATGAAGAAGCAAAGGGTCTCCTCTTTTTTTTTGAGAGGGACAGAGTCCTTTGAAGAAATCTCTGCTGTGGCAGAGGAAGAGGTGCTATCATAGTACATGACAATAATCAGTTCAAGGTATGTCTCTTGACTGAGATAAATAGGGGTGAGAGTCTCAGGAAAGTCTCTGGCTCTTTGGGGTAAGGACAGAAATATACAATATGTACATAGTACAGTACCTGAAGCGGGCTACAGCCCTTCAGGGGTTACTCTGCATCTTCCTCGGTGGTAAGTACTTCGGTGTCAGAAAAACGTACCTGCCTCCTGCTCCTGCGGGTCACCAGCTGGTACTCCTGCAGGTACGCAGGAGCTTTACCTTTTGTCTCCCTTTGAGACCTTCGAAGTTCCGGCCTGGAGAAGATAACAATCTCCTCATCGTCGTCCTCTGATTCAGGCGCTGGAGTCGGAGTCTCAGCTGGCTCTGATGTTTCAGGGGTTGCAGACAGTGGAGCCGGATCATCCTCCACAGGCAGCAGTATTGGAGACTGCGGTGGGGATGATGGTCTCTGCGAGGTACCTCTTACTGGAGTGGAAACAAAACAGAATTGAGGCACAGTCACAAGTTCCAAGAAACTGGGGGTAGGCGAACACAAGGAGGTCTGTAAGTTGGGGGTCGAGGTGAGAGGTGTAGACATAGGGGCAAAAGGACGAAGACATCTCTTCAGCCGGTTCCTATGTACCCGGAGTGGTGGACGGTCTCCTCTTGAAATCTCGTAGACTTCAGGGGAGAGACTGTCCCTAACTAGGTATGGCTCACGCTCCCAACGCCCATCTAGCTTACTGGTAGGATGGTTGTTGCGCAGCCACACTCGATCTCCTGGGGCAAAAGGCTCAGCACAGGCATTACGATCAAAGTCCCTTTTTTGTTTCTCTCGGGCCTCTTCCAACCGCAGATCCACAACTTCTCTGGCATCCGCCAGGCGCCTCTGGTGTTCGTGAACCCAGTCAGTCTGAGGGAGTAAAGACTGGGAATCAGGGGACTCCATGTCCCAGGTCATATCAGCAGGGAGATGGCCGTGTCTCCCGAACATCAGATAATACGGGGTGTAGCCTGTGGAGCAATGAGTGGTATTGTTGTACAGGTACACTAATTCGGGCAATAGTTTTGGCCAGTCAGCCCTTTTTGCAGGGGTCAGAGTCCTCAGCATATTGATTAGAGTCTGATTCATCTTTTCACAAAGCCCGTTGCCTTGGGGATGATAAGCTGTGGTCCTCAGCTTCTTGCAGCCATATAGAGTACACAGCTCCTGGAAGACTTGGGACTCAAATGCTGTTCCTTGGTCTGTAAGGATCTGGTCCGGACAGCCATAGGGGAGGATGAAGCTCTTCCACAGGGCCGCTGCGGTAGTCCTTGCAGACAGATCTCTGACAGGTACTGCAACCACAAATTTGGTATAGTGGTCGATGATCGTAAGAGCATAACTGTGACCGGATCTGCTGGGCTCCAACTTCACGTGGTCCAATGCCAGGATCTCCAAGGGCCGTTGGCTCACAATGGGACGTAGAGGGGCCCTTTGATTGTGTCGCTCTCCTCGAGCGATGGCGCAGGCTGGGCATTCTCGACACCAGGCTTCAATGTCGGACTTCATGTTGACCCAGAAGAATCGCCTTCGGAGGGTGGCTTCAGTCTTCTGAGCGCCAAAGTGTCCGGACTGGTCATGGTACATTTCCAGTACTATCTTGGCGTCCCTCCTGGGAATCACAATCTGGTATAGCCGGTCATAAGTGATAGGGTCCAGAGTTCTTCTCTTTAGCAGACCCTGGTGCATGCTCAGAGTCTTTCTCTGGCGCCACAATTGAGACAGTTCTCCATCAGCTCTTCTGCGCCGGATTCTTTCAGGCACTCGCCCACTAGAGAGATAGTCCATTACTTCTCCTATGGCACGGCTATCAGCCTGAAGACTCATCCAGAGGTCCTTTTCCGCAGGGGGCTCTGACTCTTCTTGAGGAGTAGCTGGCGCTGCCTCTGTCGGTAGGGAGTAAACTCTCTGGGCATCTTGACGCACAAACCGGGCATAGAACGCTGGCATCTCCACATCTTCCCACTGAGCATCCGTGGAGGGTCCCTCCCACTGGTCAGGGAGACGGGACAGAGCGTCGGCGTTGTCATTGGTCTTACCAGCCCGGTACTTGATGGTAAAGCTGAAATTGGCAAGTCTGGAGGCCCACCGTTGTTCCAGTGCTCCAAGACGTGCGGTGTTCAGATGCGCCAAAGGATTATTGTCTGTGAAGACAGTGAAAGATGATGCAGCTAGGTAGTCCTTGAACTTTTCGGTCACAGCCCAGACTAACGCCAGAAACTCCAACTTGAAGGAACTATAGTTCTGGTCGTTTTGCTCCGGTTCTCGGAGGGAACGGCTGGCGTAGGCTATGACCCTTTCAGTTCCGTTTTGGAGCTGGGATAATACCGCCCCTAGACCTTGCTTGCTGGCATCAGTGTATAGGGTGAAAGGCAGACTATAGTCTGGATATCCCAACACCGGAGGTTCAGTCAGCCGTTGCTTGAGCATCTGGAAGGCAGCTTCTCGTTCGGCCGTCCACTCAATGGATACTCAGGAACGTTGGCTCTCCTTTGGCAGGCCCCGTAGAAGCTCTTGCAGGGGAGCCGCCAGCTGGGCAAACTTCGGGATGAAACGCCTGTAATAACTGGCAAATCCCAGGAAGCTTTTGATGTCCCGTACGGTTGATGGGGTAGGCCAGTCGTGGACAGCTGCAATCTTCTCTGGATCTGGCTCAATTCCATGAGCGCTCACCACATGTCCCAAGTACTTGACGCTAGGTTGTAGCAGGTGGCACTTGGATGGCTTGACCTTCAACCCATGTTGGGTCAGGATTTGGAAGACTTCAGCCAGATGGTGGAGGTGGTCTTCATAAGTCTTGGAGTAGATGATAATGTCGTCCAAATATAGCAGGACGGTCTCGAAGTTGCGATGACCCAAACATCTTTCCATCAGCCGTTGAAATGTGCCTGGGGCGTTGCATAGCCCGAACGGCATGTTGTTGAACTCGAACAGGCCCATTGGGGTGGTGAAAGCCGTCTTCTCTCTGTCTTCCGGCGCCATGGCCACTTGCCAGTAGCCACTGGTCAGATCCAGGGTAGAGAAATAGGCAGCTGACCCTAGGGCTGCGAGGGATTCCTCGATTCGAGGCAGAGGATAGGCGTCCTTGTGGGTGATATTGTTGATCTTCCTATAGTCAACACAGAATCGAAGGGTTCCATCCTTCTTCTTCACAAGGACCAGCGGGGCAGCCCATGGGCTGTGACTCTCCCGGATAACGTTGGCTGTCTTCATCTCTTGTACCAGCTTCTTCACCTCTTGGTAATGGGCTGGAGGTATGGGCCGGTATCGTTCCTTGATAGGAGGATGAGAGCCAGTAGGGATGGTGTGTTGGATCAGAGTAGTCTGCCCAAAATCCAGTGGGTGTTTGCTGAAGGCCTGTTGATGCTTCATAACGACATCCAGGACACCTTGTACTTGGTCTGCAGGAGTAAAATCGTCATCTCCAATATTGAGCTCAAGCCACCAGGATTGCTCGGCAGGCTCACCTTCAGCACTTTGCTTCACTTCCAACTGTTGGGAGGCAGACAGAGCGGTTTCCACCAAGTCTTCAGGATGCACGCTGAAGAGAGTGGCTACGGCTTGGTACTTTCTCAGATCCACTGGGGAGTCTCCCACATTTAGTAGTCGAATGGGTACTTGCCCTCGGGACACAGTGACTAGGCTCCTGGCGGCTAGAATGGGCAGGTCTTCATCCGCTGGTAGAGGTTCTACTATCGCCTGGTAGTCTTGACCTTGGACGCCCATGCAGGCTCGACACCATACTAACGTCTCAGTCCCAGGTTGAAGGTGGACAGGTTGGGGATCCTTGATCCGGGCTCTGCAGATTTCCCCATTAGGGCCAGCGAACTTCTGTTGCGCCGCTAGAACCTGCATAGTCTCCTGAATTACCTTCCGGGAACCGTTGGGCACTGTTGGCAGGGAGTCGTGGAGAGCCTGCAGCACTTCAGGGTAGCAGTTGCGGAGGACATTGGTACCCAGTACCAGGGAGAAGTTACCGTTTTCGGGCACACGTGTCACCACTACGCCCTGTCTGGTTAACTCAGTGTCTCCAATGGTTAGTGTGGGCTCCCAGTAGCCGCGGATGGGTACGGGTTTTCCGTTCGTAGCAATAATGTTCAAGTAAGCCTTGGGAGGCTGGATTAAGGATGCTTTTCCTCGGCACTTCTCGAAGGCAGCACTCCGGAGGGTGGTCACTTGAGATCCGGTATCAATCAAGGCCGGTAGGGTAACTCCATTGATGGTTACATGAACCATGGGGCGAGTCCCCACGAACCTGGGCATCCAGTTGGCATCTCGGGGACTTACAAGTTCTTCCCTTGGAGGTCGTCCCTTAGCTCCAAGGGTTTGTCGTTTAACTGACGACAATCATTCTCTTCATGCCCATATTTATGGCAGTAGCTGCACCGCTGACGGGGTTTCTTCTGACTCCAGGTGCTTAACGACTTCGCTTCTTTTGGGCGCTGTTTAGTCGGAGATTCACGAGGAGTAGCTGACCGTACCGGGTTCTCTGGAGGTTTCCTCCTCCTAGCGGAGACAGTTACTTCCAACTGGGTCAACCGATCGAGGATTTGATGCAGGGTGTCCGCCAGATTAGAGACCTGTCCTGCTAAGTCAGCAACTTCCGTAGCCGCAGGAGTAGGTGATGTCGACTGCATTGGATAGCAAGCTAGAGCAGATTCCTCCATTTCCACGGATTCAGGCTCTTTCTGCGGTCCAGTAGGCGGTCGGTCCCCTAATATGTCAATGGCAATTTCCTTAAACTCAAGGAAGGAGGCCTGGGCATGTTGAGAAGAGATGATCTTTAGTTGACACCTTTGATTTCTATCAACAAGTCCATTAATAAATTGTTCCCTTAAGGTTTGATCAGAGGTTTCAGCGTCTTTGGGCTCAAGGCAGGTGATGGCCTTCCATGTCTCCTGTAGGGAGAGGGCAAAGTCTCGGAGGGACTCTTGGGGCTTCTGTCTTTTCCCGAAGAATTTCTGCTTCAACTCGGAGACAGTACACTTGTCAAAGGTATTGCGTAGCCTATCAACAATCTGGACCACATTCTGACACTGTTCTCGGGGCCAAGACTTGACTTCCCGGAGAGCGGGTCCTTTCAACTGCCCGATGAGGATGCCCACTTTCTGTTCCTCTGTAAACGGACACAGGGCGAAGGTGGCTAACAATTTGTCTCTGAATTCAGAGAGAGTGTGTGATTCTCCCTCGTAGTGGGGTAACCAGGGGGCCCCCGGATAGTAGGGCATAGTCAGAGGCATCATGGTGGGAGTCCCAGGGACACTAGTTGTAGCAGGGCTGAAAGGACTCTCTGGAGGACTTAACATGCTCCGGTACCCTGAGGAGGGACCAGGGGACGGGACTTGCGCCAGTCCCGTATCTTCGTCCTGGGCGGACATGACTGGCCTAGCTGAGGGAAGTCTGTAGGGTTACACAATGTCCGTTGCTATGGGCGATGGCTAGAATGGGACGTGGGCACTTTAAGACACAGTCACTATTCCCTGGGAGGTGAGCCAATAACCTAGCGTCGGAAACAATCTCTACCCCCCTTTAACTTCCCCAGCGGTACTCACTCAGGATCAGCCGCGGTGACAGGACAGCTCCGGTGCATGAAGGACTCCGTTCCCGATGTCCGGCAGGCAGCAGGGGCTCGGTGATGCTCAGCGGTGTTCTCCTCCAGTCGCAGGACACGTGCGCCGGAACTCCGGATGAGGCGCACACTGCTGGCAGGCTTCAGGCGCGGCCTGCGCCGAAATCCAAGATGGCCGATTAACCCTCTTCGTTGCCGGCCGCACACGCTCCAGCTCCTCCTCCACGGTAGTTCGCGCCACTCGCGCAGGGGGCGGAGCCTAGTGACGCCTCTGGAGTTCCCGCCAGTGAGGATTTGGCGGGCTGGAAATACTTGCTGCGCCACACGCCTCTGAGGTAAATGCTTCAGGCGCAGCAGCGCCGGATGTAGCAGAGCTGAAACAGTTCTTGCAGGAATTAACCTCTTGAGTGCTGGAGCGGCGCTCGACAGCACGTGGCAGCAGTATAAAGTTCAATGTAGAAACACACAAATACTTGGGCCTAAACCCGGATGGCAGCAGGGTTAGGCAGCACAGTCTTTTTCTTAATAAAGTACAGTCTTTAGTGCCAGGATAAGGCACAGAAGTATATATCCTGTGATTCGTGACGCCACTTGCAACATCCCCCACCGGGGCCTAGCCCTTGAGGTGAGGCCTGGAGACAGCCGGGGCCCGCGGTACCGGAGTGGCTGGCGGTTGCGGCCTAAGCACGCTATTGTCACGGTGCTTGGTACGGGGGAACCGGAGGGCTGTCCTACAGCCTGGCAGGTCTCCAGCAGGGTGGTGTTGGCAAGAAAAGATGAGGGAGAGGCTGCTATAGCGGATCTCCCTGGGGCAACCCCTTAATGTCCCGAGGGTGAGTCTCTGGGTGATGGACAGGGTGCCGGTGATGAAGGCAGCCGTATTAGCAGGGACCAGACGGAGACAGAAGTTGAAGAAAACAACTTACAGTTCTTTATTTGAACCGCAGGAACCGCAGCAAACGTGCCTTTAACAGGTAGATGGAGTGCTGAGATGTGAATTGGAGGGAGCCTCAGGAGATAGTTCGCCAGCCTGGATGTAGAGGGCAGGCTGGGAGGCAGCTGTGTCCTGGTAGGAAGCTTCAGCTTGTCCTGTAGGGCTTCAGGTATCACCTTTAAAGGTAAGATGATACCCCTTTTCCTCACTACACTAACTCTAGTCTGATGCTCCACTCTTCAGAGGCAGGGGCTAGGCTCTTCCTGCTCTGGTATGGGCCAGACAGAGATTGCTCACTCACTCACTGATCTCTAGGATTCTCCTACACTGGAATCTCCCTAGAAAGACCTCTAGAACATTCCTGGCCAGAGGTTTTATTACCTTCCTTTGGTCAGGTGGTGGCTGCTCCTCCAATCACATCTCAGCTTACAGAGCCCAGGATGTAACACATATCATTGGATAACAGCATCTGGCATTATACAAAATACTTAACTCCGGCCTTGCCAGGCAGGATTCACCACTGCAATACCGCTATGTCCTATCAGGACCATGTAGTGTAAGGTGATTACATGCAGGTGGGACTTATTCGCAAACCCTACCTCGCCATTGCATCGGCGAGGGTGTTGCACATATAAAAAGCATTAGTATCCACTGGAATTTATGTAGCTCTAGTCACAAGAGAAAACAGACCTGGTTCGTTCCAGCCCAAAAATTCTAACTATTTTGGCATCATGTCTGGATTTTAAATAAACACCCTGCAAAGTGGACTCCTTCGCCTGGATCCTCTGCAGTTTTAAGGACAGGCTTCTATTACACCGGGAGGCATTTCTGTTGGCCACTCTGCCATAAAATACTTAAGGATCTGTACAGGCAATGGCAGACTTCTATGGGCCCTGGGTTGTATGATGAGTCTGGGCCCCCACCAAGTCTACATGCTACATAGATATATTGGTGGAGATTTACTATTCATTCTTTTCCAGTCTTTTGGTGAATAAGCTATGTAAATCTGGCATCCCTGCCAGTTCTGGGTCTTTTCCCACATGCCACATTTACTATTGTCTCTGCTGGAAAAGCGGCATAGACTATAGCTGAAATCTTCCCCTGGTCTAAACAGGGCCGAACTGGTGTGATTGCATCTGGATATACTAACCAATAAAGGCCTCTTAGGTCCCAGGGTTTGGCATGTGGTGAAAAGGGTGGATAAATTACTGGGAGGGGCTGGGGATGACCCAGCTGTCATGATCCATGTTGGTACCAATGACAGAATAGATTGTAGGTGGGGGAGCCTGAAAAATAATTTGAAAGAATTACTTTAAAAGATGTACTCACCTTTCCCAACAACCCCCCTCCCACCCCCCAGAGGTCCTCTTCTGTCTTCTGAAACTCCGCCTCTGTCTTTAGGTCACTGCTGCGGTTACTTGCCGTCGTCATAGTGAGTGTACGCCGTCATCAGCACACACTATAATGTCAGCAAGTGGCTAACGTCATCATTATATGCAACGGCAACGCGTGGGGACCCGGAGCTTCAGAAGACAGAAGACCTGTAAGGGGTCATCGGAAAGGTGAGGTTTTTTTTAGTAGGCTAGGTATAGGGTTCTGCTGGCTATATATTAAGGAGGGCAGGCACTGGTTATATACTAAGGGGGCTGGCACTGGCTATATACTAGGGGCTGCTGGCTATATACAAGGGCAGGAGGCTGGTTATATAGTAGGGGGCAGGGGGCTGCTGCCTATATACTAGTGTGCAGGGGGCTGCTGGCTATATACTAGGGGGCAGGGACTGTCTAAATACTGGGGGGCTGCTGGCTATATACTGGGGGGGCTGGTTATATACTGGGTGTAGGATGTGACCAATGTATTTCACAGCCCCGGCTTATACTAGAGTCAATAGGTTTTGTGTTCAAATTAGGTACTTCGGCTTGTACTCGGGTCAGCTTATACTCGAGTATACACAGTAATCCATCTGGTATTTCTAAAGAAAAGTATACTCATCCTTAGTAGAAATTACCATCAGTGTCTCTGTTTAAGTAAAAAAAAATACTATGTCTACCTAAATATGCATAAATGAAAATGTATCTTTCCATAATACAATTCATCATAATAGCCTCAGCACATTGTGAATGACCACACAGTTCATGTAGCTTTGATTATCCACACAAAGGAAGAACCTCCCAATTGCATGACTATGTAATGATTTTCATCATGACTAGGTGAATTAGAAATATCTGAATAAGCAATTTACCACAGGTTAATTTTTTGCTCACATTTTCTGGGACAAGAAATTAAGGGACAAGACTCTTTATTTTAACTTTTCTATAGTATTGTACAAAAGATTATGTTAATTTTCTACCATATTTTTCGGACTATAAGGCGCACTAAAAATCCTTTGATTTTCTCAGAAATCAAAGGTCTGCCTTATAGTCCAGTGCGCGTTATATATGAACCGTGCTTACAGACAACAGCTGCCTTGAATTGTGCACAGGTCTGCCACCTGCTGGTCATTCACCCTTATAGTCAGGTGCGCCTTATACTCCAGTCAGCCTTATATATGAATCTAGATGTTCTAGCAGGCATTTATTGATGGCGCGCCTTATACTCAGCTGCGCCTTGTAGTCCGAAAAATACTGTAATTAAATAAAGAGAATATATGAGAAAAGTGACCATAACATATATGCTATGTATTTCTTCTTTATGTACAATGACCAAACAGGTTTTTTGAAACAGAATGCTTATGCTTAGGTGTCCATAGGGTAAGAGGTGTAACAAATGAATGGACAGCGGAACCAAAATTTATCATTGACGCTCTCCCGGACCCTTCTCTGCCTGCTTACAGCACCAGTCTGCCTGTAAAGCTGCACACCTGTGCCGACTGCCCACTCTTCCAACTGCACAGCCGCCAAAACTTCCCCTGGCCCGCCATTACTGCCCTGATTTATGAATGTATATGGTATGTGTATGAATATGCTGTATATGTTTGTATATGCTGTATTTATGTGTATATGCATACACAGTATGGGACATATTTATCAGGGCCTCTGCTCCACATCAGTGGCATAGAGGCTCTGAAATAATCGCAAATGCTAGCTTATTGGTAGCACTTGTGATTATTTGCTCCAATCCACCACCTTCCCACCAGTAGAATAGCTGTGTATAGCTGTATATACCGTATGTTTGTGTATATGCTGTATGTATACGCAGTATGTGTGTACATAGGGTGTTTTTACTACATGTATGTGTATATATGGTGAGTGTATACTGTATGTATAACTATATGATATATATCTATATATATATACTATTTGTATGTATATAATGTGTATGTACTATACAGTATGTGTAATGTGTGTATAAATGTTTTGATGTTTACATACTGTATGTGTGTATATTCTTTATGAGTTTATACTATATGTATTAGTGTATACATGTAAATTTGAGTACATAAATGTGTACATATATATGTAAACAAAGTGTATAGATGTAAGTGTGTATATATATATTTTTAATGAAAAAAACACAGTTGCCAGCTCACCCCTCCTAGTAGTATTGAGTCCGGCACGGGCCACCCCTCTGCCGGGGCAAACAGACATGGAAGAAGAAGAAAGTATACGGTCCAGCCAGTCTCCAAATCACCAAAATGCCTACGCGTTTCGGACAGACAACCTATCCTTAGTCATGGCTCAGGATAGGTTGTCTGTCCGAAATGCGTAGGTCTGAGTGGATTTTTTATCTCATGATGCAACTTTGAATAAAGAAACTATTGGTGATTTGGAGACTGGCTGGACCGTATACTTTCTTCTTCTTCCATATATATTTTTACCCATGCAGACATTGGGCCCCTTGCAGAAATTCACTATGGGGCCCAAGCTGTCCTAGTGTCCTCCCTGCTTAGGGTGATTTATGTGTGACCAATAAGCAGTTTGAAGTGTCTGCAATGTTTGGGTTAGCCACTCAAACTTTTATTATTTATACTACAGCATATACTACCACATTGAACATATTAGTTGAGCAGTATGGTGCAGAGACTTACTCTACTAACTAAAGATAAGATAAGGTCTTTATCCTGGGGGAGGGATCCCTGTTATAGCTCAGATGTAGAGGAGCTGAAGTGTTTCATTGTGGCAAATTATATGGCTAACTAACAGTGTAGATAAACCTGGACCCTGATATTCTAAGCAAATTACACAGCATCTCACAGCACTAGGGGGATCATAAGGTGTCTGCTTAGGGAGTCCCTGTCCACACTAATTTTACACTGACCACCACTGAGTGATAGGAGCAAAAACAGCTATAAAACTGAGTAAAATTGTAAAGTAAGGTTCTAAAAATAACTTTTATTGTGTAAACCTCACTAGGGGATTCAAATCTAAGAACTGTCTTTTATGGTAAACCCCTTTAGATATGTTTCCATGTATCTTTATTTATTCACAAAGAAAAAAAATAGCCCAGCACCATACTAAAGATAAAAGCCACTGATACTAGAAATAAGACTGATAACTATTTGTATCAGCATTTAGTCTCTGCTGTTATGTTCCTATAATGAAACGGATGAATAAAAACATAACCCAGCCTTTGTAAATTTCCCCTTTTTGTCCGTTGTTGCACAAGCTTTCTACAATATATGCTTTATATACTGTACAAAATGCACCAATATAACTTATTATAATATAGATTGCGCATCAAAAATGTCTGATTTGTCTTCAGCCTTTACATAGAGAAGTACCGTATATTCCGGCGTATAAGACGACCTGGTGTATAAGACGACCCCCCTACTTTCCTGTTTAAAATATAGAGTTTAAGATATATTCGCCGTATAAGACTACCCCTTTTCCAACGCATACAAAACACCGGTAAAAATTAAAAAAAAAGCAGATTTGAATTTAACAGGGTCCTTTTTTTAATGTAAATTCTTATGACATGCAGGTATATAGCAGGAAAACTGTCGCTCATAAACATAAGGCATACAACAACAACATTACCATAACAGCACAGCCCCCAGTAGTATACAGCACAGCCCCCAGTAGTATACAGCACTGCCCCCAGTAGTATACAGCACAGCCCCCAGTAGTATACAGCACTGCCCCCAGTAGTATACAGCACAGCCCCCAGTAGTATACAGCACAGCCCCCAGTAGTATACAGCACTGCCCCCAGTAGTATACAGCACTGCCCCCAGTAGTATACAGCACTGCCCCCAGTAGTATACAGCACAGCCCCCAGTAGTATACAGCACAGCCCCCAGTAGTATACAGCACAGCCCCCAGTAGTATACAGCACTGCCCCCAGTAGTATACAGCACTGCCCCCAGTAGTATACAGCACAGCCCCCAGTAGTATACAGCACTTCCCCCAGTAGTATACAGCACTGCCCCCAGTAATATCCAGCCAGCCCAGCATTAATAGAAAATAATAAACTTATATACTCACCCTCCGGTGGCCCCGACCTGCAGCGCTGCTCCCCCGATGTCCGTGTGGGTCCTCTTCTGCCTTCGGCGCCCGTCTTCACTAACTTCGTGCCGGGCGCCGCCATTGTTCTCCCCTGGACGGCGCCTAGTATGACGCGCCGCTGCTGACGTCATACTAGGCGCCGCCCCGGGGAAAAGCATGGCGGCGCCCAGCAGAAGAGAGAAGACTGCGCGGAAGACGATCCGCGCGGACATCGGGGCCAACGGAGGGTGAGTATGCACCCGATGTCTTTTTGAGGCTGCCGGCAGCTTTTTGAGGCTGCCGGCAGCCATCGCTCTGCAAACACCCGCGATCAGTGCTAGCACCGATCGCGGGTGTTACCGGTAAGCCTTTGCTGCAATATGCAGCAAAGACTTACCGGGTATGGAGAGGGCTCAGCCCGTGAGCCCTCTCCATGCACCGGGACCCGCCGTATAAGACGATTACCGGCGTATAAGACGACCCCAGAGAAGACAGAAGATTTTTCTGTCTTCAAAAGTCGTCTTATACGCCGGTATATACGGTATGTCTGTAGCATGCTTTGTACATGCTTTGACATTCATTATACTGTAATTAACTATTAATACTTTTTGTGTGTATCAATAAGACTAGTATAACTGGTTCTTCTGCTTTTGACCAATCGTGTTTCTATTTCGGTTATATGCACTCCTACAGAAGGTGTTGCTTGGGAAAATACACCGGTGTTCACATCATTAAAACAGAACAATGTTCACTATTTTATAAACACATTTAGCTAAAGGTTAAAACTACCTATCACCTTTCAACACTACTAATGGTTTACTGGAATTATCATATTTTGAAGGATTGCATATTAGAAGACATTTCAACATGCATAAATATAATACAATAAAGTGTGTAGAGGAGGTCCCAGAACACGCTACTTACAAACAACCCTTAGTTACAAATGGACCTCTGGATGTTGGTAATTTTCTGTACTTTAGTCCCAGGCTACAATGATCAGCTTTTTTTTAAATCCAGTTGTCACAGAGACCAAAAAAATTTTGGCTGGGGTCAAAATGATAAAATATACAGTTCTGACTTACATACAAATTCAACTAAAGAACAAACCTACAGAACCTATCTAGTACATAACCCGGGGACTGCCTGTACAGTATATGTGTGTCCTTAGTCTAATACACAAGCATGTAGTGTTCCAGCTTAACTGTCACTCAAGCGCTGCAGTCTTTGGTTAACTTGACGGCTGCAATGACATTCCTGCCTAGCCATGTATGTTATTGCTGCAGTTAGTCCCCGGTCTCAGAGGGCGTGTGGGTAGGCTAAGACCGCCTGCACACAAACATATTTTGGATGTGTGTTAACCATTGTTCAACGGATAGCACATGTCCCAATGTATTTCTATGGCCTCAAAACATGGCCACTGATTTTATAGGGCAGTATTTTTCAAGTGTGTGAGCAGACCTCACCGCTGATGACACACAGGCTGCAAACAATGGCACATTTTTCCATTGTTTGCTGTTTGTATAAAGAACAAGTTAGATAGACTATTAGTTTAGCCATTCAGGGAGATAATAAGCAAAGATATATTTAAAGGTTTGGATAAATGCCAGGAGGTTAATAGAAATAACTGTGGAATAAAATTAATGTGGAATGCTGGGGATGATGATATAGTGTAAAAATAGTCACATTTAACCACTTTTACCCATAAAGGCCTATTTTTATAATTTTTTTCAATGTGCACCTTCTATCTCTGTGTAAAAAAGTCAGTGAACTGGCTGCAAAAGGTCCAGTCTTGTAACTAGAAGTTGCTATGCAATGTGGCATAACTGCCACCATGTTGAGTATTTAAGAGTAACAGGGCGAGCACACAGTCGTATGCATAAGGCCTAACTCTTTCAATGCCTAATGGTAAATAATTTCACCTGATGATTCATTTCTCTGGGATGATTAGACTATCTAGGCACTGTATTTAACTCATTAGGAAAATTATCAGGTTCTTTTATCACTTGGATGTTTGTTGTTACTGGACAGAAAGCTTTTTTACACAATGAGAGATGTGTCCTGTAGATAGGGCCTAACTCCTTTAAATAAAGAAAAAAGGCAAGGAATAAAGAAAACAAGAAAATATTTTTTAAATAAAATATTTAACAAAGTTAAATATTATTAATATTATCATCTTCACTATGAATTGATTAATGCAATGTAGTTGAAAGTTTAGTTACACTTTAAGGCCATAGTTGGCAGGGAAGAATGCATTATGTGTGAGAATAATGAAGTTACTGGGTCATAGCTGAAAACAGCAGAATGCCAATATTTAGTGCTAAGAACTAGAATTGTTTAGTTAAATATGTACAGGTATTTCTATGTGTGGAGGAATATTATGCTTTCAAAGCCTAGGTAAATTGGAGAGTATTATGTCTGACCTACAGCTTTTTGTGTTAAATACTATGTGTACTTCTGCAAGCTGGAATACAATTGTAAGTAAACATTTCATGGGAGATGAAAAGAAGGAGCAGGATTATTGCCCTGTACTACCAAATGTATATGTTAAAGGGACTCCGTTGTTGTGGAACAAAGTAAACATATGGCCTTGTATGTCACACTAAAATACTCATTTCTATTTACTGTAAATAAAAATAAAAATTTATCTTTATCTGTATTCTTAAGTAAGGCATGCCTATGATCCAGGACACCATATGGATGCATAGCACCAGCAAGGTCCTATGTTTTGTTTATATGTGAACCTATGGAGGTTGAAGGCATTTTGTGACATGCCATTGCTCATTAACAACATTGTTGAAATATTAGGATTCAACCATGAGCTATAATATTGACCCAAATGGCAATATTGCCATTTTGTTGAAAATGCATGTAGTTTTAACCAAAGCCTTTTAGTATGTTTGCAGGGGAAAGCTATTTTTAGATAGTTGTGTAGGTGTAGCATTTTAATTGCTGCTGTTCTTTAATTATGAATTTGCTTGAAAATATCATAATCCACTTTTCAGAACCAATTTGACAGCATACACTTTATATGTTCATTTATAAATACATTTTCATACAGTTTCTTCTATTATAAATAGTCTACATGTGACTATACAGTTTGTGCTTTGGCACTATACTAAGGCAATTCCTATATAAATTTTTCCTGGCTTACAAATAGAAATAGCCCGGCAGCAGCTAATAAGAAAAATAAAATTATGGGATGTATAATTCTATGTATGAAGAGAGGAGATTCTCATGATAAGGACATAGTTTTGCCCTTATTGAAATCCCTGGTAGGACCACACATGGAACATTGGGGCACATTTACTCACCTGTCCTGATGTGTTCCCCGAAAGTGCACAGTCCGACCGGAATGCACTCTGCCGCGAATAATTAGGATTGTGCGCCCGATATCCTGCATGTGTCGCTTCCCTGCTCAGGTCCGCCGTAGTTCACCGTCTTCTTCCCTGTGCATCTAAGTGCTTGATCTTCCTACGCAATTTTAAAGTTAAATCCTGCTTTCAGTCCGAATCAGTCACCCCCCCCCCCCCCGTGATTTCTGTCGCATGAAAGCCAGTGCAGCCGCACTGAGACCCCCATGACCCCCACTGAGACCCCCATGATCAGCAAGTTAGGCCTTATCCTACCCAATCTTTACTCCAAAAAGGGGATAATGAATGCCTAAAGACTGTCCATATTATAAGCAAAACTCAGAGAAGACCTGAAAGTAGAAACAGACATTCAAGGGAAAATATGATTGCTTTTGTTTCACACAGTTTGCTAGACCAGGGTTAATTAATGTTCCCAAACCAACTGCTCCTTATTCAAATAAATGACATAAGCATAGCCCAAGGTGAAGTTCATACTACATTATGTACAATACTTACAAAACACATAACTAAGGGTACCTGTACACACTTTCAGTTTTTCAGATGCAGTTTTTGAACCCAAAAGCAGATGTGGATCATAATGGGTAAGAACACATAATCGAGAGCTGGTATTCCTGCTCTTTTTTAACTCTCCAGGTTTGGACATCAAAATTGCATCTGAAAAAAAGAATGTGTGAAAGCACCCTAAGGGCAGCTGGAGTACTTTCTATAGACATATCGGGGCAGATTTATCAAGTGTCTGAAAGTCAGAATATCACAGCTCAGCTTTCATTTTACCAGTGCTCATGAATATTTTAAAGGGGAGCTGTGATTGGTTGCCATGGGCAACTAGAAATATTCTGACTTTCAAACACAAGATAAAACTGCCCCATCATGTACCTCTGGGAGAAAATATTTTCAAGTACCCAAACTCTGTTCTGATGTGTCCCCTGTGTCCCCAGGGCATGTTCATCATAAAGCCCGTACCCATGCCCATTCTCTGTAAAACACTCCTCATCCTTCACTTTGAAAATAAAACACCCTGCATCCTCCCTCCCCCCAGTCACTGCGTTCTCTGCACATCAATGTATTGATTTCAGATATCTTCCTGTACTCTAGCATGGTGAATGGATTGTTATTACAAAATAAAACCATATATAAAGAAAAACCCATCGGTTGCTTTATCATTACAATTAGGAGATTTATATTGAAACATGTTATTCCTATAGCAACACCATCCAAGAGTGAAGAAGGTAAGATGGATGGGGACAGATGTTAAGATGTTCAGATTATATTAGTCAATAACAAGGGTTTTCATGAGCTTAAATTATAGTGTTCCCAAGTGACATTGCTTATTAACCCCTTAAGGACGAGGGTTTTTCGGCTCATTTCTCGCTCTCCAAATTCAAAAATCCATAACTTTTTCATTTTTACGTGTACAGACCTGTGTGAGGGCTTATTTTGTGCGTAACAAATTTTACTTTCCCGTAATGTTATTTATTTTAACATGCCGTGTACTGCGAAGCTGCAAAAAAATTCCAAATGTGGAAAAATTGAAAATTAAACCCGTCACGTTCTTGTGGGCTCAGTTTTTACGACTTTCACTCTTCGCTCCAAATAACACGCCTACTTTATTCTTTGGTTCGGTGCGATCGCGGTGATACCAAATTTATATAGGTTTTATTGTGTTTTAATACATTTTCAAAAATTAAACGAATGTGTACAAAAAAGAAAAAAAATTTTTTGCCATCTTCTGACGCTAATAACTTTTTCATACTTTGGCGCACGGAGATGTGTGAGGGGTCATTTTTTGCGAAATGAGGCGACGTTTTCATTGCTACCATTTTGAGGTCTGTGCGACATTTTGATCATTTTTTATGTTATGTAAAAAGGTGTAAAAGTCGCATTTCGGACATTTGGGCGCCATTTCCCGCCTCGGAGGCCACCGCCGCCCATAACCGTTTTTATATATTGATAGATCGGGCATTTTGGGACGCGGCGATACCTAATATGTTTGTGATTTTTACTGTTTATTATGTTTTATATCCGTTCTAGGGAAAGGGGGGTGATTTGAACTTTTAATATTTTATTATTTTTTTTTATTTTTTAAACTTTTTTTTTTCTTTTTTCCACTATTTTTTAGACCATCTAGGGTACATTAACCCTAGATGGTCAGATCGCTCCTACCATATACTGCAATACTTCTGTATTGCAATATATGGCATTTTTGCAGGTCATACATTACAATGAGCCACTGGCTCATTGTAACGAACCTGCATAAGCCATGTAGCCTCGTGTCAAAAGAAGACCCGAGGCTACCATGGTAACCGATCGCTGCCCCCCGATGAGGTTCGGTGGCGCGGCAATCGTAATAAAGATGCCGGCGGCGACTTTGCCGGCGGCATTGAGAGGTTTAATAGCACCGACTGCGGTTATTAGCGGTGGGGGTTTTCTGCAAAATGCTAAAACCCCCACCTTTGTATGAAGAGGTCTCAGCCCGTGAGCCCTCTTCATACATCCCTTATACCTCTGCGCCGTAGAGCTACGGCGCAGAGCGTTAAGGGGTTAAACAATAACATAGAAGCTGAACAGGGTCGGACTGGGGTACCTAGGGCCAACCAGGAAGCAGTCACATGGAGAGTTTACATTGGCCCACATTTATTAAGGATATGTTAGAGAGGTGGCAGGTGGAGCAGGCACAGGTTGCAGCACAGTAAGGGGATGTCGCAGCTGGGGGAACTCTGTGAGGCCAGAACTGCCAGTGTCATCTAGCGGCAGTGTGTTGATGAATGACACAAAGGTTCTCGATTGGTTGACTAGGTCATCCAATTCCTCAAATATAACATCTGACAACCCCAGCCAAGAGTCCGTGGGTTCGTCAGATACAACCCTTAGTTGGCATGAACCAGGAGCAGGTCAGTGGCCCTCACCTGTCCTCAACCAGCCTCTGTCCTGTTCATTTCCCTCAGCCAGAGATTTACTAGTTGATCTGGGCTCAGCGCCACTTTACAGCGAGGAGGAAGTCTTTGAGGACAGTCAGCAGCTGCAGTGAAGAGGTCGGGCAGACATCCGCTGCTTTGTGCAGTAGGCGGTAAAGTAGAGATGTGGAGAATGGCACGGGAGGTTATGTTGCACTTGCAGGAGAATAGCAGTGTCAGGGAAGCACATATCAATGATGATGTAGCTGATCGCACTTGGGAGCCAGGTGAAGCAAGGCCTTCTTCATCATCATCGTCGGGAGAAGAGGTCGTCAGGCAGGCAGCAAGTCGCTACTGTGGCCTTGAGTCAGTGCAGTGTTAGAACGGGAGCAAAACGGCTGCGGGATACAAAACCCGCTTCGCAGGTCCAAGTAAGCAGTGGCACAGGAGCTCAGCGAGGCAACGGCAGTCACTCAGTGCAGAGTGTTGGCGGTAAAATCACCCACTCGGTGGTGTGGCAGTTTTTTGTTAAGGCACAAGGGGAGCCGAGCATGTCTGTATGTAGAATCTGTGGGCAGAAAGTGAAGCGTGGCCAGGGAGCTGACGTTGGCACCACTGCCCTGCGTCAACACATGCAGCACCACCATCCATTGGCCTGGGAGAAACGTGTCTCAGATGTGGTGGTCCATCCTGCCGCTGCAGCAACAGCACCGGCAGCTAGTGGCCATTTCAGCTAGTCAAGGCTCCAGCACCTCTGCCAAAGGGAGCTTTTTGTCTTTGACATCATCTCCAGGTCCAGATGCTCGTGCTCCTCGCTACGCATGGTGCCAGCAGTCGTTGAACGAGGCGATTACAAAGAGACAATTGTATGTGTCCAGCCATCCTAAGGTACAGAAGCTGACCGTGCTCCTTTCCAAGTCGTGGACTCTGCACCCTTCAGAGAACTAATGGCTTGTGCCGAACCAAGGTGGAGAGTTCCAAGCCAAAATTTATTTTCCAAAAAGGCAGTACCAGCCCTTCACAAATATGTAGAACAGAAGGTGGGCCAGTCCTTGAGCTTATCGGTTTCTTCCAAGGTGCACAGCAGCGCGGACATGTGGAGCTGTAACTATGGTCAGGGTCAGTACATGTCCTTTACGGCCCACTGGGTGAATGTGCTTCCCGCCCAGCCACACCAACAACTTGAACAGGAGGCGCCGCATTCTCCTCCATGTTGTCAAACTGCTGCTCCTGCGCCAATGTTCGCCTCCTCCACCACCTCAGCCTCCACAAGTCTAAGTGCTGCTCCATCATACCACATGTGCAGGGCACAGCAGTGTCACGCAGTTCTACACCTAGTTCGGAACAATGGTGACAGACAATGGGAGGAACATGGTGTCCGCGCTGCACCAAGGAGGGATGGTCCATGCGCCTCCACGTGTTCAATCTGGTTGTCAAAAAGGTTCCTGAAGTCTTCCACCAATCTGCAAGACATTCTAAAAAAGGCCAGGAAACTGTGCATGCACTTCATCCATTCTTACAAAGCCAAGCACACCCTCCTCGAATTACAGCGTCAGAATGGCTTCCCCCAACATAGGCTGATATGCATTGTTTCCACCTGTTGGAATTCCAGTCTCCATATGTTAGACCGCCTGTATGAACAGAGAAAAACCGTTAATGATTTTTTGATGATGCAAGTGGACAGGAGTACTCCCCTGTGTAACTTTGAAGTCAGCCACTGGCAGCTCATTAGTGACCCCTGCTGTTTGCTCAGGCTCTTTGAAGAGGCCACGTTATTTGTCAGTTGCCAGGACTACAGGATGAATAACGCCATTCCACTGCTCCATGTCCTGGAACAGATCTGCTGCTTTGCCTAACTAGTGACAGCCGATTAGTCAACATCCGGCATAGGGATGAGTTTTGGCTCTCCATCCTCTTGGACTCTCGCTACCGGTCCAAAATGGGTGACTTTTTTCCAGCTGCCAAGAGGGAGGAACAACTGGCACACTATAGAGAAATACTGTGCAAACAGTTGGCCGCTGCCTATGCGCCCCATTGTCCATCCTCTGTCAGGTCAGACCAGAGGATTCCTGGCAGTCATCGCTTACGTACTACTGCCACGGCTGCTGTGGGGAGATGGGTGGATAGGAGCAGCAGCAGCTCCATCAGCAGCAGCTTAAGTCTGGAGTCCTTAATGAGCAGGTTCCTTCACCCGCCTAGTGAGGAGGGTAGCCACCACCAGCAGCAGAAGCAGGACATGGAGAAGACCCTGCACCAGCAGGTGGTGGCCTACTTGGACAGCACTCTACCACCCCAGGTAGAGGATCCCCTGGATTACTATGCCGTCAAACTTGATGTGTGGCTGAAACTTGCAGAGTTCGCAGTAGAGAAGCTGTCCTGTCCGGCCAGTAGTGTGGCATCAGAGCGGGTGTTCAGTGCGGCAAGGGCCATCGTTACCCCAAGGAGAACCCGCTTGTCCACCCATAATGTGGAGAGACTGACCTTTGTCAATATGAATCAGGGGTGGCTCGGCCAGGATTTCAACACACCAATGTCTTATGCATCAGATTAGATAAGCCATGACGCCTCCCCCAAACGTTGAGAAATGAGCCTGGATTCTAACTACCTGCCTCAGCCACTGTAATTCTTCCACTCTACGGCCTACGATGTTGCTGACACCTCCATAATTTGTCATTGTGCCACTATGGGGCCTACTCGTGCTGCTGCCAACTGACCGCTGTCTCCCTGGAACACCATGTGATTTCCATAATGCTTTTTTCACCCTCCACCACTCTATGACGTTGCCACTATCTTTGGTATTACCCTTCATTTCTTCTGTCAGAAGGAATGAAAAGCTTCAGGATTAATAGCCAAAAGCAGGGGTGGATACAGAACACAGAGGACGTGCAAATATCGCATTTACTGGTCATCTCTGCTTCGGATCCACTCCTATTTGGCTTTAGCAATACTGATGGATTATTGACCGATTGAAAGAGGAAACTGAGGGGTGAAAGGAAGGGCAAAATAATCAGTGACGTCAATGAGATTTGAGAATTTTCTTTTGTGGGAAAACCCCTTCAAAGGAAATCTACGACCAAAATCAAGCATGAACTAGGCACTGTGACTGTGGTAACCGCCTCTCTGTGCTGTAGCTTCACAGGCTTTTACACTATGCATGAACACTTCCCCTTTTCCACTGTGTGAAATTACAGGGGGGAAGTGCCAAGGAGGCAGGTAGTAAGGTGTGACATGCTACTGCACAGTGTAACAGCCAGGGGCGCTGGTAACACCTCCACAGCACTTTATGCTCAGTAGCAAAATTTTAAAAGTTGAGTTTAAAAGGAAGGAGGCCATGAATAACAAATATAAGATTACCCCATTTGCAGTGTCTGGATCTATGAGTAAGTGTCCCTGGTTTATCTATGTTTGATTTTGATGGTAGATTTCTTTTAAATCTATGTGTGTGTAAAATACAAGGACAGCTTATAGATATCCAGATGCTCTCCATTTTTCACAGATCTGTTGCCAAGCGACGCTTAAAAAACAGGAAGTTCACTCCACACCAATGAGAAAAAGTGATTAATATATAGATGATAAAAGGCATGAGGACATAAAAACGGTGTGATTTTGGGGGGAATTCATTAAGACTGGTGTTTTGAACGCCAGTCTTAAAATACCCCTCCGCCAATTCAGACCTGGTCTACATGTCCGCAATGCCAGAGTTCGTCTGGAGCCTCAGCGCATACGCGTGCTAATTCGGGCAGTGCGGACCTGTAGACCAGGGCTGAATTGGCAGAGTCTTTTGCTATAGTCAGCTGGTTTTTATGATCAAGGTGTTGGGTCAAGGTGTTCCATTTCACCAGCCTGGTATCCAACAGGCCCAAATTGGTGTGTGGGCATGAGAAATGAGAAAACTGGCAGGTAGTGGTAGAGTTATGTGCTTCTCCTGCTCAGAGGAGACATAAGCATACTCCCCCATTGTGTGGATGTAAAATGTGACTTATAAGGGCAGGGACTGGCAGGGCTATGGAGGGCTTCACAAGTTAGCATTTTCCAGTCACTGAATTTTTTGCACTGAACTGTTTGGCGGGGTTGTGTGAATGGAGCAGGAGCCATCCATTGTCATTATGGGACATTATGGATTCCTGAGAGTAAATGTGTTCTTGTATTCCCTATGGATGGGAGAGATCTTCACAATTCCGATTTCATTTCCCGGATACACTCCGCTATTTGTTTACTGCTATTTGTACACCAGCAGGATACTGGGATGTAAAGTGCTCCACCTCTTGTAGTGAAAGGGTTAACACTTGTGGCAATCGAGCGCGCGCAAAACTCTCCCTCTCGCAGCAGCAGTGACGTGCTCGTGAACGCGCACCGCGAGCGACCGGTCGCCTCTCACAGGCGGATCCCCGGGAGCGCGCACGGGCTGAGAGAGACTGGCGCGGTGACGTCACGGGAGAGGGGGGGAGAGCTGGGAGCCTCACCCAGGCTGGGCTGGTGGCGCTGTGTCCCGAGCGGAGGAGGACAAGCGGGAGGCGGCGGGGATCCCAGGCAGCGCCGGGGCCCATCCAGGAGAGGGAGGACAGCAGGGTAAGTGCATGGGCTGCCGCAGTCTCAAGTGCCACTGAGAAAAGCGCCGCCTTTTTGGGGCTCCGGGATGGGGCAGTGGAGTGAGGGCTGGGCCCAGGTACTGGACCACAGAGGCCGGCTGCAGTACGCTGCTGGGATGCAGGAATTGGAGACAGTGAGGGCAACTCTTTGTGACTGGGGATGCGGGCAGCGCATCAGTGTGGGCAGACAATAGCTAGACGTGACAAGAGCTGTGGCTATGCAGGGGCTGGCCACTCCTGGAATTGCTAGCAGTGCTTGCCATTTTCTGCATACTTGTAATATTTGTCATGGCACTGCTGTCTGTGTGCCTACCTAGAGCCAGGGCTGTCCCTTGTGGCATCAGGGCTCTTTGGATGGAGGTGGGCACCTTAGGGCCTAGGGGAAGCTGCTGTCACTGTCTCCCTTTTCCACTGAAAGTTCCTGGATTATAAAATGTCTCCTGCTGCAGGAACTGATGATGGACCCTGTGCAGTGGTTGCCTGGCATCACTATTATCTAGCACCCATGTGCCCAGGAGGAGCCACGCTGCCACCACAAATGACTGCAGGGCAGCTGAGGTCAGCAAGGAGAGACCACACAACAAAATGATATCAAGCAAGCAGGTACACAGCAGCTCAAGAGTTAATGCTGTATCAGTTCTCTTGTGTGGACATAAGAAATTGAGTGAGAGAATTGAGCCCCACCTAAACCATGAATGGAAAGAGGCTTCTGAGCAGAGGATCTCCTCCCCTTTGTGGCCTGCGAAAGGAAGGAAGATCGATGTCTTGGAAAGAATTTAGGTTCCTGCTGATTATTAGAGAGTGCTGAAACAGTTAATAACGCCACATATTGCCGGGATCAGCGTATTATCAATGCAGCTAACCTACTATTGTTAGTGTAGAAATAGTGACACTGGCAGGGGATGGCTCGATAGTGCTAGCTCCCAGAAAACAAGGGAGGGAAGCTGATTAATGCCAGATTGTATTAGAATACATGATGTGTCTCACTTGCCATGTCTCATTGATGTTTCTCCTCGGATGGAGCTTATGTAATTCCTTACATGATTTTCTATTTGTGTTTGTTGTAATTTTAAATGGCTAAAACAATATAGAAGCATACTTCATGTATAATATTGTATCTGAGTGATGACTAAGATGCATTGGATACGTTGTCATATTTTTACAAAATATAATAAGTGTTGAACTATTTTCTTTTTTTGTCATTACTGGCACCATAATGGGAACCTGGCAGAACAGTGGGGTGACATATATCACGTGACCACTCCAGCATTGCTGTAATCATTATTTTACTGTTCCTATAATGGAAATGGGGAAGTTGATGTGAACCGAGACTATCTTGCTCATGGTGTATCTATTTGCATCAAAATCTAATGTGTTTCTTTTAAAAAGTCTTTGGTCCAGTTGATTTTTGTTTGTCTGTTTGTTTGTGCGCAAAAAATCCTTTGATTTTCTCAGAAATCAAAGGTGCGCCTTATAGTCCAGTGCACCTTATATATGAACCGTACTTACAGACAACAGCTGCCTTGAACTGTGCACAGGTCTGCCACCTGCTGGTCTTTCATCCTTATAATCAGGTGCGCCTTATAGTCCAGTGCGCCTTATATATGAACCTAGACGTTTAAGCAGGCATTTATTGATGGAGCGCCTTATACTCAGGTGCGCCTTGTAGTCCGAAAAATACTGTATATTTGCAACTCATTGCCGATATTGCACATATTTGTGTGCAAGTTGCCTAAGTGTTAGGGCAGCTGCACACGGAAGTGTTCAGTCTGTGGAAATGGACCCGTATGTTGGACTGATCCCACGAGCTGCACACATTTCACAGGACAGGAGTCTGAGTGTTATAAAGACATTTGATGCAAGGACTCCCTGTATATTGGCCCAACTTCAGGATCGGTACTGTAAGAATTGTTACAGTGCTGCTGCTGTAGTACAGCAAGCAGACATGGAGACTTTGGATCATATTATTGTACAAGTTAGCAGAGGGACAGCCCTGACACACTGTGCATGTGCAGAAATTGGTCAGGGCGATTCTAAGCGGCTGTTACTGTGAGATGTGTGCAGGATGCATGGGGACACACCCAAGATGGCACTTAGTCCCACCCACTCTGGATCGCTGAGGAGAACCAGGACCAGAGAACTGATGGAATTACTGGGTGAGAGGCTTTTAGGAATCACATCCGTTACTGAAGGACATAAGCTTTTAGTTTTAGGGGAAAACGCCTAATTAAAAGATTTTCTTGGGAAGATGGGCAACCCTTTAGCTGCAGCCAGCTTTAGAAATATTTCACGTATAACGATGTAGCCAATTATTAGAATAACTTTAAACATTTACCATGAGTTGTGTGAGTACAAGAGTGAAATTTAATTTATACACACTACTAAAATTAGGAAGAAAGGAACCTGGCAGAACAGTGGGGTGACGTTAGTCATGTGGCCAGTCCATAGTTATTTTTCTGTTCCTATAATGGAAATGGGGAAGTAGTTCTGAGCAGAGACTAACTTGCTGATGTTAATTCTATTTATGTCAAATCTACTTATTTTAAAGGTCTTTGGTCCAATTGATTTTTATTTGTCAAGAGGTGTATTACCTTTAAAAAACAGCAGAGCCAAAAGCAGTACAAGAGTGGAAGTTAATGTATATACACAGCTAAAAGCACGGAGAATGGAAGGGAAAACAGTGCCAAGAAACAGTTCTCTTTGATAAACCACATCAGAATATTTATTATCATCATCTGCACTATTGATTTATGCAGTTTGGCTTAAATGCTTTATTGCACTTTGTAGGCCTCATTTATACTAAATATACAATAAGGAATCAGTATAGTTCCTAAACTGGCAATAGAACGTGTTCTATTTCTTAGATCTTCAACTTATTGTAACCCACTTTTCTGTTCTGCAATATAATACATCCTGCTCCTATACTTTTACAACACTGTAATGGCACTGACAAAGAGGGTGTGCCCATATCGTCGCTTGCAAAAGTCAGCTGTGAATTCACAGAAGATACACAGCTGTAATTCCAAATGTCAACTCAGATCCTGGGCTCTAAAGTTTTTTTTACTAATGTGAGTTCCATCTTAGCCCATAATACCCCAAAGCCTGGAGACTTATGGGTCAGGTCTGCAGCAGAGAGGTAAAAACAAAGAAAACCAAAGGACTTGCAGCACAAGTCTTTTTGGATTTGTCTAAATTTAATCCATCATGCTGCTACTGAAAATTCCCACAGTTAGACCACCAGTTATCATTTGGTACCTTGCCAGGCATAAAAACTGATCAGTGTATGGTGGTTGTCAGCCTCCCACCTTTCAGATGTGGATGGCCTAGCCCAGTGATGGTGAACCTTTTGGAGTGCCCAAACTAAGACCAAAACCCACTTGTATGTCACAAAGTGCCATCATAACAATTTAAGCAGTAACTTATTGATCCCTGCTGTATCACAGGTTTTAATCGGATTGGTGTCCTGAGTTCACCAATACAATAAAAAGATGAAGAAATTTGGATTGTAGCTTCCCTCCAGGGTACCCTGAAGAGGAAGAATCGGGAGACCCAGAGAATGACAATCCATCTCTATCCACACCTTCTCGCTCCTCATGTAGTCCTGGCAGCCAAGGATGTTGCTTTAAAATGAGCAAGGTACGTCTTTGGCTGTCTTGGACCGCCTTGAGTCATATCTGACAAACTATGTGTTGGTGTGAAGGCTGTGCCATAGGTTCGCCAACACTGGACCCTAGCCTGAAGATAGGGCATCAGAATAACATCATAACCCTCTAACTTTGCTGTGGGTGCTGATGCAATTGGACGTTTCTGTCTGGCTTGCCAATGCTTCAAAGAATTGACTGCACTGCAGTTAATGAAGTTTTCTACCTTATTATCAAAGCAATATTAAATTGGATCAAAGATTTCAGCTGTCAAAGCCTTTTTTATGCCATCTGAAACATTGCCTACCCATACTGGACATACCCTACCCAAAAATAGTGAACTCTATTCTGGTGATAACTATGGATTTAGGTGCTGCAAGAATAACAAATATTCATTCTTTTCTGGAAATATTAATCAAGTATGGATTGGCAGAATAGTTTACAGAGAATAACAGATGATAAACTAAACATATACACACTTGCACTGTGGGGAGATTTTTATTAAACTAAGGCTGGTACTTTCTACACAAGTCTTGATCTCCCTTATAAAGGGTGAAATTACACCTAATCCATTAACCAGTGCACTCCTCTTACATATTTTACTTAAAAAACACACTCTTTCCACTTGAACAACAAGTGGAAGAGATCCAAAGTGGTGGCAAGGGTTCAAATTTCATGACTTTCTTGAGGTTTAGTCCATTTACTGGGTACAAGTTTTTACTACATTACTTATATATTATATTCCGAATGACACGACTGAAAATATATAATGTGGTAGTTTTAGGAAGGATCATATAGTTGGACTACAACTTGTGATTACATGCTGCTATTACATGCCTGTAAGTATGGTAATAATGCTTTTATGTTTGGCATAAAGCCAGACAGCCCCAAGCCAAAATAGGACAGTTCAAGCAGCAGAGACCTGGATTTCTGCATTTGGCCTTAAATGAATTTAACCATCGCAAAATTTCTAATACAAGCAATAATATGTGGGAATGTTGCCTTGGGAATGTAGCTTTGTGCACATTTCAGTCTCCCAGCAAGTAATTTGTTAGTTTCTTCATACTTGTATGCTCTGTACCTACGTACCAAATAAATGAACTATAGACCTACATTTTTTGAGCTGCAAACATATGGTTGTGTATCACGATCAATAAACCTCAGCTTGTAAGTCACCAGACAGCATAGAAGCATCGTCTTCTGTGACTCAGAGTTGGACATCTGATCTGTCATGTGAAGAATTTACATTGAGAATATTTTCAGTATAATCCAATGTAAATATAACCTTATCATTAACTTCTGCATGTGGTAGTCAATTTATACGAAACAGGGTAAGTATAAGACCCTAATGGGGTCACTCATTTTATACTCATCCTGTAAAAGTTTCCACCAGGGATTTTTTCCCATTTACTGAACCATATGAGGGTTTGGCTTTTGTTGTACAAATTGTTCTTCCCAGTGACACTATTTTTTTTTGCATTCTGCTAAACTGGAAAATAATTACAAATTCAACCATGTCATTTTCTTATGGACTTTGTTTTTATGGCTTTTAAATGAGTTATCCAAATGACAACACGTGCCTGGCAGTAGCCTGTTAGACCCTGCCTATGGCCAACGTAATAGTCTGGAGGCCATAAGTACCAATAGATGGACTAAAGAATTGTGCCGTAGTCTCTTCAATGCTGCAATCACAAGGGGTTTATTGGATAGGATGCATTTGGTGTTCATTTGATCTCAACATATAGTACATGTGCCTGGCTGTCATTATGTGGCTCCTGTGTGCACTGGCTTCCCTTATACTAGAGCACAATCAAGACTCCACTCTATTACATTGGAACTTTTCTCATACAAATCATTTAATCTTGTTTTTTTTTTACTTGTAATGTTACTTAAAGTATGGGTAATGGAAAGGAGATGATTCTCTTGGCATACATAATAAATTATTTGTCAGTGTGCTATGCAAGTTCTTGTAATCAAACCTGGAGTATATGGATCCTTGTCAGCGATAAGATATACAACACTTCCAGTCTACAATCAGGTTCACTGGCACTTAATATGATGCTATTTATCAATGCATCACTAGGCCTCACTAACAATGTGGGAATTGCTTAGTTGAAAATTAGGAAAAAGGATCTGCATTAAGTTAATGGAATCGAAATGTCTGATTGGAATTGAATATACTTTAATATTTATTAGCTCTGGGGGTTTTTTTCATTTACTTGTCTTTTGCGCCCTCTTAGAACTAAAGGAGTTATCTCATTATTAAAATGGCCATATGCAAACATAAAAGGCAGTAGACCTCTTATTTCTAATCTACATTACAAATGTTATTTCTTTCATCAATTTGGTTATCTAGCCTGTAGGAGTGCCCCTTGTTGTCCAAAAAATAATCAAAGGAAGCTGCAGAAGAGTGAAGAAATCGGGCGATACCTTTTTTGAGTCTGAGTATATTGGTATAGTGATACACGATTAGTGTACATGCCTGTGACATGTACAAAAAAGGAAAGCCTCATAAAATAGTTGAATTATATCCCTGGTGGATCACCATATTAGCCATTTCATTTTGAACTCCCCCATCAAGATATCACTGTCTTCCACCTAATAGTTAGCCTAACATCATGGGGTGCACAGTTTGTTTGCCTTATGCCCACTGTCACGTTGGCACTAGTATTCTTGTGCTTTCCAACATGTTTTGGTTGTTATACCTGTTATGTTCCTCAAGTCCTTTAAGACTTCTTTTTATGTGACTTTTCATGTTTCTGTCATATTTCCAAAATTTCCCTGAGTTAAACATACCGTGGTGCTGTGAGGACTAATATCAGTCTATGGGCAACATGCAACAGTTAATGAAACATTTTAGCTATGATAGAACACAATTGTTAATCATTTCCAGTATTCAGTAATATGCCCTTGCCTCCCTCTGTCTTCCTTCCTGCTAGAAGTACTATGAGGTGACACAATCAGCCCGGGGGGATTGGACAACCATGGTGATACTATATGCTAGGACAGTTTTGCTGCTTCTCATATGCTTTTTAGTTTTCTTTGCATAGCTTCTACTTAAATGGCCAATGATGAACATATGGTCTTGTGGACATCTTAAGTTGGGAAATGCTTAGAATTTCTGGCAAGCGAGCATGACATTGAAGAAATGTGCACGCGCTTGGGGTGAACGATTAGAGAGGCCTCTACAGATGAGGAATTCAGGATTTGGCTGTACATGACCATATATGGTGGGGTCCGTCTACTCCTAACATAGTAATCGCAGAGGCAGCCTGTGCAATATAAGAATAGGATTTTAGTCTAGTCTCTTCTCAGATTTCCCTGATTCCCCTGTTCTCCGCTAAATACTAGTTCATAGAAGATGGTTACTTGTTTGTATATGACCATTTGTAATATTTTACACCATATGTTATGAGGAAACAAAATCCCCTGTATTTGTGCAGATATAATCAGGAGATGAAACTTCCAGTCTCTTTGTTTACTATGCTGGCAGAACAACTATCTGAACCCTGCTTAGTGCTAGACCATGTCAGAAGAGGACTTTTATTTACCTACTATCTCTACTCTGTATGCTAGTTTCCCATCATTTCTTCACTTCACAACCAGCAGCTGTAACAAGGTTACCGGTACATATACTGATAATCAGTTCAGGGTTCCTTGATGTAGTCCCGGGAAATATGCAAATACCTTGTAAAGAAGCCACTTAACATCAAGCATGACTTCTTAATAACAGAAATCTTAATAACATGATGTGGGATAAAAGCCAAACCTGTATAACAATTCCTTAAAGGGGTTTTCCCACAAACCAAATTAGGCCCTATTCGCGCATGGCCAGATTGCTCTGTTCATCTCTTTGGAGCAGGTGGAGATTACCAAGTGCCCTACGCTGCAATCTCCATCAGCTCCATAGAGATGAACTCATGATCCTCAGGTCTACTTTAGCTGACATCACATATGTAAACCTATTACCTTCTTTGTTTTTTTTTCCATTTCTTCAGTCCTGTCCCCTCGTGCTGGCTGGTCCCTCAGAACCCTTCTCTTTATGCAAACATAGGCCAGCCCACATTCCTGATGAGACTGAGCCCCAAAGGGTCGTGGGGTAGCATACGTGATATCAAAAGACTTGGCTGCGAGATTCCATTTTTTTTTTTTGTAATCACCGTATACGTCAGTTGTTTTTTTTAGCATTCCATGTTTGTTTTAAGAGTTTTGATTTTTATAGTGTGCTAATAAGGAAGGTTCATTGTGTATGTGGGCAGGATCACTGAATCTCCACCAGAGGAGTCGATCAAATTTTGAGTGCAAAAACTCTTCCAAAAATGTAGTTACACTTTCCACAACATCATCACAATCCAGATGCTGATCAGATGGTATACTTCCCTAGACTACCCTACTACCACTACCTTTTGATGGTATCACACAAAGAGAGCCTAGAGTACTTGCATCCCATATCTGGCCTTGCCTCTGTTATTCTATGCGCTGTTCTCTGATTGGGGGATAACAGTGCAAAGGGATAGTATGTCCTTAGGAAATGAAGTGTAGAGTATGAAGGTCAAATGGGGGTTTTCTCCCTGAAGCAACTCCAAGCATTGTCATAAGTTGTGCACATCTGCTGGCTTGATAATGAATAGTTCCATGGTATGTCATGTGTATGCCATGGTACTGTCCAGAGAATCTAAGGGATTGCGTTTCCTTTAATTCTGCTGTGAGTAGATTTTCTAATGGGTAGATTTATAGAGCTTGAAATGCTGCGACACATCTGCATCCAAAGGCATTGTTAACATGCCCTCTGAGCAGTCTAGGGGTTAATTTATTCTCAGTCCCTGAGTAAGTGGTTCTATATATAGAAGGTTAATGAGGTAATATGCTTTAGGCTTGAGGGTCTAGGAAGTGAGTAGGAAGCAAACCAACTCTGATCGTTGACTGTCATTATTGCAGATTCTACCTGGCTGGAGAGGCACAAGATATATGTGCAGTGGAGCTTAGCATTTCCCTTGTCAGCTTCTTTTTGGCTGTCATTGCAGTTTTCTATAGTTGAAAACTATAGTCTGATTGAATCCTCTCCTTAAAGTGAATTTCTTGTATTTCATTTCTTGTTTTTTTTAATTATATTTGTCGAAAAGAAGCAAGTTTTTTTTTTGTTATGTTGTTTTTTAAAACTTAAGAGGGTTTTCCCACGAACAAAAGTTAGGCCCTATCCATGGATATCCACAGATCATGAAAACGAGGACCCCTTGTCGCTCTGTCAGATTCACTGTATCATAGTATATAAAGCTGGAAAAAAGTCCATCAAGTCCAACCTTTAAGAATTAAATAAATGTTTTTCCCCATGACCCGTGATATTTTTGCTCTCCAGAAGGCATCCAGGCCCCTCTTGAACATGTACATAGAGTCCGCCATAACAACCTCCTGCGGCAGAGAGTTCCACAGTCTCACTGCTCTTACAGTAAAGAACCTTTGTCTATGGTGATGGTAGAATCGCCTCTCCTCTAGGCGTAGAGGATGCCCCCTTGTCCTGGTCACAGGCCTAGGTATAAAAAGATCTTTGGAGAAATCCTTGTGCTGTCCGTTCAGGTATTTGTACATTGTAATGAGGCCTCCCCTCAGTTGTCTTTTTTTTTAAACTGAATATTCCCAAATTTTGTAATCTGTCATTGTATTCCAGCCCCCCCCCCATATTCTGCTAATAATCTAGGTTTCTCTCTTTTGCACCCCTTCCAGTTCTACTAGGTCCTTTTTATACACAGGTGCCCCAAACTGTACACAATATTCCATGTGTGGTCTGATTTGTATAAGGGCAAAAATATGTCTTGGGGATAGGGCCTAACTTTTCTTCGTGGGAAAACATTGAAAAGAGATCAATAACAACAGAGCGAGGCAGAAAACTTTCTCTGTGTGTTTGAGGCCCATTAATTAAAGGTTCGGTCTGGGAAATCCCATCAGCAAATAGTTCTTGGACCAAACTTGTGGGCAGCTGGCCTATAGGAATGGGAGAGCTGACAAAGACTTTTATATGTGACTATAGTGTTGTTTAGCTACATTATCTCTGCTCCAGCTGTTGTCAATGCTGTTGACGAATGTATGAACAAGAGTAGAGCGCCACTAGACTTAGACTTCCAAACGCAGTGGCCACTAAAGGATAAGCCCTAAAAAGGGCTACAATGGAATTTATTAGCTGAACCTACCACCGGATCTACCTTCACAGGTAGATCCAAGTTGGTAGGTTTCCTTTAAGACTAAAGACCCAAGTTCTCATGTTATAAACCACATCAACAAAACCTGAACGCGTGTCACACATACGAATTGTGTTGATGTAAAGGACCGATAGCACATCTAATGTTTTGGTTTTACTAGATATCCTGAAAATGTGTTCCTACTTTGCATTTCTTTTATATATTTTTAACTTAATGTAATTTTTTTTCTTCTTGCATTATATTATCACTAAAGGAACAGATGTCCAGAGTCATAGAAATCTATGGAGAAGGGATAGGAGAAAGCAGCTTCTGGAGGAAGAGACAAGCGCACTACTCCGTTGCAGTGTTTCTTTGTCTTACTGATTAGTATTAGAATTAGTGTCCATTTATTTCAAGTCAGAATACAATTGCACTACATTTTCCACCTTTCCTTTGAGGCTACTAACAGACAAACCTGTACTTTTCACAGGCCGCAAACAAACAACTTGTCCCTTTTTTGCGGTCCATATGTCATCAGTGTGTAATCGGTTAAGTCGTGTATCCGCAAAAAATAGGAAGGTTGGCAAATGAAGTCACTATCTTGTCCCAACCCCTTGAAGCAGCTGATCCACAAATCTATGTGTCGTTTGCTTGGCATCAGTATTTTTCACATTCCAACTAAAGGAATAAGACCTACTCCTGAGTTTTTGCAGCATCCACACTGATCAGTGAAAAACTTAATAGCTCATGTGTCATTGTGTCTTCTGCATAATACACGACCGAAAACAATGTTAATGTGCAGAGATCATTTATTTTAGGAATCCATGTATAAAATTCAAAGTGATGGCTTTATATATAAATAATAATAATACAAATAATAGATCTTTATGTAGCCCCATAACATATATGAAATATATAATGGCATCTTACACTGAAAAACTATTTTCCTGATATGTGGGTCAGACCCAATAATAGTTGATAATTTTTCTAGTTACTCTTAAATGCCAGGAATGGAAAGGTCAAAAGTAAGATGATGAATTTTTAAATCCTGATGTAAATAAGTATGTTTTATCTGATTTTGGGATTAGTGTTTTCTTGCTTTCAGCTCACTTTTTAAAATGTAAATATGATTTTTTTAATACATTAGACTATGCTTGGAAGGCTAGGTTTGCTATCAGTAATTTCCTTTCAGATCTTGTTTCATTTATGACCCAGTGTAGTGGCATCATCCAAAAAATCAAAGTAAGACACCAAATTTGTCAAAATTTTCATTTCATAGTTTTATAAACTGCACTATTCTTGTAGTGGCCATGCACAACCTATTAGATCCTTCTGTTGGCAGGGTTGAGGACAGACTTGGGGACCTTCATTAGGACAGCAATCATTGCCTATTCACCTTTAAATATGTTAGAATTGAATATGCAGTGCATTGGAGCCAAGCTGTTAAAGGGGTATTCCAAGTAATGAACTGAGGGATAGTGTGTGACAGGCGCAATATCACCAGAATTCTGGCGCAATGTATTAATAAATTCCCCCATTGTCTTAATTTGGAAATAAGCAACTGGCTTTCCCTGGAAATATGGGCGAGAAGCAAATGGATATCATACATATTAATATAATGATGCCAAACAGGAGTAATTTATGTGCTGCGTAATGAGGTAGAATGGAGAAGGACATAAGTGTATTCCAGGTATAGGAGATGTATGCATTTTCTATTGTATATTGCTAATAGACACACTTGTAACACAGAGTGACACAATGATCTCCATTTACAAGAATTGTCTGTGGAAAAGCTCTCTTCTATAATAAGCACTTTATCCTTACAAACAGTTTAAAGGTCTTAAACCGGAAAAAAGAAAACACATTTAAATTTAGCAATTCATTTCTTAATCTGCAGGGCTATTTCCTGAAACATTGGGTGTTGGCCGCACACAGAAGGCAGCTGAAATGTCATCTTGTCACAGAATCACAAGTCTTGTCAGAGGTCAAAGAAATTCAGTAGTATTGTGTTTTTGGGTACTTTGGGTGGATCTGTTAAATGCCTTAAAGTTTAATAATAACATAGAGCAACACATGGCACACTATTTTTGCATCTTTGCTCTCTGTGGTGCCTGCATGTTACCAGAATTCACACAGCAGAGGAGGTAGCACAGTCCCTTAGCCTCATAAGTTTTTTTTGGCTACTTATATACTACAGTTATAAAAAGTTTCCGCTGAAAAGATATAGAAATAGATGTATGTATTGGGCACACAGTGTTGCACACTTCTTTGAAGTATACATGAGACCGAAGATTAAGTAATCACCATGGTAACCAAGGTTTCTCCAGTTCTGTTTTAGTAGTTTTGATTATGAATTTATTTTATGACTAGCTGGATTACTAGTGACCAATTTATAGGAACTGCAGCTCGTCTTTTAGAGCCTTCTTCATATTTCGTAATCCTACATTTTAGATTATATAGCTCTTTGCTCTTTTCCACACAGCAAACATTTTTTTTTTTTTTGGAAATTAACTTATGGACTATTGAATATGAATTAACACCAGCAAAGTCCTTTTTTATTCATTACATATTCAACCATATGTAATTACTTCCTTAAAAGCCTTCCATATTATAAAATTGATTTTTTTTTTTTTGCTACGTCAGCGATAATACCTCCCATTTGAAACAACATTCATCTTGAGTTTTAGTGTAAAAAACAACAACAATGTTTTATACACAATGTTTAGGAAAAAGTGCTTGTAAGCCAAAAAAATTATCCTGTATATTTTTATCATACATTAACCCATTAACCCTGTAGTAGCTTGTAGCCCTGTAATTTTCTATTAAGATTCTATCAAGATTATAAAGAACTGTAGTATCCATACAAATAAAAGCTTTTCTGTGTAATTTCATCCATGGGCAATAGAAGATTTTGCCTGGTAGAGTTCAATAAATGTCTTCGCCTTACAGGGTGGGTCTGAAAAGGTTTATATTGGGGAAAAAAGTTGGGTATTTATTGTTATGAATAGGATAGTACTTCAAAAAATAAAAACACAGCTACCATTTCCATTTTACTACTTAGGTTAGGTTCATAAGTGTGTTGTGGCCTTCTCAGCAGACCTGTCAACAATTAGGACAAACTAGAGAAACAGACTTGCCTATTGATTCTAGTAAATTACCGGGATCCCTTTTGGGAACCTGTTGATCCCCATAGTAGGCAGGAGGTTCTTGGATGCCATTTATGTCTGTCAGGAAAAGGATCCAGCCATATGAGGTGCTGTTTTTTGACTGTTTCTTCTATTAATTTTCTTGGAACTTAATTGGCTGCAGTGAAGTTTCCTGTGTCTCCTCTTTAGGCTGCCCAGTCAGGCATGTAGCACATCCTTGTTTTGTGAAAACCCAGTTTGCTAGAATTGTACGCTATGTCTGCACTTTACCTTTTATGAAATATCCTATTTGTTTTCAAAGGGCCATGAGCCATATTGTAAGATTAAAGGGTCCAACAGAGCAAGTTGGGCCCTATCGTAGCACCACTGAGATGGCCAGAGCAGCCAGTCGCGCATCTTTTGGAGCTGATATACATTGCTGAGTGCTGTACTCTCCATTATCTCCATAGAGATGAACGGGGCAGCCCACGCATGTGCGACCAGCTGCTCTGGTCATCTTGGTGGTGCTATGAGGGGTTGCAACAAGAATACATTGGACCCCCGTTCTAGTCATCTGTGGGGTTCCATCACTGAGACCCCCACGATTAGCAACTTAGGCTTTATCCTTCAATGGGGCCTAACATGCTTCATGGGAAAACCCCTTTTAAGTTGCTTAGAGAGATGGTTTTTTATTTGCAGTCTGTAAAATTCCACTTTGCTTCACCTTGCTGTTATATTGCTGAACACACATTTGTTTTGTAATGGCATAAGACCTTCACTCTTCTATAGTGGTTTCTCTCAACAACTTTTAGAATTTTTGGATTTTTATATTGCATTTATTCTATGTGATGTTAACCATATTGCTATACGTCTGTTTATTGCTTTTCCAATAAACTTTAAAACTAAAAAAAAACAAAAAACTATTGAAACGCCATGTGTAAATGCACCCCAAGTATTTACAAGCTTTCTATAAATGCCTTATACTGGAGTCTACAAAAAAAATTAACATTGTGTCTCTCCACCACCACCAGCAGGTCCTCTTCTTGCATCTGCTGTTCTGTCTTTGGGTCCCTGAGTGATGGCGCCACCCACATTATAAAGTTAGCAACTAGCTGACACAAGCTGTGGCGCCGGCAGCGCACAAACAATGACTTCAGCAAGTGGCTGATGTCATAGTGTGTGCTGGCCACACACAGACCCGAAGCCAGAGCACTGGAAGATGACCTACAGGGGGCATTGGAAAGGTGACTACCGTGTTTATTGATTTTGTTATAGTGTGCCGTACACTGAGCAGGGGCTGGCTGCATATATATTGTTGTGTGTGTGTGTGTGTGTGTGGGGGGGGGGGGGTTGGCAGTGGCTGCCTCTATACCGGGTGGAGGGGACGGGCAGGGGCTGGCTGCCTATATACCCGGGGGGGGGGGGCATGGGCTGGCTGCCTATATACCCAGGGGGTGGCGAACAGGGGCTGGCTGCCTATAAACCCCGGGGGGTGGGCAGGGGCTGGCTGCCTATATACATGGGGGGAGGGGGCAGGGGCTGGCTGGCTATATACTGGCTGGATGCTGTGGCTAATGCATTTCTCACCCTAGGCTTATACTCCATTCAATAGGTTTTCCCAGTATTTTTGTGTTCAAATTGGGTACCTCGGCATATACTCTGGTCGCCTTATACTCAATATGTCAAGTTCTCAATATGCTATTATAAAAAGAAGGACCACTTCAACCTCGGGTGTAGTGACTTGTGTCACACTAATTTGGCATGGATGCCGGTTTATAATGGATGTGGCTAGGATGCTTAGTGTTGCTATGCTCAAAAGATTGCTTCACTTTCTAGTTTCAGGCTATACATGTGTTGTTTTGTATGTTGCTTCTTGGCTTCATTTGCAATGGATCTGTGAACATTTAAATATAATAACATAAAATCTGATTGAAGCTTAAAAGGGGTTTTCTTACCAAACAAGTTAGGTCCTATCCACAGGATAGGGCCTAACTTGCTGATAGGTGGTGGTCTCAGTGATGATCCCCACAGATCACAAGACAAGGTGGTCCGATGGAGTCCCTGGTACCTGCGTCACACCCTTTGTCGCTCCTGAGATGAATGGATCAGACTGTAATGCGTGACCGTTCAGCTCCATGCATCTCGGAGAGCAATGAGGGGTCAGACAAAGGTACCTGGGACCCCATCGGAATGGATCAGCAACTTAGGCCCTCTCCTGTGGAAAGGTCCTTACTTGTTTAGTGGAAAAACCCCTTTAAAGGACATCTACCATCAGTTTTACTGATGGTAGATGTGTACAACTTGCATGCGCGTTCTGTTATGTAGGAACTGTATCCTGGAACTGTTCTTAATAAGAGCAGGAATTGCATGATTTGTCAGAAAAAGAGTTTTAAAAAATATCCAGGTTAGCCGGAGCCGCTCAGGCTGTCGTCACCTGAGCTCCTCTCAGCATTGTTTTAATTTATTCACACCCACACTGCTATAGTTCCACCTGCTATCACCCGAAGAGCTTGGAGAGAGCCAGTGACGTCATAAAGTTGGGGCTTACTGTTGCGTTTTTGAAACACAATGCAAAGGTTCAAACCTCGATCACAAGTTCATAACATATTACGTTTCAAAACACAACACAAAAGCCACATGTGAATGCAGCCTTTATTTGAAGAATATTTATTATATCATTTATATTAGTTCTTTTAGTTCTTAATCAAATATCCAAATAATAGGGTTGGTACCTTTATTGCTCTGTTATTGTCATTTTCTATAATCTAATAATATCAGAATAACTCCTTTTACATGCAGGAGCAACTCGCTGGGATGTACAGAATTACAAGGTCCTGCTTCTTCTTTGCATGACTAAAAGTGAATATTCTTATTTTTATTTTGCACTTACAATGGAAAACATAAGTTAATTGTGCCTCTCCCCACCCTTTTTTCTTTTTGAAGGTGTGGAGTTGTTGACTTAAAGCCTGCACCATGCGTGAATACAAGCTGGTTGTTCTTGGGTCAGGTGGTGTCGGGAAGTCTGCTCTGGTAAGTAGTTGGGTGTTTTTTTTTTTTTTTGGGGGGGGTGGGAGTTCAATAATGACTGCTTAACCCTCTTCATCCTTTGGAATCCAACAGGACACGGGATGTCACAGGAAGTCCTGATTCCTACTGCCAGCGGGTCATGTGACCTGTGGCTCCTGGCAGCAAACCTCCAACTTTAACAGGGTAAGAGTGATCCTACTAGGGCCTCATACTTGCCCTGTTAAAGTAATGTATTACAGGACAATGGATTATGGACCGGGACTCTCTAAGCAGACACACTATGATCCCCTTAGATATGTGTGCTGACAATGTGGTTAGATTATCAGGGTACAGGTTTATATATACTTTCATCTGGCTTCTGAACATTGTACTAGAATCTGACACATGGAAAGAGAGATGAGACAGGTCAGAGATGATGAGAACCATGAGATGCACACACAATCGAAACTCTCATAAAGTGATACTGATGAAAAATACAGAGAGCTTTAACTTTTTCACACGTTAAGAACCAAAGTGTCCTGGTCCCAAAAGGGTTAAGATTTTCATGTAGCACTGTACAGGTATGTTCACACGTTGCTAAGAAATATCATTGTGTAAATTAACGGCACAACCTTTCTTCCGGCTACGTGTAGACTTTCCCTAAGTCTTTAAAAATAATATGTGATCAGAAAACAAATTCTAAAATGGGTTAGCTTAGGATTGAACTTTTCTTGACTAGATTTCCACTTTGAGTCTGTACTGATTTCCTTTTATCCGCTTAGTGAAACGGCTCAGATCGAGTAGCTGAACTAGGGCAGAATTTGAAAGGAAAAAAAAAAACTACTGAACCCTTTTGAGAACTCCATAGACTAATACCATAAACCTGGAGAGCTGATGGTGTCATTTGTTTATTTCTGCTTGTTCCCCTGTCCTGTGTCAGATTCCTCATGTCCGTTTGTTCTGGATTTTTTTTTTCTAAGACGTGTATAGTGTGTTCAATGCTGATGGGGGTGGTGCTTACTGCTGCTTGGAATGTGAAATGTTTTTTTTTTCCTATGTTTTTTAACACTAATCTATGGTTCAAATTCACAAATCAATAGACCTTGGGATGTAGAACAACTTGGCCTATTATTCTTATTACCTATATCCAGCAGTTTATTTGCTGTCTTCTTCAGTTAAACATGAATCTTTATCCTGCACTAGGTGCTCACAGAGGAGGAATGAGGGGGAGGTCATGTGACAGAGGCCTCTCTGCGTATAGCAGAGCTCAGTGTGTTCAGTGCTGCGGATACAGAATAGTGAGGCACAAGATCTCCCCTGTTCCCTATAAGTCCCTCCATCTTAGTATGTGATTCTACAGAACTGTGTCTCTCTTCAGCTTATGCTACTTCCCTCCCCATAGGCACTTTGTGCACTGTGCAGAGAAGCAATTAACCCTTAGTGTTCACACAACACAGACTATACACTTCATGTAGCTATTATTTAATGTTCCATGCTCCTCCATGTGATGAGGCTAGTCACTATATTCATCCTGTATGTACACTGTGCAGTGGATTCACTTGTAGGCATCTCTCTGTATTTGCTTCTAAATTATTTAATAGCACACAAGTTATCATGGGATCTGTGGGCAGAGTGAATTGGACTTGGCTTTAGGGCAAGAACAGGAAGAGCTTGGTTTCCTTCCACTTCACCACCGGGGAGAAAGTTTTTAGTCAAACACTTCCAGTACTGAAAATGAAAATTCTTTGGAAAGAAAAGGACGAGCACATTGCTCTGTTTGGTTTTTAAAGGGGGAATCACACATGTTAAATCATTTGGTAAATACTTTATAACTTCGGAGTTGTGCTTTAAGAGAAGTTGGTCTGGACACAAAGATAGTCCAAACATTCATGATATAAATAAGCCACACTAGCAAAAGGTTTGCTTCCCTGCCAACACCCGTCATCTTTTGCACACTGTATATCGAGATACCAGCTTCACATTTTTCTTAATGATCAGGCAGCGAACTTTATGAATTTTGTGCTCGGTCATTAAAGGGGAGGTTTTTCCACATAAGAAAATTCTCACATTTCAATCCTCTAGTGATGTAAACACAAAAAAACCTCTTAATTTACGATTTTACTGTTTTAGCGCCTATCACTCTCTATGATGCTCAGTGTAAAATTCCAGGGTGTGGGCGGGGTCTCTCTAGCAAACACATTATGACCCATCTAGTTTTGTGGGGTGACAATGTGGTTACATTATCAGGGTACAGACGGGCTTATATGCACTTTCATCTGGCTTCTGACATTGTACTAATACATAGAGAGAGAGAGATGAGACAGATCAGAGATTCACAAGATGATTACACAGAAGCTGATAGACCATTACACCGTTACACTGTGGGCTCTGCTACATCTCACAGATATGTGCCTGCATTCCCCTTCCCCGAATCACTCATCTCCTTGTAGCTTGTAGTTTGCAGCTTGTCTCTCCTCACAATCTCCGCACTAGAAGTGAATCAGTGTCTGTAAGGCTACATTCACACTACAGTATGGGGGACGTATATACGGCCGACGTATATACGGCCGATATACGTCCCCCATACACTTCTATGGGCTCACGGCCCTGTACGGGAGCGGTACGGTGCGGCACCGTACCGCTCCGTAGCCCGGGGAAAGATAGGTCATGTGTGAATTTAGCCTAAGCTCTGTGCTAGGACTGCAGGGGACGGGGCTACAGGCGCGAGACATAGAAGTCTCACTACACAATCTCATCCAAGATGGCGCCGGACCCCAAGTCTACAGTTACAGGGTCAGACCTAGGGGCAAATGAAATTGTGTACACCAGGACTGATAGAGACAGATTGGACTTATATCTGTTAAATGTTGCATTTTTGTTAATAACAGTGAATTCGAGAATGTGATATTTTGTTATCCTGAGTACATATACGAAACTTGTCTTCATGGGAATACCCCTTTAAGGAAGTGGTCTGTGGGTTTGTAAGTGGACTTTTACAGAAATATTTTTTTCACTCTAAAGAAGTGTCTTCTAGACCAATTAATGTGATTATTACAATGTAATATTTGGCTTAAATTTCAATTTAATCTTGTTTTCCAAGATTAAATTGTATGATGCTGCTGCAGGATTCTGTGGCAGACAATGTGTGTTGTGAAATTTACTAAATGCTATCTATTTCTATCTATTGAAATACTACCGTTTAATTCCCAGAATTCTAGATTCTTTTGTGTGATGTGAAATAGATATGACCATGTTACTATTAGTATTTAAGCAATGGTAGAATTAAGAAACAAGACCACACACTCCAAGCTATAACCTTAGGGTGTTGATCCAGAGAAAAGCAAAAGAAACTTGGTGTTGGTTGCCAATTGGCCCATATAAGGAAAAAAATGCCTGTAAGAGATTCCCATAACAAGTATCTAGTTCCCATGATGTGATATTTTTACTTTAGAAAGAGGCTCCCAGACTCCTCCTAAACTTGCATAATGTAGCAACCATTACAACATCCCATGGAAGCGAGATATCTCAAAAATGCATTGTCTTCTGTTCCTAAAGGCACTATTTCAGTGTGATCACCTCTGAAATGTGCATTCACTAGTATGACAGCTCCTTACTATCAAGAACATATGCGATTACCCTCTTGTACCTGCATAATATAACCTGCAGTTTGCTCTGATTTTTTTCAACCTTATTTGCTGTTTTCTGTATGCCTTTTTTTTGAGCGGATAGCATAAGGACTCCTTCATTTCTATGGGTCTGTGCACATGTGCATTTTTTCATGTATGTGCAGACCATGAGAAAAAAAGATTGCAGCATGCACAGGGATGACATCTGTACCTGATCCATTTGCTAGGCAACCAACTGGGCCTTGTATCTAAAAAAAAGAAAATGGATGACATACAGACGTGAAAAAAAGACGGTGTGGATAAAAGAAAACTGACTGCACATGGACATCTCGCATATCTACATGAAATGAAGTGCATTAGTACACCTTTTAAAATAGTGTGCTATGTGCCATAAGCACTGACTGACTAGATGGATCAGTAACAGTATATTGCCTATTAGTCTGCACGGCTAATGGGAATAGGCAGATGTTGCACTACTTTGCTGAGAGACTTTTAGATAAGCTTAGAACAGTATGTGACACCATTAATGGGAGAAGTGAGAGTTCCTGTGTACTTTATCTGTTTGTACTAGTCTCCAAGGCTTCCTGGTGTGCGTTCAATGAACAGGAAAGTCAAACCATTGTATAACACAGGACTGTTAGTCCTTATAATGGGAAAAGTGGTACAGAAGTGATTTATTACTCGCCTCAGACATCTGCTTCACGCAGCACAGTAATCTGCCTCTGTGGGGCACATTTACTTACCCGTCCATGTCGCGATCCCGATCCGGAATGTCCGACGATAATGCATTGTGCTGTGATTCACCCGGTATCCTGCATGTGTCGCTCCCCGCTCAGGTCCACCGGAGTTCACCTTCTTCTTCCCGGTGTATGTAAGTGCATGTCTTGCGACACAATTTTAAAGTTAAATCCTTCGCTTAGTCCGAATTAGGTCCAATGGCCCGCCCCCCCAATCCCCTTCTAAATGCAGCGCAAATCGGAATACGTTGGAATATCCGACGTTTGTGCCGTCTGTGGACCCTTAGTAACTGAGCCCTAGTGTGTGGTAAAGATGGTGTACTATACAGTATATTTTTGCCTATACACCTTCTTCATGTAATGTCAAATAATGGTAAATACGTTCTAGAGTCATTAGGGTGCACTACATAGTATATACCGTAGTTGTAACATAAAACCTTATTAACAATCATTTAAAGGGGATGTACATAATCAGGCTGCTTTCTTTAAAAAACAAAAGTGCTATAACTACCCAAATTTTGGTTGTGGTATGTTAGACATCCTATGAACAGGTTTAGTAAGCAGCCATGTTTTTCTAGTTCTGTGCAAGTCTGGGAAGTGGTGATATGTAAATGGTTTTCTTTTCAGGTATTACTTAATAGAAGTGCGGACAATGTAAACAAACGTGGTCTTGTGTATAAAGGAGTCTACAAAACTGGCATGATCATGTGTTTGAAATGTATACCGTGATGCTATCTTTTACATTTCCTCTTTTGTTTTCTTATAGACTGTCCAGTTCGTCCAAGGCATTTTTGTTGAAAAATATGACCCCACAATAGAAGACTCTTACAGAAAGGTAGGTTATGTATGGATTCCAGCATCTTGTTTTATACCTATTATTTCATAAACCAAAAAGATTAGTTTTACTTATGGAAATGTTCATTTGCTTCACACTATATACAGGTACTTTGCATATTAAACCCACTCCTGTAAAGGGTAGAAGTTTGCATTGAACATACTAAGTGTTTCTATTGTCCAGGGTGATATCTGTGTGGTCTGAGCTCTTCTTTTCTTGGGGGCATCCATCTTGAAATTTTTTGCTATGTATTTCCGGCTTCAGAGCATCTGATACCAGTGAGAAGTGTCGGATGTGGGGATCAACACTGATCTGATATTGATGACCTATGCTAAGGGACAGGTCATTCATTATCTTAACCCCTTTAAGATTTTACAATAATTTACTGCATGAACATTAAGAGCATCTTGTAGGTTAAAATTGGGCAATAGATTTCACATGTTAGTGCTTCATTATTATTTTTTTTGTATTCAAGCTTCACTGCAAAAATACAGTCAGTCTGCAAATGATACTGTCAGCATTTCCTGCAAAGTATTGCGATGGCCTTCCATTGCCTGCAGCTTTGGAAGGACAGTGCTTGTTCATCATTCTGACTGCAAGTGACATTTTATTCATCCTCCATAGAAGTGTCATGTGCTGTCTAGCTGGACATCAGCTAGACAGAAGCTGGATTATATAAGAACAAGCAGTCCTTACAAATAGTTTTTGTATCTTTGGGAATTATAAAGTGTACAATTTATTATTTTGGGATGTAGACAGGTATGCTTAATCAGGTAATCGGAAGTCTTCGACAATGAGACAATAGGTATTTTGCTTCCACCTGAATTGTCTGTTCAAGGGTGCATTCTGGCTTTCTTAACCCTAGAATGCATGACCATAAAAATCTACACTTTTACATACCTGGGGCCTTTTAGGCCCGTGTGCAAATAACATGGAATAACTCAAATAAAAATACTTTTCAAAGTTTATTTGAAAAATGCAAAGCAAGGATGCATTCCTACTAGCGCTGGTATCTGCCAGGAGGGGATCTGTACTGGATCTGACCTCCTGGTGTCCCCAGCTAAGGCTGGTAGAATTCGGGCATTCCGGTAGCCTTAACTGGAGTTACCAAGAGATCATATCCATTATGGATCACCTCCTGGCAGACACCAACACTAGTGAGGATGCATCCTAAGATGTGAATAATTCAAAACATTTTGTGCAAAAAAAAACCCAAAGTAACTGAACGGGCTTAAAACGCCCAATATACTCATTCGATATAACTCTTTATAAGAATGTTTTTTTGTCTAAAAGTTTTTTTTTTTTGTATATAAAAGTTGCAGTAAACATGCTGCAGGAATATCCCTTTTCAAAGTTTCCTTTTCGAATTTACTAATGACCGCAAAATCTTTCACATGTTATCTGTTCGGGAGAATGATCCTTGCAGGTATTTTGTCCACAAGTGGTACAGACACTCTCTGATTTCCTGGCCTTCTTTGCTGGACAAATGTAACATTGCTTTCTTTTTTATCTCTCGGCTCTGGATGTTCCTGAATACATATACCACATCTGATCATAGCTTACAGAAAATGTCTCTTTTGGACAAGAATTGTGGAATTCCTACAGTTCATTGAGCAACTCTTACAATATTATGTGATGGGGTACATCCAAGAACCCTAGGAGTACTGTCCCCAAAAAACATTTGTTTTGGATGTTCTGGTTGTACGTTCTGCTGGATCCATTTCTTCTTCATCATCTGAAGAATCACTCAATGATGAAGTAGAGACATTAGCTGGTGGCATGTACTCTTCATCAGACAAAGAAAGTTCACTATCTTCATCACTATCAAAAATGATTGCTTTGATTTCTTGGTCAGTCAAACCCCTGGTTGTAGACTGTGCCATTGTAACCTTAGAAGTCAATAAACTATAATGAAAAAAAATGATTACAATAAGGGTTGTAGACTCTTTGTTAGTGTCTGTACAGCCCCCTCCGCTCACCTTCAGCAGGCCACCACTTTCTTTTAGGTGAAGTGGAAATCTTTGGATTTTTGGAGCTCAGAGTTTCTTTTTCAAGAAACAAGAAAGCTGACTCCTTCCTGTTCAGGAACAATGATGATGTCAGAGACGCATGACATCATGAGGTAGTCTCCTTCCCAAGATCACATGACCATGTAGGTAGGCACAATCCACATTCTGCGCAGCAACAGCAGCGTCATAAAGACTAAGGCTACATTCACACGACCGTATGGGGGACGTATATACGGCCGACGTATGTATATACGGCCGATATATACGTCCCCCATAGACGGCAATGGGCGCACTGCGCTCACCTCCTCCTCCTTTCCCTGTGTGCTACGGTACGGTACGGTACGGCAGGCAACGGCAGTGTGAATGCAGCCTAAGTCAAAGTTTTCCCCAGCAACAGAAAAGACAAAAAGACTTAGGATCACATGTAAACCTAGTACGGGCCTAAAAGGCCACAGGTATGTAAATATGGGGTATTCACAAAAAAGAGTTATTATACCGAAATGCCTGTAACATAAAAATATATGAACAACTGGAAATGACTAACAACTATATAACTGAGGAATACCTAGAGTTTCAGAATTCTAACTAAAGTAATCTTGCAGTAAAAAGAAAACAACTAACAGAGCGGGCCTGCGAGGCCCCAGGTATGCATTCTAGGGTTAATACAATGCACCTTTCTTAATGTCCTCATTATGATGGTACGTACCCAAAGCAGATTTATTTCATGTGTATGTTATGTACATAAAACTTTGAAGGTACAGCCACAAGACTTCATGGGCGCCTCATAGCATTCGTGTTTACAATGTTGGCTGCTGTTTAGTTAAGAAACGGCATCATAGAACGATATGATGTAAGGAGTCCCATCTTCAGCAGTGTTGTTACTCTGTAACACAGGACTCTGCATTGTCCATGGTTCACAGACCAACAGCTGCAATGTGAAACTGCCCCTAACCCTTTAACGGCGCAAGTCTGGTGCGGGTGGATGGAGAGGGCTTACAGACTCCATAGCCGATAAGTCTTTGCTGCATATTGCCGGCTATGGAGCAGCCGGCGGCTTCAAAAGGATCTTGGTGCCGTCATCTTGGTGAGGATCGTATTGCAGTATATGGTAAGATCAGACAACCTAGGGTTAAAGTTCCCTAGGGGGTCTAAAAAATATTAAAAGTAAAAATTTTAAAAAAATTGTAATATAAAAACCTAAAAATTCAAATTACCCCCCTTTCCTCAGAACTGATATAAATAAATAGTAAAAATCATACACACATTAGGTATCGCGGCGTCCGAAAATGCCCAATCTATCAAAATATAATAACGTTTTTTCACTGTGTTTAACCCCGTAACGGAATATAGCGCCCAAAGTTGAGAATGGCACTTTTTTGCCATTTTGAAAAATATAATAAATTCAATAAAAAGTGATGAAAAGGTTGCACAGTCTGTAAAATGGTAGCATTTAAAAGCATCAAAAGTCGCAAAAAATTACACCACCCACAGCTCCGTACACCAAAATATAAAAAAGTCATTAGTGCCAGAAGATGGCAAAATTCCCCCCCCAAAATTTTTGTACAGGAGGTCTTAATTTTTGTAAATGTATGAAACCATTATAAAACCTATACAAATTCGTTATCCACGTGATTGCACGACCCAAAGAATAAAGTAGACATGTCATTGGGGCACACAATGAAAGCCGTAAAACCCAAGCTCACAAGAAAACGGCACAAATTCTTTTTTTCACCAATTTCACTGCATTTGGAATTTTTTTCTTGCTTCCCAGTACAAGGCATGGAATATTAAATACCATCACTTTGAAGTGCAATTTGTTACGCAGAAAACAAGCCACCACACAGCTCTCTTTACCTGTATAAATAAAGTTATAGATTTTTTTTTAAGGTGGAGAGTGAAAAATGGAAATGAAAAAACAAAAAAGGGCCAGGTCGTTAAGAGGTTGAGGGGTTTTCCGGGAGTTATATTTTTGTAGCATTACACAAGCTTATCCAACCAGAGATTTTATGTTTGTGAGTGACTAATATGTATATTTTTCCCTTTTTTGTTTTTACAGCAAGTTGAAGTTGACGGACAACAATGTATGCTCGAAATTTTAGACACAGCAGGAACAGTAAGTTTTAGTTTTCTCTTTATGTGGGAGGATAACATTTTCACAATCCACTATTACTTCCAAACCAATTCCACCATGAAAATACCTTGACATATTTGTGTCATTGCTCCGGTCATCTCTTGTTTGATGGTGAGAAAGGGCTATTTGTCTTGATGACTGAACTAAATGAGAAGTTTGTTTTATATATGGTGTAGAAGTACAAAAGACCTCTTGGAAAATGTTACTCAAGTGTAACCTGCATTTTTATTTCTTCTACAGGAACAATTTACAGCAATGCGGGATCTTTATATGAAGAATGGGCAAGGCTTTGCATTAGTGTACTCCATAACTGCACAGTCTACATTTAATGATTTACAGGACCTCAGAGAACAGATCCTCCGAGTCAAAGACACTGATGATGTAAGTGTTGTACTGTGGACACTGATGGTGTGTTAGTTTCAAAGCCACGGTATATGTTTTCAGCATATTTGTGTTGCTGAAAGCCATGTAAACTTGTTAGAAACTTACTGGATGCTGACTAGAGTTTTTTGTAAGTTAAGAAAATGCAACTTTCCATGAGAACATTTGGCTTGATTTTGGAAGGTTGCATCTAGATCCTGTCCTTTATGGTTCTTATCGCTAAGATGCTGAACATAAAACTAACATAAAATGCTTTATTTTCTACAAAGCTACATTTGTTTTGTATGAAACAATGAATGTCCTGTTTAAGGGTTTGTCTTGTAAAGCTGTTATGTAGCAATACACACTTGCCAATCTCTTACAGAATATCTCTGTATTCTGTTTCATTAAGTTGAGGTACTGTATGTAATTCCCACTCTTTGAAGTCCATATACCACAATAGTGCTCACGGAGAGTTTCTTTTCAGCTTATTACCACTCCAGCTTATTGATTGCAACCTCCTTAGGGTATGTTCACATATAGATTTTGGAGCAGATTTCTACTATTAAGCAACTTTAAATATGCGGGTCCGCAGACAGCATTGACCACTAGCAGTAATTTATGATTTGGTATATACTTTTTCCAGTGCAGTGTTTAAAAGCTGCCCTTTTGGGTAAGTCAACCTTTATAAAATAGTATAACATACTCACCTATTGTCCTCTTCATCTTGCTTCCACTGCTTGTCTTCTTTTAAACCCTCCAATTCCTCAGCTTGTTCTATAAAACAATTGTCATTATTTAGCCTCCTAAGGTGGAGAAATTGACTTTAGGGCACTCCCTACTTCACATGTAGAAGGAAGTCTGTGGCTCTCTGCTTACTATGGTGGCAAGTTTAGAATCCTGAACTGAAACAAGAACATCGAGGAATTCCAATTGTTGATCACCAAATTTAGATACTAATATGCGGGTACCCATAGCATAACCAACCATCTGCAAGTACTGCCTGCCATTAAACATGAAAGCATTGTGCTCCAAAATAAAATGTAAAGATTCAAAGATTCACAAACTACATATGATGGACTTTTTTTTGCATTGGGTATCTGCCGATTTGCTGAGATGCCCAAGTTTTGGGGGTAGGGTATACAGACTTTGAATATCTATGGACACTAATCTGCATCCCACTGTTGTTTGTGCACATACAGTAGCCAGAGTGCACCCTTTTATATCCAGCAGCCCCTGCTGTGGGGGAAAAAAATAAAACCTTTACTCCCCTTTTCCCACTCCCTTGAAGCAGCAGTGGTCTGCTTCTTTAGTCCTGTGTGCAGTGGCTGTATGTTCTGGCTCCGTGGCCGGCAGACGTGATGTGATGACATCATTATGTCTTCCCGCTTCATGGGGAGCAAAGCCAGATAACACAAGGCTGCAGCCCTTGTGCTTGACACATATAGGTTTTATCTTGGGATCTGCATCATTTTCCCTCTAGTCTGAACCTTTTTGGTTTTCTCTCTCTAGACTGGACGTTTGCAAATATTTGTCAACAGTGATATTGAAAATTTTCCGGGGTGTGACCTATATGACCAAGATTGGCTTCACTGATGAATTCATTATTTCAACCATGAAATAATTTCTAGTTGGCAGTGAATTGCTTACATCAAATACACCAAAGCGCTGTGTGGGAGGAACAACTTTTTTTTTCATTTTATTTCTCCATAGTGACGAGATATACTTCTTAGCAATTGTATTCTTCATTTAGTACAGTGAGGCATTCGATTATTTTCCACTTTGCTGCTCATATATCAATCTTGCATACAAAAATTATGATTTCAGCATGTTTGGTAGTTTTCTCAGCAAACCTTCTTGGTTACCCGAGGGCAGCAATACTAGAAGACACAAGGGTAATAATTCTGTTTGTTGAATATCAGGCAGCAGGTCTGTTCACATCATACTCTTGTAGTCACATACATGCACACACTGTAGATTTTGCTGCAGTTTACAGTCATCATTGGTTAGTAATAGCAACTGGTGTGTGGCCTACCTCCTGTATGCATTGTATGCCAAAAAAACCACCAAACGTCTTCCAGCTCTACTATTTACTCCTGTTGGCAGTGATGTCACTTTCTATAAGGATCCTGTTACATGTGCAGGTAACAATCTGGAAGGTTTGCGTTGCTGTGTAAATGCAGGCAATATTTATTTAGTGGTAACCTCGCAAAGAAAACGGAACAAGTCATCAAGGCTGTTGTGTAAATGTGCAGATTAACTAGTATCACCACATCCTTTCATAGGCACAGTCAGTAGACCCAGTGCTTTTCTTGTAAGTTCAGTTTCATTTCCTGGTGTTGGTGAAAAAGGAATGTTATCATACAAATAAATAACCTATTGTGGTACAAAAAACCTGAGCATTAACAACCATTAGGATTGACTAACCACCTGCCTTAGCATTCACACTAGCGGGGTTAGTCGGTGTGCATGCATTTTACATCTCGTTTAACATACGGAATCTGCACCTCTATGAAAATAGACCTAAGACCATGTGCAAATAATTTTGCTCGCCATTAGAAAGAAATGCCTTTCATATTCTAAAATTTTCTTAGATTACCATAGGGTGGTAAGGCAAGAAATCATGGTTCAAGATGTGCACTGATGTAGAGCAAAATAAAATTCTTCCAAACAAGCTCATAGTTTTCTTACATTATCTTAAATAAGGACATTATGCTGCAAACTTTTGTTTGTAAGAGTAGGTGTCTCCAATGACTATATGTTGAGTTTGTCTCATTCCTATATAAATGTATAAATATTGGCTTTTACGCTGTAAAACATATAAAGTAGAAATTCTAAGCAGAGTTCTAATGTCTAGGTGCCAATGATTTTGGTTGGGAACAAATGTGACTTGGAAGATGAAAGGGTCGTTGGCAAAGAACAGGGGCAGAATCTAGCAAGACAGTGGAACAATTGTGCATTCCTGGAGTCCTCTGCCAAGTCCAAGATTAACGTCAATGAGGTAAGTATTAAATCACAAGTTACTTAATTTATATTAGATTTGTCATTTATGTTTTCACAAGATGAACTTAAGTATTCTCTGTGATCCAATTACCAAGGATGACAAATGCATGTTAATAGCCATTATATATTGAAAAAAAATATCACATTCAACTTCTTAAAGGGAACCTGTCGGCAGAAATTGACCTAATAAACTACTATCAGTATGTTTCCAAGCAGCCAAAAAACTTCCAGATCATCTTTCTTTCATGACCCAGTGTGGTGGCATCATTGAGAAAATCTACTTTGAAGTGAGTAAATTGGTTGTATAAAGTCAAGGAGGCAGAGATTTTAACACTGAAATGAAGCTCGCTCTTCCTCAGAAAGATCCCTCCACTGTAATTGATGGTCCTGCATCCAGAGACATCACTAACCAGATCTCCTGAAGTCCAATGCATGATATCAATCACAGAGTAGATGGCATTCAGAGCTCCCCACCCTGACTTCATTGTTAAGCTCTCCTCCCCCTTTACTTTATACAACCAATGTGCATCTCACTTCAAAGTTGATTTTCTGGATGAGGCCACAACGCTGGGCCATGAAAGAAACGACAACTAAAAGGTATTATGATGTTTGGCAACACAGTGGTGGGGGTTTATTGGGCCAATTACTGATGACAGGTTCCCTTTAAATGATGCCCTCTGTTAAAAAATCTTGTTCTGGGAACCTTAATGAAGCACCAAACTTTTGACCCTAAAATGAGTAAAAGTATTGTTTCCCATGTGGATTAACATATGTATTTTTTTTTCTTCTAACAGATTTTTTATGATCTTGTGCGACAAATTAACAGAAAAACTCCTGTACCGGGCAAGGCACGCAAAAAGTCAACATGTCGGCTGCTTTAATTAAAAGATTTGCTGTAGCTCTGAGCCAGGTAGCACACAATGATATTGTTCGTATACAGACCAAAGAAAATTTATAAAATAAACACTCTTCTGCCTGTTTGGCATTATAAACGTGACAGTAGGAAGATATCTTGGTAAAGTGTCCATACCAAAGTTTGTTGTTCTACCATTACGTAATGCACAAAGCAATATATAAAGTATAAACTATGTATAAAGGTGGCTTTATACATCATAATCTGCAATGCTTTACAGTTCAATATAAGACATTCCTGTGAAATAAAATAGTCATATGAAATAGGAATAAAGGCTTACATGAGCTTATTATCTATCAATTACCTGAAAAATCCTAAATATGGAAAAAAAATAGTTAAACCAGTAATAATAAAAGAATGTACCTCATGATTTCTAGCTAGAGACTGGTGGAACCTAAGTCTTCTGCTGCGCCAGATTTTTCAGTGGATGATAAATTGTGGTGCAGTATAAGACTGTTGGTTCCTTCTTTAGACCTAGTTTTAGTTGGTCTAAATTGTGCTTCAGAATTTTTGGACACGGGCCTTCCCCGCGAGGCCACACCAATATTCCAAAGGCCACACCCTTCTTAGTTATACAAGTTGTAAAAGTGCCAAAAAGAGGTCTAAAAGCCTTAAAAAATGTGGTGCAAGGCATTTTAATTTTCGGGTGTTTATGCGCAAATTCACCAAAAAATCTGGCACAAGTGCATTAAATTCCCCTCATTATGTCCCTTTCAATATACCGTATATACTCGAGTATAAGCCGACCTGATTATAAGCCAAGACCCCTAATTTTACCACCAAAAACTGGGAAAACCTATTGACTCGAGTATAAGCCGAGGGTGGGAAATGCATTGTTCACAGACCCCCCCCCCCCCAGTATATAGCCAACCAGCCCCCTGTTGTATACAGCCAGCCCAGCTTGCCCCCAGCAGTATACAGCCAGCCCAGCTTGCCCCCAGCAGTATACAGCCAGCCCAGCTTGCCCCCAGCAGTATACAGCCAGCCCAGCTTGCCCCCAGCAGTACACAGCCAGCCTAGCCTAGCCTGCCCCCGGTAGTACAAGGCCTGCCCCCGGTAGTACACGGCCTGCCCCCGGTAGTACACGGCCTGCCCCCGGTAGAATACAGCCACTCCAGCCTGCCCCCGGTAGTATACAGCCCAGCCCAGCATTAAAAAATAATAAACTTATATAAACACCCTCCGGTGGCCCCGATGCGCAGCGCTGCTCCCCCGATGTCCGCACGGCTCGTCTTCAGCCTTCCGCCACCGCTCTCCCCCGGCTGGCAGGCGCACAACATGACGCGCCGCTGCTGACGTCATACTAGGCGCCGCCCGGGGGGAGACATGGCGGCGCCCAGCAGAAGAAAGAAGACGGCACGGAAGGCTGAAGACGAGCCTCGCGCACATCGGGGGAGCAGCGCTGCACATCGGGGCCACCGGAGGGTGAGTATATAAGTTTATTATTTTTAAAGTATTTTTTACGAGTATAATGACTCGTGTATAAGCCGAGGGGACGTTTTTCAGCACATTTTTTGTGCTGACAAACTCTGCTTATACACGAGTATATACGGTAGTTAAAGGGTTTTACTAATCAAACACATTTTATCTGACCATGAAATTTCCATAGAGCTAAGTAGAGCCAAGATTAGTGTGTTAGGAACAGCATTGATTTCTTTTGGATTAACAGTACATTGTACTGAGGCTGTGCCAATTTCTGGAGGGTAAATTCGTCTAAAGGTATCAGCACTTTAACCTCCACCTGCCCCTTTTCGTGTTTGCTTTTCCTTTTTACTCCCCTTCTTTTAAAAAATCCATAACTTAAATTTTTTTGTGTATAGAGCTATATGGAAGCTTTACAAAATCTTTCTAGTGACAGTGTTAAACCCCTTATCGCTCACTGACGCATATATGAAGATCATACAGGCATAGGGTTTGCTGCATATTGAAGCTAACACCCGCGGTCCGTGCCTGCGCCGATCGTGGGTGTTAACCCCTTGAGCTGGCGACATGTAAAAGACTTTTAAATCCATCTTGGTTGAGATCTCCGCTCCTGCTGATGTCATCGGGAGATCGGTTGCCGTGAGACCGAGGCTGCATGGTTTCTGAAGGCTAGCTCATTGTAACGAATCCTATGTAAAAATGTCATATACTGAAATACGGTAGTATTGCAGCATATGGTAGGAACAATCAGACCATCCAAGTTTAAGGTACCCTAGAGTAAAATTTATAAAAAGTGATCAGAAGGTCGCACAGAGCACAAAATGCTCTGTACACTGAAGTATGGAATGGGGGTTAGAAGATGGCTTCACAATTTTTTTTTTTCATACATATTACACCGTGATCGTACCGAACCAAACAATAAAGTAGACATATCATTTGGAGCGCACAGTGAAAGTCTTAAAAACTGAGCCCACAAGAAAGTGACGCAAATGTGGTTTTTCACCAATTTCACCACATTTGGAATTTTTTCACAGCTTCCCTGTGCCCGTCATTGAATAATAAATAACATCACTAAGAAGTAGAATTTGTTACGTAGCAAATAAGCCCTCACACAGCTCTGTACATGAAAAAAATGAAAAAGTTAAAGATTTTTGAAGGTGGAGAGTGAAAAATGAGCGGGAAAAAGGCTGCGGCCTTAAAGGACACCTGTCAAAATCTGGTGACGGATCCTCTTTAAGTTTACAGGCATGTAGAGGAACAATGAAGGGATAGGGGCAATGCTTTTTAATAGCAGTTTATGAAAATATTTTTAGTTTTGGGGGTTAATTTTCCTGACAGGTTCTTTTTAAGGGATTAATATTTTCATAATATTTGCACTAATTTCTTGTGAGCTCGTTTTTCCGGCTTTCACTGTGTGCTCCAAATGACACCTCTACTTTACTTACTATTCTGTGGAACAGCTCGATGACAGAGATAAGAAATTTAAATACGCTTTATTAGGTGTTAATAGACTTTAAAAAAAAAAAAAATGAAAACCCTTTGTACAATTTTTTTTCCCTTTGTTTCACCTGAATCTAATACTATATACTTTGGTCTATGGAACTGTTTAAGGCATCTTTTTTTTGCAGGATGTAATGATATTTTCATTGCTTCTTTTTTGGCTACTGTGAGAGACCTTTTGATCACTTGTTATTATAAGAAAAGGAGAAGTGGCTTTATGGGGTTCACTGCCGGAAATAGCCATTTTTTATAGATGGAGACTTTTGGGACAGTTTTTTTTTTTTGTTTATTTTTAGATCAGTGAAAGGGTTGGGGATTTAAACATTAGGAGTTTTTTTACACTCTATTTGCAGTGAACCTTAGGGAGTCATTCCTACCATATACTGCAACACAGCCGAATTGCAGTACAGGTAGTCCCCGGGTTACGTACAAGATGGGTTCTGTAGGTTTGTTCTTAAGTTGAATTTGTATGTAAGTCAGAACTGTATATTTTTATAATTGTAACCACAGCCACATTTTTTTCATCTCTGTGACAGTTGAATTTTAAATATGTTGGATTGTCAAAAGAACCAGGATTAACACTAAAGCTTCATTACAGACACATTTGATAACTGTTACAACTGATTATTGTAGCCTAGGACTAAAGTACAGTAAATTACCAACATCCAGAGGTCTGTCTGTAACTAGGGGTTGTCTGTAAGTCGGGTGTTCTTAAAGGGCACCTACCACCACAAATCTACCTATAAAGGTAGATCGGGTGGTAGGTGGATAAATGGTACGTGAGGATAGCCCTTTTAAGGGCTAATCCCCACGTCCCCGCAATTTTTTGGTAACTTTTATGAAACGTTTATGCTAATTTTATTATGCGGCTACTGGGGCGTGGAGTAGCCGCATCTGAGGTTACTTGAGGCGGCTACTCCACGCCCCGGTAGCCACTTTACCCTTCCTACTCACCATCTTCGGCTCGTAGCTGCGCGCCCTCGTCCAACGATCCGGCAGTCTGCGCATGCGCAGAACAGCAGGCCCGCACCTGCGCGGTCACTGCTCCGAAGCCGGGGCTGCACAGGCGCTGGCCTGCTGTTCTGCGCATGCACAGACTGCAGGATCGTCGGACGAGGGCGCGCAGCTACGAGCAGCTGCGTGCCGAAGATGGTAAGTAGGAGGAGAAAAGAGGCTACCGGGGCGTGGAGTAGATGCGGCTACTCCACGCCCCAGTAGCCGCATAATAAAATTAGCATAAACGTTTCATAAAAGTTACCAAAAAATTGCGGGGACGTGAGGATTAGCCCTTAAAAGGGCTATCCTCACGTCCCATTTATCCACCTACCACCCGATCTATCTTTATAGGTAGATTTGTGGTGGTAGGTTCCCTTTAAGTAGGGGACCACCTGTATATGGTGTTTTTGATGATGTTCTGTTGGTGTTCCCATGCGTCACTGCTCACATTTAATGGGTTAACACCCATGAATGGTGCCAGTACCTGTCAAGGGTGTTACCGCTGGGTGCCTGATGCATAATGCAGCAATCACCCTGTAAATTTGAAGAGCCCATCCTTAACATCCATAGCTAACAAGTGCAGATGTAAGTATTTTCTAATGCAGGTTAGAATGGATGCTTGATAGATGAATGGATGGACAAGCTTTTAAAAAGTTTTATACTTCAGGTCTTTGTTCTGGATTTCAGCATATTGACTTTCCTTTATTTTCTCTGTGAAATATCATCGACTTATTTCATCTGCCATGAAAATAAACACACTCAAAATACATACTTCATTAAAAATTATGCTTAAAAATCAATGTCTTTATCCCTTAATGGTTCATTTTCATGACGGCAATGTTACATATATGCAACTCACCTGATGCAGTGAGAAGTCCATCTCACTCTCCAATAAAGCCCTGCAAATTCAGTGGTTACTTGCATTTTCCTGCCTCCGTCTCCCTGATTGACATGTTTCCCTGCTACTAAGCATGCTGCTATGTGGAACATTGAGAGAGAGAGCTCTGTTAAATCATTGGCCACTTCATGTCATGTGACCAGGATGAGGTCATCGGTTACCTGTTACATTTCCACAGTCTACCCTATGTATTTATCTGATCATATTAAATCACAGCAGCCTCCATGGAGGATGGGGAGTAGTAGAAGTCCAAGGAGGCATGCTGTCATCATGCCATGATACTGCCATGTGATCAAATATATACATGGGGTAGACGTTGCAAATGTAACTGAGTAAAGGTCCTTAGATAACATCACTATGGTCACATGACATGCTGTGAAGAGGCACAGAATAAGGGATGGTGTAGATGGGAGGGACTGGCCGAGCAGGACATACCGCCTCTGATGCCAGACCATATAAGATAGAGTTGATTTATGGGGATGTGAGGGAAAGGATTTGTAGCTAAAGAAGGATGTCCGTTCGTTAATAGGGCTTTATGGGAACCTGTCACTAGCTGTATTTGTGAAAATGTGACGACATGTTTTAAGTTGCATAGACTCAGAGAGTACCAAGATCTCTATCTGCTCACGGAGTAATACTCTTCTGTTCCTTTACTGCAGGTCTGAAGAACTGTTGTCTAACAACAGTGCCAGCATTCCAACTCAAATTATCCTGTCAACAACTCCAATGGACTTTCCTGTGGTGGTACCCTTTACAATATGGATGCAACTTGCAAGCTGAGATTGTGCACCATCAGATCCCCTCCCAAAGTCACAAGAAAGATGCCTGCTTTGAGAAGTTTTTCACGTGGGGACAGCAGAGCCCACGTCCAGTATTACTGCTAACAGAGACATTGTTCACACAGCAATGTTTTCACGCGTCCAAAAAACGTGTACTGTATTCTTTCACAAGCCCTTTCTTTCTATCGGAGTGTACAATGAAAAGCACCACTATTTTAGCTTACTAAACGAGAAAGTCCAAAGAGCTCCTCTATAGACTACTCCCGATGACCTTGCATCTTTGGTATTTGTAGCTTCTTGTCACTATTTTTTTTCCCCTTCCTTTAAAGAAATACAAAAGCAACATCTATTGTATTGTACAAAGTGCTTCTCACAACTCTGGTTTTTGCCTTTCTTCTTCTTTCCTACATTCATTTTTAGGGAATCCTGTGGAGACTTGTATTGCACCCTTCTGGAGGCAAAGGAGTCATTACAATAAATTTATTTCTCATAGTCTGTCTTGGTTGCACATTCTGCCTTCAATATCTTCTTGGAGGGATATTGATAAGTTCCTTTCTGTTTCCATTCCTGCACTCGGTTTACATAGGGACAAATGTTTATAGATGTGTATACAGTGGGGGTCTACTACGAGAAGTGTATATTTTAAGAGTTTTTTTTTTTTTTTTTTTAAATGATTTATCAATATTTTGTAAATCATTTCCAGGCTTCTGTAGATTCTCACTGTGAGCCCTTGTCTTTCCCCCTGCTTGCTTATGCATATGTGTATTTGCAATACCAAATAATACAGATTTAGTACCTTTCTCCTGTCAGTGGTTGTTTCCCATATGTATTGTTTTGGTTGCGTTGTTAAATGGTGGAAGAGTCCAGTGGATGTGAATGTGGGACGTAATTTTTAATCCTGTGTTACCAGTCACAAGGCCTGCGTTGAAGTACTTTCCTTTTTTTTGCTGGTTTATTTATCAATGCCTTGTTGCTTTGTATGCATTAACGTTTGGGTGTAAAAATTGTGTATATATCCAGCAGGGAAACCACAGTAATTCAATTGACCAACCTAATGCTACAACTGCTTTATGCTGGCCAAATGTAAACTTAAAAGCCTTAAATAAAGTGGTGCGATTTTATATAACGTAGAAGAATCAGTTGGGTATATTTGCATTGCCATGCAAGGGCTCTCATCCCTGAGCATCTGCCACTTTAGTGCTTCTTACTAACCGCACTTGTTAACCCCCGGCATCACTGCATAAACGCTGTGCAGTCTCCCTATTATGTGCCAATAAGAGGACATCTTGTATAGGGCCCTCAAGTGTCACAACTGGCTGTACAAAATCAGACCTGAACAATTTGTGGAAGTCAATTTAGTTCTTTGTTCTGGAAGTTGTGTCCTAGCGGTATGAAAAGTGCAGCGCTTCACGGAAACATCATAATTAGCCATGAAAGCGTAAACCATTAAATGAATTTCTTGAGTTGACTTGCAGGTGTTTTTGTTCACATTGTGCATTAAAGGTTAATTATCTCATCATTTTCTTTCTGCTTATTTTGTTCAGGCAGCAAAGACCTGGTCAGCAGATGAGATCCTCTATATCTTCCTAGAGTTTTATGTGACTTCTGTTTGCTTTGCCACAGTGGCGACCTGTCCTATAACTCATTTTTTCCCTTTGCTTACAGATCCTGTTTGTTTTTTTTTCCTCTTGCAAATTGACAACTGAACTCCTGCTTATACACAGACAGAAACAAAATACTGTAATCATTTTGTATGCAAATTTGTCTTCTAAGCCTGTAACGGAAAGGCCTGTGGCATGTACACATCGGTAACTTACTAGCCACTACCCATGTCTAAAGCTGTAGTGTCTGTTATAAGCAAAGAGTCTCTTATTTACCAAAATAAAATGCATTTGGATTTAATGTGCAATTTATTCTTATTTCACCAGCATTGGTTAAAATGATCAGCCTTTATTTTGTACCTCATTTCTTTTATAAGCGATGGTGATCATAGGGAACATTGCAGAAGCCTCTCAAAGCGCAGTAAAATTTTTAACATTCAATTTCACCTTTCTGATTTTAGCACTAAGCTTTGTGTAACCTACCATTGTTTACATTGCCATTAACAGTGATCTAATGTCAACATGAATGTAGATAATTTCCCATTTAATTTACATAGAAGTGAATCATGTTGCGAGCCAGTTTGTACATGATAAATGGCACTTCTTCACATTGACAGGGACAGTGTGTTAAAAAAAATATACTGGATTACTATTTTATCCAACTGTAACCCCTTCTCCACTACCAAACGTCTATATACGTCCTATTTGTACATGCCCCATGAAGAAAGGACGTTTATAAACGTCATGACAGTGACCAACTTCAAACGGCCATATCTCCTGAACCCTGGCACCTAGAAACACAAGTTATATGGGTTGTGTATTGATGCTTAATAGAACCAGAGATATCCAGCCTTAAAGCTGTACTAAAAATTATCTTTATGTACAGCTTTCTATTCCTGATTGTAACTTTAAGAGTGGATATCTCTGATTCTGTTAAGTATCCATGCACAATCCATAATTCATATAAATAATACATAATTCATATGACACAAGAATTGTGTTTCTGGTTCAAAGGTTCAGGAGATATAGGTGTTTGAACTGTGCCCTCCTCTAGCCTGTCAGCTGACGGCAAAATACATCAGAAGCTGCAGGAAAGATTTTCACTTTGCAGAAGTATATGCACCCTCTCAAACATATTTTGGTAAAAGTTACTACTTATCAAAAAAAAGCTTGGACAAATGACCGCTTATTTTTTCACATTTGTAGTCAATTATTGGCAAATTTTATTAAGAAATGTAATTAATAAAACTATCCTATAAAGTTAGTCTCACATGTCATGGGGAAATGAAAGTAAAAATTGTTATGATATCTAAAGCTTTTCCAGAAATATAGTCATTCAAAGAAGCACATAGTGGAACGTCAAAAATGGACCATTCCGGCATTAATGACCATCGGTTACGAAGGGGTTAAAGGAAATCGATCATCAAAGTCAAGGATGGATAAACCAGGGACACGAACTTAGATTCAGGCACGGTTACTGTGGTAATGTTATATTTGTTATCTTTGGCCGCCTCCTTTCTACAATCATCGTTAAACATTTTAAAATCAACAGGCGTTACCTGGGCATCTGCATGTTGCAGCTTCATAGGCTATTACCCTTGACTTGCTTGCCTTAGGACTTACCCCTTCCCTCTGCCTAGTGTAATCTCACACAGTGGGAGGGGCTGTGCCGCTTGCACACTGTTACAGCCTGTGAAGCAGCAGCAAGGAGAGGCTCTGGTAACTCCCACACAGCCCTTATAGCTCATTGGCATAATTATATAAGTTGATCTTAGAAGAAAGGATGCCCTGGATAACAAATTTAAGAAGATTACCACAGTTAGTGTCTGGATCTATGAGTAAATGTCCATGGTTTATCATAATAGATTTTGATGGTAGATTTCCTTGAATTCAACTTCTATAATAAATAAACACCGTACTTCTTTCTCTTTTTCTTTTGCCGATCCCGAAATGATGCTGCAGCTTTCCCACCATTTGCCATTGAGGTGGCGTAAAGAGGGAAACAATCACAATTACTGGTGGTTCACCAATTATTTTTTTTTTCCCCAGTGGTTGTCTGCCAGAGGCAAGTCCTAAATAATCCCAACCCCACATAACCATGTGTGAGCCCATAGAAGTGTCTGTCTGTGTGCTACCTACTGAATTAAGGAATAGCGCACAGGCACGTGCTATGTTCTTGTGGATGCGGCCTCAGAGCTCGTACACAATTTCTGTAGCTATTTAAAGCTTCCAATGGTAAAGCATTGTGCCACACTACCTAGAGGTCATATCAAGCCCGCATCTGAAATAGAAAGCAATGAGAACACGGTGCATTTGGCAGTTGTAGGAATTTCCATATGGTACAATTCAAGTATATTATGTGTGCTCCCGTATAATTGAGGCATCAGATAAGTGAGTTTGATTCAGTACTGCTCGGACAGTACTATGGTAAATAGATTTTTATATGAGTGAGAAATGGAGATGTTAGGGTGTGGGCTGAGCACAGTAACACATTGTGTAGGCTGTATTTCTCTTCTTGAGTAATAGAGCACACTGTTCTATTGCAGGATGTTTGACCTGTTTTGTAGAAACAAATAGTTCATTTGCTTGTTTCACAGTAGAAGCAAAACCACAGAATTCCTGTTTCGGCAGGACATCCTGCTTCTATATAACTTTATGGAACAGAAATGAGTGATCTGTAGTCTATCTATATAGAGCTGGATTTTTTTTAATGAACACAATTGTTTTTACATTTTTTTAAGGAGAAAATCGGCATCCATGATTGTGGATGTAAAAGCATTGCTGTGCTAAAGTATTCAAACCCATGAACATTTTTTATTTTTAAACATTACAGCCAATGACAGTCAGTTGGACAGACCGTCAGTCTAGCAGCTTTGCACATATAGAGGTTGGAATTTGTACTCCTTTTTGTTTGCAGAATGACTCTAGCTCAGTCAAGACTGGTTGGAGAACATTAGTGAACAGCAACTGTCAAGTTAAGCCGCAGACTCCCATTCGGATTTAGATCTAGACTTTGCTTGTGCAATTTTATCACATGAATATGCTTTGGATTGAACAATTGCATTGTATTTATGCTGAATGTTCAGGGTCATTTTTCCGCTGGAAGTTGAACTTAATAATATATATATATATATATATATATATATATATATATATATATATCATCTTCCCGTTAAAGGGGTATTCCCACAAAGACAAGTTTCTTAAAGGAAACCTACTATTTGATTTGATGCTTTATGAAGCAAACATACCTTGTGAATGTTGTAGCTACAATGATGCAGGATCATATCTTGGGTAATACCTGAGCTGGGGGGTTTTACTGAAAAAACAATTATAACATTCAGGACTTTTGGAAAGCTGGATCAGGCTGGCTGCCTAGATAAACACAGACACGGAGCTTGTAAATACAAATGGAGGTTAGTCAAGACATGACTCACATGCTAGGAGAAGCACTGAACCAGCCATAGAAGCTTCATTATCATAGAGCTTCATTATCATAGAGCTTCATTATAATGTTATCTGATTTATCAGCAAAACCACTTGGCACAGGGATTTAAAAAGATATGATCCTGCATCCATGTAGCTACAGCAATCTCAATGTATCAAATCAATGCATCAAATCAAATGGTAGATTTCCTTTAAATATACTCAGGATGACAAAATAACACATTCTCTAAGTGTATTTTATTAAAAAAAAAATACATCATTTCGCAGATATAATTCCAACCTGTCTCTATCAGTCCTATCAGTCTCTCCCCCTGGCTTCCAGGACGGAGCTCACAGACACACACTCACTTCCTGTCAGCAAACTCCTCACATTGTGAGGAGAGAAAAGCTGCAAGCTTCAGGCAGGTAAGTTCTGTATTCGGCGAGGGGGAGGGAGGCAGAGGAGATTTGATGTGAGTGTGAGAACAGAAGATAAGGAAAGGAATTCCTCATTTCTGGAAATGGAATCTGATACTGTTTTTGAATTTTCAGAATTTAGCTGTTTCTGTTATTATTATTTAGTTACTGTAATGTGTACCATGCTTAATATCAGGTATGAATAGCACAGAGTAAAACATAAATATTATTGATGTTTGTGCCTGCTATGTGTTATTTTCACCTATTTCGACATAGACATTAAGGCCCCTTCCACACTTGCGTTTTTCACGCACGTTTTCTGCGCATGCTTTTCATAGTTTCATAGTTTATACGGTTGAAAAAAGACACTTGTCCATCAAGTTCAACCAAGGAAGGGTAGGGATTGGATGAGAAAGGGATTTAGGGGAAACAATCCTATATAGCATAACAATCAATGTTATTTTGCTGTAAAAAGGCATCTAGACCCTTCTTGAAGCTCTCCGCTGTCCCTGCTGTGACCAGCGCCTGAGGCAGGCTATTCCACAGATTGACCGTTCTCATAGTAAAAAAGCCCTGTCGCCTCCGGTGGTTAAACCTTGGTTTCTCCAAACGGAGGCAGTGCCCCCTCGTTATTTGATTTAATCTGGAACAACTTACCACCATATTTTTTGTATGGACCATTCATATATTTATATAAATTAATCATGTTCCCTCGTAGTCGTCTCTTTTCCAGACTAAATAAATTTAGTTGTTTTAATCTTTCCTCATAACGAAGACCCTCCATACCCCTTATCAGTTTTGTGGCTCTACGTTGAACCCTCTCCAGCTCCAGGGCATCCTTTTTATGGACCGGTGCCCAGAACTGGACAGCATATTCCAGGTGTGGCCGAACCAGTGCCTTGTATAGTGGTAATATTACATCCCTATCACGAGAGTCCATTCCACTTTTGATACATGACATGATCCTACTAGCTTTAGAGGCAGCTGATTGACATTGCATGCTGTTATTCAATTTATGATCTACTAGTACCCCCAGGTCCTTCTCAACAAGGGACTCTCCCAGATTGACTCCCCCAAGGGCATATTTTGCCTTTGGATTATTGGCCCCCAGGTGCATAACATTACATTTATCCACATTAAACCTCATTTGCCAAGTGGATGACCAAACATTCAGTTTGTCCAAGTCACCCTGCAGCCTATGAACATCCTCCAAGTCACCCTGCAGCCTATGACGTGCAGAACTTGCAGTGCACTCTGACCCATTGTAATCAATGGGCTTTTTCAGACTTGCATTTTTTTTCACGCACACATGCGCATTTTTTTAACGCACGTTTAAATCTCGTCATGCTCTACTTTTGCAAGTCACATGCTTGAAAAACGCACCATACACGTCTATGGCGATGATGTGTGAAAAACGCATTGCACTTGCAAGTGTCTCAGAGTGCAATGCGTTTTTCACACATCAATTGCAATAGAAAAGATAGAGCTCAGTCCTTTTCACGCGCATGTTCTGCGCGTGAAAAACGCATTGAAATTGCATTGAAAACGCGTGTGAAAAACTGAGACACTGAACAAACTCTGACTGTAAACTGATTGCACTCTGATGCAAAATGTCATTTTTTCACTGACCAAACTCTGATCGCACCCTGATCAAACTCTGACGTGATCTGCAACGCAAGTGTGGAAGGGGCCTTACCAGTATCTGGAATACAAAGTCTACACATCCATACATGGCCCAGTTAGGAGTAAAAGAGCAATTAGATGAGCAAACCTCATAGTAAGGATATAAGTATTACAAATGAGTGTAAGGAGCGAAGTCACTAGAGATTTTAATAGCTTCTCCGTATTTTTAGAGGGAAAGTTAAAGGGATTTTTAAAAATGTTATCTATTGCTTGAGGTGGCTATTAAAACCACTTATACTTACCTCCTCCCTTCAGTGCATTCCATTAGGCATTTCAGAGGCCAGCGGTGCATTGCGACCACTGCTTCATGTCAACATACAGCTTGCATTTCAGTGTGAAGCAGAGACGTGGCTTTGAACGGGATGGCACTGCCGGCCTCTATAGACAGAGGCTGGCAGTGACGGTCTGCACAACAGCTGAATGAGAGCAACAGAGGAAGTGAGCAGAAGTGGTTTTATTTTTATAGCCACCCCAAGCCATTGATTACATTTCTTTTTAACATCCTGGAAATCCCTTTAATTTAGATACACTGATAAATAAAGAAAGAAGAAAAGGAAGAAAAGAAAACAAATCTTTAGCTATCCTTCAAATATCAGTAGTATAGAGGCTATTTCCTCAGAGATTTATCCCGAAACTGTACACAATTAGTAATATCTACAAAGTAAAATTCTTCAGTAAGCATGGCTTACTTGTTAAATCATATTGCTAACAAGTAAAGCTTGTCTGCATTAATGGAATTTTTGAAAATTATTTTGATGTTGTTTAAAACTGTAGCTCCCTGGTTAGGATCTCAAAGTCCCGTAGTATATTTGACTGGAGGAAAATTACTCTGTTGCAAGCAAGTTTGTTATAATGAGAAAATTTTAAACGTAAGAATAATCAATATGTACAGGCAGTACCCTACTTATGAACACCTGACTTACAGACGACCCCTAGTTACAAACAGACGTCTGGATATTGGTAAATTACTGTACTTTATGCTTAGGCTACAATAAACAGCTATAATAGTTATCAGTGGTGTCTGCAATGAAGATTTATTGTTAATCCTGGTTCTTTTGACAACCCAACATTTTTAAAATCCAATTGTCACAGAGACCAAATAAATTTGGACTCTGGTTCCGACTAGCTTACAAATTCAACTTAAGAAAAAACCTGCAGAACCTATTTTGTATGTAACCCAGGGACTGCCTGTATTCATTAAAAAAAATTACGCCAAGCATATTTAGAGCATAATCCACATTAAATTGCTGCACACATTGCAATATAAGACTCACACAATACACTCCCAGGGATGAAAACTTTTTCAGTACCATATAATTATTACCAGTTTCCATGTTGCTACCCAACATTGTATTACAATGGATGCATCAGATTACATTCCCATTGATTTTTTCATTACCATATGATCATTAGGGATGTTATTATTAGGGGTTTCCATGTTATAATTACTAATGACCTACACTCCGTCACATGCAGCGTTTGTATTGCAAGGCTGCGGTCACACCTTGCAGTTACAACTGCATCACAATCATTTTGGGTGGTTTTAGGTGCAGTTGTTATTAAGGTTGTAATTTTGGGGATTTTATTTTGGCCTCTTAAAGTGACTTGAAATCTAAGCAGGTCCTGCAAAAGCATGATTTTGTGTTTTTTATGAAAATTTGAGAAATCATACCTTAAGTTCAAAGACACAAACTAAAGGGTGAATTTGATTTTGAAGGGGAAACCTGTTCCAAAAATGTCTTTCACCTGATAAATTAACAAAACTGCACCTAAAACCACCGCAAAGCTGATTGCGATGCAGTTGTAACTGCAATGTGTGACTGCACCCTGAGGGAAGATGCTTGGCCTGAGCACAGATGTGTTTCCACTTGTGATCGGGAACAAGTACCACATATTCTGGATGCAAACAATGCAAAACACATGGTCCTCATTCCCAGGTGAAAGAGTTTCAGTGTAAACTGATCATGATCAGTAAAATGCTGCCTGTGAACTCGGCCTCAGGATAGGCCATTAAAAAAGCTGACCAGATATAGAAAATGTATGAATATTTATGGACATCGATATCAATTGGGGTAATTTCAGAGCATTGCAGCGACTTCCTGCAAGAATGTTGGTGAAAAAACTGCTCCATTCTCTGTGTAGTGGCTGCGCTGTATTACTGCAGCTCAGTGCCTTGTTGATCTATCTGATATTAAGGACCTATTCCTTTGCAGGCTTAAAAATACAGACACTAAACGTGTGGGTTTTATGTGTTAATTTTGGGGAGGGGGGAGCCTCACATAGGTGGCTTAACCGGTTTGCGACTGCCCGCCGTGTATTCACGGCGGCGGTCGCGTTCCGATGCATAGAGAGGGCTCGCGGGCTGAGCCCTCTCCATAGCCGTTAAGTCTCTGCTGCATATTGCAGCAAAGGCTTACCGGTAACACCCGCGATCGGTGCCGGCACTGATCGCGAGTGTTTTCTTGCTGATCGCCGCCGGCAAAGCTGCCGGCGGCTTCAAACAGACGGTGGCGCTTGGGCGCCGCCATCTTTCCGAGGATTGCTGCTCCCCGTGACGTCATCGGGGAGCGGCGATCCGTCGCCATGGTAGCTTCGGGTCTCACGAAGACCCGAAGCAACTTCGGGTTAACCCATTCATTACAATGTGCTATCAGCACATTGTAATGTATGAGGAGTAAAATCCCCATATACTGCCATACTGTAGTATGGCAGTATATGGTAGGATCGATCAGACAACCTAGGGTTAAAGTACCCTAGGGAGTCTGAAAAATAGTAAAAATAAAAAAAAAGTAAAAAAAAATATATAATAAAAAAACCTAAAAATTCAAATCGCCCCCCTTTCCCTAGAACTGATATAAATATAAATAAACAGTAAAAATCATAATCACATTAGGTATCGACACGTCCAAAAATGCCTGATCTATCAAAATATAATAACGGTTTTTCACTGCGTTTAACCCCGTAACGGAAAATCGCGTCCAAAGTCAAAACTGGCACTTTTTTGCCATTTAAAAAAAAAAATTAAAAATTCTATAAAAAGTGATCAAAAGGTCGTACAGTCCTAAAAATAATATCATTGAAAACATAATCAAAAGTCGCAAAAGATGACACCACCCTCAACTCCATACAACGAAGTATGGAAAAGTTATAAGCACAAGAAGACGGCAAAATAAAAAAAAAATTTTTGTTCATGAGGTTTTAATTTTTGTAAATGTATGAAAACATTATAAAACCTATACAAATTTGGTATCCCTGTAATCGTACCGACCCAAAGAATAAATTAGATGTGTCATTTGTGGCGCTCATCGAAAGCCGTAATATCCAAGCCCACAAGAATACGACACAGATGCGTTTTTTCACCATTTTCACTGCATTTGGAATTTTTTTCCTGCTTCCCAGTACATGGCATGGAATATTCAATGCAATCACTATGAAGTGCAATTTGTTACGCAAAAAATGAGCCGTCACACAGCTTTTTACATGTAAAAATAAAAAAGTTATAGATTTTTGAAGGTGGAAAATAGAAATGAAAAAACTGGAAATGGCCCGGTCCTTAACCGGTTAAATTGTGCCACACAACTATGTGAAAAATTTAAAAAAAATTGTCACAATATCTTGTGAAAAATATAAATAGGTATTAAAGCAACTGCTGGCCACTTGTACCTACAAGATGTACACTCACCGGCCTCTTTATTAGGTACACCATGCTAGTAGCGGGTTGGACCCCCTTTTGCCTTCAGAACTGCCTCAATTCTTCGTGGCATAGATTCAACAAGGTGCTGGAAGCATTCCTCAGAGATTTTGGTCCATATTGACATGATGGCATCACACAGTTGCCGCTGATTTGTCGGCTGCACATCCATGATGCGAATCTCCCGTTCCACCACATCCCAAAGATGCTCTATTGGATTGAGATCTGGTGACTGTGGAGGCCATTTGAGTACAGTGAACTCATTGGCATGTTCAAGAAACCAGTCTGAGATGATTCCAGCTTTATGACATGGCGCATTATCCTGCTGAAAGTAGCCATCAGATGTTGGGTACATTGTGGTCATAAAGGGATGGACATGGTCAGCAACAATACTCAGGTAGGCTGTGGCGTTGCAACAATGCTCAATTGGTACCAAGGGGCCCAAAGAGTGCCAAGAAAATATTCCCCACACCATGACACCACCACCACCAGCCTGAACCGTTGATACAAGGCAGGATGGATCCATGCTTTCATGTTGTTGACGCCAAATTCTGACCCTACCATCCGAATGTCGCAGCAGAAATCGAGACTCATCAGACCAGGCAACGTTTTTCCAATCTTCGATGAGCTTGTGCAAATTGTAGCCTCAGTTTCCTGTTCTTAGCTGAAAGGAGTGGCACCCGGTGTGGTCTTCTGCTGCTGTAGCCCATCTGCCTCAAAGTTCAACGTACTGTGCATTCAGAGATGCTCTTCTGCCTACCTTGGTTATAACGGGTGGCAATTTGAGTCACTGTTGCCTTTCCATCAGCTCGAACCAGTCTGCCCATTCTCCTCTGACCTCTGGCATCAACAAGGCATTTCCGTCCACAGAACTGCCGCTGACTGGATGTTTGTTTTTTTTTCGGACCATTCTCTGTAAACCCTAGAGATGGTTGTGCGTGAAAATCCCAGTAGATCAGCAGTTTCTGAAATACTCAGAAGAGCCCTTCTGGCACCAACAACCATGCCATGTTCAAAGGCACTCAAATCACCTTTCTTCCCCATACTGATGCTCGGTTTGAACTGCAGGAGATTGTCTTGACCATGTCTACATGCCTAAATGCACTGAGTTGCCGCCATGTGATTGGCTGATTAGAAATTAAGTGTTAACGAGCAGTTGGACAGGTGTACCTAATAAAGTGGCCGGTGAGTGTATTTACATAAAATCTTTGGAGCAAGTAGCTTGAAGTCCAGCACACAGCGGTAGATAGAAAAGTAAATTCCTTTATTGTCCAGGGGATAAAAATATTATCAGGAACATGCAGCTAGTGTCACAGACTGACGCGTTTCGACACGGCAGTGTCTTTGTCAAGGTCTAAATAAAATACAAGAGGACTAACTATTTGAAGGAGCCGCGTCTGGAACACTCCGCCCCACTAGGCGGGGAAAACCCGTCATGTGACCGAAGGCCCCAGTAGCAAGCTCATACGTCACGCATAACAAAACTAAAACAGTATAGAAATACACCATAGCAAGTCAAATGGTAAATAGAGCAATGGAAAGGAAAATATTAACGACAATGGTAAGTATTACGAGTATCATATGATATCAACAGCAATGGTGAATATTGTGCATATTATACGAACCCATCCATATCAAAAATGTAGATCTTAAATACAGAACTTTATTATGGGTACAGTATCATCATTTACAGGGGAGAACATAAGATGAGAAATGGATGAATCAACACACAAGTAACATAGTATCTGGATTTTAAACAAATAAAGTTATAGACATGCATAGGAACAAATGCTGGCAAAAAAGTTACGATCTATCAATAACAGAGGATAATATCTTGTTTGGCATTTAAGCCTTTGGGTATTCTGGTTTCCAGAGAGAAAATCCAAAAGGACTCTCTGTTTAATAATTTCCTCTAATGATCACCCCCCCTAACTGGGCGGTTAACCCTTTCAAAAGCCTGCCATGTGAAACCTGTGCAGTCTTGTTGTGTTATGTTGATCTCTAAAATGACGTGAATATATTATATGCGTTATTGGAAACATCAGACAGGTGCCGGCGTATCCTGATTTTTAGAGGGCCGGTGGTACAGCCGACATATTGTACCCTGCATATGGTACATGAAATAACATATACGGCATATGCAGTGTTACAGTTAATATAGGACTTTACGAGATGTTGTCGCCCAGTGGAATAGGACAAGACTTTATTACCCTGTGTGAAATAAGCACACATCTTACACAAACGGTGTCCACACCTATGGTTACCTGGATATGCGAGCCAAGAGGGAGTTCTACCATTGTCATTTTGGTATAAACTAGGGGAAAGTTGATTTCCCAAAGTAGGGGCCTTCCTAGGAATAAATCTAACCCCATTTTTCACGAGATCATAAAGTTCCGGATCTCACGCAAGAATGGGGAGATTCTTCCTAATAATACCTTTTACCGCATTGAATTGTCTGCTATATGTGTTGCTAAAGGTGAGGCAAGCACTGCCTTGAACATTCTTACTCTTTTTACTGACATTGCACAGTAAGTCAGACCGGCTAACCCCTGCTATTCGTTCTTCTGCTTTTTTAATGACACACATTTGATACCCCCTTTCTTGGAGTCTATGTGACAAGGATTGTACCTCCCGTTCGAATGTGTGACTATCCGAGCAATTCCTCTTTGTCCTAACTAACGCCCCATAGGGAATATTATTTTTGACATGCATGGGGTGGCAAGAGGAAGCTAACAATATAGAGTTCCCTGCACTCTCTTTTTTACGGTAGGGAGTGACCTATACTCGTTCTAGTGTACCTTTGAGTTCGATGTCTAGAAATGGAACACTTTTCCCCCCAAAGAAGTAGGTGAAAGCCAAATTCATATCATTTTGATTCAGGTAGAGGGTAAACTCCCGGAAGAGAGATTCAGATCTGGCCCACACCAGGTCATCTATATATCTATCCAGCCACCTGATAGATGCCTGGCGCGGGTTGTCGGCCGAAAAAATGAATCTCTCCTCCCACTGTATCATGTAAATGTTGGCAAATGAGGGAGAAAATTTAGCCCCCATGGGAGCCCCCTCTACCTGAAAAAAGAACTGGCCATTAAACAAAAAGAAATTATTTTCCAGTAAAAAACTGGTGGCCATAAGCAGAAATTCTTTGAGCTCATCCGTATAGTTGCTATATGCATCCAAATGTTTACTCAAATACAATAAACCCAGATTGTGGGGAATGGATGAGTACAAAGCTGTTACATCTGTAGTAGCCCAATAATCGGTATCTCGCCACTTCAGCTTATCCAGAATTTGGAGAACATGCTTTGTGTCTCTGAGAAAAGTGGGGGAAACTCTTGTGAGGGGTTGTAAAAAATGGTCCACCCAAGCACCTAGTCGTTCCCCAAGACTCCCTATGCCAGCCACAATCGGACGTAATGGGGTTGGAAAACACCTTTATGGGTTTTGGGTAGGGAATGGAAAATGGGTGTTATAGGATTCTTAACATACAAATAGTCAGCTGTTTTGTTGTCTAAGACTCCCATACTCAAACCTTCGCTCATGTGTGAATCCTGCCCGAAAACCAATGATACTAATAAATGCTTCCCTATCAGCAATCGGGAATTTTACCCTATTGTTTCCCGCACATCTAACTTGGATAAATTCCAAGAAGCCACTGAGAGGGATCTCATTGAATTAAAGAACAGGGTTGATGAACATGGTAGCCATGTCTCTAATTTATCTGGGAAAGAAAGGACATCTAAAAACGAAATAAGGACATCACAGTTAGACAGGCGGACAAAGGGGGATCAGTGGTTGTCTTAAATTCCACCCTTTATGAAAGGGAGAATATGGTTCTATTAAATAACACGGACACTTATAGGAAGGTTTCTGTCGACCCCACATCATCCTGTTTAATTAAACTTAAAAAGTTATTACAGGAAGGTTTGAGTGTGGGAGTCTTAGACAACAAAACAGCGGACTATTTGTATGTTAAGAATCCTATAACACCAATTTTCCATACCCTACCCAAAACCTATAAAGGTGTGTTCCCACCTTTGTGGATAAGCTGAAGTGGCGATATACCTATAATTGGGCTACTACAGATGTAACAGCTTTGTACTCATCCATTCCCCACAATCTGGGTTTATTGTATTTGAGTAAACATTTGGATGCATATAGCAACTATACGGATGAGCTCAAAGAATTTCTGCTTATGGCCACCAGTTTTTTACTGGAAAATAATTTCTTTTTGTTTAATGGCCAGTTCTTTTTTCAGGTAGAGGGGGCTCCCATGGGGGCTAAATTTTCTCCCTCATTTGCCAACATTTACATGATACAGTGGGAGATGAGATTCATTTTTTCGGCCGACAACCCGCACCAGGCATCTATCAGGTGGCTGGATAGATATATAGATGACCCGGTGTGGGCCGGATCTGAATCTCTCTTCCGGGAGTTTACCCTCTACCTGAATCAAAATGATATGAATTTGTCTTTCACCTACTTCTTTGGGGGGAAAAGTGTTCCATTTCTAGACATCGAACTCAAAGGTACACTAGAACGAGTATACGTCACTCCCTACCGTAAAAAAGAGAGTGCAGGGAACTCTATATTGTTAGCTTCCTCTTGCCACCCCATGCATGTCAAAAATAATATTCCCTACGGGGAGTTAGTTAGGACAAAGAGGAATTGCTCGGGTAGTCACACATTCGAACGGGAGGTACAATCCTTGTCACATAGACTCCAAGAAAGGGGGTATCAAATGTGTGTCATTAAAAAAGCAGAAGAACGAATAGCAGGGGTTAGCCGGTCTGACTTACTGTGCAATGTCAGTAAAAAGAGTAAGAATGTTCAAGGCAGTGCTTGCCTCACCTTTAGCACCACATATAGCAGACAATTCAATGCGGTAAAAGGTATTATTAGGAGGAATCTCCCCATTCTTGCGCGAAATCCGGAACTTTATGATCTTGTGAAAAATGGGGTTAGATTTATTCCTAGGAAGGCCCCTACTTTGTGAAATCAACTTTCCCCTAGTTTATACCAGAATGACAATGGTAGAACTCCCTCTTGGCTCGCATATCCAGGTAACCATAGGTGTGGACACCGTTTGTGTAAGATGTGTGCTTATATCACACAGGGTAATAAAGTCTTGTCCTATTCCACTGGGCAACAACATCTCGTAAAGTCCTATATTAACTGTAACACTGCATATGTCGTATATGTTATTTCATGTACCATATGCAGGGTACAATATGTCGGCTGTACCACCGGCCCTCTAAAAATCAGGATACGCCGGCACCTGTCTGATGTTTCCAATAACGCATATAATATATCTGCGGTCTCGCGTCATTTTAGAGATCAACATAACAAAGACTGCACAGGTTTCACATGGCAGGCTATTGAAAAGGTTAACCGCCCAGTTAGGGGGGGGGGGATCCTTTTGGATTTTCTCTCTGGAAACCAGAATACCCAAAGGCTTAAATGCCAAACAAGATATTATCCTCTGTTATTGATAGATCGTAACTTTTTTGACAGCATTTGTTCCTATGCATGTCTATAACTTTATTTGTTTAAAATCCAGATACTATGTTACTTGTGTGTTGATTCATCCATTTCTCATCTTATGTTCTCCCCTGTAAACGATGATACTGTACCCATAATAAAGTTCTGTATTTAAGATCTACATTTTTGATATGGATGGGTTCGTATAATATGCACAATATTCACCATTGCTGTTGATATCATATGATATTCGTAATACTTACCATTGTCGTTAATATTTTCCTTTCCATTGCTCTATTTACCATTTGACTTGCTATGGTGTATTTCTATACTGTTTTAGTTTTGTTATGCGTGACGTATGAGCTTGCCACTGGGGCCTTCGGTCACATGACGGGTTTTCCCCGCCTTGTGGGGCGGAGTGTTCCAGACGCGGCTCCTTCAAATAGTTAGTCCTCTTGTATTTTATTTAGACCTTGACAAAGACACTGCCGTGTCGAAACGCGTCGGTCTGTGACGCTAGCTGCATGTTCCTGATAATGTTTTTATCCCCTGGACAATAAAGGAATTGTGTGCTGGACTTCAAGCTACTTGCTCCAAAGATTTTATGTACATGTGGTCGGGCTCCAGACCAGTCCGTGCACTCCAGTGTATAAGATAGCGTCCACAATCTGTGGTGAGAGCCGGGATCGAAGGCGTTTGTTGCCTGCTGGATTTCTTTGTGTTTTTACAAGATGTATGTAGTGTATGTAAGTTGAGATATGTCCTAGGAGCAGTATTGTGTATTTTTCCAGTTTCTTTGTTACATTGAAGCTATTTGTTTCCACCACCTGTCAATGTTCCATAAATTATTCAGCTTTGTTGGATGATTTATGAATTACTCCCAATCAATTAACACTGCGCTGATTCCCCTCAGTCAGGGCAATGCAGTTAAATGCCACATCAGAAGAAATAGTGTCTGAAAATGTTGAGCTCAATCTATGCATCATAGTGGGCCACACTGCTTAAGCCAATGCAGAAAATGGAACAAAGATAAAATGTCTCAGCCTCTAGGGAGTAAAAATGATGCTGCATAGGTTAACTACATTAACTAAAAGTCCTGCCTGGAGAGCTCTTGCACAGCTGACAGAAGCTCCCATACACATTAGAATGAATCGGCATCACTTATTCTACAGAAGAGGAGCGCTCTGTTTGATCTTATGTTAAATGTGTCTTTCCTCTTAACAAAGGCTTTATGCAGCCTCATTGTCTGCCATGTGATGTGACAGTATTTACTACAATTTCTACCTGAATGTTTTATAGTAGGTTCAGATAATGGGTATTGTTTAATCTCCTGCTGCTGTGATATAATTGGGTTAGATCTATGTTTAGAAGGAAATCCTCTCTGCTTGGTGGTCTCTATTAGCATAACCTGCCTCCAGGGGTCCAGCAGATGAGGGGATATCACAAAGTGTACTATAATATTTATGCATGCAATGAAGATGTTAATAGGGAAACAAGGGGGTGAAGCTGCTTTTCCAAAGATTATGAATTTATGATTACATAACCCATTGTAAGTCCTATCTGACGCAGCTGCTGTCATCCTCCACATTGTTTTCTGCTATGGATGTATGCATTTATTTGGACCTCCTTATTACTGTCCGGTTACAACAGGAATCTGGTAATTCATTCATTTTATCTAACATGGAATAATATAGGGCTTTTTTTTACTTTAATATATCAGAAACAATTATGTACGGGAGTTTTTTTTTTAGTTATTACCTTAATATAGTACATATGCATTATTAACCCCTTTCTTTGCAATTTAAGTCAGTTTATTTGCCGTTTTGTGTCCTATCATTTCTTAGACCGGTCAGTCTACAAATCCAGAGTGTGGGAGGGGACTCTTTAAGCCGACACTTCATGATCCCTCTGTGCTATGAGATGCTGTGTGCCGACAATGTGCTTAGATTATCATAGTACAGGATTTATCTTCACTATTATTTAGCTTCTGAACATTCTGCTAGTATCCGAGACATAGAAAAAGAAATATGAGACACATCAGAGATAGATGATGAAATCCATTAGGCTGTATTCACACGACCTTCGGGGGGAAATACGCCCCCCATAGACGGCGATGGGCGCATGGAGTGATACGGTGCAGAACACGCGCGGCACCCTATCGCTCCGTAGGACATGTCCTATTCTTCCCCCATATTATGGTGCTATGCACCATATATCACTGTGGAGAGGGAAGGGGTCACCACGCCTCCTCTCTATCGCGGCAAACATATGTACACTGTTCTACGGCCCGGGTGGCATACGTTCGTGTGAATGTAGCCTGAGATCTTATCTGTCTGTAGCTTGTAGAGTAAGTCTCTACACACTGCTGCTTGACGGAAGCAAGTGCCCGTGTCTGAAATGGTCTTGTAATTATTGGGGGGGGGGGGGATCAGTAGGCAGAGAGCACTTCAGCGTGCAGACAAAAGAATCTATTCATGAGAAGAATCCAATAGTCAGAAGATTTACGGTCTACAGGGACAACCAAAATTGTTGGAAATAGACAGGTTGGAATTATATCTGTGAAATGCTGTGTTTTTGTTAAAGGGGTATTCTCGTCTCCGGATTCACATTTTATTTGGCTAATCTGTCATACATATACATTTTTTCAATTAGATATTATTTTAAGAAATTACCTATGTGAAGATAATTTATCACAAATGTAGTCATATGGTCCATTAGAAACAAGATTGTGTCCTTGGATACGACCACCTCTGCAGGAGAGATTGTGCAAAGAAAAACAAAAGGTTTTTATAAATGAAATGTCCGTGAGTTACTGCATGTCCTACAGCCGTCCTGTAATGATTGCAGAATCCAGGAGATCAGCCAGGACTCAATAGCGCATGTCTGGCCATTGCTGCCAGAGTGTGGGGTGGTCATATCTGAGGAAGCTATTTTGTTTCTAAGGGACAACATGGCTACATTTATGAGAATTTTTTTTAATAACATTCAATTCAAGAAATGTTTACATATGGCAAATGAATTAAATGTTAATGCCCAGATGCGAATACCCCTTTAATAACAGTGAATTAGAGAATGTGTTATTTTGCTATCCTTTGTATATTTAAGAATCTTGTCTTCGTAGCAATACCCCTTTAAAATGTTTGACCTTTGTCATTGCCAACAAAGGATATAGAGTGGGTACGGAAAGTATTCAGACCCCTTTACATTTTTTTTACTCTTTTTTTTTTCATTAATTAATTACACTCTGCATCTCCCATCTTGACAGAAAAAAGAGAAATGTAGATATTTTTGCTAATTTATTAAACAAGGAAATTGGAAATATCACATGGTCATAAGAATTCTGACCCTTTGCTGTCACTCATAATCAACTCACATGCTGTCCATTTCCTTCTGGTCCTCCTTAAGATGGTACTACTGCTTCATTGGAGCCCAGCTGTGTTTAATTAAATTGATTAATCTTGATTAGGAAAGGCACATACCTGTCTATATAAGACGTCACAGCTTACAGGGCACATGAAAATCAAGGAGCTCGGAGACAGAATTGTGGCAAGGCAAGGGTACAACAACATTTTTGCAGCACTCCATAATCCTTAAATGGAAGAAGTTTGGGAACACCACAACTCTTCCTCAACTTGACCATCCAGATAATCTAAACAGAGTAAACTATCACTGCAGCCACTGCAGGGCTCTATGGCAAAGTGGTTCGATTTAAATGGTATGTGTGCAGAAAACCAGGCACTGCTCCTCACCTGCCAAATAGTATCAAAAGTGAAATGTGGTGGAGGCATCAAGACTGGTTGCAGTTTAAGAAAAGATGATGGTGGCCAAGTAAAAGTTCCATTATCGACTATCTATTAACTTAAAGGGACACTGTTACCAAAGTGTTTTTTTTTAATCCTAATTATTACAATAATGCATATTTATGTGTGTTTATTAAACCTTTTGTTAAAATTATTTATGGCTATTGCATCATATACATGCACACTCAGCCTCTGGAACAAAGGATTTGGAATGTATAATGGAGAATTCTGAGCTCTTCTTTCCACTTTGGGGACTACCATACACATTGCACACTTAACCAGTCCTGCCAGAATTGATAGGTCAGGCTGATATTCATCTAGTATATACAAGTATATTTACTTTTATATTATCTCAGAAGACTATAGCTCTGGTTGTGACTGGAGTATCCATCTGCAGCTATATAATCTCTGATATTCCAGTCACATCCCAAACTGCAGTCATATATCTGCAAATACTTCTTGAATTCTCTTTTCTATGGTATGAGAAGAAGACAGTGACAATTTATTCCAAGCTTGCTAATCCATGAATAGAATAGAACTGATGTGAAGACTAATTTAAGTGCATCTACGACTCGGCAGTCTTATACTGCACCAGATTAATCGTCCAGCATCAGACACGGTGATTAATCTGGCGCAACAGAGAACTGTCTAGTTCTACTCTGCACTGGTCTAATGATCACCCCCATTGCCGATGACAATTGTAAATGATTCTGGTCAGACAATAGGTATATAAAAATAATAAATATTTTCAGGTGTTGTGGAATTGGAGAGTGGTTATGGTGTGTCATAATAGTTATCATTTAGTTAACAGCAAAAATAGTAGGAAAATATAAGTCTGCTAAACATATAAAGTTTAGTATTACTGTCATGTATGAAAAGGTGACAAAAATTGACATGAAGGATTGTAGATCAAACTGAGTAACATCTACAGACACTCACCCTACCCAGCGGGCCAATAATTTTACTGTCAATGTTGCAGTGATAATTTATCAAATTATAAGTAAAGGGGCCACAATGAAAACAATAAATAAATATATAATGAATTCTTAATATACCAGATGCTCATCCAAGAGCCTGGGGGGATTCTCACATTACCAAAACATAGAGCAGGCTGAGAAAATGGCGCCCATTTTACAGAAATGAAGAGAGGTCTGGGAATTAGAGAAACCTTACCTAGAAATTAAAAGCTGCTGCAGCCACATGCATGCAGTGGCTGATATGTCTGCCCCTGCATTAAAGGGTTGATACAATTAATACTTATGAATGGCTTAATGTAGAGGGTTTTTCAACTTTAGAATTAAATAAAGATGACTTTTTCACGCTTTGATCATATGAGTTAAGTAGCAATTATATTAGCATTTCATGGGAAAGAGAAGATTTGCCTTAGTTCTATATAAGATGTGAGAAATCTTCATGTCTAATGACTGCAAAGAAATGTCTTACTGAGCTGTCATGCTTCAGTGTGCCATGAAAGTAGATCATTGTTTTGCATAATGACATGCATACCCGATGCAATGTAATGGTTCTCCAAAGGATAGTTTAAATAGATTACATTTTTAAGGCAGACATATATATAGTCAAATACAGAAAATCCTGTAGATACCATATAGGTACAACGTAAATGTCTTTAGTTAAAATTGTTCTCTCAATGTTAAAATGAAAACATGCATATTTGGATAATTGAACAAAGCATTTAGGGAAAGTAAAAGAGATATATTTGGGTCAACTATTTGACACCACTTGAGCATCTGTACATCACTGTGACTAAAGTCTAGACTGTCAGCAAAAATTGTAACATTGAAAACACATTAAAGTGTAACCCTTCATTCTGAGAGAAAAAAACAAAATAAAAAAAACATAATTCTGCTTCAGGTGTCCATGGGAATCATTGAGCAAAATATTTTGCCTCTCAGTCCCCACTTAGTACCTTTTTGGTCCATAGCAACCACGGTTTCCAACACTACAAAACCTACAATCAGCAAGATGGAGGGTCTGAACCTGCCTCATGTGACATCATCACAAGGGCATGCTGCTAACCAATGAGACCATAGCTTGTGCATCTTAGACACACCCACACAGGCAAATGTTGAGCTTGTAGATAAGAGGCTGAATAGTATACATATGTGAAATTGTGAAAGTCTATTCAAAGACAAGCAAATTTTCAATAATAAATAATTCATTTAAAACTAAAACATTGCTTTTATCCCTAAATGGTTCATTTCCATGGCTGTGCAACACCCCTGCCAATGCATAGGCAGGCTGGTAGTTACGAATAGCGACCTCTCCAGGTCAGGAGCTGTTAGGGTGGGAGTCATGAACCCTCTAGTAAGTTTCTAGAAATCGGGATATAGTGTAATTGCAGCTGTAACTACTGCCTAGTAAGGCAACAGTTAAATTGTGATATGTGATTGTCAAATGATGTTCCTGGAATGCAAGCTGGAAGCTGATTGGTGGAGTGCTACCAACTGACCAGGGGAGTATATAAACCCCTGGTGGTTTATATACATTGTTTTGGAATCCAGTCAGTAGATAGAGAAGCAGGTCCAGTGTGCAGAGCTGTTATTCAGACCCACTAACAGGAAGAAGAGGTACCTCAGGCCACTGCCTGATACCTGAGGGCAAGTCAGGAGACTTAAGCCCCACAGCCATTGTCTACTGTTGAATTAAGAACTGTTGATTTGCACAATGTTGCCTCCGTCTGATCCCTGGATCCAGGCTGCTTACCACCACAGGCTTCTCCATCCATCACCCAGGAATTCCTCCTACAGATATTTCAGGGGTTGCCCCAGGGAGAAACCATTGTATCAACCTTTCCATCCATGTTTCTTGTACACACTACCTGCTGGAGACCTGCCAAGCTGTAGGACAGCTGCAGTCCTCATACCAGGCATCGTGACTATACCAAGGTCGCACTAGCCAGCCAGTGGGGCAAGTGGCGTCACGAACAGGATTTTTACTTCTGTGCCTTATACTGCCACGTGCTGTAGAGTGCTGCTCCAGCACCTATGAGGTTAATCCCTGCAAAGAACTGCAGCGCCAAAAGCATTAACCTCTGAAAAACTCTTTGCTGCGCAGCAAGGAATTCCAGCCGGCCAAAGCCTCACTCCACAGGTTGCACAGGCTAAGCTCCTCCCCCTGCGCATATGGCGCAAATCCTGCCTCAGCCTGCCACAGCTCGTGTCGGGAATTCTAATTGAAGAAATGCATATATATATTACACATTAATGAAACTGAATGTGAATGCACAGAATAGAATACCCCTTTAAGGACTTGTGGGAGGTCATGTAACATATCCACCTGGAGCTTACCTTTGTAGGCTCTTAGCAAACCACCTAAAAAAAATTAAACCGCAAAAATGAAAAAGGGCCTTGACATTAAGGGGTTAATGTGTAAGGCCACACCTTAGTAAAGTATTTAAATATCTGACTTTTTCTATGTAGATTTTCTAACTTGTACTTGGCGATCTAGTTTGTGCAGCTGGCAGCTAAAATGTAGCTACAGTGTATCTTTGTAAATGAGGATGTTAGTAGCATTCTTCCACTCCGAGATATAACCCCTCATGTGTAGTTATGTGGAAGGTAAATGTCAATTTTATTATGTTGTTAAGCAACCTATTCATTTGAGTTATGTGAGTTGCGTTCTATAGTTAGTTTCCTAGTGTGTACTGTGTAATTTTATTTGTAAGCCTAATGAAGCAAATAGACAATACAGTGTATCTGCATATAATAAGGAAATAAATAGATTTGAGAAAATGTGTTAAAACTCACATCTTTGAAATCCATTGCAGTTTAGCTTCCTAATTTATAAAGTACCGTATATTCTGGCGTATAAGACGACTTTTGAAGACAGAAAAATCTTCTGTCTTCTCTGGGGTCGTCTTATACGCCGGTAATCCCGCCCGCCGTGTATTCACGGCGGCGGTCGGGTCCCGGTGCATGAGCCCTCTCCATAGCCGGTAAGTCTTTGCTGCATATTTCACAGGTGCGATGCCGGCAAAGCTGCCGGCAGTCTCAAAGAGATAGCGGCGCATCCGTCTCCATGGTAGCCTCGGGTCTTCCGAAGACCCGAGGCTATTTCGTTTTAACCCCTTCATTACAATGTGCTGATAGCACATTGTAATGAATGAGGAAAATCCCCATATATACTGTAGTATGGCAGTATATGGTAGGATCGATCAGACAACCTAGGGTTAAAGTATCCTAGGGAGTCTGAAAAATAGTATAAATAAAAAAAAAAAAAGTAAAAAAAAAATAAAAAATAAAAAAACCAAAAATTTCAAATCACCCCCCTTTCCCTAGAACTGACATAAATATAAATAAACAGTAAAAATCATAAACACATTAGGTATCGACACGTCCGAAAATGCCCGATCTATCAAAATATGTTAACAGTTTTTCAATGCGTTTAACCCCGTAACGGAAAATAGCGCCCAAAGTCGAAAATGGCACTTTTTTGCCATTTTGAAAATATAAAAAAATCTATAAAAAGTGATCAAAAGGTCGTACAGTCCTAAAAATGATATCATTGAAAATATTATCAAATTTCGCAAAAAATTACACCACCCACAGCTCCGTACACCAAAGTATAAAAAAGTTATTAGCACCAGAAGTTGGCAAAATCAAAAAAATAATTTTTGTACAGGAGGTTTTCATTTTTGTAAATGTATGAAAACATTATAAAACCTATACAAATTTGGTATCCACGTAATCGTACCAACCCAAAGAATAAAGTAGACATGTCATTTGGGCCGCTCAGTCAAAGACGTAATATCCAAGCCCACAAGAAAATGGCGCAAATGCGTTTTTTCACCATTTTCATTGCATTTGGAATTTTTTTCCCGCTTCTGAGTACATGGCATGGAATATTTAATAAAATAAAAATTTAAGGTACAGTATGGTAACATTTACAGTAAAATGGACGATGGTAATGTTGTTGTTGTATGACTTATGTTTATGAGCGACAGTTTTCCTGCTATATACCTGCATGTCATAAGAATTTAAATTAAAAAAAAGGACCATGTTAAATTCAAATCTGTTTTTTTTTAAATTTTTACCTGTGTTTTGTATGCGTTGGAAAAGGGGTAGTCTTATATGGCGAATATATCTTAAACTCTATATTTTAAACAGGAAAGTAGGGGGGTTGTCCTATACACCAGGTTGTCTTATACGCCGGAATATACGGTAGGTATATTGTACCATCTGCTGTTCACAAAATGAAATAACATGTGCTAGTAATGTGTGCATCCTCTTAAAATTGTGTATTGCATGTATTTAGTAATACATCCTGGTAGTGTAATGTTCATACAATACGAATGAAGGTTCAATGTAATTATTTTGTGTAATCTGTAAATACATTTTTATATTTATTTGACCAATGCACAAGCTGCATTCATTCCAAAAAAGTAGTCACTGTCTGCTTGCCATAGATGTTGTGCCACATTTATTAGAAGGAACCTGTCACCAGGGCCCCATAGGCACTTGTATGTACATTCCCAATCAGTTTTTATAAATACTCTGCCTTTTCAATTTGTAAAGGCATCTTATATCAAAGAATACCTGCGTCCCTTGATGTCATGCGCAGAACAACTTGAGCTGGCCGCTCTCCACTGTGCATGCAAGTGGAGAGCGGCCGGCTCAAGTTGTTCTGCGCAACCCTCTGAAAGAGAGTTTTTTAAACTTGCTAATGATGGAGTGGTTTCCCGAGGGTAGGGGAAAACCGCTCCTCAGTACACAAATCAGTAGGACTTGGGACATCAAGAGACACAGTGCCACAAGTGCCAATAGGGACATGGGGGAGGATAATAAAGGGGACCTGGATAACAATGTCGCTCATTCTGCCCCTGAATAATATTTATTAATGATTAAAATATAAACAAAATGATATAGAGTAGTGATATATATATAGCCCCCACAGTAATAATATGTATAGCCTCCATAGTAGTGATATATAGCCCCCCCCATACAAATTGTCACGGGTGACCCCGCGACCCATGTGTCGGATCGCGATTGCACCCGTGTTCCCCCCGTGGGATGGCCCCGGCCTGGTCCTTCGTCACGTGTGCCCCCCCGCGATCCATGTTCCAGATCACGGGTACACCCGTGCTCCCATATGTGTGGCCCTGTTGCGGAACCGCAACTTACCTCTCCCGGTTCCTGGCTCCATTCCGGTCCCGTGGCGGAGCTACTGCTGTCTGACTAGGCCGCACGCGTCCCCTCTCACTAGGGCGCGAGCACGTTGACTCTTCAAGAATTTAAAGGGCCAGTGCCCTCTTATTGGCGCTGGCATTCCCCGCTCTGCTATATAGCCCAGTGGCTCCCAGCATCCCCTGCCGGATCTTCAAGTCATTCTAACTGAAGTGAAAGCCTCCTGAGCATTTCCAGACGCCTCCGTGATTCCTGAGCGTTTCCAGGCGCCTCCGTGATTCCTGTGGTGTTCCCGTGTGGCGGTCCTGTGATCCAGTGGCGATCCTGTGGCGGTCCGGTATCCCAGTGGTCTTCCGAGGTCCTGACAGCCGTCCTTCCGAGGTCCTGCCAGCAGTCCTTCCGAGGTCCTGCCAGAAGTCCTTCCGAGGTCCTGCCAGCCGTCCTTCCGAGGTCCTGCCAGCTGTCCTTCCGAGGTCCTGCCTTCCCATGGTCCTGCCTACCCTGTCTCCCTACCTTGGCTGCCACCGCGGGCCTAGTTTCACCCGTGCAGCGACCTGGTGGCTCCTCCCCGCAGCAAGACCATCCCGCTTTGCGGTGGGCTCTGGTGAAGACCAGGAGTCCGCTTAGACTCCGCTCCTGGGTTGCGGCTAGTATTGTTATCCCCCGCAGTGGTCCAGGGAGTCCACAGACTCTGCCCACAGACTCTCGATGGTTCGTCCCTACGAACTGTGACAGAAATGATATACAGCCCCCACACTAATAATATATAGCCCCATAGTAGTAATATATAGAACAGAGGGTGTCGCTGCTGGTATAATATGAGCCGCCCGAGCTCATAAAAGTGTTCAACACAATAGAAGACAAAAAAGCAATATACCTGCGCTGACTGTGACTACTGATGTAAACGGTGATATATGAAGTGAAGAGATGTATTGGCTGAATGGGTAACTGACCTGATTAAAACAGTCTTCAATTGAGGAGATGGTGATGATCAGGAAGTTTCTCCGCAGTGTGAATAGTCCCACAAGGATAGTAGGTATCCAATGTAGTAGATGCCTTTTTCTGTGAGCTAAGTTTGAAGTCAGTCCAAGAGAAGAGCGATTCAGTGTGGGAGCCCCGACCACACGATGAGTCGGATCTGAATTGTGACGTCACTCTAAGTTACGGATGGAGCGGTGGGACATAGGTGAACATGCACCGAATACGTTTTCAAGAGCTACGGCTCGGTGCGTGTTCACCTATGTCCCACCGCTCCATCCGTAACTATGATGACGTCACTATTCACATCCGACTCATCATGTGGTCGAGCCACCGGCCGGGGCACCCACACTGAATCGTTCTGCTCTAGGACTGACTTCAAACTTAGCTCACAGAAAAAGGCATCTACTACATTGGATACCTACTATCCTTGTGGGACTATTCACACTGCGGAGAAACTTCCTGATCATCACCATCTCCTCAATTGAAGTCAGTTACCAATTCAGCCAATACATCTCTTCACTTCATATATCACTGTTTGCATCAGTAGTCACAGTCAGCACAGGTATATTGCTATTTTGTCTAGTAATATATAGTCCCCACAGCGCAGCATCATGATTGCAGAGATGCAGGGTTGAGACATACAGAGCGGCGCTGACTGAAGTGCCAGAGCATTGTCACTTTTTCCGATAGTATGGACTGAGCAGCAATTGGCAAATCCGTACTTTGAAAATCTGCCACCCCCATCAGAGGGCCGTTATGTGCCCCCTGAGGTGGGTATTTCAACCCACCTCTTGGCTGATGCGGCCCTGGTATCAGATTCCCTTTAAAGTCTCCTGTAATAAAAATGGGACATTGCTCTTTATCCTACATAAATCTAAGTAACTCAGAACAGCTACAGAGAAAGGATCACTTTTTTAATATTCATACTCCCCAAACTTTTAGACAGAGAAAGAGGGACACAAGGGGCAGTGTGCACACTCATTGCCCCACCCTTGATCCCACCCCATTGCATAGGATAAAATCCACCTTAAAGAAAACCTAACATATAATTTGATGCATTATGAAGCAAACATACCTTGAGAATGCTGAAGCTGCACTGATGCAGGATCATATCTTGGTTAATCCCTGTGCTGAGTGGTATAAGTGTGTAAGATGATTGATTAGTATTTTAAGTTAGACAATTACTTACAGAAAAACTTTCCTTCGTGGGAAAACCCATTTAAAGGACATTTGTCATCAGGTCTCTAATTCTGTCACCACTACCCGTTGGAGCAGCTCATAAGGATTCCAGCCCAGCCTTTATCTAGTTACTTCATACATTAAGCTGATTGAGATTGCATGATTTCATGCTGGTGTTGGTGTTATCACAGCTCCTGCACTGACACCCAGGATCAGAAAAGCTCTAATTCTGAGTGTAATTCTGACTGCGACGTTTAAGGGGAATCCCCCCTCGACCAGATCTCTCCGTGAGATTACCGGGGGGAACCGATTCTTCCTGCGGCAGCCGCAGGGTGCGGTGTGTGAGGCCTGTGTGAGCAGAATTTTCAAACCAAGTTTTCGCTACATGGTAATGCAGTGATTTTCAACCTGTGTGCCGCGGCACACTAGTGGTTGAGTGTGCCGCGGGGAGGCCCTGTGTAGCGCTGCCGCCGCGCATTGTGTTTTGGCCCCCATACTTACCTACAAGCCCCACGTCGGCGATCCGCCTATCTTCTGTAGCTCCTGCACCGCGCGGCCCATGTCACGTGACTGACGCGACCTGACGTCAGGTCGCGTAAGTCACGTGACATGGGCCGCGCGGTGCAGGAGCTACAGAAGATGGGCGGATCGCCATTAGGAGAGAAGTTACGCGGAAGAAGACATCAAGGGTAAGTATATAAGGTTATTATTTGTATAAGGAAGGAAGCTAGGGTCTTTTTTTTTATTAGTAAAGGGAGGCTGGGGCTTTTAATTAGTTAAGGGAGGCCTCTAGGGCCTTTTAATTAGTAAAGGGAGGCCTCTAGGGCCTTTTAATTAGTAAAGGGAGGCCGCTAGGGGCTCTTAATTAGTAAAGGGAGGCCGCTAGGGGCTCTTAATTAGTAAAGGGAGGCCGCTAGGGTCTTTTAATTAGTAAAGGGAGGCCGCTAGGGTCTTTTAATTAGTAAAGGGAGGCCGCTAGGGGCTTTTGATTAGTAAAGGGAGGTTGCTAGAGGTTTTTATTAGTAAAGGGAGGGCGCTAGGTTTTTTTTCAAAAAGTAAAGGGAGGCCTTTTATGACTGTTTTAGTGTCATTTTGTGCTATTTTGGTTGGTGGTGTGCTCCAGGATTTTCTAAGTATAAAAAGTGTGCCATGGCTCAAAAAAGGTTGAAAATCGCTGTGGTAATGGACGCTGTGACAAGGAACATGTAGAGGGGCAGCTATTACCAGTCAGAGAGGTGGGGAAGCTTGACTGGATCCAAAAGTTCTCCCGCCTCCTTGACTGGATCTCAGAGGAAAATAATGGACATTGAAAGTCTGTTTTTGTGGCGACGCAGTGGAGCCACACTGGACCAGTTATTCACCTATAGGGTACTGCTTGAGGTTTATTGTGCAGTTTAGAGGTGATGGTTCCCTTTAAGGGGGTCAATGTAACTATTTCTCTTCATGCCAACAAATAGTAACAGTCACATACATCTGCACTGTGTAACTGTCTGTAGTTCTCCTATTACTATTCTCTTACATAAAACACCACATGTCCTCCAGGATCCTCACGCTGGAATAGACTACTAATGAGGTAGACTACACCACAGAGGAATAGCCGCGTCCCTGGAGACACAGCCATCGTGTACACACCACACATAATCCCCTCAGAGAGCGACAACAACAAGGCTACTGAGGGGAAGCCGGAAGAAGCGTTCTGATTGGTGCGCTGCGCCCAGAGCCGTTACCAATGCGCAGGCGCGCAGAAAACTGGACGCGGACTGGGCTTTACCAAGGTAACCTGTTCTGTTTACAGGTCCGTGACACTACGAGCCGTAGCGCCAGCGCTGAGCAAGCTCCGGGAGCAAGATGCCGGTCAGATTCAAGGTGCTGCAGTACTTGTGCATAACTTGTGTGTATCTGATGTTACTTGTGGTGAGCTCTGACTGCAGTAACTGGCAGCTGCCTTTATATAAGTGAAAGTGAAATGACTGCACGTAAGATAAACTAGGACTAAAGTCTACATGAAATATATAGATCACACGTGCAGTCCCTTCACCTTTCTAAATGGGGAGGAGGGCGCTATTGCAGAGAAGAGACAGGGGGTATAGGCAGTGCACTACTTTTACGCTGAACTATTATTCCACATGTATTCTCCCTGCACTGCTACTATTATTCTGCACATGTGTGCACTGTACAGCACTCCTACTCATTCTGCAGAAATGGGCACTACACAGCACTCCTACTCATTCTGCACATATGGGCACCACACAGCACTCCTACTCATTCTGCACATATGGGCACTACACAGCACTCCTACTCATTCTGCACATATAGGCACTACACAGCATTCCTACTCATTCTGCACATATAGGCACTACACAGCATTCCTACTCATTCTGCACATATGGGCACTACACAGCACTCCTACTCATTCAGCACATATGGGCACTGTACAGCACTCCTACTCATTCTGCACAAATGGGCACTACACAGCACTCCTACTCATTCTGCACATATGGGCACCACACAGCACTCCTACTCATTCTGCACATATGGGCACTACACAGCACTCCTACTCATTCTGCACATATAGGCACTACACAGCATTCCTACTCATTCTGCACATATAGGCACTACACAGCATTCCTACTCATTCTGCACATATGGGCACTACACAGCACTCCTACTCATTCAGCACATATGGGCACTGTACAGCACTCCTACTCATTCTGCACAAATGGGCACTACACAGCACTCCTACTCATTCTGCACAAATGGGCACTACACAGCACTCCTACTCATTCTGCACAAATGGGCACTACACAGCACTCCTACTCATTCTGCACATATGGGCACTACACAGCACTCCTACTCATTCTGCACATATGGGCACTACACAGCACTCCTACTCATTCTGCACATATGAGCACTATACCACACTACTACTCTTATTCTGCGCATACAGACAATGTACAAATCTATTATTCTGCACATGCAGACACTATGTAGCACTACTACCCTTATTCTGCACATATGGGCACTACACAGCACTACTACTCTTCTGCATCTGGGGACACTGTACAACCCCACTACTTATTCTGCACATATGGGCAGTGCATAGCACTACTACTCCTATTTTGCACATATTGGCACTGAACATTCAATTACAAGTATAATCCCAGCATAATAATTTTAAAGTCAAAAAGTACTTTAAAATAAATGCAATTCATTGTATTAATCATTCATAACCTGAATGTTTCTGAACTTCCATATATTGCCAAACCCCACATTTCATAGGTATATAAGTCCAAAACAAGCCTAATATCCTGAACAAACAACCGTGTTACTATCTATAAAGTGTTAGTGCCTCTGAATCAGGAAACGTGCCGCTATTGCTACATGCAAAGGTGTGTACTGGAGATTATATTATAAACATCAGTGTGCAATTCATATCTTACCCATGTAGTAAGACACATATGAATGGAGGTGAGGTACCCTGTGGATATATTGACACTGAAAAGCATTACTTCTCTTATTTTGCACATACAAACATTGTACAACCCACTACTCATTCTGCAGTTATGGGTAGTGCACAGCATTATTACTCTTTTTCTGCACAATTGAGTACTGCTCGGCACTACTACTCTCACTCTGCACATATGGGGACTCCACAGCTCAACTATTCTTATTGTGCACATATATGGGCAGTGCACAGTACTACTCCTCTTATTTTGCACATACAGGCACTGTATAGCACTACTATTCTTATTCTGTATCTATAGGCATTTCATTACTACTCTTATAACACACGTGGGCTCTGCGCTGCACATTTACTCTTATTCTACACATATATTCCCTAATACAAAATATTCTTAGGCTAAACAATGGAACCTATTAAATGCTCACCCAAATAAGGAATGTATACATGTCGAATGAGGAGGATGGAGACTATACCCATGCTAAATTTAAAATGCACACATTGGCCCCCACAGTCGCATGTGCCAGTTTTTGTCTGACTTTGCATGTTCTTTTCAGTGCAAACTGCTTGCACATGTATTTAAGAAGTGTCTGCATCACATTTGTGTCGCATGCGACTGTAGTGTGGCTGCAGTGTTCTTCATGCGGCACAAATTTCGCCACTGAAATGGGCGTTCCTGTGCTCATTCGGACCGTGTGCCACATTTATCATGCCAAGTCAGACAGGGCTTTTCCCACAAACAAAAGTTGGGCCCTATCCACAGGATAGGGACTAACTTGCTGATCAGTGGGGTCTCATCCTGATCTGTCGGACCCCTCGCCGCTTCGTCAGACTAATTTAGCAGACGGCCGCCCATAACCATTCTGCTCCATTAGTCTCTATGGAGCTGACGGAGATCGGTGAGCGTGACGCACATACTGCACATGTGTACAATAGTAATGTCTTATTAGGTGCATTTGGGCCCTGCACAATACTGCTGCTTTTGTTCTGAATATATGGGCATGCAGTACAACTACTCTTATCATGCACATATAGGCAATGTGCACAGTACTACTATACTTATTTTATATATAAGTGAGCGGTTGCAGGTATTTGCTCCACTTCTGCGTATAACAGTTAAAATTTTTCTCACATGGAGAAAATGACTCTTTTTTTAAATGTGATTTTCATCATCTTTATGGTTTCTTTTTTATACAGGGTTTATCAGAATACGACAGAAATTTTAAGTGGAGATCCTACGATGCAGATCACACTCTCACACAGAACTCTCAATGGGCAGGCGTTCCTTCTGCTGAGCTTGGTGAGGAATAGTAGTCTCCGAACAGCCTCTCTGAATGGTGATTTGTTTACCCAAGTAGCAGAGTAGTACACTGTCCATTTTATCTGTTAAAAACAACGAAAGCATGAAGGAAGGAAGGTTTTCAATTTTCTTTAAACGTTGTTTGTTTATAACAGATGGATATTTAATAGGATCTGCCTTTCCAAATGCCATTCTGTTTCCTCTTTTTATGATATATATGTAACAGAAACCTAAAAAATGGAAGAAGACTGATATTTATGTGTGTGCACAGGAGGTGTGTTAAATATGCTTATATGGTTAAATCTCTTCCACAGTGTTTAACCCATTCACAGCTGACATACAGCTATACGCGAGCTATATAGCCGATTACATTTGTATAAACATCATGATAATGGTACATTTAAAACTGCTATACAGCTATTCATTTCCGATTGTAAGTTTAATAGTGGATATCTCCAGTTCTGTAGCACCTGGAAATACAATCCTGCTTCCCCCTCCATCCTGTCAGTTAAAGCAGGGAGACAGAACTAACAGTTCTACAGGTAGATACACCCTCTGCATCTGTAGCTTAAGCTGGGGAAGGGTGGTATATTGATTTTGCTGCTTATACTACAAAAAAAGTTTATTTCTATGCACATGTCAAGAAAAAAACAAAGTAAAAATTCTTATGATAAGTTAAGCTGTTCCAAAGATTAAATTATTTAAAGAAGAGCATAACAGAACTGTAAAAAATTACCTGAATATTAAGGTAGAGATGGCCCTTGATCATGAAAGGGTTAAACTTTATCTCTTTTGGAACTGAAGGTCCTTACCTTTATAATAAGCCTTATACAACATTATGCAGTTAATCAAGAAATGGTTTCCAAGAGGAAAAGTGTAAGGATGATGCCACGTGTGGCGTTCTGAACGCGTTTTGGCCCGTTTTTAAGCAGTCAGTCAAAAAACACATTTGTTAAAAAATGCATGGGTTTTTAAAAACGCATCCGTTTTTGACAGGTTTGAACAATAATCTTAATTCATACTGGTCAAAAGCGCATGCGTTTTTGATGGACTGCTTAAAAATGGGCCAAAAATGCGTTCAAAACGCCACAGGCTTTTTCACATTGGCGTTATTTATCACGTCTGTGGTTCAGTGATTTCCACTGTTGCCTCACAAAGCTATTGATTAGAATGGGTGTTTTCACATTGGCTTGAATTTTCACTGATCTGTTGTCCATGGGAAAAAAATTATGAAACGTCCTATTTTTTTCTGGCTTGTATTTTCACTATGTTTAGTTGTGATGGTTCGGCACTCAGTCACCTGCGCCTCGTGCTCGTGGACAAATGGTGTATTTTCACTGATCCGTTGTCCGTGGGAAAAAATTATGAAACAACCTTTTTTTTTTCACGGATCACGGAAGGCAATAGAAGTCTATGGGTTTGCAAAAAAAAAAAAAACAGATGTTTCATTTCACTGATGAAATGAAAATGTTAAACCTTCAGTTAAAACTGATGCATCAATGATAAATAAAATGGAAGAAAAACAGAGTGGCAATGGAGACAAAACGGATGCGCATGTGAAGCTGAGCACCAACGCCAATGTGAAAGAGCCCTATATAGATGCCTTGATATAGATGCAATTTGTCTACTTGCCATCTTGAGCTTGCATTGCAGTGTAAGGGCTGTTTCACATTGGCATTGGTGCTCAGCTTCAGTTGCACATCCATTCATTTTGTCTCAGTTTTTTTTCCGTTTTTTTTTCTCCGTGATACATACATTTTGTTTCCTTGTCCCCAAAAAAACTGAAGGTTTAACATTGCTTTGCAAACATCATACCTGTTTTTTCAGCCTCATCAGTGAAAAAAACAGATGTTGCCTTCAGTGATCCGCATCTGTGAAAAAACTAGGACAAGTTTCATTATTTTTTTTCTACGGACAACAGATGAAAATGCAAGCCAGTGTGAAAACACCTATAAAAGTTAATGTCTGTGAGAAACAACACCAATGTGAAAGAGCCCTTAAGGATATGTATTAGTTGTGACGCTGGACATTTCATTAATAAAAGCAAATAAAATATGAATGAAAAGCGTGTAATATTATATACATTTTTTCTCTTGTAAAGCTGTTCCTAGAGAGCCAAATTTTCCTTCAAAGCGAAGAGTTCCATATTATAATCCCCAGATTGCAAAATCATTTCATTGGAAGGAAGATGATGATTTAGCTCCAGGAAGACTCAATTTAGGTCAAGATGTTAAGAAGCATTCCATGGCTGAAGAGAAGTTACAAACACCAGATGCACCAAGATTGCAAAAAAAATCTAGAACTCCATCAACAGGACCTAGAATAGTGACGGACAAGGACAGCTCTGCAGTTCCTCGAATTCAGTCAAGTGCTGATCCTGCTGTAATGCAACCAGCGAATGGCAATGCAACAAAAAGCAAAGAAATGGAGAAAAGCAAAAGAATGCAAATGCCTAGTGATGGAGGTCAACCAAAAGATGCAAACGGGGTAAGAAAGGAAAATATTGATCATGTCACCAATCAGTAATAAACCATTCTACCATGTTAGCTCATAGGGGCACATTTACTAAGAATGTGGGAAACTGCAATAAAAACTAAAAGTGGTCTGCCCGCGTATAACGCTGGGTCTGACAGACTCATTAAGAACATGCGCCATAAATCATGAATCTTTCGCTTCCCTACACTGGCCGACAGAGTTCACCAACTTTTTTGGGGTGCACCTTTAACATAGGGCGTTCGACAGACTTTGCATGATAAATCTGGCGCACGGTCCGACTGAGCGCCAGAATGCCGCCTCCTAATTAGTGTTGCATGGTGGCTATAGCAGCTGCACCACGAAAAGGCAGGCAGTTTACACCTAAAAGAACGTGCACAGTCCGTCAGAAAGCAGGTGCAAAGGCCTTAGTAAATGTTCCCCATAAAGTGCATTCAGAAAGTCTTTCACATTTTATTATATTGCGGCATTGGCAATCTCCCCATCTCTCACCAATACCAAATAAAATATTCACCGAAATGACACTTGCAGTTTAAATTTAAAATGGATTGGGGGTCACTTACTGAGGGCCCGATTTGCGTTTTCCCGATGTGTTACCCGAATATTTCCGGTTTGCGGCGATTTAATCGGGGGGCGTGGTCGAACGAAAACCCGATGGATTCGGAAAAACCGCCGCATTAAAAAAAAAAAAAAAGGGTCCCGGGACTTGCATTTAACTTCACCAGGAATAGGCCGGTGAACTTCAGGGCATTCCAGCGGGCCTTGGGGAACTTCAGCGAGGAACTACCTTAGTGAATTTTTGTTGAATTGCATATTTTGATATACTTGTGGATACTGTTAGATAAAATAACGCAAAGTAATAAACTGTATTATGTGGAAAGTTTCACAGGGCCCTACAGAAGAAAGCAGGGTTAAACATAGCCCCCTTACACCATCCATTAAAGATATCTGAGTACAGAAGGCAATTTGAAAGAAAGAGTCCCACAGAAAGCTCCCCATTGCTCGCTGCTGAACAGGTATGTCTCCATGTATTTTTATCCCTGTTGCTAGCATAGTAACATACAAGATTAAACTTGAAATACAATGAAATTGCTGGAATTGTTGGATGTAATATATCAAGATATAGGAATATGTCTTAAAGAGAACCTGCCACTGAAATTAACTCACCCAAAATAAATTCTTCTTAAAACTATCATTAAAGAGCATTGCCCTTATCCCTAAATGTTTCGTTTTCATGACTGCAATGTTTAAAAATCAGTTTGTAATCTTCCATGCAACGCATCTGATGTGAATCGAATGACACTAAGTGAGTCCAATAAGGCCCTCCATATTCATTCTGGTCTCATTGTTATGATATGCTTCTCTATGGAACATTGAGAGAGAGCCCTGTTACATAATTGCCCAAGCTATGTGGCCAGGGTGATGTCATCTAAGGTCTTGTTACATCTGCAATGTCTACCGTATGTATGTATCTCATCACATGAAATCACAGCATGCCTCCATGGATTTCTACTCCTTCCCATCCTCCATGGACTTTTACTCTTCCCCATCCTCAACGTAGCCTGCTGTGATTTCATCTGATCAGATACATACATGGGGTACACATTGCAGATGTAGCATGATTATAGATGACATCATTTTGGTCACATGACATGAAGTGCTGAATACTTAGAAGAGGCATGGGACCTGGGGTGGAGTAGATGGGAGGGGCCAGCAGGACACGCCCCCACTGATGCCAATGAATATTACATAAAATTGATTTATGGGGATGTAAGGTAAACAATTTTAGCTAAAAGAGTAGGGCTCTATGGGAAACTGTCAATAGCTGTATGTGTGAAAATGTGATGACTTATATAAGGTAATTAAGGTACTTACATAATGACTTCTAATTCAGTGGACAACTAAAGCACTTTCTTACATTCTGTAATTACCTTAGCATTTACTTAGCAATAACAATGTTGCACAAAAAATGCATTAGGTGAGGTTAAGAAATGGTTGGTTATTGATGATAGGGTGAAGGTGGCATGCATGTAAACCAAATTGTTTTGAAGCATTTTAAATTTGGCATTGATGACCACTTTACAAGGCACATTGGCCCAGATCTATTAAGCTGGGTGACCCAGTTTTCTGTCTTGGAGAGGCTCAGCTTCTGGCATCTTGAAACAGAATAGACTGCCCATTCTTGATTGGAACTCTTTCTAGAACTGATGGCTCAGGTTCTCTCCTTTAAGGGGGCGTTGGGGAGTTATGAATACCTGATATAATGGTACATAGTGCTCTTATATGAAAAATGGGATTGTTCAATGGATCTGTTATGTTGGGTGATGGTGCTAAACTTGATTACTATGGCTACTCGACACTGGGATGTTATTCAAGTGGTCATTCTCTCTGTGGAGGGAAGCTTTACAAATGTCTTGTTATTTCATTAGGGCTGTATCTTGGTGGTATGATATGTGCCCCTTCCATTTTCTAATGGGCCATTATGCAAGGTACAGGTGGTCCCCTACTTAAGAACACCCGACTTACAGATAAGCCCTGTTTACAAACGGACTTCTGGATTTTCTTAATTTACTATACTTTAGTCTTAGGCTACAATAAACAGCTAAACAGTTACCAAATGTGTATGCAATTAAACTTTATAGTTAATCCTGGTTCTTATGACAACCCAACATTTTTAAAATCCAGTTGTGACAGAGACCCAAAAAATTTTGACTGGGGTTATAAAGTATACAGTTCCGATTTACATACAAATTCAACTTAAGAACAAACCTATGGAACCTATCTTGTACGTTACCCGGGGACTGCCTGTATTGGAGAACTTAGCTCAGTTACCCGGGGTCCCTGGGTGATGGGTGAATGATGACATCCACGGGGGAAACAGCACTCCTTTATGTCTTCCAGTCACAGTACATTGTCTAGAATGGTTTTAGGGACTGGGGGAGTGTTGCCGGCTATAAAGGAGATGGCATACCTAACTCGAATGCTGTTGGATCACACTCCGGTACTTATTAATCACAACACATCTTGGGAAGAAGATACTTTGGAGACTTAATGCATTTTGGTTGAACTTGATAGGCAGATGCCATGCCTAGTGAGGTGTTGTAAGATGCTATAAAGTAATTTTTGCAGGGGCTGTTTATGGCTGAAATAAAAAGGATTAAAAATTGGTTGAGGCAGGTGGAGAACTGAACCAGCATCAGGTTCATGACATAATATCACGTCATGGAGCCTGATCTATTGATCTCCATGCCCTAATAGTAAGTCATGGAGTGGCCAGCGGGTAAAGAACATTCAGAACTATTATTGCCATATTTGTTGGAGATGCTGTATAGCTTTTAGTTGGGACGTCTACTTTCTTGTTGTGATAATAGTGAGGATCCGCAGGTTCCAGACTCATATAGAATGATATGTTTACTGGCATTCCCTTGACCGGCACTCAATTCTCAATTGTTTATGTAAAACCTGGATATATTCTTTATTGGTCCTGGGTAAAAGCACTACATGTATACAGTCCTGAAACAGAAAGATGCCCACTGAAGCGTTTCAGACCTTCATTGGTCTTTAGTCAGATATCAGATATTAAAGTACAAGCAATTTTATCTCTTGAAGTGTTTGATAGTGTTAAGTGGGGGACTTGTGGTCAGTTCAACATTGGTTGGGCTTTTAATATTCAGTGGCTACAATTGACATTGGTGGCTTGTATAAGGGTGAATGGGGCAGTGTCAAATTGTTTGTTTCATTTGGAGAAGGGCACTAGGCGAGGTTGCCCCCAGTCGCCTCTCTTCTTGCACTGGCAATTGAACCCTTGGCCTGCTTAGTGCATCAACATACTGAGCTATTTGGGTTTAGATACGGGCTCCTGACGACCTGTTATTATTGTTAACGGTGGTTGACCTTACTCTTATTGCTCCTATTGCTGTTAACGCGGTTGATGAATGTGGGCAGTATCCCAGGATTACGTATCAATTGGACTAATCTACTGTACTATTCCAGACTGATTTCCGTGTTCTTTGTGGGGGGACATTTCATTATTTGGAGATAAGAATTACCAGAAAATTTAGGAACTATGTGGATCTTAATTTAAAACCTCTTTTGTCAATTGCTGATTACTGTGTGAAATAAGTTACCCCTCTTTGTGTTAGGTAGTCTGAACTTAATAAAAATGACCTTGATGCCACAGCTGATTTATGTACTTCAAAATGATCCAATGTAACGGTTCCGGAGGTTCTATAGACTGTTCAATGTTCTGGTGCAGAAGAGAGGTGTTCAACAAATTAAATAGGAAACATTGAAGTTGCCAAAGGGAGTCAAGGTGTACTAGTACTACCGAATGCTTGGGTGTATTACTTGTCAGCGCAATGTTAGCACCTATGGAGGTAGGCGTGGGTGTCCAAAAGTGCTGTGGGTTTGCCCTTCTGGCTGTATTGGAAATTTGTACATTTCAGAGAGAAGCTAAGGATAGGCCAACTCTTTCTGTGCAGGCACAGGGCAGGAATTCCCAGTGCCAGCCCACTACCTTAGCTGCCACGGCCCATCATGCCCCCTCCATGCCCACATGGTGTAGAGGTTGTGTAATTGCAATCATAATCACAATTTCTTGCATTGCATAAGAATTTACGATTATTTCAGTGCTTGTATGCCAGAAAACTGGCGTAGAAGCACTGATAAATGTCTCCTAAGAGGCGATGGGAGTAAGTGGAGATTTCAGGTAAGGGGTGGGCAGAGGCATTGAATGTGGCACACAGGAGACCGCAATTGTTTTTGCTCCATCGGGTGTATAGGATACCATTGATACTTTGGACAAACCAAAGAGGAAAGGGGGGTTAGTTAGGGTTGTATTTTATATGTAATGATTCCTATTGTAAATGTTGTATAACGGATGATATGGTATATCCAAACACAAACACAGAATTTGATTTGTTTAGACAAATCCATATTTCAGCTATAGTCCCTACAGGTTTTCCAATTAATAGTAATAGTGGCTCGGGATGTTGAGATCTGCCCCTGTAACTTTCAATTGAGAAAAAAGTAGCTACCATCCAAAAGGCCGCACAATACTCTCACAACATGGGCACACATCTATTCATAAAAAATTCCCCAAAGTTCACACATAAAACCGGGCAGCCCAGGAATGACAGCAATGGATGTGGCTATGGTGCACATTTAAGAGTTCTTTACCAGTCTTTGCTTCTATAATATATGTGTTTTATTTTGTTTACTAGGTCATACATAATAACAATCAGTCAGTACCCCCATTTAAGCCAACTAAAGTCTGGACAGACACTGAGTATAAAAGTCAGTTTAAAGGGTCGCCACCTGCAAAAGGACCGAAGTTAAGAAAAAACTGGGAGGACAAGCATATCTTACAATATGATCATGAACACCATTCACCTAAGAGGAAGGTAAAAAAGGATGATCTGGTTGTGACTAAATAGATTATTATTGACATACACATTTTATTGACAGCTTTTATATGGGTTTATTATATTGATAGCTGTGTCATATGCCATACTTCTAACACAAACTAATACAACTTTAAAATGAGTAAAACCATGCATACAGAATAAGGTCCTATCCAATATGTGTGAATCTGAGAGGACCAATTTTTTAGCTAAAAAAAGGGTGTCAGTTAGTTACTAGAGCTCTATGGGAGCCTGCCACCAGCTGTAAAAATGTGGTGTCAGGTTCCCTTTAAAGTGCTCTATGAATTAACCAACAATAGAAGTCCTGCCTTCCCTGTGTTATTGTATTGAACAATGCTTATTTTGTAATAAATTTTGTAATAAAATAAACCCTTCTCCTTAGGATAAAAAGAAAGTCATTAGTGCAGTTGAATCTGGCGTTGCTCACATGGATACATTAGAGAAAGAACGAGAAGAAATAGTTAATCGAAAGATTCTTAAGGAAAAAGTTCTTCAACAACTCCGAACTCCCAAGTACTATAGGTATGAGTCATTTTAACTTCGTAAACAAGTGATGATAAATTTTATGCCAACAAAACATCCTATGAGGATACTTTCAATGTCACACTACAGATAGACTTATAAGCGGAGTTGCCCCAATGGCTGCCCAAGTCAAATTTACTGTATTAAGGGCATAATTATTTACAATATATTTACCCTGCTTTAAATCTTCTGTTGTGTCTAATAGTTTGCATCTAGGGAATCTCAGGCCAGGGAACAAGCTAGACACCTTAAAGATAGTTTGCTAAAGGCTACCTTTGCAGGCATGCGAAGGCTTAAAGGGGTTTTCCCACAAAATAAAATTCTCACATGTCAATCCCCTAGTGATGTTTAAACAATATAGATCATTTTAACCCCTTACTTTACAATTTTACTGAGTTTTATTGCGGTTTCAGCTCCTATCACTCCCTTGGCTGCTCAGTGCAAAATCCCAGGGTTTGGGCAGGGACTCTCTAAGCAGACACATTGGGGGCTTTTACTAAGGGTCGCACTACTCACTTTCAATGCACCATTTCGGGGATTGCATGGCTTGGACATGTATTTAGCAAGTGATCAATTTTTAGCGCAGCTGCACTGGCTTCCATGCGACACAAATTGGGGGGCATGCTGGCAGACGATTCGACTGATTCGGACTGAGCGTGGGATTTAACATTCAAATTGTGTCGCAAGCCCAAGCACTTACATGCACAACGAAAAAGATGGTGAACTCTGTCGGACGTGAGTGGGGAAGCGACACATGCAGGATATCGGTCACCCGACCTTAGTGAATCGCGGAACAGTGCATTATCGTCTGGCAATCCACTTTCTGTGAACTACAGTGGCCGGGTAAGTAAATGAGCCCCATTGTGATCCCTCTAGTTCTGTGAGCTGACAATGTGGTTAGATTATCAGGGCACAGGTTTATATACACTTTCATCTGGCTTCTAACATTGTACTAACACACTGACACATAGAATGAGAGATGAGACAGATGAGAGAAGATGAGATGCCTATTAAAAAGAAGCATGACAGACAGAGACTGACAGACTTTCACACTGTCAGCACTGCTACATCTCTGTTCTCACAGATATGTGCCTGCCTCCCCCTTCCCCGAATCATTTATCTCCTTGTAGTCTGTAGTTTGGAGCTTCTCTCTCCCCAGGATGTGCTGGCAGGAAGTGAATCAGTGAGTGTCTGTGAACTCCGTGCAGGGGGCTACAGGCTCAGAGCAGAAAGGAACAGAAATCTCAGCTCCACACTGTCACACAGGAATCCAAGATGCCGGCCACCGACTCCAAGTCAGAAGTTACAGGGTCCTGTCTAGGGGCAACTGAAATTGTGTACAGCAGGACTGATAGAGACAGGTTGGAATTATATCTGTGAAATGCTGTATGTTTGTTAGTAACAGTGAATTAGACAATGTTATTTTGTGATCCTGAGTATATATAAGCAACTTGTCTTTGTGGGAATACACCTTTAAAGGCCATGCATGCTCCACTAGGAATTCTGGGAAGGAAATATGCGTATACATTTTCCAGGTGGGCTAAGGGAATATTTTCCTCCTAGCTACCTTGTGAGGTAGTCCCCTTTATACCAGGCATGACTTTCCTTAATTTTCCTTATCTGACTCTGGAGAACTCTAGCTAAATGCAAAAGGTTCTGCATCAAAGATGTGTGGAGATTCCTCGCCATTGAACAGATGCTCACAGATTCTCATACTAGGACACTATAGAAAGCAGGCATAGACCACTATGGGGGGAATGTGGCCCCTTGGCTGAAATTGTGGGGGCCTCTGTTGCTGGCATTGTGGGAAGAAGCAGCACTGTGTTTCTGTATTTGTATCATATTATCTGGCTATATTGTATATTATTACCTGTTGTAAACTTACTGTGATAATCACATTCTTTTTGTTATGCTTCTATTTCTGGAGGCCTCTTGTGGCCATAAGTTTGCTATAGTAAGAAAAATATGTTATCTATATTTTTGATAGAGGCAGTCTGATGTTAAAAACGTGTAATGATTCTTGTTTTTCAGGAAAGCAAAAACAGAGTATTCTGCAAACTTTTTATCACCTTCAGATTATAAATACATGGATGGTGCATGGGTGAGGATAAAAAATCAAGCAGATGACCAAGTGAGTAAAATGTATACAAGGAAGAACTGAGTTTACTTACTTGCCAGTTTTGTTTGACAGATACGTTATGTTACAGATATGTTTTGACAGTTGGGCTGATGACAACTGGGTGCAGATACTGTATAGTAAGAGGCACTTGCTCGGAGTAATTCCATGCCAGGTCCAGCCTGCCATAGATTTCTAATAAAGCCTGTGCCAAGATTCTGGCTCAAGGTATAGCAAGTACACCGGGCTTTTATCCTTTTAATATTTTCTCTTAAAGGGGTTGTCCGAGAGATCTTTAAAAAAAAGTGATCTGGCTGGGGAGAGGGGGGCTGCTTAAAAAAATAAACATGTACTCTGTACCTGCCAGTGTCCCGTGCCGCAGTCTCTACGTGCCTTGCACCTATTTGTTTACAGGGGCATGCAGCTTCTCTGGCCCTGTAAACAGACTGCCGCGCGGGACACTGGGAGGGATCGAGAAGGTAAGTACAGATCCTTCCTGCCACATTGCTGTTTTTTTTTTATATATCTTGGACAACCCCTTTAATATTAGGATATGTTTTTAACCATGGCTAACACATTAACACTTCAGCACATTTGCATTTTTTCCTAGCACTTCCCTGCTTTTAGCAGTGACAAACTGCTATCTTTATCGGAACCCTCTGATAAAGCTAGCAGACACTGCAGCGCCATACAATAGGAACGTCGGACCGAGCTCACAGCACCGTATTCATGAAGGGGTCCAAGACGCTGCTCTTTCCCCGGAACACCCCTCCCACGCCATAGTCGGGCAGTGACTTCCAGGCTTCATGCGGAAGTCACTGCCTCCTAGTCCCGCCCCCTCATGAATATGCCAGACCGCTATGAGCTTGGTCCCTTGGTCCGGCGTTCCTATTGTACAGCGCTGCAGTGTCTGCTCGGAGGGCTCCGGTAAAGCTAGCTGTTTCTCCATGCTAAAAGTGGGGTATCGCTAGGAGCTGCTTACTTTAGTAAGCAACTCCTAGTGCGTTTTTTTGGGTGACAGGTCCTCTTCAAGTCCAGGGTTTGAATGCGCACCGTGCAACTTAAACATATTGCCGTATTGGCGGTTGTGCAGCCAATCTGAAAATTGACATCTGTAGCTACTAGCCATAATTGTGGTTGGTCAGGTAGACCAATATATATGTTTGTATATCTACAAACACCAGTTGTGACCAGAAGATGCCATTTTCTATAATGTTGTTCGTTATGGTGTCTGTTTTTCTTGAATTATATTGTGAATTTAGTTTGTTCTTTTGAAGCCTTGCCTCCATAGTCTCTGAGAGGCGCAGGGCTGCCCTGACAACTGATCGCGACCCTCTTTTATGTTTAGTAGGGTGGTGATCAGATCCCTTATGTCAATGCCTATGTGCTGCAACTCATTGAGCACTTTAGTCCATTGTGACTGTTGCACCTATTGGGTTGTAGCTGTTAGGAGTTAGGGTTTGCTGTATAATACGCAGCTCCTAAGCACTCTCATTGTATGAGTAGTTAAAAATGTAAGCCGTGTTTTAGAAATGCGATTCTAACACAGTGGAGAGGAGCTACTCTCGAACACAGATAGATCAAAATTCTTGCAATCTTGCAAATTTTTGCTGATAAACAATAGAAAAATAACATTGCTAGTTCCCAAATACAAGCGTTTAGGTATTAACTTATCTGTGTTTGGGAATAGCTCCTTTCCGCTTTACTTGAAACAAACAATTGCTTGTATTTTGTGCGGAAGGAATTTAAAGTTACTTTTTTTTTATTTCTTAGCATTGCATTCTTTTTGCTTTTTCCATTCTTTTTCATTGGATGCTGTATCCCAGGCCTATTCAGATCAAAATACAGTCTTAAACACAACAATTTGAACTTTATGGTGCTCAGGCTGAGCTGCATGACTGGCCAAAGTGCTCTGGTTTTCATTCTGAAAATTGTGGCACATGATGAAGTGAAAAACTAATTCCCCTAAACACAAATGCATCGTAACACAATGCATTATGGGACTTCAGACCTATAAATGTACTTGATGATGTCATTAGCAAAGTGTAATTTATTGAAAACAGTCATATTAACAGATGTTGTTATGTAGATTACAAATATCTGTAACATTTCAAATTATGCTCGGTCTATGCTTTAAACTGTAACGTTAACCGGTAATTATAGAAGGAATTACAGGTGATATAATTTTACTGTTGAGTAAGAATTCAGAAAAGAAACAACTGTAGAAGTAATATGGAGATTGCTTAGAGTATACTTAATCTTTAATCAGAAGTGTGCATACTATGTTATGTGACTTGTACTCTGCATGTATAGCAGTTTTTCCCTATAGAAGGTTTTAGGGAGGGTGCCTAAGAATGGAAACAGATCCATGTGCTGTTCATATCCCACAAACTGAGCACTGCATTCCAGGGCCTGGAATGCAATTGTTCCCCCTTCTAATTCACCTCTCCTCCATATATTGAGGCTCCCCTTCTCAATAAACGGAGACCCCTTCCTCCTTATATTGTGTCACCCTAACTCCTTCACCACACATGGAAGCCCCGCTTTCTTTTCCATATATTATCCACCCATCTCATCCTTATATTCAGCCCCTCCTTCTCCAGATATTGAGAGACCCTCCTCTTTCTCTATATAATGGAGCCAGCTGTTCTTTCTCCATATGCACCTTCTTCTATCTCTATGTATTGAGACCCCCTCCTCCTTCTTATTATAAAAAAAGCCCACAGAAGTCCTTTGTCCTGCTTGGCTGCCACTGTGTGCATCACAGAAGCACTTTGTGCTTGCCGGCCTCTTCTGTATATAGACGCTTAACATCCCCTAAATTGGATAGTGGGATAAAGCCCAGAATAAAGCCAGGGAATGACTGGGAGGTATGCCTTAAGTACACTAGGTACATCGTTTGACATCAGACACATGGATTAGTCTGACACTTGTTAAAGAGAACCTGTCACCAGGGACCTCATTTTTCACTAAAGACAGGTTGCAGAAGCCCATCACACCTGCAGTGCAAATTTGCCTCTCTGCCTCTCTGCATATGCATTCCAATATAAATGTGTGTTATAACTTACCTTGCACCCTGACAAAATCCTGGGGTAGTCACAGGGGCTCGGTATTGGTTTGGATGCATTTCACAAAACAACATGTGACTTGTCTGTGTTACTCACTCCTCAGATCTTAGCCCCCACCTTTGTGCTCCTGTACAGCTTCCCCCCCCCCACCCACTGATGTCAGGCTTACTAGGCTGTGACCTCTGTGAAGAAGCAGGAGGAGGAGCTGTACAGGAGCACAAATGCGGGGGCTAAGATCTGAGGAGTGAGTAACACAGACAAGGCACTTGTTGTTTTTTGAAATGCATCCAAAACAAAACCCAGCCCCTTTGACTACCCCAGGATTTTGTCAGGGTGCAAGGTGAGTTATAACACACAATTATATAGTAATGTGAATGCTTATAAAAGGCAGAGAGGCATTTTTGCACTGCAGGTGTGATGGGCTTCTGCAACCTGTTTTTAGTGAAAATGAGATCCCTGGTGACAGATTCCCTTTAAAGCTGTCTAACTTTTGTGCCTTCTTTGTGTCCTTTAGAGATCACTTCCTATTGGTCATTCCACTATCTAAATAAGCATTAGTATCATTAAACTAAAGATGAATCATGTCATTGATAAACAGATGGGTTATTTTTCACCTGGCTGCAATAATGCAAGTTTCCCCTAATAGCAAGTAGGACATAAAATAATAAATAGTGATTTGTATATTTTATATTTTCTAGTCTTGTTTAACATTTTACAGCTAGGTGGCAGCAATAAACTGTTTGCTGATTTCAACATGCATTATTGTATGGTGCTGTGTATTGAACTGCTCTTTGTTCCTTTTTTAGGATTCCTCTCTGAGTGTAGGCTCCATGTGGGTTGCTGAGGTTGGTTCCTATGCACTGTATTTATCCTTCACACTATTCTATTACCTAATTGCAGTTGCACTATAAACTTTTACTATATGTAATGCAAATGCATATTCACTGAAAGCTATGGTCTGCTCTAAGTAAATAGAATAATGAAAAATGATGATATGTCATTCATTTAAGGGGTTTTACAGGCAGAAAATATTAATGACCTATACTATGGAAATAGGTCATCAATATCACATTTGTGTAGGTCCAACAACCAGCACCCCCATAGTTTAGCTGTTGATAAACAGAACATGAAACAGAAAGCAGTCACCCTGTTCTTAGTGTAGCGGCTGAAGCTTAGCTCCCATGGAAATAAATAGGAGCTTATCATCAGTTACCTGGTCCGACCACTATAAGATGAACTGAGCTTACTGGTTTCTGTATTAGTTCTCTCTGTCAGCGGCTGGGTCTGATATTGAGGATCTAATCTATGTATATGTTAACAATGTTTTCAGTCCTTTTAGCTATATTAGTGCAGGATTAGATAGGTTAGATAGAGAGAGATTAGACAGTTTTATTAAAATAAATTTATAGTTAAAGAAAGTCTTGTTAAAATACTGAAAATTATTATTCAGATACAATGTGGACAATAAGTGTCATATTAAATCAAAGGCTACCAAAAAGAAAATCCTAGTGTCATGAAACAAAGCAGTATTTGAGTATTCGTCATAAATTATAGAAACAATCTGGCAGCCTTGCCCTTTATATAACTTAAGTTATTCATTGTTTAGCTGTTTTACCTGAAGTCTTTAATTTGCATTACTGTATTGAGACCTAGCTGCTGTAACTCAGCAGTAACTATGACATTTTAAATGTATAGGGGGACAGTGTACCCCCAATACATGTACTGTATATACTGTTCCCCTTTTTACATAGTAAACAGTTTTTTACATTTATTGGGAGGGCTGTATATAAATTTTACATGTTACAATGTTCACCTATGCATTTAAGATGTCATGGTATATTAATGTAAGGGGAACAGTATATACATGTAAAGGCTGCACAGAATATGCATGTTATATTTATATACACTGCCCCCAAACATGTATATACTGTGCCCTAATACATTGTAAATGTATAAGGGGCATAGTATATGTATATTGTTCCCCCAATACATTTATATACAGTGCCAACTATACATGTAATACATGTAAATAATCTGCACATGATACATGTATATACCGTATTTTTCGGCCTATAAGGCGCACCAAAAATTCTTTAATTTTCTCAGAAATCATAGGTGCGCCATATAGGCCAGTGCGCCTTATATATGAACTTATACAGAAATGTACTACAGACAAGATGTACTGTACTTTACCAGTGTTTAATAGCTCCATCCCCAGAAATGTCCTGCACCTTCCCACACAGTATACAGGGTCCCTGGCTCCTGAAGTGCCCTGGCACCACAACCAACATTGTACCCATCCTGCCCTCCCCTAGCATGGAGAGATCGGAGCTGCCATAGTGCCGACCATGAGGCAGTCATCATCATCATCAGTAAACAATCCTCCATACCTGACAGCCCTGTAACAGGGGAAAGAGAAGGAGCCACAGGGAGCCCCACAGGAATAACCCCCTGGCTGAGGAGGGAAGGAGAAGGGGCAGAGGGAGACCGCATAACCCCTGCTGAATCACCCTGCATTAACCCCCAGCAGCCCATACCTCTGAGACCGGAGCTCTCTGACACGCTGAAGACAAGTTTCCTTGAACTGTGCACAGGTCTGCCATCTGCTGGTCATTTTTAGGTACTGCATTTGATCCTGCGCCTTATACTCCAGTGCGCCTTATATATGAACCTAGATGTCTTAGCAGGCATTTATTGGAGGTGCGCCTTATACTCCGGTGCGCCTTATAGGCCGAAAAATACGGTACTGTGCACCTAATACTTGTATATACTCTGTCCCCTTAATTTAATGTACTATGCAATTTTAAATGTATAGTCAAACTGCATCTACATGTATTGGGCTACAGTATATAAATGTCACATGTATACATTGTGCCCCCTATAAACTTAAACTGTATAGTGGGCACAGTATATAAATGTTTTGGGGTTATAGCATGTGTATTGGGGACACAGTATATGTGTAATGGGGACACCGCTTGCCTCTGCTTAGCCTAGGTAATGCGGGACAACCACTGAGACGTTCCTGAATTGCTTCAAAGTGTGGACATGTAACAAGTCTTACAAATAACATAAAGGGGAGGTTGTTAATCCGGGTCACAACTGAGACAGCATATAAAGTACAGAATCATATACACAGAAGAATAGTCAAGAACATAAGCCAAATATAAAAAAAACCCAGAAGTACATATGTATAGCAGGCACAGTGCAAAGATGGCACTTTCACCACAAATCAGGATAGCACACAGGGAATTTATTAGGGTAGGGAGTCTGTTCCAGGAGCTCTAAAAAGAGAGTTACCCATGCTGTTCAGGAAAAAGTTTGCAGATAACCATACAAGGTATATTCAACCAGCAGTTCAGCCAAAGAGCACATAGAAGCAACAATATAAATGTACTGGGAAACAGTATATATAAATGTATTTGGGCACAGTTTACACTCTGACTGCCTATGTGACATATCTGTCTTATAGGTGCCATTATACTGTAAGTGACCATGGTATCTTTAGGTGTGCAGTGTGGTGCTGTGAGAAGCCAAAAACATCTGGTAAAAAATCCAAGAGTGTTAATGCATGACAGGGTGAGGTCTTTATAAAGTTCTGGACCCGAAGGAGCAGATCATCACATGTAAGTTATTAAACCCCACTTCTACCAGGGACTGATAAGTCCTGTAGTCACTGACTTGTGACACAACTCTCACCATAGGTAGCATCAGTCACAGGATGTCAGTGAGGCAAATCTGTCTTCTGAATGGGTTGTGGGGATATTGTCATCAGTTAATGTAAATGCTTTAAGCATTTTGTATTTGGGGTAATTGGTGCTGTAACATTTGAAGATTCCCTGAGGACTGGTCTTGTTCCACAAGACTGGTGCATAGAAAATGTGGTACCAATATACGAAAACGGATCAAAAAGCGATCCTGGAAACTACAGACCTGTGAGTCTAACTTCTGTTGTGGGGAAATATTTGAGGGGTTTGTTAGAGATGCTATCCTGAAGTATCTTAATGTACATTACCTAATAACCCAGGAGCAGACTAATCTGATTGGCTTCTATGAGGAGGTAAGTTCCAGACTGGATCTGGGGGAGGCTGTATATCTGTACTTTTCCAAGGCATTTGATACAGTGCCACATAAAAGGTTTGACATAAAATGAGACTGCTAGGATTAGGGTAAAATCTGTGTATTTGGGTAAGTAATTGGCTTAGTTATAGAAAACAGAGGGTCGTTGTGATAATAATATTACTCCTCCACAGTTTGTTATATATATTTTTTTCTTTCTTTGTGTTTCATTCTGCCTGTTATAAATCATTAGGCTCCATTTGTTTAAGACCAGCCAGAAGATGAGCCTGGCAGGTTGGTTATAAAACCCCAGGGAGTCTATGTTTGATCAGAGAAGCATGGTCTTCTAAGTGGTAAAATTAACACCTTTCGGCCAGAGTAGTCTAGCTAGTGGGGGATGAAAAGAAGCCACAGACTGCATGTTTTTCCCTCCAAATTCAGACAAAGGGGAATATCATAGCTGTCCATAACTGGGACATAATTCATAATTATAGGTCCCAAGTTACACAGGACAGTTATGGGGTCTAGACACACTTCTGGACCGAAAATCAGAACATTAGCTGCAATGGAAGGCAGCCAATAGCAGAACACCCCTGATATTAGGCTAAGACACCCCGAGTTTGGTATGTGGTTAATGGGAATAATATGCCCGTTTGGTTGGAAGCCATGGCGCAATTGTGCCATCTCCCAATCAAAAGTTATGGGGTTCTGATAAAAACCCAGACCCAAAAAGTAGCTCACTGATGGGGGGGGATAGAAAAATCCCCCTCACAGTGACATCACAGCCAGGGGTGGGGGTCAAAAAATCACCTGGGCTTAAATTAATGAAGCAGCCACATAGTAGTGTTCAGTCTGGGAGACTCTATGACAATAGAAGGCTGGATCGATGCTTATGCCCTGTCCTCGGGCCAAAGAATTTCTTCCTATTCCACTAGCAAGAATTTTTTGTTTCCGTTTTCCCTAACTGTTTGTAAGTATTGTATGTGTATTGTTTTTAATCCTTTTTTCATTTTATCTGACAATTTAATTCTTTGAGTGTACTGCATTTTTATGTAAATTAAAACTTTTTAATAAGCCTCTGCTTGTAGCCTTAAAGAATCTGAGTCTCTAAAGGGAATCACGTTACCAGAGGTCATTATTAGCATAGTCCATGTAGTAAGCGATTGCATGTTCTGTGTGAGTTTATAATTGTAATATCGTGTAAGTAGTGAGTGCATGTGCTGAGTTATCATCAGGGTGCATTGTCTGTGTGGTTGAGGTGCCTACGGCCTTCTTTGCATAAGTAACTCGTGGGTGGTGGCAGTGCGGATTCTGTGGAGTAAATTTAGCGTAAGGACGCCATTTTGTGGAAGTGGGCGGAGCTTAAGGGCTAAATTCTGGGACTCCATAGAGTAGTTATCCCAGTGGGTGAACTCCGGTGAGTCGGGTTCGTGACAGTCGTCATTAATGGCACATTCTCAGATTGGGTTGACATTACCAGTGGAATACCATAGGGGTCACTTCTTTTTAATATTTGTATTAATGACCTTGTAGTGGGTTTACACAGTCAAGTTTCAATATTTGCAGATGATACTTAGCTCTGTGGAGTAATTAATACTGGGGCCGATAGTTTAGCATTACAGTGGGATTTGTGGAAGCTGGAGGAGTAGGCAGAGAAATGGTTAATGTAGATAAATGGAAAGTTATGCACTGGAGCCATGGAAACAAAAAATACAATTATGTTCTAAACAGTCAATTATTTGATAAAACTGGAGCTCAAAAAAATTTGGGGGTAGTGGTGGATTCTAAACTTAAGTTTAGTGAAAAGAGCAAGACAGCTGCTGCTAAAGCAAATACAATTATGGGATTTATGAAGAGGGGAATAGATTCTTAAAGACATAGTTTTGCCCTTATACAAATCAGACCACACATGGAATATTGTGTATAGTTTTGGGCACCTGTGTATAAAAAGGATATAGTGGAACTGGAACGGGTGCAGAGGAGAGCAACCAAGATTATTAGGGAAATGGGGGACTAGAACACACTGACAGATTACAAAATTTGGGATTATTCTGTTTAGAAAAAAGACGGCTGAGGGGAGACCTCAATACAATGTACAAATACCTGAATGGACAGTACAAGGATCTCTCCAAAGATCTTTTTATACCTCGGCCTGTGACCAGGACAAGGGGGCATCCTCTGCGCCTACAGGAGAGGCGATTTTACCATCACCATAGACAAAGGTTCTTTACTGTAAGAGCAGTGAGACTATGGAACTCTCTGCCGCAGGAGGTTGTTATGGCGGACTCTATGTTCATGTTCAAGAGAGGCCTGGATGCCTTTCTGCAGAGAAAAAATAACTTGGGTTATGAGGATAAAACATTTATTTAATTCTTAAAGGTTGGACTTGATGGACTTGCGTCTTTCTACAGCTTTATATACTATGATAATATGACAACCCCTTAACCTAAGCCCTACTATTAACAGAAATCCCCCAATTTATAAAATACCTAACATTAATGCACTGAAGTCACCACTGCAGCCACTGCTTATTTACCAAGAACTGTGCAGTGGAAGGGAGTGAAGGAGAAAGGGATTACTTTATTTTTTACCTCACTTCCCCTCTCATCAGTGCCTGGAAATTTCCAGATCCTGCCCCGACCAATTTCTGACCTTCCTCCCCTATTACAGAGTATCTTATATTCTTTCAAGATAATTTTGTAGATTTTGTTGTAATGTGGTAAGCAAATTGCATTTAAATGCTGTGTAAGAAAACGTATGAAAACTAATTGCATGCATATTCTGAAAGCTAAGAAGGTAAGCCACAGCAAAAAGCACCCGATTTCTTTTTTTTATTGCTGAAACAACTTCTATTTGAAGAGATGCTACAGAAATTTACTTGCAGGAAATTCTGCAATGTTTTAACAAGTTGTGCTCCCTGGCATTAGAGCACAGTCTGTGGAGGCATAGATATAAAGCAAGATAACCAAAAAGGAGTGTTCAAACAGGCTGTTTTCCAAGTCTCTTAAAGGACACGTGTCACATTAAATGAAACCCTCTTCTGTAAGACCTAAGTTGCCCTAGCCAGAACTTTGTTATACATTTAATTCTTAGAGCCTAATGTACTGTAATACCTTCATGTTTCATGATTTGCAGTTTGGAAACTCCCCTCTTTTTCACTCCTCTTTCTCTGCAATTCCTTTGCTATCCAATGTCATCTACCTTTTTATCTCGTCACCCTCCTCATGTACGCATGTGCCCATTCGCACAAACAGTGAGCGCAATGAAAGAGTGCTGGGTGTGGTCTACTTGGACAACTTGCAAAAATTTACATCCAAGGCGGGAAAGTACAGGGAAGGATTCTACCAGTGGGAGGAAGCAGTTTTAAGCCAGGACACCTATGCTAAACTTTTAAACCTGGCACATTGGGGGGGTGGGGGGTGTAAGGTTTACTATACATACTGTGGATCATAAGTGTCCTTAAAATGTGGATTATTTCAATAATACAATAAGACTTATCTTTAGAGTTGTCCTGCACGTGCTGTTTTCAAGTGCACGTGCTGCTCCTATTAATGAAGTCTATGTTTAGAAGCATCCTGCATATACCCTCTTCATGAATTGTTAATTCATGTTGTAAGCTCACAGCTCCTGCGAAGGTAATTCCTTAGACCTTCACGTTTTAGTGCTTTATTTCAACAATTTATTTTCAGGCTACCAGATGTCACACTGAATTATATGTTCCGACATGGTTTTGTTCTAGTTGATTACATTTTCATCCAATTAAATTTTGTAGCATTTAAGGCAAAATATTAATAGTGTGAGAGATGCTGAAGTAATTCGCTTAGTAAGGTATGGAAGAACAGGAATCATAAAAAGTGTAAGATGCTCTGCTTCCTTTTTTTTTTTCATTTCCTTTTTTCCAGAAATAGACACTAAAACATCTGTGCTACTGTAGTATATTCCATTGGAATTTCAGCTATATTTTCTCTTTTACTAGTGAGAAAAATGAATACATGAGAAAAATGAAAGGGCACGTTAGTGTTATTTCTTCCTGATTTACCACTCAGCACAAGTACGACACAGGAATAAGTAATTGAGCAAGCCAATGTTAAATTAAACAAACTACACCCCAGGGTAATTATATGAGGATAATAATAGCAAATACTGTATATCTATGGAGGGGAAAGCCTATATAAGTCCCATATTAGGCTGCATTCACACATTGCAATGACATTGCTTTTTTAAACACAATTTAAAGATTGTGGGTGAAGGTTTGGAGTTTGACCTGATTTTATTGTGTTACCGTTTATTTACAGCTTGTTTATGTAAACAAGGTGCTAACGCTACACATATGTAAACACAATGTCAACATGGTGTCAAAGAAATGCAATCAGGCCTTTTTGAAGCAGCCTTTGAATTGTGTTTCAAAATACAAAGTAAGGCTTCATTTACATGACCGTCATGGGGACGTATATATGTCGCCATAGATGGCAATAGGCTCTTGGTACGCTGCCACACATGTTCTATCTTTCCCTGTGTGCATGCCCTGTGTCGCGAATCCCAATGGAGAGGGGAGGGGTACACACCTAAATACACAGAAATTACGAGGTTTAGTAGCAGGTAACTAAATTGATTGAATGATCATATGCAAGTGTGACCACCTCTATAACAGCAACTTTTTTGCATTTTGCTGGTGTAAAACGTTGATGGTTTTTTACAAATGTACGTAAAAAAAACATAAGCAATGATGATTGCTTCCTCCAAGTGTGAAAAGCTGAACATACATCAAGATTTCCAGAATAATGTAATTTGACCAATGTTGTTTGGTCATAATTTACAGTGCTGTGTCAAAAGAACAAACAACTTGTACTAATTTGGTAGTGGAGTGGTAATGATTTGGGCTTGTTTTGCAACCTTTGCTGAAAAGGGGTCCTGCAACAGCAGAATGACCCTAAGCACAGCGGCAAAAGTACAACACAATGGCCAAAAAAGAGTGTTGAAATGGCCCAGTTAAAGTCCAGACCTCAGCTCAGTTGAATGCCATAGTCAGCTTTGCATAAAAATTTTTACGACTATTTACCACATATATACAGCCCCCAGGAACACAAATATACATCCCCCGGTAATATATATATATATATATATATATATATATATATACATCCCCCAGCAATTAATGTATATAGCCCCCAGTAATAAATATATACAGCCGGCATAATCGATATATACAGCACCCAGTTTTGTGTATATATGTAAAACATATATAAAGCTCCCCAGTAACGAATGTATATAAAGCCCCCCAATAATATATACACACAAGCCTCAGCAAATTTGTAAAGTACATTAGACCAAAATCTAACCAGAATGATGTGATAGACTGACCCACACTACCTCATACACTAAGTTATTTTAGTGTACTTTTAGTTATTGCTGCTGAAGTTGGTTCTACAATTATTGATTCATGGGGTAAACCTATTTATTTATTTTTTTACACTCCGCTTTTTCCCTTTTGGTTTCTTTAAAAAAATTTCTTTATTCATATTCCAGATTAAATACCAGGGGATAGGAAAGGTGCTAAAAAACAAAGTTTCTCACGTTGTTCGTTGCTTGTTCCGGCTCATGCTTTCTTTGTCAGCACCTTCCCTCTCCCCTGGTATGTAATTTGGAAAATAAAGAAATCTATTTTTAACCAGGTAACAAATAAAAGGGTAATTGCCTTTTCATTTTACGACTTGTGGGATTCTGTTGTGTGTTGTTGGCCATCCAAGGTTTAACCTATTCTAAAAAATCCATGGAGTACCCCTTGGTGTCAAGAAAGAAAGTTACTTGCCTTTCTCTAATCCCCATTCCCATGGTGCGCCCCTTTGGTTCCTTATTTACACATCCGGCTAGGCACTGTAGAACAACCTTTAGAGAAAGCTTCCTGATTGGCCTGTGACAGGACGTGACCACTGCAGGGAAAGTAATAATGGATACTCTACTGTCATCTACCAAAGCGAAACAGGAATGGAGAAAAACAGAGCTGTTCCCTGCAGCACATATTAGCACATGCAAGTCAAAAATTATAAAAAATAACAATTTTGCTGAAAACTCCTTAAAGGGAAACTGTCACCAGGCCAATTGCTATGAATCTACAATAAGTACTTTGAATGGCCGATTGCATGTGTGCTGAACATGTCTTTATAAATTGAGAAAGCTGCCTGCAGCCAGAAAATTAATTCATTGTCTGCTTCCAGTCATGGCGGTGGGGTTCCGGGCACAGCAGTCAAGGAGGCGCTGGCCCTCATGGCCGCATCTTTACATTACCTTATCTTCTTGTAATCTCCACCTCTTTTCATTTCTTGTGCATTGAGATAAGATTGCGGTAGGCCAAGGAGAGGTCAAGGAGGCAGGGCCTGGAGATAAGGAGGCACGGTTATGTAAAGATGCAGCAATTTAAAAAACATGTGTCCAGCACACATGCAAGCAACCATGCAAGGTACTTATTATGGTTTCATATTGATTCCCCGGTGACAAATATTTGAAATGTTTTTTTTTTAAGCTTTAGCTTTAGAATGAGCTTTACCTGGGCTCCTATACACCCGAGTGAAGTTGCCCCCCCACCTTGTTCAAATCTAACAAAATTGGTGTCAAATGTTTGTGCTGGTTTGTGCAGCAGAAATTTTGTTTTTAGATGGTAATTAAAGTTTCAAGAGGTTATGAGAGGGCAACCTGCCCCCCCCCCCCCCCACACACACTACCCAAATCAAACAAAACTGGTGCAAATCAATTCTGCTCCGTTTGTGGTGATTTGTGCTGCTCAAATTTTTGTTTGTGCTGCTTTTGCTTTGAAGATATTAACTACTAACTAAAAGGTCACCCAGCCCCTCCACGTTAACCAAAGTGGTGTCAAACTATTGTGCTACATTTGTGCTGGGTTGTGCAGCAAAAATCTTCGTTTGTGGCGCTTTAAAACAATAGCGACACAAACAAAAATTTCTGCTGCACAAACGTAGCACAAATGTTTGACACAAATTTTGTTAGATTTGAACAAGGTGTGGAGGGGCAACTTCACTCAGATCTCCTATACCCCATATTAGCTGAAAAATTATTACTGAAATGAAGTTAAAAGTGGTGCCAGCAGTGAACTGAGGCAGCTGCTACACTACAGATAGAGCTACCAACTCCATTTGTAGTGCAAATCAGCTAAAGTCTTACTCCCACTGTTCATCTATTGAACTATCCTTAATCATTCCTCATTCATATCTAAAACCTGGAAAACAATTTTAATTATTATTAACAGCCATTTAATTGCAAGGACATGGATTAATACCTTTAAATGTATATATGTAGTGTGTTTTCTAGTGAACTTGTTTCAGGTCTCCAAACAAGAACATTTTTTTCTGCTTTTTTGATATTGCTGCATTCTGCTTATTTGGTATTGTTCCATTTTTAGATTTGCTTTATCAGGAACTGCTTTAAGCATGCATGACTTTGTTTATTGTTAATAGGAGATTATAAGTCAGACTATTTTGATGTAATTAGGTGAAAGAATTACGAGAGAAAGCAGAGTACTACAGACGAAGAGCCCAGGGAACACATTTCTCCCGCGAACACCTAAATCAGATAATCTCTAATAGCAACAGACATTGGGATATGTCTTCAGACACCACCAGTGAAGAAGATCTGAGCAGGAATATTAAAGCTCTAGACCTGGCTGGGTACGTTTTTTCTTTTCTTCTCTTATTATGTGTGTTGCTGTGCAAATCACCAGGGTTGTGCACTGAGCACAACCAATTAGTTATAACCTACCTTAGAAATAGGTGACAGCTTTCTTCTTAAAATATGGGAAATTAATTTTTCCTTTACCAGTTAACATATAGTTATTGTCTTTATATATTCTAACACTTATTTTTGATTTTTGCACGCTGCTTGTGTAGATTGCAAACCTTTTCAGTGAAAGAATCACCATCAAATAAGAAAATGGCATCTAATACTGGGAATCTAGGGGTTTCCGATGCTTCTACACTACCAGTCAGAAGGAAATTAGTTTGGGATGAATATGATGATAGTGCGCCAACAAAAAAAATGGAATCTTTGCACATTGAGGAAATAGAAGAGAGAGACCATGATGTAGAAGAACAAGCAGCAGAACAGCACTTTGAAGACAACAATGGATCAATAAGTACACCTAGGTACATTTGTATTTCTCACAGTGATTTTATTCTTTAAAGGTCTCTTTTTATGTTGTATAATCTTATAAGAGTGACAGATTTTATTGTTAACATTTCTCTTAGATTTCAGTTTCTACTTAGTTTAGCTCACACCGTTTTCAGTATTTACAGTCACTGAGAACTTCTGAACATGTTTTGAACCACCACCATCATCTTATGGGAATGGTACAGTGAAGCACATGTGTGGCACTGTAGTGTTCTGTATCCGGGAGAAAGATACGACATGTCCTATCTTTCCCCGTAATACGGCGCCGTGCGCCATATATTGCTATAGAGAGGGGCGGTCGTTTCCCCTTTGTAATTGCTTTTTAACTTGTCCCCAACTGCCTGCTGACTAAAAGCCGTCTTTAGGCCTTTTCTTCTGCTCCCGTGATAGCAGGAGACCATAGAAAGAAGGCAGCAGCGGTTTATTAACGCTTCTGCCTTCTATTTTGCTCAATGCATAGCACTGAAGCGCTTTGCAGTGAGTAGTATAGCTAACACTGCCGCCAACTCTTTAGACCAAGCGGTCATGCGACCTCTGAGTCTGTAGGGGTTAATTAAGCTGCTGAGTCTGATCAGACCCTGTCCAGCACTTATCAATCATCTGTTCCCACAAGGGGTCGTTTCCCTGTAACTGGGGCTATTACAGATTACAGGTGAAAACTAGAGAAAAAAAATGCTGAAACGTCCATACAAAGTTAATGACATATAAAGTTTAAGCACACATACACACATCGCATATTAATAAATATTTATATATTAATATTCCCCAATAAAATAAAAAAACACTACACTATAAAATCATCTATAGACTATATATTATATAACAAAATGACCGTCACACTAATGAATTGATTTATAATGGTCCTTTTGAGTTAATTTAAAAACTGAAAAAATATATACTATACAGTATAGTACAAAAATGTTTTTCTCCAGTCTCTGTAAATATAACTCCAAAAACAACTAAAAAAGCAAACAACATTTTTATTTTTAACTATCCCCATTTTTATGGTATGGCATAAAAAAGGAAGTTATGGCCCTCAAGCCAATAAGTATAAAAATGCTGTAAAAATGCCCTGGTCATTAAAGCCTTTTGAGGCCTTGTCAGAAAGGGGATAACTTGCAAACACAGTGGGGGAGATTTATCAGAAGTGTCTGAGAGCAGAACTGTTCTAGTTACCCATGGCAGCAAATCAGAGTCCAGCTTTCATTTTCCCACAGCTGTTTACAAAATTAAAGCTTAGATCTGATCTGTTTTGAAACGCACCTCCTCATCCCCCCCTCTAATTATGGGCCCCCCAGTATCTATCCCTCCTATTGCGTACCCCCCCTTATTTTGGTGCCCCTCATCTCTCCCTCTCTTATTGTGAGCCCCCTTTTATCTCCCCTACATTTTATGACCTGCCCTCATTGTGGGCCCCCCTCATCTCCCTTCTCTCGATGTTGCCCCCATGTATCTTCCCCTTTTATTGTGGGCCCCCTGTTGTCCTGTTTTCTCCCCCTCGTTTTGTAGCCTCTCACTCCCCTCTTAATATGTGCCTTGTGGTATACCCCCTTTCATCTCACCCTCTTTTCTGACCCACTCTCATCTTCCCCTATCTTGTTGTCCCCCCATCTTCTGTTCCCCCTCTCATTTGTGGTTCTCTCATCTCCCTCCTCTAATTGTTGCCCCTTGTATCTTCTACTCTTGTTATGGGCTGCCTTTCATCTCCCCCTCATTTTTTAGCCCCTCATCTTCCCCCTAGTATTTTGGGTCCCCTGGTCCCTGATCATCTGTACCGACTTTCATCCCCATCATTTCTGACCCCTCTCCCCACATGTCATTGTGGGCCCCCTATTCCCCCCCCCTCCATTTTCTGGGCCCCCTCTCATTTTTCCCCTTTTTTGTGGCCTCTCATCTCCCTCTTTTTAATGTTGCACCCTTTTATCTACCCCTCTTATTGTGGCCCCCCCTAATTTCCCCCTCTTAGTGTGGCTCACTCTCCTCTTTGCAGCACACTCACCATATTCCCGAGCAGCCCCTCTCCTCTTCTTTTCTGCTGCTGTCAGGCAATGAGCTGGCAGGCAATGATGTCATATTGCGCCTGCTGACCTGCTGCACATACCATAGCAGCAGAGAGGCTCAATAATGATAGCTCTCTGCATCATTATTGCTTTTAATTCCATCTGTTTCAGAACGGCACAGAATTGAATGGTAAAAAAGGGGCAGAATCAGTTTGGTTAGGGGCAGAGCCGGCACAGTTAGAGTCAGGAGGTGTAAGGGCCTACTGGTGCTTTCACTGGCACACCTGTGGGCCAGTCCGACCCTGTGCCCAATTATGTAACAGAGCTTTCTCTCGTTGTTCCACATATCCTAGCAGTGAGACCTGTCAATCAGGAACAAGGAGGCAGGGCAGTGAACACTGCAAATACCTGGCTCCATTCCATTTAATTGGACTCACTTCAACAGTTTCATATATGTTTACAAACAGATTTTTTTTAACATTGCAGCCATGCTAAGGAACCATTTAGGGGTAAGGCCAATACTTTTTATAAATAGTTTTTAATGAAGTATTTATTTTAGGTGGGTTATACTTTTTAAGTATATTCCTGTGCATTCCTATTTAATTATATCTGTATATAACAGAAGTAAATGAAGTAATTGAATTTCCTTTACTGGGACAAGACTGCATAAAACATAGGACATTCTGCATTGCTCTCATAGTTTCCACCAGTCACCTTAGTATCACTGTCCCATAGCGCAGCTAGTATCACAGTAGTCTTGGAGTAGACCAGAGAGTTGACTCAGCAGGAAGCTATGTGCTCAGCAGTCACCTCAACACGTAGTGGAACAGCTCTTCTAGCCACAAACACTCCTGTAGTGTCATAAGGAATCTGGTGGCTTTGTATGTGAGTTCCAGGTTTGATAGTTGGCAGAAAGAAGTGAGCTTAGCGTTCTCCATGACACATAGTTTAACAGCTTTCTTGACCGCAATGCTGTAATATGATATTATAGAGATACATTTATAAATTTCCAGCTTTATATGTAAGTTATGCTATTAAGATGAATAAGAATTTCTTACTACTTTATGTGCTTATTAGTCAATAGAAAGAGGAAAGTTCAATATTCTACAGCTCAATACCCCGTACATTCTGCAAAGCAGAAATCTTACATTAAGATAAAATCTTCAACAAAACTACTTTGGAGTACTTGACGAGAATCTTACTCCAAATTTCTTAATTTCCCTCACGGACATTTTGCTCCAATCTAAAGCCAATAATTTGATTAGCCAAACCGCATTACAGTTTCTGACACCTAAATATCTCGTAAAGGGATATAATACTCATAAGATACATAAAGAGATGAACCCACTCAAAGGTTGCCCCATACTCTCTGGGATGGATAGGATCATCCAAAACACCAGTCTATATGTAGACCAGATGTATTGCCCCTTTGTCCAAACTCTTCCATCATATGTTAGAGACACTACGGATCCTCAAAAGGATTTAAGGGAGTCAGATACATCCTGGTACCTACTTAGCTTGCCTAAATGTGGAGGCATTATATAACTTCATATTGCATGACAGAGTATGTAATGCTATGGCCTCCCTCCCAGGGTTGGACAAGTGAAATTGATTCTGGGGGCCCACCTACCGCTGCATGGAAATATTACCTGTATATTCTTAGGCCACATTTATAGAATGTGTTTTTATTGCGTTTTGAAAGGCACAGCAAATGTATCAGGTAAAATGTAGCCCAAAACACATCAGTATTAACGATAGTAAAAACACGGATGTCTTTTCAGATGTGATTTGCAATGTATTTTTTAAAAAAAGCAATGCAAGCACATAACGTGAACGCAGCTTAAGACCATGTGCACAAGAGGCGATTGAATTGTGTTTTGAAATGCCTTTTAGGCGCATATGGAGAATCTCCTTCAGGAACGTCTGCATTCAGACATCAGAGAGGAGATTCCCCAGATGCACCTAAAATGTAATTCAATCTTGTGAATATGGATGTAAGGTCTAGCATTGGGTAGAACCTATTGAATGCAATCAGTCCCTCTGCCAGCTCCTATTGTGGCCCCTCACCTCCCCCTGATATGGTGGCCTCCTCTCATCTCCTACCCATAATGTGGCCTCTCATCTTCCCCTAATATTATGACCTCTCACAATGGCATGGAACTAGGCCTCATCTTCTGCAGACCAGCTCGCAACCTCAGTCCATATTTGGGTATTTCAGATTTAAGCCCTGACAGGGCTCTGGTGATCAAAGTTCACTAGCCATAGACCCACTTTTATATATATATATTTGTTACACAGCAGCAGGAGTAATCTCTTCACCACCGCTTAGGGATACACTTTAAAAACCTCCAAGATTTGTATAAATGCCTATTTTTTCAGCTCATTTTTAAGGACTATTAATAAAGATTGTAAATTCTATATCGGATTTGTGTCAGTGCTATTCAACACAATTGACCTGTTTTTTAGATGTTCAAACATTTTTTATTGTCCTTTGATTATAAAGGTTATTCATTTATTTAGTTAAGGAGCTGCGACACATCTTACTTATTTCATCAGTTTTTTTGAACCAGTTGTGTGAGCAAACACAATGGGGCAGATTTACTTACCCGGCCCATTCGCGATCCAGCGGCGCGTTCTCTGAACAGGATTCGGCTCCGGACGGGATTTATGATGGCAGTTCCTCCGCCGTCCACCAGGTGGCGCTGCTGCGCTGAAATGCATCTGAATACACCGAGCCGGACCAGGTGAAGGTAAGCGCTTCCCAAGCAACACATTTTCGGTTATTAAATGCGGCGGTTTTTCCGAATACGTCGGGTTTTCGTTCGGCCACGCCCCCCCGATTTCCGTCGCGTGCATGCCAGCGCCGATGCGCCACAATCCGATCGCGTGCGCCAAAATCCCGGGGCAATTCAGGTACAATCGGCGCAAATCGGAAATATTCGGGTAACACGTCGGGAAAACGCGAATCGGGCCCTTAGTAAATGACCCCCAATCTTTCCATTATTCCTTATCACTGTGAAGTTATATGTATAAAAAATAACATGAAGAAATTATACAAACGTCTGATGTAATAAAATATAACTTAGGAAAAAAGTTGCGACCATAGGCTAGCTCTTCTCCTTCTATTGCTCAGATTTTAAAGTGAGAGCCAAGATGTAGCAACTTTCTTCCCACACCTGTTTTGGGAAAAAACATGGAAACACAGTCATAGGCATAACATTTTCTGGAGCATATATATTGAAGTGATGTGTTTTGGTCACCTATGATGTCAGTGATTGGCTACTACAGTGACCTACCCTGAGGTGGCACATCACCTGACAACCAAAGAATGAGAGATGCAGTAGTTGCAGCTAGCAGCCAGTGCTGGTAGAAAGGAACAGCTTTTATTTTAGTTGGACAACCCTTTGCTGACAGTGGCACTATACTATGTCCTTGTTTAGGTAAACTAATTCTACTTGTCTGTATATTTTAATAGAACCACTGATGCAATATATAGTCCATCTGAGAGACAGTCTGACATTTCAGTGAACGAGGGAAGACTTCCTACTCCAAAATTAAAAACATTTGGCCTAGCACATAGGACTCATCATGACCGAACTACACCCACCACAGGTAACATTTTACTAAAGACAGTAAAGTTGATATAATGTCTTGTACCTTTATGTTCCTGAGAATTGTAGACAATGGTTTAAGATAACCTTTCACAACCTTACTCAAACACAAATCTTTAATTAATCATTTAATATTTAATCATCTTGTAGTCTGAAGTCAGGAGTATCCAGCTCTGCCAGACTCTAGTGACTGCTGTGCTGGAGATCAGGTTAAAGGGGTTATCCGGGTTTAAAAAATTTCTTATGGCCGGGCTGGGGAGGGCTATTTAAACACAATAAACATGGACTTACCTCGTCCGGCGCTGCTGATCCGTGCCCCTGTTTGTTTACAGGGTCACGGAAGCCGCACACAGGGAGCTTCCGGCCCGCTATGTGGACGGCTCCTCCCATCCGTCCCTATCTCTCAGCGTTGTAAGCACTGGGAGATGGTGCGCATGGGAGCTTCTGGCCGGCTGTAAGCTCCCTGTGCGCACTTGTAATGAAACCGGCGCACAGAGAAGACCTGCCGTGGCGCGGGACATCGGCAGCACCGGAGGAGGTAAGTACATGTTTATTGTGTTTAAATAGCCCTCCCCAGCCTGGCCATAAGAAATTTTTTAAACCCGGATAACCCCTTTAAGCGCTGACAAACCCGATCTCTTATAGAGCAGAGCCTCTGCACTGCTTTCTCTATCTCCCTGCTTGTCCCGGCATAGATAATACGTGCAGGACCTTAGAGTGATGTCATAAGCATGTGACTGATCACATGCTTTCTTCATTATTACAAGGCCCTTGAACCTTTTCATGGTGCCATTTAGGATGGGACTAGGTATGTGTAAGAGATGTCTTCATGTGTGTGGATAAATGAATGTATATAGTGGAGCTATGTGTATAAATGAATGGATATAGCAAATCTGTGTGTGAATGGATGGATGTAGCAGGACTGTGTGTGAGTTAATGGATGGTGTAGCAGAGCTGTGTGTGAGTTAATGGATGGATGAAGTGAGCTGTGTGTTAACAGAACTATGTGTATGGATGGATGTAGGAGAGGTGTTTACTTAAAAGTGTATTCCAGGAATATGAACGTCTGCTGCAAAAACCCATAATGTCATAAATAAGTGAATACAACAAAACTCAATGTCATTAATCATAAAATAGAGCTTAAATAGTTTGCTTTTATGATTCACAATAAGTATGGGCTTTCTAATGTAGGCATAGTTATCTCCAAGATGGCCGCCACTGGAAACTACAGGTCCCATGATCCTTCAGTTCTCAGTAACAGCTAATCCCTCTCAGGCTCTGCTCCCAGTGATGATTTAACAGACTGTCTTGCTCTGTTACCATAGTACTGATGTGTGTAACTGCCACCACTGCACATTATCTCACTGAGATGACATTTCACCACAACACTGGCCATGCTGGATGTACTGCAAGCAACTGACTACAGCCAAACATAGTGGTGGCAGGTGCAGTACATGTGATGTGGACATGTGACCAGTGGCCATCTTCTGTCCTGTGTCTGCTCCACAGGGGTAAAATCAAGAGACCGCTTAAAAGGTGTGTAGCATTTTAATTCTCCATCATAGTGTATGTCCACAAAATTTTTCTGCTAAGAGGAGCAAAATATTAAATAACAACTTATTACACATTAACTTATATTTTAATGACCCATTGAATATGAATTATGCTTATTTCTGGAATACCCCTTAAATTGAATAGATGTAGCAGTGCTGTGTGTAAGTGAATGGATGTGTATGTTTATGTGACAACATAGCTGTGTATGTGTATGTAAGTTTCAGGGTCCTATCATGGACTGAATCAGATCACTGAAAAGATCAGAACACCAAAGCAAGGGTATTCCAAATATAAATAAAATGTAATTGTTATTCAAATATGCATTAAAATACTTGTGATTACTAAACCAAAAATCTTCTTTCATACATCTTTTGACTGACTGCTGAACTTTGTATGTCTAGTGGGTAGTTAAGACCTATCACCCTTCATCATTAGATGTGTAATAACTAATAACCTTACCCCATTACCCATCATTACAGGCGGCCCCTGACTTAAGGACACCCAACTAATAAACAACCCCTAGTTACAGACGGACCTCTCTGCCCAAGGTGACCTCTGTTGAAGCTCTCAGGATGCTTTACTTTTGTACCAGGCTGTAATGATCAGCTGTAAGGTGTCAAGTTGTGCCCAGCTCAGGCTGCTAGTTATTAACTGGATTTTATGTCTTCACAGTATTGCTTTCAGGTGGTACATTCTAGTTATGGATACTTTTTTACAGTATGCCCATGCTTAATTTCTGAAAAAAGTCCACTTTTTTATGTTATGAACTATTATTGTTTTCAGGCGGTGCTCTTTTAGTATCCCCAAGTAAACATCATGACAATTCAGAACTTGAGCAAAAAAAATCACCAAAAAAGGATGGTTCTCCAAAAAAAGTTGTCTCCAATAGTTTACATGAAAAGAAATCCAAAAAGGTAAAGAAACAATTGTAAATGTAATATTAAGTAATGAATCAATAAAGTTATTTAGCAATAAATTTGTTTTGTTCAATGGCACTACCTATTATGAAAAACTAGGAAACAAGTTTGGGTCAGTTCATAGCTCTTTCACTAATTTAGTGGTCAGCTTGGGGAAGGGAAAAAACAAAAATGTAGATATTTTGCTAATTTATTTAATTAAAAAAAACTTCAATATCACATGGTCATAAGCATTCAGAACCTTTGCTGTATAACTCATATTTAACTTACCAGCTGTCAATTTCCTGATTCTGCTTGAGATGGTTATACTCATTTATTTATGGACTTGATTAGGAAAGGCACACCTCTGTCTATATAAGACCTCACAGTTAACTGTGCATATCAGAGCACATGAGAATCATTAGGTCTAAGTAACCACCCAAGGAGCTCAGAGACAAAATTGTGTCAAGGCATAGATCTGGCCAAGGTTATAAAAGAATTTCTGCAACACAACAGGTACGACCACAACTCTTCCTCAACCAGGCCTTCCAGCCAAGTTCATCGTGGGAGAATAGCCTTGGTGAGAGAGGAAAAGAAGAACCCCAAGATCACTGTGGCTGAGCTCCAGAGATGCAATAGGGAGATGGGAGAAAGGTCCACAAAGTCAACTATCACTGCAGCCTTCCACCAGTCGGGGCTTTGTCCAACTGTGTGCTGAAACTTTATCTTCTGTCATGAGATTACAGCAGGCAGAGGGAGGCGAGTGAGACTTGCTCTTGCACAGTGTATCAGCCTGTAAAGCCAGTGCACAGAGGGGTTCTGGTAATGCTCCCGAAAGCCATTTTGGTTCATTAGCATTATCATGCTTGATTTCCATGGTAGATTTTCTTTAATTTAATATATAAAGCTGAGTGATATATACATATATGTGTGTGTGTGTGTATGTCCGCTAAAGGATTCTGCACCATTGCATTTACAATCAACAAATTTTACACAGCCGCTCCCTTTGACTCAGGGAACTTCATAGACTACGTTTTATGTCAAAGTTCTCACTCCACACTTATAATACAATTTTAAACCACCATCTTCAGGAGGCATTGTCTGCTGCTGCAAGTGGCAGTTAGCAACCAATCAAAACTCGGCTTGAGTTTGCCACAGGTCATTAATATGAGCACTGAGTTTTGATTGGTTTCTATAGGCAATGAGTATAAGACAGGTTATGTTTAAGGTCATATGTGAATTAATATGATAGATAGATTAGATAGACAGAGAGAGAGACCCACAGAGAGACACAGGGAGAAAAAGATGGAGAGGGACAGAGACAGATAGAGAGAGAGACACAAGGAGAGAGCGTCGGAGAGAGACAGACAGATACATAGATATAAATAAATAGATAGAGATATGTAGATAGCTCGTTGATATTAGCCCTGAGCTTTGATTGGTTACTATTGGCAATGAGAATAAGACCCCTTATGTGTGAGGTAATATGTGAGGTAATATGACAGAGAGACAGAGAGAGTCACAGAAAGAGAGAGAGTCAGAGAGAAAGATATATGGATAGATATAATTACATGGATAGAGTTAGATAGATAGAGATAAAATATTATTTTGTTAACCCATTCTATTTTGGTATAGCCAAGACCAGTTTACTATACTGGGCAATGCCAGGGGCTGTAACTGGTAGAAAAATCCTAATGCATATTATATGTTGTAGTGATTTTCTCAGAGGTCAAAAATAAAGGCTCCCTTTCAGACAGCAAAGCAGAATAGAGAGTTGGCCTTGCATGTGCGCCACTCTCAATTCAAGTGTATGGTAGCTTGGAAAGTTTCAAGACTCTGATAATGGTGTTTCCTATAGAGGATTTCTGTGAATCAATCATCTTCAGAAATCCCATACAGATTTTGTCAAATAAGTCCACAGTGAGAATGGTTGGATATAGTGTTTTTTATTAAATATAGTCACTTTTGACATTTTTTAAAAAAAACATTGCTAATTTCTATAAAATATGTTAAAAAAGATACATTTTCTGGTTGCATCTTCCCTTTAAACCTCCTTTTGGATTACTTGGTGATTCACCATCTCAAAGTATGTTTCTCCAATCTCCTACAGCAGTGATGGCTAACCTATGGCACTGATGCCAGAGGTGGCACTCAGAGCCCTTTCTGTGGGCACTCAGGCCATCACCAGAGATGACTCCAGGTATCTTCCTGCAGTCCCAGACAGCCCAGGACTTGCTGTGCACAGAGCTATTTTAATGTGACAGCTCTACCTGGGACTATTTTCTGCTTTATTGGTGTCCTCAGGTGCTGGTATCAATGAAAACTGTGACAGAGAAGGGAGTATAAATCACAAATTAAATTTTTGTGTTGGCACTTTGCGAAAAATAAGTAGGTCTTTGTTGTAATATGGGCACTCTGTCTCTAAAAGGTTCGCCATCACTGTCCTACAGTATTACTTTCACTGGTTGTATCAGAAGCATCCACAATATACTTACTTGCATATATTTGGGTCCTATAACGGAAATTTACCTACCTACCTGGTTTGTGCCGATATGTGTGAAACTCTATCATAATAAGTATTTTTCATTGCTAACTTGATAAGTTTTTGATATTTCAGGATGAGGATGATCGCTTAGTAAAATCTCCCCCTGTTGCTGGACTTATGACTGTTGATCCATTGCCACTAAGAGAAGATCCATGGCCAAGTCCAAATATTTCTAGTAGAGCTTCTCCAACAACTATGTCATATCCAGTCTACAAGCCCATGGAGAAAACTTTTGTTCTGTCATCTCAGCAATGGAATCCATCTTGTCGAATACATGGTTCACTGCGGGATCCTGAGTTTCAGCATAATGGTGAGATTCTCGAAATTACCAGTGGCGAACCATTTTATAGCTTTGCCTTTAATAGATTAGCTTTATCTAACTTTGCATGCAGGATATTACAAGGATTTTTTAAAAATCTGATTCCAACATATCTCTGTAAATTCTTTAGTAACTATGAATGACATGTCCTCCTGCCTTTCTTTCAACTCGCTCTCTGACTAACTACAATATGGTTTCTGACTCAATCACTCCACTGAGACTGCCCTGACCAAAGTCTTTAACCCCATAGCGCAATAAGACGTACCTGTACGTTTTATTGCGCATGGGGTAGTATGAAGAGGGTTCACGGGCTGAGCCCTCTTCATACACGCCGGGTGCTTGCTTCATTGCTTCATTGCTTCGCGCTAACACCCGCGATCGGTGCTTGTACCGATCGTGGATGTTAACCCTTTCATCGCCGCCGGCAAAGCTGCCGGCGGCATTAACGAGCCGGCAGCGCGTGGGCGCCGCCATCTCGGGGAGCGGCGATCCGTTGCCATGACAGCCTCGGATCTCACAATGATCCGAGGCTATCATGTTTTAGGCCATCTATTACAATGTGCGATCTGCACATTGTAATAGATGGTGTGCAAAATCCCCATATACTGCCATACTGTAGTATGGCAGTATATGGTAGGATCAATCAGACAACCTAGGGTTAAAGTACCCTAGGGAGTCTGAAAAATAGTAAAAAATTTTAATAAAAAAAAATTAAAAAATTATATTAAAAAAACCTAAAAATTCAAATCACCCCCCTTTCCCTAGAACTGATATAAATATAAATAAACAGTAAAAATCCTAAACACATTAGGTATCACCGCTTCCGAAAATGCCCGATCTATCAAAATATAAGAATGTTTTTTTACTGCATTTAACCCCGTAACGGAAAATAGTGCCCAAAGTCGCAAATGGCATTTTTTTGCCATTTTGAAAAATATAAAAAATTCAATAAAAAGCGATCAAAAGCTCGTACAATTCTAAAAATAAAAGCATTGAAAACGTCATCAAAAGTCGCAAAAACTGACACCACCCACAGCTCCATACACCAAAGTATGAAAAAGTTATTAGCGCAAGAAGACGGCAAAATGAAGATTTTTTTTTTTGTACAGGAGGTTTTAATTTTTGTAAATGTATGAAAACATTATAAAACCTATACAAATTTGGTATCCATGTGATCGTATTGACCCAATGAAGAAATTAGACATGTCATTTGGAGCGCACAGGGAAAGACGTAAAATCCACGCCCACAAGAAAACAGCGCAAATGCGTTTTTCACCATTTTCACTGCATTCAGAATTTTTTTCCCGCTACCTAGTATATGGCATAGACAATTAAATGCCATCACTATGAAGTGCAATTTGTTACGCAGAAAACAAGCCATCAACAAGCTCTCTACATGGAAAAATAAAAAAGTTATAGATTTTTGAAGGTGGGGTGTGAAAAATAAAGACGCAAAAACGAAAAAGGGCCTGGTCCTTAAGGGGTTAATGACCGACTGTCTACCGAGGCTAATCACCACTATTCTACTTTCCTTCTTATTGATCTGTCCTCATACTTTGAACCAGTTGACCATTCTTTCCTGCTGCAGACATTACTTTATGTTTCCTTGGCATAGATGACCTGGGCCTTTCCTAGATCTCCTCCAGGAGAGGGATTTTCAGTCTCAGAGTTGAACTTGCTTTGGTCTGAAAGGTGCATATCACCCCAAGAATAAAAGCAGAAGACCTTGTGAAGATGCTGGCTGAAGCTTGTAAGAGTGTTTCAATAACCACACAAAAACGAGTTCTGTATCAAAATAAGTTGAATGGCCACTCTGCCAGGAAGAAGTCATTACCGTATTTTTCGGACTATAAGGCACACAAAAAATCCTTTGATTTTCTCAGAAATCAAAGATGCGCCTTATAGTCCAGTGCACCTTATATATGAATCATACTTACAGACAACAGCTGCCTTGAACGGTGCACAGGTCTGCCACCTGCTGGTCTTTCATCCTTATAATAAGGTGCACCTTATAATCCGGTGTGCCTTATATATGAACCTAGACGTTTTAGCAGGCATTTATTGATGGTGCGCCTTATACTCCGGTGCACCTTATAGTCCGAAAAAATACAGTATTCCAAAAGCCAGATTAATGTTAGCAAATGCACACAAGACCTTAATTTTGTCCTGTGATCTGATAAAACTGTGATCTGATAAAATTTTAACTGCTTGGCCTTAAATGGGTTTTCCCACCAATCAAGTTAGGCCTTATCCACAAGATAGGGTCTAATTTGCTGATCAGTGGGGGTCTCAGTGATGAGATCCCCCGATCACGCGAGAAGGGTTCCAGGTACCCCCGCCAGATCGCTTGTGGGTCTCGGTGATGAATGGAGCAGACGGCCGTGAATGTCTGCTTAATTCATCTCTATGGAGCTGACAGAGATTGCTTTGGACCCATCGGACCCCCTGTTCTCATGATACCCCTATTGACCCCCACTGAGACCCCCATTGATCAGCAAATTAGTTCCTATCCTATGGGCATGCCCACCCGTCACCATGTTCTGGTGTCTGATACTACGCTAGTACAGGGGACAGGTGGGCGTGCCCAGCCGCCAGGAAGTAGTTGGAGCAGAGGGTGTCCCATGACGCGAGGGACCGCGGCATGGGACAAAAGGAGTGCCAGACTAGATGAGTACATGTTTATATTTTTAACGAGCCCTCCCTAGACTGCATCCTAGATTTTTTTAACAACCAGAAAACCCCCTTAAGAATTACAAATCAATGGTGGAGGTTTATCAGAAATCTCTGAGAACTGTTCTTGTTGCCCATTGCAACCAATCAGAGCTCAGCTTTCATTTTCCCACAGCTACTTATAAAACCAAAGAAGAGCTCGGATCAGTTTTGGAGAGGCCATCACAAAGCCCTGATCTAAATCTTATTGAACATTTATGGGCAAAGATAAAAAGGTAGTTGTGAGCGAGTCAACCTACAAACATGGCTCAGTCACACCTGTTCTGTTAGGAGGAATGGGCCCAAATATTGAAAGAAGCTTTTGAAGGATTTCCAAAACATGCATAAGTGTTTTTTTTAAGTATTGTATATAAACTTCTGTTTTTAACTGTATCTATATTATTTTGAAATGCCTATTTTGCATTATTATTTTAAATATCAATTTTGTTTTCTTTTTAGGAAACTTTAACAGTTGCAACTTTTACAGTTCAGCAGTTAATGAAAACGACAACATTGAAGGTAGGGTGTATGATTAACCCCTATGGGACTCAGCCTCTTTTGGCCTTTAGGATGCGGTCCCATTTTTCAAATCTGGCCTGTGTCACTATTAGTGGTTATAGCTTTGGAACGCTATGAGATATCCAGGGGATTTTGAGATTGTTTTCTCATGAAACATTGTACTTCAAATTAGTTTAAAAATTTGGATGATTTGGATGTTTTGCCAAAATTTGGAAAAAATTTGGAAAAATTCTTTATTTTCAACGTTCTAAATTCTCTACTTTTGATGCAGATAGTCATAGCACCCAAATAAATTCATAACTTACATTTCCCAAATGTCTGCTTTATGTTGGCATGGTTTTTTATGATTCCACAAATTTTACTAGAATGTTATAAGGCTCAGAATTTAGGTATAATTTTTCACATTTTTTGTAAAATCACCAAAACCCGTATTTAGATGGACCTGCTCAACTTCTAATTGACACTCAGAGGCCTAAATAATACTGAGACTCATAAATTACCCCATTATGGAAACTACACCCCTCAACGTATGAAAAACCACTTTAAAGAAGTTTTAACCCTTTAGGTGTTTTATAGGGTTTAAAACAAAATGGAGGTGCAGTCTGCAAATTGTAATATTTTTTTCACAATACACTCATTTTGGGTGTAAAATTAAACATTAATAATGGATTTAATGAAAAAAGGCTCCACAATGTTTGATACCCAATTTCTCCCGAGTACACGATACCCCATATGTGGTGGTAACATGCCGTAATTTTGGGGCATCTATAGCTAATTGGTGAGATTTTATTAACTCTTTGTTGGTGGAGGAAATGAAAATCATCAATTTTTAGGAAAATTGTTATGTTTTTTTTGGCCGTTAACCATACCATAAAAATAGTATATTATTTTTATTCTGTGGGTCGCTACGATTATGAAAATACCTTATTTATATAGATTTTTTAATTTTTCCCATTTTTACTGAATAAAAGGTAATTTTATTAATGTTGTTAATTTTAGCATCACCGTCTTTCATGTGCATAACTTTTTTTATTTTTCGCAAATCTGTTTGAGGGCTTATTTTTTGTGAGAAGGATTGTTCTTTTTAGTGGTCTTATTTTAGAGTGCTTAACATTTTTTAAATCACTTTCTAGAGCATTTTTTATAGGGTATTAATTGAAAATGATCTTTTTTTGGAGCTTTTTGGGGATTTTTGTTTTTTGGGGTTCACTTTGCAGATCTAATAACGATTCTGTTTTATTATGCAGATTGTTATTGCATTTTTTTTATATGTTGTGTTATGTATATTAGATGATGCTTTTCAAATACTTTAGTCATTCACTGCAAAGACACAATATACTTATTGGAACAAAGAGGGAATTATGTACATTTAATACTGGGCTCTATCAGCAAATGTTTGTTTATGTTTTTTTTTTTCAGATGACCGACTTTCACAAATATCTGCTAGGTCAGCAGCTTCAAGTTCACTAGCATCACAAGTGTTAGAGCGTGCACAGAGAAGAAAAGAGTACTTCTGGGGGAAAAGTAGCTAACTCAGTGCTGTAAACATGGTCTAACAGCAATCATGTGATAGATTTGAAACCAGTATGCTTCCATTTCTTGCACTCTAATATTTAAGTGGTTTTCTTACCACTTATTCAGCATTGTTCTTCATTATCAGGTGATCTATTGAGATGTCCGACCCTACTGATCAGATACTGATCATTTTCAAATATGGATAAGGGGCCAGAGAATCCATGTCTACTGTCTTGAAGTGAAATTATTATCACTGATATACTGTTATTCTTCTGGCATTACAATTTTTCAAACTTCAATACGTATTCCCACAATTCTAGATACTGGTGAAAATACTGTATATATTTAATGTCGTGAAGAATAGCCCAATAGCCTTTGTTTAGGATTGGAGGGTTTAAATAGGTTTTCAGTACTTAGGAAAGCTCGTTAATGTCAGATTGATGAGGGTCTGACATCTGACACCCCCACCAATCAGGTGTTGTTGCTGCTTCTGGCAATGGAACCACATAGCGGATGAGGGCAAAAGCAAAATGCTCTATCCACTGCAAAGTACTGAAAATCAGCTTCCATTTTTTTTAAATTTCCAGTAATAACTCATATATAATACAAAAGTTGTTTCTTTTCTCAAAACTTCTCTTTCAAAAAACAATAGTCTAGATCAGTGGTGGTAAACCTATGGCACAGGTGCCATAGGTGGCACTCAGAGCCCTTTTTGTGGGCACCCAGGCCTTCACCCCAACACAGAGTTTGCCAGACAGCAATCAGGGCTTCCTCCTGCGGTCCAATGCAGCTCAGGACATGCCATGCTCAGCGCCATTTTAAAGCAACCTCCTTGGCTGCCAGGACTACAGGAGAAACGAGAAAGTGTGGACAGAGAAATTATTTTTGGAGCTCCTTGTCTGGGAACCCAGATTCTTCATTTTCAGGGGACTCTGCAAGAAAGCTACAATCCAAATTTCTCCATCATATTTTTATTATATTGGTGAACTCAGGACGCCAATACGGTTGAAACCTGTGATATAGCCGGGGTCAATAAGTTACTGCTTAAATTGTCATGTTGGCACTTTGCAACGTATCTGTGGGTTTTGGTTGAAGTTTGGGCACTCTATCTCCAAAAGTTTCGGCATCACTGGTCTAGATGATAATAATGAACTTTGTAATATGATTTATTAACGAAAAAGATTTATAAAACAATGCTGAAAAAATAAGCAGCACTCTAAATTTAGGTGTGAAAAATATACCTCGATGGTCTTTTTATTCTATTGTCATATGTGACATTTCATCTAAAGGTAGTGGGATAAAAATGGGATAAGAACACCACACATGTATTTTTTCACCCCTGGACTTGGAGTGCTGTTTTTTTTTCTCATATTATTGTAAGCCCTGTTGCCCGGGCTTATTTAGTGTGGACCCACGATTACTAAATGTTTTTAGTTGTTCTGCTTTGATTCTCTTTGTGTACATAAAAATATTTATTTGACTTAAAGTTTCTAATGACTTAATTCTTGACACACTTTAACATGATACTGTATAGTGTATCCTGCTCTCCTTATCTATCTGTTGTGTACAGACTTAAGAAGGCGGGTCACTATTGGAGAAATGAGCAAAAATTGGGACAGAGAAACTCTTTTCAAAGTTTATTTACACTTTCAGTTAAGAATTTAAGGAGCCATGACCCACGTGATTTTTCTGCATCGTCTTAGCTGTGCATGTAACTGGAACTATGCTTTGAGCAGCAATGCATAAATCAGAATAAAGGCCTCCATACGCACAACAGAAAGAGATTTGGGCAAGTGATCAAATAATTGTTCTGGTCTAAAGTGCTCTTTATCACTTTATCTTTATTTGTTTCTAGTTATTTAAAAAACACCAGCCATCTATTTTATGTTAATGAGGCCTCCTTCCCACATCAGACAATGCTAGGAAAAACAAAACAAAAAACAATATGTCATACATAAATAAATACTGTAGAACATCTAACAAAAATATGTACCAAAAGAGCCAAAAGCCTCTTTGAATAATCACATAAAATACCAAAAGAAGAAGCAAAAGAGGAAAAGAAACACAAGGCTACAAAATGAGTAATGGAAAAGTGATAATCTTTATTGAAGATTATCACTTTTCTATTACTCATTTTGTAGCCTTGTGTTTCTTTTCCTCTTTTGCTTCTTCTTTTGGTATTTTAAATGCTAGGAAAAAGAAGGTACAGGCATGGTAAATATTATATACCCCAATTCTTCATTCCCCAGGAAGTGAAGCTTCATCTGGGGTGACTGGTAGCAGTTTACTCTCCTGCCAACATTAAAAGCATACACACAATTTGGTAGAATGAGTGTATGCTGCTGGGGGAGTTCAAAGGAATAGTTGGTGGCTAAGCAAGAATATGGCCAACAACTATTAAGACATTTTACCAATACAATTTAACAGTTAATTTTGAATAAAGCTAAATTTTTACATCAAATATACTACATGTTCTAAGCTACAGCTGTTTTTCAGGTAATCTGATAAATCCCTCCTTGAATTAATATTTTTTATACATGCAATATGTTTTATATAAATCTTTATTTTTTATCCTTAATTATAAATTGTATTTAAGGGTTTGTGAAGTAGTTTAAGCTTAAATTGTCATTTTTATAACAAAACATCCACTGATACACAATGGTTACATTGATCTACCCATTTACTGGATATATTGCCTATAATACCTAGAATACATGAATACTCAATTTCCTGTGAAAACCATAGCTGCTCACAAGCTGCTATGCAACCAATAAAAAGTTGTATTCAAATGAGTGTGGTAGTGAAAAAAAAAGGTTTGTGTTTGATAATTATATAACCTTTTTATGATTACAAAGACAAAACATGTTGTATGGCTGAAGCTTTCATTTTCTTGATCTGGTAGTCTAGAAATGTAAAATCAAGTCTCTAATAGAATGTGCTACTGTTCATGTTTGTACAATATCCACTTATGTTTTACTAATGTCTTGTGTGGTTTTCTAGAATTGTTTTATTAAAAGTCCAAGTTGACAATCCTACTTGCTTTTTGTAGTCTGTTTACACGCTTGGTTAAGGACCACCCACTGTATGTTTACCATGTCGCAAGCTTGAGGAATGTTTGGTCCCTTGCTGTTAGCAGCTGCAGTGGACCCTGGAGAGAAGACTGAAAGGGGTATGTAATACAGGGGTACCATGTATACATGTCTGTGATATAAATTCATTTACCTTATGTAAACATTTCTTCAATTGGATGTTATTAAAAAAAATGTTCCTGTGTCAAGATAATTTCTCATAAATGTAGCCATGTTGTCCCTTAGAAACCACAAACCACATAGCTTCCTCGGATACGACCACGTCGAACTCTGGCAGCGGTGGCCAGACTTGCGCTATGGAGTCCTGCCGGACCACCAGGTTTCAGCAATCATTACCACAGGACGGCTGTGCGACATGTAGTAACTCCCGGACATTTTATATACAATAACCTTTTGTTTCTTTGTGCAATCACTCCAGGAGAGGTGGCCGTATCCGAGGAAGCCATCTCGTTTCTAAGGGACAACATGGCTACATTTATGAGAAATTATCTTCACACAGGAACATTTTTTTTAATAACATCTAATTGAAGAAATGTTAACATATGGCAGATTAATGAAACTGAATGTGAGTGCCCAGACGAGAATACCCCTTTAAGGAGTATTTACCTCTTCTGGTTTTGGTAAATGTAAAAATAAAACCTGAAAAAATAACATTCCCAAAGTTCTATTCTGACCTTTGAAATTTTGAGGCACAGTGTCAAACACTATTAAAATATCTGTTTTAGGGTAGCACTCAAGTCAGAAATAAAATGGCTAAATGTTTTTAAGCCACAATTTTTTGTCTACAAGGACTGCATTGTATCCTTATCCAGATCAAATAAATGTTTTTGAATCTCTGGGGATTTGACAACATTGTGAATATTGTAGAAAGAAAAAAATTTAAGCAGGTAAAATCAGCACAAAAATAATAAACGCAATCCAAAGGGGCAGATTTATCAAGCTGTCTGAAAGTCAGAATATTTCTAGTTGCCCATGGCAACCAATCACAGCTCCCCTTTAAAATATTCATGAGCACTGGTAAAATGAAAGCTGAACTGTGATTGGTTGCCATGGGCAACTAGAAATATTCTGACTTTCAGACAGCCTGATAAATCTGCCCCAAAGTCTCCTACTCCGAATAGGCACATCTGAGTTGGCCTCTACAATCCCATAATCTAACCTGACTTCCTGAAAATGCAGAACCATATTTGAAGCACCCATACCAAAAAACTCTGGCATTGTATCAGGATCAATATGGATGAAAGGGGAGCCATTTGTTTCTCCATGTAAAAGTTTAAAATAATCCCCATTGATATAACTCCTTTGAATACAAATGTTAGCGAAAAAAAACATTAAAATTAAAATGTTGATCATCTATTGACCCCTTCTTCAGTGAGACAATGAAGCAGGTTGAAGACTTAACCACTCCATTTGCATGTCTAGAGCCAGGAGAAGACTGTCTTCTTGCTTGCATGTGTGAGGTTTCATCAGTAGGGCCGACTAGCTATCTAGAAGGGAGTAAAATAAGTATAATTCCATGACTTGAATGGCTCTGTGAACTGCACCATCCCTTGATCCAGGTACTGTTTTGTTTTGGAGAGTACGCCGCTGAGGATTTTTTTCATTTAAAAAATCTGAGGCCAGGTTTCTTTTAGCAGGGCTGGTTCTTAGCAAAAAATGTGCCATTTGTTAAAAAAAAATAATCAAAAACAAGCCTGAAAAGCACAGTCCAGTAAGTGTAACCTACATTGCATGTAAAATACTCTATATGGGCAAAATTATTCAGATACCTACTATTACTCCTACAAAGCCATTCCAATCGCCTATAAGAACTAGTGAACAGGCCACATATCTAATAAACACATTTAACAAATAAACCACAGATGAAGTTTATTTGCTTGGATAAAAAGTACTAGTTTATTAGAAAAATATAAATACTTTAATTAGTCCTCAATATCACAGACAAAAAGATAAAAAAAATTAAAACACATACAAAAAATAAATAAACATACACATACAAATGTGAATCCAAGTTCAGACAGTATATCAATAAATACTGAATGTGAACTGCCTACCTCCCCTGAACTGGTCTAGCCTGCAACTGGCACTAAATGTGTTCTAAGGTGCTATATAATGATGACTGTAATAAATTATGGGTTATGAGGTCCCTTCTTTTAAAAGGTGCTAAGGGGAAGTTACCTTGGCCCTATAAGATAATGTAATTAGCACTTGGTCCATAGACCAACTGATCCCACCTCCTGCTGTGATTCCCTTTATCTTCTTATTCTTCCTTAAAATGTTCATTGATTTCCTGTGTCCCTTGAATGGAATTTTTAATTGATACAGACTTGATGTCTCCAAGCCCCCTCATGGTTGGCCATGCGTCTTGAAATAGCTACTTAACAACATGACAAAATACTTCAAAGAAAACACAGCCATAAATCAAATATTTCCATTTCAGACAAACAAATCTGCGAACAGAATCCTCTAGTAGTCCTGGGGTGTCAAGCACCAAGGATCTCAGAGTAAGGGAGCCATGAAAATGGCTATTACATCATTGGGCCAACATTTCATAATTGTGTTTGGTATTGTTATATTTGTTAATTCATGCTGGGAAATGTGGGCAGATCTTCTTATGAAATATGTCCTCAACTTTTCACCTTGATTCAGGTGTAGCCACACCCCTTTTACATGACCAAGGCGGCAGTTTAGGTGGCCAGTTAAATTAACATACCAGCATTTAATTCTTGTCTGTCCATGGAGGTGCATTGAGTTTGCAGGGCGGTGCAAGGTTTTTCATCAATCCAATTCGTAAGAGATCTGTTTTTCTTTATTTTATTCCTTTTTATTTTACTGTTTGCTGCTATATATGTCTGTTATTTCATAATTTTTGTATAGGACAAAAAAAGGAGATGTGTATAAATGACACAAATTAAACTTTATTAATAAATCATGTTAAAACATACTTAAAAACCCAAAAAACAAGTTGGGTGTGCATCACATACGAACTCCCCAGTCCCGCCACATGAATAAATCACAGACGGACCACAGTATACAATAGATGTAAAAAGTAGGCTTGAAGAAGCAATATAAACATATATTTAGGACCAAGACATAAGAGGTGAATAAATCGCTCATACACAAGATAAATGCAATTATCAATATATGGTCCAAAAGTGGATAATCTGTGGAAATATACAAATGTAAAGAATTATATTACCAGCTAAGTAGTTGCGGTCTGGGGAGGAGAGAGTGCCCCACGCGTATCGCCCGGCTTGCGGGCTTCGTCAGGGGATGCCAGCACAAGGTAGGTGATGCATATATATACCCCCGTCACTACAAAGCGGCGCGGCCCACTTCCGTTCCATAGTGAGGTAATATCCGGTCATGCGTCTTAGAGGTCGGGGAATCACTCATGCGTTCCACACAGTCGGAAATGTCCGACGTGGAACGCATCTGCCATGCTTCATCATTACAATGGGAGAACTAAAGAAGTAAAGAAGCCGTAATTGCGAGTGGTGGCAGCTGTGAGAAGTGTGACAGCATCTGGGAGTAGAGTGGCTCTGTGCAGTAGTGTTCCATAGGCACGTAAAGGGGGGGGGGGGGGGTACATAGTGTAGTTGCACGCCCCCTGGGCTGTGCGTTCATGGTGTGTAGTGTCAGGGATTTGGATGTGCTTGGTTTCTCCGACCTGATAATTGAGTTGATTAGGTGTGCTCTGTGCTAGAGGAGCAGGAATTAGCGTCAGGGTACATTCATACAGCCGTATGCCTGCTTGGCAGCAGCTGGGCGGGCATGCAGCTGTGCGATGGAGAGCAGGAGGATGTGACCCCTCCCCCCGCCATAGAAAAAAGCATTGCAAGGCTGCAGACAAGGGGAAAGATAGAGCATGCCGGGCCACCAATGCCGTCTTTGGGGATGTATATGCGGCCGCATGTACATCCCCCAGACGGCCATGTGAATGAGGCCTAAGGACGTGTGTGGGGGGCGCTTAAGGGCTAAGTTACGTGGTTCCCTGGCGTAAGTGCACCCCATGTTTGGACTCTGGTGAGGGGGGATTCATGACAATGACAATGCAATCTGAGTTGCCCCTAGGTATACAGTAAATCAGATGTCACAACAATTGCACAGGTCATACATCAATGCATGAATAAAAATGGAAAGCGGTATCATAAGTGTACTTGGGGAGGGGTGCAGCTGCCCCACGTGTACTTACAAAGCCATTGTGCCAACCATAAATATTTGAATAAAAAGTTATTGAAAGGTTGTACAGTCCTCACAAAGGTAACAACGATATAGTCAACTTGTCTCACAGAAAACGACACCTTACACGTTCCAAGTCCATATGGAGTACAAATGATTTTTAGTTGTTAATTGTACCAAACCAAAATTACACCTATATATATTTGGTATCTTCATGATTGTACAGACCCAAATAATTAATGGGAGGTGTCATTGGAGCACACAATGAAAGCCATAAAAGCAGAGCCCACAAGAAAACAGTGCAAATGCTTTTTTTGCTATTCCACCTTATTTGAAATCTTTTTCAAGCTTCCGAGTACACGGCACTGAATATTAAATACTGACAATAGCAAGAATTTGATACAAAGAACACAAGCCCTTTTACAGCTTTTTAAATTAAAAAGTTATGGCTTTGGAAATGAGGAGAGTAAAAAACTGAAACACAAATATGTAAAACGCCATTGGTGCAGAGGGGGTTAACTTTATGTTTACATGTTGTGGACTTACTGTGATTTTTTTCAAAACACCAACATTTGAAAATGGGGGGGGGGGGGGGGTACATTTATTATGATGCAGTGAGCATTACTGAGTATTTGTGGATGACAGACCTGATCCGTTAATATTCGTTACTATTGCAAACTCATGCATACATCATAAAAGCGATGTTGTCCGTTAATATTGTGCTCTGGTGCAAATAGGTATGCAGCGTGTACTGGTAGACCTCAATAGGTTACACAAAGTTGAGGCAATGGTCAATTACATGACAGATCATCATCAGCGTTCATGGGATTATCTTCGCCATGCTCATACTCAGTTTGAAGTGCAGACCACTTAATCTCACCACCCTTCAAAGTTGCAAGGCCATTTCAGCAACAAGAAATGGAGAGGTCAGTCATGCTGTATTGATTATTTTAGCTGGGAATCTGTTACCCATCCACCTCCCCCTGCCCCAGACATAGAGTTGCAAGATTCCCAGGAACTTTTATTACTACCAACACCTGTGGCTTTCTGCAATGTGCAGATGAAGGAGGGCGGCAGTGAGGGCTTGATGGTAGAAGAAGCAGGGGAATGATGACGAGGTCCTAGAGCAAACATGGGTGGAAGGCAGTGATATTTTGGACGAAGAGGTGGTGGCCGGGAAACCACAGGTAGCTGGCAGAACAAGCTTAAAGAGGACCTGTCACCCTAAAAATGCACTAAAGTAAGCAGGTCCTAGCAATATCCCATTTTAGCAGTGTTAAATTGATAGTTCTATCCAAACCCTCCTATAAAGTGAGCATACAATGCAGCGCCTTGGCTTCAGAACGCCGGACCGATCTTAACCCCTTACCGACATGTGACGTAGTATTACGTCGCATGCCGGGTGCCGGTACATGGAGAGGGCTCACGGACTGAGCCCTCTCCATGGCAGGTAAGTCTTTGCTGCATATTGCTAGCATCGATCGCGGGTGTTTTCCCGCCGATCGCTGCCGGTCAAGCTGCCAAGGAACGTCGATCCCCGTCGCCATGACAGCCTCAGGTCTGCTGAAGACCCGAGGCTGTCTTGTTTTAACCCCTTCATTACGATGTGCTATCAGCTCATTGTAATGAATGAGGAGGAAAATTCCCATATACTGCCATACTGTAGTATATGGTAGGATCAATCAAACAACCTAGGGTTAAAGTACCCTAGGGAGTCTGAAAAATAGTAAAAATAAAGTTGGAAGTCCCAAAGTCGAAAATGGCAATTTTTTGCCATTTTTAAAAATATAAAAATTCTATAAAAAGTGATCAAAAGGTTGTACAGTCCTAAAAATGATAACATTTAAAACGTCATCAAAAGTCACAAAAAATTACACCATCCACAGCTCCATCCACCAAAGTTTTAAAAAGTTATTAGCACCAGAAAATGGCAAAATCCCAAAATGTTTTTTGTACAGGAGATTAAAATTTTTGTAAATGTATGAAAACATTATAAAACCTATACAAATTTGGTATCCCTGTAATCTTACCAACCCAAAGAATAAAGTAGACATGTCATTTGGGGCGTACAGTCAAATCCGTAAAATCCAAGCCCACAAGAATACGGCGCAAAAGCTTTTTTTCAACAATTTCACTGCATTTAAAAAAAAAATTTCCACTCCCCGGTACATGGCATGGAATATAAAATACCACCATTTTGAAGTGTAATTTTTTACGCAGAAAATAAGCCATAACACAGCTCTGTACATTTGTACTTTGTAAAAAGTTATAGATTTTTGAAGGTGAGGAGTGAAAAATGAAAACACAAAAACGAAAAAGGGCATATTCATAAGGGGGCAACTCTTATTGTGTTTTTTTAGGGTGACAGGTCCTCTTTAAGGGGGGCAATGTGTAGTGGTCAGCTTGTAGCCATATTGTCGACTGCTACTGTCCTTGCATGGGGACCCAGGAAACAAAAACCATCCATGTAATTTTTTCTCACAGAATTTAAAAGACAGAAAACCTGTCATTTGCAAGCTGTACAATAAATAGGTTCATAAATAGTGGCCAAAGGCTTAACAATCTGAGCACCTCATGTTTGACTAGGCAGCTGGAGAGTAACATGAGCTGCAATGGTTGAGACAACAAAAAAGCATGGAAACATCTTAGGCTCATCCTGCTGCTTCAGTTGGCCCAGCCTGTTCCACAGCTTCCCAAGTTACAAGGCCACCTGCAAATGGAGGATGTGAAGCCACCACCACCAGCACCACTGTCACCATCACCAAGCCTGTCCACACCATCCGTTCAGCTCTCCATTCTGCAAGTCATGGAGACAAAGTGAAAGTTTGACCCACCGGGCACACAAGCCCTGAATCATTTCCAAATTGCTGGACTTTGAAACGCTCCCATTCAGGTTGGTGGACAGGGAAAGCTTTAAAGATCTGATGGTGGTGGCTGCCCCACAAGTATGAAGTCCCCTGCTGCCACTGCTTTTTCCATCAAGCAGTCCCCTCCTTGCATCAACAGGTTGTGGACAAGGTCAAATGTGCACTTTGCAATCATATTAGTATTGAGGTGCACCTCATAACTGACACATAGACCAGAACATAAATCATTAACAAGGATGTTACCTCTACTTAACTGTCCACTGGGTTAGTACTGGCGGCTGGTGCTGCGGCAGGAGGGGCACTGGCTCACATTCTGTCTCCACCCAGGATTGGTAGATAATGCTCATTGCCTCCAATTACCTCCTCCTTCAACTTCCTCCTTTCCTGCTTCTTCAGCCAGCCAGCGCATCACCCGCAGCAACACTTTTAGCAAAGTCATGGGAAACTGCAGTAGGCCATGCTAAAACTCATCTGTCTGGGTGAAAGACCACACACAGCCAGGAGCAGACAGATGGACTGGGAAACAGGAGCAGACAGAAAAGTAATATTTGACTGGGGTTACAATGATAAAATATACAGTTCTAACTTACATACAAATTCAACTTAAGAACAAACCTACAGAGCCTATTGTTTACGTAACCCAGGGACCGCCTGAACTAGAATTTCCAATTCAAATCTTTTGAATACGCATTCCAGGAAAGGTCGATTTCAAATCTTTCAAATCCACATTCCGTGACATCAATTTCAAATATTTACAATCTGCATTCCTGAAACATCAATTTCAAATATTTCAAATCCACATTCCCAAAACGTTAATATAAAATCTTTCAAATCCGCATTCCCAGAATTTTAACTTCAATTTTTCAAATCTGCATGCCTGGAACTAGGGTTGCACGATGAATCGAAATCTTGGTACTCGTATGATACCTTCAAAGTCAGAATCGTATCACACTCAAAATGGTATCTGTGCAACCCTACCTGGAAAGTCAATTTCAAAGCTTTCCAATCCATATCCCCAAAACGACATTTTTGAAGTTTTCAAATCCGCCTTCTCAGAACGTCAAATTTAAATCTCTCAAACGCGCATTCCCAAAACACCTGTTTCAAATTTGTGTTCCTCATACGTCAATTTCAATTTTTCACAATCCACATTCCTGAAACATCAATTTCAATGCTTTCAACTCCACATTCCCATGTCAATTTTAAATCTTTCAAATCCACATTCCTGAAACATTCATTTAAAATCTTTCAAATCCGCATTCTCAGAATTTCAACTTCAAATTTTCAAATCTGCATTCCTGGAACTAGGGTTGCATGATGAATCTAAATCTCTGTACTTGTATGGTACCTTCAAAGTCAGTATCGTATCGCACTCAAAATTCTGGTATCGTTGGAACCCTACCTGGAACGTCAATTTCAAAGCTTTCCAATCTGTATTCCCAAAATGTCACTTTCAAAGCTTCCAAATCCACATTCTCAGAAAGTGAATTTTAAATCTTCCAAATCTGCACTCCCAAAATGCCTGCTTTTAATCTTTCAAAACTGTATTCCGGGAACATCAATTCCAGATCTTTGAAATCCGCATTCCCAGAACATCAATTTGAAATCTTTCAAATCCACATTCCCAGACGTCAGTTTCAAAGTTTTCAAATCTGAATTCCTGGAATGTCAATTTCAAAGCTTCAAATACGCATTCCTGGAATTCCAATTTCAAAGCTTTCAAATAAGCATTCCTAAAATGTAAATTTCAAATCTTTAAAATCAGCTTTTCCAGAACCTCAATTTCAAAGCTTCTAACACAGGGTGTTAACCCCTAACACGCCGCGGTCGCGTTGGCCGCTTCGTGTCAGGGGTATTTAACTGGAATCAGACCCCCCCCCCCCCCCCCCCCCGGCACTGCCAGTGTCCCGGGGCTGCCCGATCCTCTTCAGGACCCAGCTGTAAAACACTGAGCATGCGCCGCAAAAAAAACACTAATTAAACACACTTTTTAATAAAAATAATTAATTAAATAAAGTTAAAGTCCCCTAAACACAAACATTCCCTATACACATCTTAAAAATTAAAAAACCCTGAAAATCACCAAAAAATCACATTATTGGACCCATACAGTGAACGCCGTAAAAACAAAACCCGAAAAACTCGCCAAAAATGTAAATTTTTCATAAAATCCCTTCACAAAAATGTTCCAAAAAGTGATCAAAAAAGTTATGTGCACCAAAATGGTACCACTTAAAAGGACAACTCAACACATAAAAAATAAGCCCAAAACCAGCTCTGTCAACCAAAAAATATTAAAGTTATATCTACAAAAAGATGATGATGCAAAAACAAATGAGATTTTCTTTATATTCGTTTTTTTCCAGTAAAATTGTAAAAATATATAAAAAACTATATAAATGAGGTATCACCGTAATTGTAGTGATCTATAGAATAAAGATATGATAGTATTTTTAGTTTACGGTGTACGGCCCCAAAAAGATACAAAAAAAAGAAAACCAAAATTGACAATTTTCTTTTCCTCCATACATTAAAGAGTTAATAAAATATCATCAAAAAGCTACAGACCCACTAAAATGAAGTATTTGTAAAGTGCATCTCATTTCGCAAAAAATAAGCCCTTATATGTCCAAATTGCCAAAAAAATTAAGATTGTATAGCCAATAAAAACTGACAATGCATAATCTGCTCTGAATGGCGCAGCTTCCATTCGATGCCCTGGCGTGTGCCCATACAGCAGGTTACCACCACATATGGGGTATTGTTATACTCGGAAGAGATTGGCTTAACGGGTTAAAGAATTAACAAACTTCATAAAAGTTGTTTTACGTACGTTGAGGGATGTAGTTTCTAAAATGGGGTAATTTATGGGGTTTTACTTTTATTTAGGCCTCTCAAAGTGATTGAAACCTGAGCAGGTCCCTCAATAGAAGTATTTTGCTTTTTTTATGAAAATGTGGAAAATTGCACCTGACGTTCAAAGCCACATAACATCTTACAAAAATGAGAGTATGTATAAAAAACCACGGAGGCATAACATTCGGTGAATGTTAGTTATTACGTTTTTTGCTGTTATGACTCATGTGTGGAAAAAGAAGAACGTTTTGAATTTCAAAAATTGAGAATTTTTCCAAATTTGCACCAAATATCTGATTTTCTCATAAATAAATAAAAACATACCACCAAAAATTTTTAACTAACATGAAGTACAATGTGTCACGAGAAAACAATTTCAAAATCACTTGGATATGTTAAAGCGTTCCGAAGTTATAACCACTTATAGTGACACATGGCAGATTTGAAAAAATGGGCCGTGTCAGGAATGTGAAAAGTGGCTTCGGGGGTTAAAGGAAACCATTTGATTTGATGCAGTATGAGAATGCTGTAGCTACACTGATGCAGAATCATATCTTGGTTAATCCCTGTCCTGAGTGGTTTTGCTGACAAAACAGATAGCTTCTGCGTCTTCTATGTCTGCTCTGGCGCATGCTTTCCTGCTTCTCATAGCAAGGGAGCTTCTCTCTGATTGCATCACCATCTCCTGCAGTTTTATTCCTGCCAGACAAAATAATCGATTGCTGCAGCACCATCCCACAGCTGCTGTGTATGAGTGATCCAGCTCAGGTTGATTAGTGCTTGACTAGTCATGCTTAGTCATTCTTTACTTAGCAGCCATTTGTAATTCCAAGCTCCAGTGTGAAATGTGTTACATGTAGAGATGAGCGAGTATACTCGTCCGAGTATACTGCTCGGTCGAGTATTAGCATACTCGGACCGGCTCGTTACTCGGACGAGTATCTCGCCGGCTCGAGTTCGAGCATTAAATTAATAAAAGACAGTGAAGAACAGTGTTTACACTGTTCTTCAACACATAACACATGTTTCCAGATGTTTTAATTGTAAGAATACATAAAAAAAAAACTATTCTTCACTTTACAGGTGTTCGCACGTGTCTCCCGCTAAGTTCGGAGATGTGCGCCGGACATCAGCAATGTAAAGAATAGTGTTATTTGAATTTGTTCTGCACTTAAATGCTTGTGTTTTCACTGTTTTTATTCTATTCTTCACATTGCTGATATTAGCGCGTATCTCCGAACTTAGCGGGAGACATGCGCAAACATCTGCAAAGTGAAGAATAGAATAAAAACATTGCAAACAGTGAAAACACGAGCATTTAAGTGCAGAACACATTCAAATAACACTATTGCTCACATTGCTGATGTGCGCGCACATCTCCGACATTATCGGAAGACTTGCGCTAACATCTGCAAAGTGAAGAATAGAATAAAAACAGTTAAAACAGTGAACACAGGACCATTTAATTGCAGAACACATTGAAAGAACACTATTTTTCACATCCAGATGTTCGGCGCACATCTCGGGAACTTAGCGGGAGACACGCGCAAACACCTGTAAAGTGAAGAATAGTGTTTTTTTAATGTATTCTTACAATTAAAACATCTGGAAACATGTGGAATGTGTTATTATTTACTGTTCTTTTAATGTGTTGTGTTAGTGAAAAAATGCTCGGGTCTCGCATTGAGTTTAATGGGGCTCGTTATTCGGTACGAGCACTCGAGCATCGGGAAAAGTTTGTACCGAATAACGAGCACATGAGCATTTTAGTGCTCGCTCATCTCTAGTTACATGCTGATCCAGCTTTCCCGAGGTTCTGATTGATTAACCAAGATATGATCCGGCATCAGTGTAGCTACAGCATTCTCAAGGTATGTTTGGTTCATTATACGCCAAATTAAAGGGTAGGTTTCCTTTAACATCTACAGCTGAAACCAGAGGTTTACATACACTATGTAAGACCACACATATTAGGCCACACATATTGTCAGGATCAGTGGTAGTGGATCTTCTGGACCACCGCGGATGATGATGTAACCCGACACCTGGGACTGGGTTTTCACCAGACCCTGCCGCAAAGCGGGTTGGACTTGCTTTGGCGTGGTACCACATAGATGCAACTTTGTCCGCCGTGGTGGCCAAGGCGAAGTACAGAATTGGAAGGCAACTCATGGTCGGAGACAGGAAGGAGGTGGAGACAGGCAGCACGGAATCAGAGTCAGGGGCGTAGCAGAAGGTCAGGACAGGCAACACAGGAGTGTAGTGAGGAACGGAATCGAGGTCACAACGAGAAAACAGTTTAAACGCAGAGGACATAGGAAAAAGCTTTCTCAATGGCAACGAGGCACAAAGATCCGGCAGGGAAGACAGGAAGGGGCTGAGAATTTATCAGAAACTGGCAGCACACTAGCCCTTTATATCTCTGGAAGCCGGAGCGCACGCCCTAGTTAGTTAGGTCAGTTAGGATTACCAAAATTATTTATATTTGTCATATGCAAGAATAATGAGAGATTAAGAATTTTAGGGAATTTTATAACTTTCTGCAAAGTAAATTTTTTTATACATTTCATCAGTATTTGGTACCATTGTCCTTAATCGTTTTGGAAATCCTTCTACATAATAGTTGGAAGAATTTGGACCCATTCCTCCTGGCAGAACTGGTGTAACTGAGCCATGTTTTAAGGCTGGTTTGCTTGCACCTTTTCAGCTTTGCTCATAAATTGGCAATAGGATTGAGATCAGGGCTTTGCGTCGGCACTTCAAAACAATTGGGCACATGTATCATAAGTCTAGCTTTGTCCGTCAGTTTTTTTTGGCTTTCATGCTGGTCAGATACATCTTATTTAAATATGTGGAGTATGGTCTTACGTGAATTTGTCCCTTTTTAAAACAAAAGTTGCAAAAGTTCGCTGGTCATTGGCAGCCTTAGATTTGGGAATGCTGCAGAAAAGTAGACAATATTGAACTTTAAGTGGAGACTGTCTTAGGCGAAAAAAAAGGAACAAATGAGCACATGCACCAGGAAAAGTCACAAAGTCACAAAAAAATAAAGAAAGAGGTAAGCACACACTAAGAAATAAATTTGATGGTCCAGCCAGCATCGGTGATCTTTCAGACTTTTATTTCGTCAAAATTCCATTTGTCCACAGTGTTAATCCATAATTCCAATTAGGAATTATGGATTAACACTGTGGACAAATGGAATTTTGATGAAATAAAAGTCTGAAAGATCACCGATGCTGGCTGGACCATCAAATTTATTTCTTGCTGTATTTTGCCTGTGCAAACAAGGCGGGTTCCGTGCCGACCTCAAGTGTGATTTTGGAGGTGAGCTGGGATACTTTCTCTTTCTTTCCTGTAAGCACACACTGACTTCTTTATCTTTACTTTCTCACCAGTATGGCAGGATTCTTCAGTCACTGTTTATTTGACCCTTATTTAAAGACCCATTGGTGAAAGACCCCAGAGGTGTTGATTCACTATTGCCACATAATGTTTTTCCTCATGATGCCATTGATTTTGTGAAGTGCACTAGAAATGGAGGGGCCAGGTTCAGAGGAGACAAACTGAACATTGATCCTTAAAGGGGTATTCCAGGAATCAACATAATTCTTATACAAATTGGTTCTTACATATTAGCTTATATTCTAATTAGTTGTTATTTCTAATGTTGCTCCCCTTAGGATATAAATGTTGTGGACTTTCACTGTAATATAGAATTAAAATGATACTGGCCCTTTAATCAGTCCGTTCATTTCCTCCACTCGGAGGAGACACAGGACAGAAGATGGCCGCTGGTCACATGTCCACATCACATGTCCTGCACCTGCCTGGGCAGGTCATGTGAGCACCACTATGTTTGGCTTTAGTCTGTTGGTTGCAGTGCATCCAGTATGGCCAGTGTTTTGGTGATGGCAGTTACAAATCGTTAACAGAGCAAGAAAACCTGTTAGATCATCACTGGGAGCAGAGCATAAGAGGGAAGAGGAGTTACTGAGAACTTAAGGATCATAGAACATGTAGTTGTAGATGGAGGCCATCTTGGTGATAACTCTTGGTGCCTACTTTAAAGAGGCCATAAAATTTTGTGAATCATAAAATCAAACTTTTTAAACTCCATTTTGTGACTAATGACATTGAGTTTTGTTGCATTCATTTATTTGTAGCATCATGGGTTTTGTATCAGACGATTCCCAGAATACCCCTTTAAGTACAAGCCCTGAAAAAGGCCCTGCCTGCTTATGTGATCCACCCTAAGTGGTGACCAGTAACTGGGAGACATTCACTCCCTACACCAGTACCAGTACATGATGCTGTCTCCCCAATGTTTCACAGTCTCGATGTCTTCTCACACTTCCTCCTCTAGTACCTTACAGGTGATGATCTGCTCTATCAGGAAGAAGATTTCTTTGCAATTTCTCCTGACCGTGGTTTTTCTCTGCTGAATTCACAGTCTAACGTCCTCAGCTCTATGCAGCACAACTCCACTGCACACCGCACCCCTAAAAATACCACAGTTACTTACAGTATAATGGATTATGTAACTAAATATATATTATCCTGACAACATGACTGAACACACTATTCCCTGCATAAACCATCCCTTATATAGTCACCTGAATAAATTATCTACAAAGTGCCCACAATTTATTAGGTGTCCTAATTTAGCCTGCCCCCCACATACACAGCCTCAGCCCCCCAGTACTATACACCGCCTCAGCTACCCAGTAGTTTACAAAGTCTCAGCCCCCAGTAGTATACACTGCCTCAGCCCCCCAGTTGTATACTCAGTCTCAGCCCCCAAGTAGTATAGTCAGTCTCAGCCCCCTAGTTATTTCAGAGTCTCAGCCCCCAGTTATACATACAGCCTCAGCCCCTCACCCCCCTTAAGAAGCGACAGCGAAACGTGCGTCGGGGTGCTGTGGTGGTGGTCAAGCCTCTCTCCTGTTGTTTTTTCATCATGTCACGCCCGGGTGGGTAATACGAATTTGTAGATAACTTGGCATACATTTTTGGGCCATTATAGTGGAGATGTGTTCACGTTGATTGACTTTTTGGACCACCACCACACTCTCTTGTGTCTTGTGGAATATTTTATATGTTTTTAATATTATGTGTCTTGATTGCTGTAAATATTTATAATAAAGATTGTTTTCATTTTGATTCCCAAACAGTTCTCTGTCTGCCTTTGGGATAGATTGTTGTCCTATATGCCTCTTTTGCTATGATTATTGTGGTCTTGGTGTTAGGATCTATACAGGAATAGGGTCATCTGATTGGTATTCATCATCAAAGATCACAGCACATCCTGGATGGCCTGGAACTGCAAGAAGAGGCCTCAAGTCTTGTCCAGGTGAATTGTGCTGGGGTAACGACGTGGGCTCTGAGTGCCACCACTGGCACCCATGCCATAGGTTTGCCCCCACTGTTCTATACTAATTCCAAGGGATGGTTCTGCATATACTGTGATTAAGTTGGGTTCACTGTATATGATATACAGGCGGTCCCCTACTTAAGGACACCCGACTTACAGACGACCCATAGTTACAGACGGACCCCTCTGCCCACTGTGACCTCTGGTGAAACTCTCTGGATGCTTTATTATAGTCCCAGTCTGCAATAATCAGCTGTAAGGTGTCTGTAATGAAGCTTTATTGATAATCCTTGGTCCAATTACAGCAAAAAATTTTGAAACTCCAATTGTCACTGGGGCAAGAAAAAAATTTGTCTGGAACTACAATTATAAAATATACAGTTTCGACTTACATACAAATTCAACTTAAGAACAAACCTCCAGTCCCTATCTTGTACGTAACCCGGGGACTGCCTGTAATCAATTCAGAAGGTTGTATTGTTCTTGATACAAAGCACCATTCTTAATAAATTCCCCCTTTATGTTTCCATCTATTGTAGAATGTCCAAATACAGTAATCATAAGTGTGAGACTAAAGTTTCAATGTTAGCAACAACTCTTGTCTAAGAATTATGTATCTTATTCTTAAAACACCAAAGTGACTCAAATTATGACTTATGGCAGGAAGCCACATTCAATAAAACGAAACATTTTCAGAAAGTGGGAGCTTGTTTAGTAATTTGTTTTTTCCCCAACTAAGTGATTCAGCACAGTCGTTCATTACCTTGATAGGTGCAAATATATCTGATGTTGTAGGTGGCGGATTTGCTTATGTTTGCCTTATAAGATGTTATCTTATAATGGTGGTTTACTCTTACTAAATTCTGTGCCTTCTTGGTGAACAATATCAACATTTTAATGTAACTGTCATGCAATAAACTAAACAATTAAAGCAACATCTGCAAGCTTATTGTCATGAAATGACTATTTTTGGCCCACTAAATAATCAGCTTTTATGATGGGTACAAAGCAAATTAAATATGTGTTCAGATGTTTAGTACTAATTGAATCTGTGATTTGCTGGGGCAGCAGTTACCTTTTGTCTGCAAATGTATGGAAGGAATATTTTACCTTTTTACAACTTGTCTGAATGCTCTAGATCAGCAAACTGCCAAAAACTGCGACTAACCATCTTAATTCATAAAGGCATATTTCAGTCACAGTAAGTAAATCTCTTTTCATTAGATAGGGTATAATTTGGTGATTGGTGGAGTTAACTGCAGCGGACCAGAACAAATGGACCCGCGGGTCAAACATGCACCTCAGTTCATTGTCTATGGCACTGGCAAAAATAGCCAAGTACTATGCAGTAACATTGTGATAAATGGATCTGCAGGGAGCATGAGCTCTTTGAGGACATACACTGGACCCCTGTCCTCATGATCAACTGAGGTCTCTACACTATGGGGCTCATTTACTAAGGGTCTGAATCGCACACTTTCATCGGGTTTCCCAACGATTTCCGATTTGCGCCGGATTGCCCCAGGATTTTGGCGCACGCGATCGAATTGTGGCGCATCGGCGCCAGCTTTCACGCAACAGAAATCGGGGGGCATGGCCTAATAAGCAAGACCAAAGTATCCAAAGATAATAAAATATAATCTTTATTTATATAGCACCATCATATTCAGTAGCACTGTGCAAATCATAGGGGACATATAATATTACTTTACTGAGTACAAACAGTCATATGGAACAATAGGAGTGAGGACCCTGCTCGCAAGAGTTTACAGTCTATGACGATGAAGGGGTGACACAAGAGTTATAAGAGCTTGTATAATGGTCCAGCCATTCTTCATAAGCGAACAAAATGACAACTGGTCGATTTTACCTCCTGCACCAAAATGAAAAACACAGAGACAAAAACAGGACAAAAACAAGAATCTTCATACACTTATAGGTCAAACCAATGCAGTAAATAATTAAGATACAAACAGATAGTCATAAGACAAGCAAGAGTCAGAAGATCAAAAAATACAGAAGCCCATAAAATGCTGCAAAGAAGACATTTGGCAGGCACTGGGAATTGGACATATAATGCTTTTATGAGATATCAGAGTCCTGTGCCATGAGTGGACCAGTCCCTTACATCCAGACTGACCAGAATAGCAGCAGAGAAATACAAGTGAAGGAGGCATCTGTCCATCACTGCTAGCTTAAACGTCTGCAACCCAGAAAAAAAAAAAAAAAAACAGACAGATATCTTGGAAATCATTTACAACAGCCAGGAGTGGGAAAAATCAGTCTTCAAACTAGTGCAGGAATGTAAACCAAGTACAAATTTGCAGAACATTGTACTGAAGCTGAACTAGCCTAAATTTCTAACTTCACCTCTGTGTAGTTATACTTTATAGCTGCTGATATTCTGTGTTCAAAGATGGACGAATCAATTCTAAAGAATCGGAATTCATTTAGAATTTCAGGAAAACTTTGATGTCATGAATCCAAAGTTTACGGTTATTTGTGGGAACAAATTTCAATTTTTTTCCCTTTATTAACAAAATGGCCATGAGCACAATGTGATACATGGGGCAGAGAACTCTGGGAAGAAGAAAGGAACATGGCGGTACTGTTCCTCACTGTATGGGGGTAATGTTCCTCACAGTATGTGGGTAGTGTTCCTCACTGTAAGGCTGTATTCTTCAGTGTATGGAGGTAGTGTCCCTCACTGTATGGGGGTAGTGTTCCTCACTGTATGGGGTGTGGGAGATTTGGCCCAGTAGAGACTGGTAGTGGTGATACGTGATGCAGTCCAAGACAGTGACACCAAAGTTTTAGTCCAAAATCCTACCCATCTGGGTGCTAACTAAACAGAGTTCCTCTAACTCACCACTAGAACATAAAAGATGTTGCTGCTCCCAGCACAGTCAGTGCTGTGTGCTCTCCAGAGAGACAACGCTCTCAGCTCTGCTCAGCAGCTTTATGCATCCTCAAAAATTCTAAAAACAAATTAATAAATAATATGTGCATCAACAAGAACCTAGTATAAAATATACATCAATAAAAATATAAATATCCTAGAATGCAGCTTTGTCAAATGACCTTTTTTTTTCCATGAAACATTTCTTTATACTTTCTTTATCAAATGATCATAGTTTTAGATTAGGCTGCTCCCACCACCTGTGTCCAAGGTGCAGGACAACACAACCTCAGCATTAGGGCCTTGCATAGTAGGAAAACCCAGGGGAAACATACCGCCCATCCACAGTTAACCCCTTCAGTGTCTCACATACCCTCCCCCTCTGTTTGACCCTGTGGGGGCGAACACCTTTGGCCAGCAGACAGTTGGTATGAGACAAGGCATTGGCATACCCATGCAGCTTTCCTGCTCGATGTTCTACCGTGAACTTGAAATTTTGAAACATTAGGAACCACCTTGTGACCCTGGCGTTCCTCTCTTTAGCCTGACTCATCCAAGTGAGGGGAGAGTGATCGGTTACTAGCATAAACTGTCACCCTATCAATTAATATCTCAGGGATTCCAGGGCCCATTTGATCGCCAAGCACTCCCTCTCAACAATACTATAGTTCTTCTCAGGGGGTGTGAACTTGCGGCTCAGGAATGTCACAGGATGTTCCTCACCCTCCACTACTTGGGACAGGACAGTCCCTAAGCCCACATCAGAAGTGTCAGTCTGCACAATAAAGGTCTTGGTGAAGTTAGGGGTTATCAGTACTGGTTCCTCGCACAAAACCGTTTTAAGTCGCTGAAACACCCCCTCAGTTTCATCACTCCATTTTACCATCACAGACCCATTACCCTTGATCAGATCAGTCAGGGGTGCCGCTATTGATGCAAAATCGGGAATACAGTAAATCGGCGATAATAGCCAAGAACTTGCTCTCAACGGTGGGCACAAGAACTAACACTCTGTCACCTGGGTTAAAGGTCCTGAGTCTGGGTGTTCTATTGTAGACCCTACACTGGGCCTCTTGCGCCCTTGTCATATGCTCCTTTACAAGGGGCATCAACGCCGCTATGCGGTCCTGCATAAGGGAGACGTGTTCGATCACACTACGGTGGGGGGTCCTTTCCTGTTCTCAGGTCTCCTTAGCTACGTCAAGGAGCCCACGTGGGGAACGGCCATATAATAGCACAAAGGGTGAGAAACCTGTGGAAGACTGGGGTACTTCAAGTATGGCAAACATCAGATAGGGCAATAAACAGTCCCAGTCCTTCCCATCTTTGCTGACCACCCTCTTTAGCAACCCCTTCAAGGTCTTGTTGAACCTCTCGACCAGGCCGTCTGTCTGAGGATGATATACAGAGATGCAGAGCTGTTTAACTGCAGTAATTTACACATCTCCTTCATTACTCTAGACATGAACGGGGTCCCCTGGTCAGTCAAGATTTCCTTGGGGAGGCCTGTGCGGGAGAACACCCGGAACAGCTCCCTAGCAATGTCTTTGGAGGAGGTGTTTCTTAACGGAATCGCCTCTGGATACCGCGTAGCATAGTCCAGGATAACCAGGATGTATTGGTGCCCCCTTGTGGATTTTACTATGGGCTAACCAAATCCATTGCAATCCGTTCAAACGGCACCTCTATGATTGGTAACGGGACCAGAGGACTCCTGAAGTGGGACACCGGGGCAGTTAGTTGACATTCGGGGCAGGAGCTACAATACTGGTTTACCTCCTCCCACACCCCGGGCCAGTAAAACCTCTGCCGGACCCTCTCTTGGGTCTTCTCAGCACCTAAGCGACCTCCTAGCACATGTTTATGTGCCAAATCTAGCACCAGTCTACGTTGAGCTTGGGGTACTACAAGCTGCTCGATCACCTCACCCCATATCTGGTCAACCCTGTACAACAGTTCCCTAACAATCACCATTCAGGGGTACATTTTGTCAGCTCCTGGTATTTGGAGCACACCATTTATGACTTTAACATTCTCCCGTGCTTTAAACAAGGTAGGGTCCTGAAGCTGTGCAGCCCCAAAATTTTCTCGGGAAATCTCAAAGTCTGTCATGTCGGCCACCTCCTCTTGACCCTCGACCTCACCAGCTAGGACCTCTAGGGGAGAGAATTAATCACCTGGGGTCACCCCTCAAAGGGTTCGGGTATAAGGCCGGACTTACACCATGTCCATTATCTGTCATAGCACCTGAGGTGGGTCTTCGTCTCCAGAGGTCCCAGAACACCGGTAAGTCTCTGCCGATAATAGCCTCATGAAACAGGGTCCCCACCACCCCCACTTCATGAGTGATAGTACCACAAGGTGTATGTAGGTTAACGATGGCAGTGGGATTTTTGCGAGTGTCCCCATGTATACATAACACTTTACGCCCACTGTATAGTCCAGGATCAACCAAAGTTCCCCGCACCAGGGTGACCAGACTCCCTGAGTCTAGCAAGGCTTCCACCGTGTGACCACCGATTGTGACCATACACACTTGGAGTTCTGCATCCGTGACCGACTCAGCTGCCAGAACCGGACAGGCAGACAGTGACAATCGCCGGTTCTGGTTGCAGTCCATTGGCTCCACTGACAGGGGACAGTTGGCAGCAATATGGCCCATTTCACGGCATCGCCAGCACTGGATATGGCTGTGACCTCTATCACAAGCCTCGTTGGGCGTCTGTGTATCCGAGCCCCCCAATGAGCCCCCTCCCAACCTGACCTGTCTCCCCTTTTCTGCAGTAGCAGTCCAGTCTTACCAGATGGTTTGGTGGCCTTGTCACAGGCACTGCTTCATGCGGGAGAGGTAAGTAGAAGATCCTCCGTAGCCCGATATCTCTCTACTAGGGACACAAGTTCCTCAGCATTGGTGGGACCGGCCTGTCCAACCCACTGCTGGAGCCGAGGGGGCAGAGAACGGGTGAACTTGTCAAGAGCAACCCTCTCGACCATCTGTGCTGGAGTGCAGTTGTTGTAACCACTTCCGGACAAGATGGATCAGGTCATGCATTTGGGAGCGTGGGGGTAGTTTTTCTGAGTATGTCCACTGGTGGACCCGGCTGGAACGAACTTGTATGGTGACCCCAAGACGAGCCAGAATCTCTGCTTTTAGCTGGGGGTAATCACGGGCCTCTGTTCCACTCAAGTCGCAGTAGGCCTTCTGCGGTTCGCCTGTCAGGAACGGTGCCAGGACATCTGCCCACTGCTCTGCGGGTAACTCCTCTCGCTCAGCTACTCACTCAAACACAGTGAGATACGCCTCCATGTCGTCGGTCGCCGTCATTTTTTGTAAAGCCTTTTGTATTGCAGCCTGTGCGGAATGCTGGACAACCGGGTACCCTTGCAAACCAGTATGGGACCCCTCAGTGGTCATTGTTTGTGGTGCTGCCATAAGGCCACTAAACTTTTCCATCATCAGCTGGAACATGGCTCGGGACTCTTCCTGCTACTGGCGGGACCTCTCCTCCTGCTGCTAGAGCATGGCTTGCTGCTGGAGGGACCTCTCCTGCTGCTGGAGCATGGCTTGCTGCAGCTGTCGATTAGCCTGGGACTCTTCCTGCTGCTTTTATCCAGGCCATGCAATGTTGCATGATATAGCGAGCCTTTTCAGGTGTGTGTCTTTTGAACTGCCCGCAATCCGAAGCGCCATATGTGGGAGATTTGGCCCAGTAGAGACCGTGGTAGCGGTGATATGCGATGCAGTCCAAGACAGTGACACCAAAGTTTAAGTCCAAAACAGGTTTCGTCTGCGTTTATTCCAGGAGCAAGTGCAAAATAAAACAGCCTTCACATACAGGCATAAAACATAAATAAAATCCTACCCATCTGGGTGCTAACTAAACAGAGTTCCTCTAACTCACCACTAAAACATAAAAGATGTCGCTGCTCCAAGCACAGTCAGGGCTCTCCAGCCTCCTTTCAGAGAGACAACGCTCTCAGCTCTGCTCAGCAGCTTTATGCAGCCTGATTAGGCTGCTCCCACCACCTGTGACTTTTGATGACGTTTTCATTGCTATCATTTTAAAGACTGTACCTTTTGATTACTTTTTATTGAATTTTGAATATTTTTCAAAATGGCAAAAAAGTGCCATTTTCGACTTTGGGCGATATTTTTCGTTACGGGGTTAAACGCAGTAAAAAGATCAGGCATTTTCAGATGCGGCGATAGCTAATGTGTTTATGATTTTTACTGTTTATTTAGTTTTATATCAGTTCTAGGGAAAGGGGGTGATTTGAATTTTTGGTTATTTTAATTATAATTTTTTTTAAACTTTTTTTAATTTTTACTATTTTTCAGATTTATTTTATTTATATGCTCAAGTATAAGCTGAGAGGGGCTTTTTCAGAACAAAAATTGTGATGAAAAAGTTGGCTTATACTCAAGTATATATGGTACATTAAAAACCAATAAAGCTTTTCATAATGATCCAACATGGTGTGCAGAAAGAAAAGAAACGGAGACTCATAAAAGTTAACATGTATGACACAAAAGGCTAATAAGGCGGTGTTGTGCTATTATAACACAGCCATACATAAATGTAGCAAAGGATGCAGCCATTGTCAAGAGAGCAACTCCTTACAATGAGATTCAGAGAAGTAGCTGAAGGATATAAGCTTGTATTCCTGGACTTGTATTAGTGTTTTGTTGTGCTTCTTTTGTGTCCTAGATACATAAGAAATGTGAGGTTGCAACCAGGATCCCAACTGCAACCAGTGTGGTAAAAAGATGCAAAGTTTGGTTTGCTCATTGCCATTTCTGAAACTGTACTGAGATTGAAAAAAAGAGATTTTAAATTAGCAACAATATAAAAATCATGTGATGTCTAGACTGTGCACTAGGGACCATTTCTGTCGTACTTTGTACATAAGAGGTGTCGGACGAGGAGGAGACACGGTTGTCAGACAGTGGTGAAGTTGTTGTCAGGGCAGGAAGTCCGAGGGGGGAGCAGACTGAGGGATACATTTTCAAAAATGTAAACATTTTGTTCAAAAATAACATTTTCCCATCGTTTGGCAAGTTGAGATTATATTTTTATTGCTACTGTATGGACTTTTGATAACTCTTTATTACATTTGTATATGTTGCAAAATGGACTTTTGGCCTCTATTTTCTGTTACGGGGTTAAACGCCGGAATAACCGTTATTATATTTTAATAGATGGAACATTTTGGAACACAGCAATACCTAGTATGTTTATGATTTTTACATGTTTTATTAATATATTAGTGCTCACACCCAATTCCGCTTGACCCATTTCCGTCACATCTTATCCCCAACCTCACCTCTGTGCTTAATACAGCTCTAACTCATCTCTTTAACATTTCTGTATCCACTGGTATTGTTCTTTCTTCCTTTAAACATCTCTGGACCCATCTACTCCACTGAACTATAACCCTATTTCACTACTTCCATTTGCTTCAAATCTCCTGGAACAACATGTCTATCTTGAACTATCTTCCTATCTTTCGTCCAACTTGCTCCTTGACAAACTAAAATCTGGTTTTTGACCCAATCACTCCACTGAGACTGCCCTGACCAAAGTCTCTATTGACCTACTGTCAGCCAAGGGAAAACATCACTACTCTCTTCTCCTCCTCCTTGATCTGTGTCTATGAGCTATATCCTCCTTCTCTTCCCGTTTTCTAAAACTTAACATGGACAAAACAAAATTCATAATCTTTCTCCACCTAACACATTCCTCCCACCAGACCAAAGTGTCACAATTCATTGCTCCATGGTCTCCCTAGTGATAAAGTCCGCTGCCTTCACCTTTTAGCCTCATATAAAGGCCCTTACTACAACCTGCAGCCTCCATCTCTAGAACATGTCTCACATCCGACCCTTCCTCAATCCAGAGTCTCTCTAAAGCCCATTTAATCTAACTCTGTTGCCCAGGTAATCCATCTGTCACCTCATTTCTCCCCGGCCTCTCCTCTGTCAGCCTCTCCACTGGTTACCCATTGCACAGTGAATTTAATTTAAAATTCTAACTATGACATACAAAGCCATCCACAACCTGCCCCCTCCATATATCTCTGAACTCATCAGGCAATACTGTCCCACACGTAATCTCTGTTCCCCATAGTACCTTCAGCTTCCCTCTATTACCATCCTCTCTTCTCACAGTCGCATCCAGGACTTCTCCCGTGCATCTCCCATACTTGGGAACTCTATACCAAAATGTGTCAGACTGTCCTGCACTTTCTAAAACTACAAACGTAATCTGAAAACCGACCTGTTCAGGATTGCCTACAATGCACAATAACTGCACTGCTCTGAACACTCACGTCGTGTCTCCATCTTCCCTCCCATATAGATTGTGGCAGGTAGGGTCCTCCTTCTGCTTGTCTCCCGATCACTGTAGTTTTGTATTTGTACTTGCACTTGTTCTTGTCTTAATATAATGTATGTGAACCCCTCATTGATTGTAAAAGACCATGGAATTAATGGTGCTCTATAAATAAATAATAATAACAACACATTCGATTGGTGTAATAACTGATATTGAGTGTAAGTGGTGGGACTCAGCCAGTGAGGCCTCTTTATACATCCTTAATGGCATTATGACTTACATATACGTCTTAATGGGTTTTAAATTGACGAACAGGCAACAAGCCCATAAAAACAACTGTTCAGTCCATAAGATTAATACAGTTGAAGGTGTATTCTGGGAATATGAACATCTCATACAAAAACCCATAATGCTATAAATAAATGAATAAAACAAAACTCAATGTCATTAATCAAAAATTGGAGCTTGAGTAGTTTGCTTCATAAAATTTTGTGGGCTTTCTAAAGTATGTCCAGTTATTTCCAATATGGCGGCCATCTACAACTACATCTCCCATGATCCTTCAGTTCTCAGTAACAACTCCTCCCTCTCATGCTTTGCTGCCAGTGATGATGTAACAGACTGTCCTGCTCTGTTACCATAGTAATCATATGTAAGTCCCATCACTGCACATTACCTCACTGCGATGGGTCTCACCACAACACTGGCCCTACTGGATGCACTGCAACCAACCAACTACAGCAAAATATAGTGATGATCATGTGACCTGCCCAGGCAGGTGCAGGACAAGTGATGTGGACATGTGACCAGCGACCATCTTCTGTCCTATGTCTACAGGGACAAAGTCACAAGACTGATTAAAGGGCCAGTAGCATTTTAATTCTTCAGTATAGTGTATGTCCATAACATTTTTCTGCTAAGGGGCGCAAAATTTTAATTAACAACTACTTACATATGAATATGAATTATTCTTATTCCTTGAATAACCCTTTAACCCTCTCAGTTGCAGTGATCCATCTCATTATTATCTTCTCTGCTGACAACTGAAGTACCACTGAGTTAAAAGCAATTCAGCAACTTTATTTGTCTCTGACAATAGAGCTGTAACTAACTGAAAGGTGAACAGTTTCCCACATCAAGTATCCTCTTCTTCAATTTTGTACATTGTTTTGGGAAACATTTTGCTTTATAATTATTTTGTATTTTATACGCATTTACTATTACATAGCAGAGAGACCTGTTTGTATTTTATCTGCTAGCAATAAAACGATTTTTCATCACTAAATCACAGATCCAGCATGTCTAAGTATCATATTTTACTCTAATTATTATTGTACAAAAAATATATGAAGCTAAAATATGTAGCTAAATTACATATCCATAATGAGAAAAAATACTATGGGGCATACTTATCAGTGGCGCAGAGGCCCTGAAATAATCGCAAATGCTAGCCTATTACTAGCACTTGTGACTATTTAGCCCTCTTCGACACCTTCACACCAGTGAGGCGTGAAGGGGCGTGAGGGGGGGGGGCATAGTCAGCTGGGAGTGGGCTGGCGTGGGCCGTTACTTTTAAGTCGCCGGCTGGGTTTATTTCTATTTCTACGCTAGGCCCTGCCTGGCATAAAATAAACGCAGCGCAGCATCCTGCACCGCCTCTTGATGTATCCCGCTGTGACTATGCAGTGGCGGGTCAAGTGTCAGCGTATGATAAATGTCCCCCTATATTTCTAAAGAACAACCAAATATGAACAGATGGAACAGGGAAGACGCCAGGGGACAGAAGTTATCTGTTGGTTTGTGTATTATAACCTCTGATTCTTACCACATTTGCAGTGTTTACAGTTTTTGAACTTTATATAGTTCATAGCTTCAGATACATTTGTTTACATGCACTTTGCACTTTATGAGCCTTTTTGTAATTCATTGACACTTTTTGTTGCTATATGATGTATTGATTTGATGTTAGAGATGGGCGAATTTGTTAAAATTCGTTTCGTCCCAATTCGCCGAAGTTTTCGAAAAAATTCGATTCGACCCGAATCGAATCAAAACGAATCACATTAAAAAACAGGCATTTCCTGGCTGCAGAGAGCTTGTAGGGTGTTGTAGAATGTTGTGCCATGCTTAAATATGCATAGGGAGTGTGGTTTGGTCTTCAAACAATGCTGTGTTTTAGTATGACACGCACATGACAGCCGCGGCTCTTAGAATCGCTTCACTCTTCACTTCCATGTGCACTTACATAGGCCAACTTCCCCAAATAAGCGAAGCGGGAACGCAGCCTGACAAGGTAACGTCTGTGCCAGCTCGAAAGGACCGAGCTGAGGGCCAAGATCCCACTATAACATCAAAGAGTGCACTCTTTTTACACTGACATCAGATGATTCCATAGATTACGACAGAACCTGTTCTGTTAAACGCGGATACATGTAGAAAGCCCCCCAAAAGAGTGCAGAGGATGTCGGCAGTAATTTTGCATTGACGTCACTGATCATTTTGCCCTTCAGTGTCCTCTTTCAATCGATCAATAATCCATCAGTATTGCTAAAGCCAAAAACAAACAGGAGTTGATCCAGAATAGAGATGAGCAGCAAATGGGATACTTGCATGTCCTCTGTGTTCTGTATCCTCTCCTGCTTTTGGCTATCAATCCTGAAGCTTTTCATCCTTCTGACAGATATATAAAGGGGAAAACCAAACATAGTGGCAATGTCATAGAGTGATGGAGGGTGAAAACAGCATTATAGAAATCACAGGGTGTTCCAGGGAGACAGCGGTCAGTTGGCAGCAGCATGAGTAGGCTGCAGAGTGGCACAATGACAAATTATGGAGGTGGCGGAAACATGGTAGGCCACAAAGTGGCACAATGATAAGAGTGTGGAGGTGGCGGCAGCAGAAGCAGCAGCAGGAGCCCACAGGTGGCAGCAACATGGTGGCAGCAACAGGGAAAGCCACAGAGTGGCACAATTATATAGTGTGAAGGTGGCATCAGCAGCAGCAGCAACAGGAGGCCACAAATGATAAGAGTGTGGAGGTGGCGACAGAAGAAGCAGCAGCAGGAGTCCACAGTTGTCAGCAACCGGTAGCGAGGGTCCAAGAGGATGGAGAGCCAAAAGTCATCCCTATGCCGGATGTTGACTATTCGGCTGTCACTAGTTAGGCAAAGCAGCATGCTGCGGGCCATCTGCGCAAGTGACTCTGAGGGACTCCCGGCCTCCATATCCACAGTATACTGCCACGGTGCTTCTGGGTCATCTGCCTCATCTTCTACCTCCTCCGGATGCTCCTGCTCCTCCTCTCCTGTCACCTGAGTAGAAAAACCACAAATTGCACCAAACTCTGCTTGTGCTGCAATGTCCTCCTCCTCCAGTTCACCGGACTCATGTGGCCATGAGATGTAGTCTCCACTTCTCCAGTGCCCTGACCAGACAGATTTTGCAGCATGAGTTCCAGGACATGAAGCAGTGGAATGACGTTATTCATCCCGCAGTCCTGGCGACTGACAAATAATGTGGCCTCTTCAAAATGCCTGAGCAAACGGCAGGTGTCACGCATGAGCAGCCAGTGGCTGACATCAAAGTTACACAGGGAAGTACTACGGTACGCTTGCATTATCAAACAATCATTAATGGCTTTTCTCTGTTCATACAGGCGGTCTAACATATGGAGGCTGGAATTCCAACGGGTGTAAACATCGCATATCAGACTATGTTGAGGTAGGCCGTTTTGGCGCTACAACTCGAGGAGGGTGTGCTTGGATTTGTAAGAATGGCTGAAGTGCGTGCACATTGTCCTGGCCATTTTTAGAATGTCTTGCAGATGGGTGTAAGACTTCAGGAACTTGTTGACTACCAGATTGAACATGTGCGCCATGCAGGGCGCATTGACCATCCCTCCTCGGTGCAGCGCGGACACCATGTTCCTCCCAATGTCTGTCATCATGGTTCCGATTTTTAGTTGTCGCGGAGAAAGCCACACATTGATTTCTTCTTGCATGACGCGGAGCAGTTCCTCCCCTGTGTGACTTCGTTCGCCCAGGCAAACCAGGTGTAGAACTGCGTGACACCGCTGTGCCCTGCACATGTGGTATGATGGAGCAGTACTTGTGGAGGCTGAGGTGGTGGTGGAGAAGGAGGAGGAGGAGGCGGACACTGGCGCAGGAGCAGCAGTTTGACAACGTGGAGGAGAAAGTGCAGTCTCTTGTGGAAGTTGTTGGTGTGGCTGGGCGGGAAGCACATTCACCCATTGGGCTGTAAAGGACATATACTGGCCCTGACCATAATTACAGCTCCACACATCCGCGCTGCTGTGCACTTTGGAAGAAACTGATAAGGTCAAGGACTGGCCCACATTCTGTTGTACATGTTGGTGAAGGGCTGGCACAGCCTTTTTGGAAAAAAATTGCGGCTTGGAACTCTCCATCTCGGTTCGGCACAAGCCATTAGTTCTCTGAAGGGCGCAGAGTCCACGACTTGGAAAGGGAGAGACTGCAGTACCAACAACTTCGACAAGAGCACGGTCAGCTTCTGCACCTTAGGATGGCTGAACGCATAGAGTTGTCTTTTTGTAATCGTCTCGCTCAACAACTGCTGGCGCCGTGTGTAGCGAGGAGCAGGAGCATCTGGACCGGGAGATGATGTCAAAGACAAACAGCTCCCTTCGGCAGAGGTGCAGGAGCCTTGACTTGCTGAAACAGCATGTGTGCCACTAGGTGCTGCTGCTGTTGCTGCACCTGCAGGATAGACCGCATCTGACACCCGTTTCTCCCAGGCCATTGGATGGTGATGCTGCATGTGTTGGCGCAGGGCTGTGGTGCCAAGGTTAGCTCCCTGGCCACGCTTCACTTTCTGCCCGCAGATACGACATATACCCACGCTCGGCTCCTCTGGTGTCTTTACAAAAAACTGCCACACCGCTGAGGTGGTAATTTTACCGCCAACACTCTGCACTGAGCACTACTACCGCCACTGTCTCGCTGAGCCCCGTGCCACTGCTTATTTGGGCCTGCGAATCAGGATTTGTACCCCGCAGACGTTTGGCTCCCGTCCTCGCACTGCTGCCACCCTGCTGACTCACAGCCACGGTAGCGACTTGCTGCCTGCTCCGCAAGCTGACACTCTCTTCGCCCGACGATGATGAATCCCCTGCTACACCTGGCTCCCAAGTGTGATCGGCTACATCATCGTCAATTTGCGTTTCCAGGTCACTGCTACTCTCCTCACCGGTGTCAGTATGCACAGCCTGCCTACGCCAGGAAGCAGCGGAAGTCTGCCCCACCTCTTCACTGCCAAGCAGCTGCTGACTGTCCTCAAACACTTTGTCCTTGCTTAATAGTGGCGCTGAGCCTAGACCACCTAGTAGCTCTCTGGCTGCAGGAAAGGAACAGGACAGAGCCTGGTTGAGGACAGGTGAGGGCTGCTGACCTGCTCCAGGGCCATGCCAACTAATTGTTGTATCAGAGGAACCTACAGACTCTTGGCTGGGGTTGTCAGATGTTATATTTGAGGAATTGGAGGACTTAGTCAACCATTCAACAACCTTTGGGTTGTTGATCAACACACTGCAACTAGATGACAACGGCAGTTCTGGCCTCACAGAGTCACCCCTGCTGCGACATCCCCTTACTGTGCTGCCACCTCTGCCTGTCCACCTGCTACCTTTCTGTCTGACATAGTGGTTTATAAACTACGTGGATTTGACACATAAATCTGGCTGTAAACTAGAGCCCCCAAAAGGTATTGCAATGTGCGTTATAAAGATACCCCACAACTGACAGTGTAATTTCAGCGAAAATCACTGTATAAACTACGTGGATTTGACACCTAAATCTGGCTGTAAACTAGAACCCCCAAAAGGTATTGCAATGTGCGTTATACAGATACCCCACAACTGACAGTGTAATTTCAGCGAAAATCACTGTATAAACTAAGTGGATTTGACACGTAAATCTGGCTGTAAACTAGAACCCCAAAAGGTATTGCAATGTGCGTTATACAGATACACCACAACTGACAGTGTAATTTCAGCGAAAATCACTGTATAAACTACATGGATTTGACACGTAAATCTGGCTGTAAACTAGAGTCACAATAAGGTATTGCAATGTGCGTTATACAGATACCCCACAACTGACAGTGTAATTTCAGCGAAAATCACTGGGTAAACTATGTGGATTTGACACGTGAATCTGGCTGTAAACTAGAGTCCCCAAAAGGTGCGTTATACAGATACCCCACAACTGACAGCTCACTACTGCAGATGCATGAATGTCAAACTGATTTCTTCCTGTTCGATTTTGTCACTAAATAGAACTGCTATTTGGGGTATACAGATCCCCCTTGAAGAACACCCAGGGATTGGTCCACCAATCGCAACTGCAGATGCATGAAAGTCAAACAGATTTCTTGCTATTCGATTTTGTCACTAAATAGAACTGCTATTTGCGGTATACAGATCCCCCTTAAAGAACAACCAGGAATTGGTCTACCAATCGCTACTGCAGATGCATGAAAGTCAAACAGATTTCTTCCTATTCGATTTTGTCACTAAATAGAACTGCTATTTGGGGTATATAGAACCCCCTTAGAGAACAGCGAGGGATTGCAGCAAGAATCGCACAGTACAATAGCAGCAGCTGGATGCTACAACATGAAGTGTGAAGTGCTGAGATAGAAAATGGCTGGGTTTTATAGGGCTGTGTGACATCACATAAGCCTGCCGGTCGCTGATTGGCTTACAGGTCTGCAGATGTCATCGGGGGGTGTTCCTTTCTCCTTCCCAGAGTTCTCTGCCCCATGTAACACGTTGTTCTCACGCCCATTTAGCAGAAACATGAGGGGGGAAAAAAACAACTTCGTTCCCACGAATCAGCATTAACTTCGGCTTCGTGACGATTCAAATTTTTCCTGAAATTCTAACCGAAGTTAGAATCATTAGAATCGATTCGCCCATCTCTATTTGATGTCCCTGACTTTTGTGATATGATGCAGTTACATCGAGGAGATATAAACCTCTTGGCCTGTTTAGTTATCAATGTGTATGTAATGTCTCTGTGAGCGGCTATTACTGTGGTCAGTCATCTAATTCTATGTATTGTAATTTTTAACAACAAATGTGTTAATAAATAATATTTATTTTATGTGAAAAGGAGACAGTTGTTCCCCTCATTTCTGCTCATATTTGGTTGTTCTTCGGTTTTTTGTGAGTGAACATTCTCATATTTATATAGGGCATTTTAGGGACACTTCGTATCACAAACTATTAGATGGTATATATTTAGTCTCAGGTTTGGTTAGCTATACTTCTAAAGTAGAAACAAAAAAAGTGGAAACATTAAAAAAATTATAATTTTTCCACCAATAATTATAGATCATGGCAATAATATTGCAACATTTATTTGACACTGGTCAGTTCATTGTAATATTTGTAAGATTTGTAAAGAAAATATATAACTGATGGATTCAAGCTTATTTGTAGGAAACTGTAACATCTGCTTGTTTGGACTTCAACACCATCCTCTGTTATACATACAAATGTTGAGGAATATACAATGATAATAATAACAACATTGTATGTTTGGTAACTATTTTTTGTGAAAAAAATGTTGATTTACATTTTACAGTATGTTGCAATGTGTCAGAAAAGGTAATACTACTTGCCTAATGTAAACTATTTGACCCACTTAAAATAGTTTTGCAATGACTCATGTTTTCAACTTGTAGAATCAAAGCATCAACTGACAAAGTCATAGTTGCTGTAAATGCTTATATAACGTGATTTGTTATTTTTTTTTTACATATTTGCACATCATGGTATTTAATAAAGAGATGGCCCTTATATAAAAGTAGAGACATGGACTTACTGGATCCATTATACATGTAGATGAGACAGGCAGCTCTAAAATAATTTTGTCAACAGTTTTCAGCAATTGTTGTTACAAGAAATACAGTACTGCCCTTTGTTTTACTTTACTAGATGTGATATTACGATGCTATATGAATATATTACAAGTTCAGCACAGGTTGAATATTCTACAATTGTCACTTGTGATCTACTACTCCTACTGCCTAGTATGTTATTGAAAGAAAGAATTGATACCTTTATCAGCCAAAATCTTTATTGGATTGCTGTTTATTCACTTTTTTCTAAGGTCCTCCTAGCATCCCCTTCCATTTCTAGGACTGTGTAGATTAAAAACCTGTGCAAAAAAAAAAAAAACATTATCGGGTATCAGTATTATTCATGATATTTTTAGCTGTGTATCCCCTCTCCTACCTCCATTTATTTGATGCCTTTAACCTTGTTTATATAATTCAGTTTTTCTTACATATACAAATATATAAAATCAATAGTGAATAACAAATTTTAGAAGAAGACGTTACTTCTTTGTAGATTTATCAACGTTGAGCTTACATAACATTGAATAAAATGTCTGACATATACACGACATTTATACAAAATAAAAACTGTACAGATCTATTCTTTACTAATATATATATATATATATATATATAATTTTATACAAATATATTATTTTCTTTAACCATATTACCTCAAATCTAATAAAACAAGTAAATATAAAATAAATATGCTTCTTAGGTAAAAAGAGAGTTCTTTGGTTTTCCATCTGTACATTGTATTACATATGTGAATGGCTAATCCAACTCTAATCCTCATGATGATTGTGAAAGTGGTCAAGTACATAATTTCTTTCTTGTCCAAATCAATTTTTAATGGTTTCTAGGCTAGGTAGTGTAATTTTTATATTAAGAGACTATTACCACACTATTTGGTACGCTATGAAGGGAAGGTTCAAATGGACAGAACTGCAGTGTGCACAAGCCCATTCAGATTATATTTTCAAGTATAGACGGCTGCAGAATTTGCTATTACTACTTATTTTATTTATTTTGTGTTGCTACTTTTTAGCATGCATATATTGTCTATCCCACAAATACATGATATTAGAATGCAAACAGAAAATTATTGTATAAACTTTTAAGGAAAACACTTCAAAACTTCCTTGAGGGTTTTTCTGACCACGCTAAATGAACCAAAGCCACAAGTAAAGTCTTGTAGTCTGGTAGCCACATATGAAACATTTGCTGTGGTAAGTAAGGTCATAGTTCTTAGAAGCTTACCTATTTTCTGCCAGTAAACCTATGTAGGTCTTTTACACAACGTCACAAATGATGATGGGGGAATTTTAGTGAGAACCATTGGAAAGTATACATAAAAGGCCAACAAACTTGACCCCACTTGAGAGAACCTTGAAGATATCTTGAAGCATACATCCTCTACTTTTGGTCAGAGGCAAACAAATCTTTTCACGATGAAAAATAGCTGCATCTTGAAGCAAGTTCTTTGGCTATTGAGCATTTTGATTGTAACATGTGACAGCAAAGGTCCAGTGCAAAGATGTTTGTCAAGAACAATAATGAAAGAAAGTGATAATCTTCTTAATAAGACATCAGAATTCAAAAAACTTTTTCCAGTAAGTAAATGAATGGGAAACTAATTCATAAAGTTTGCAGGGGGTTGGATAACTATGTACTTATTTACCGTGTTTACAAATGTCAAGCTCCTTAATACCATCTATTATGTTTTATCAGGATGACTTAATCAGCATAAAATTGTTGACTAATTCATTGACAAAGGAGTTTAAGGTAAGTTTTTGGTAGCAAGCACATTGTAAATGTATTGTGAACACTATTGTATAAGATCTACTGTAACTTATATAGTGCTGCTTGTTCATACAGGATAACTGCAGTACAAGAAATCATCTGCTGTTGTTTTATACCAAAGATGTGCTGTCTGCGGACTTGATCCGTCCTGAAGCACAGAAAAGTGGCATTGGAGAAGCATTTGAAAGAATGGCAGATATGCTCATGAAATGTGTGAGTAAAATCTACTTAAATCCTTATCTAACACTCTAGAGTGAAAGCAGAGATTTTAAGAGGTGTTCTCTTAGTATTCTAACACTTTACTGTGTCACTTTCACTTGATGTAAATCCCTTATAGTGTTCTACCAGCAGGCTTTTGTTTCATAATTCATGTATTTGTAGGCGATTTATTATTGACTGTTTCATGGTACAACTGCTACAAAGCTATGATCTGCAGTCTTAAAATAATAAGGATTTTTTTTATTGGACAGGATTTTCAAATGAATAGGTTTTGTTCATATTAGAGTCATGGCTTTGACAATGGATCCTTGGCAGATGATATGGATTACAGATTCTTGTGAGTCCTATTTATCACATTGACTTACAGTCTCAATAAAATGAAAAAAAAAAATCATATTTTTCTAATTGTATTGGATTGATTGATTTTTTTTTATCTCTAAATTTTGTGTTACAGTTTAAGCTGCAATTAGCATATGTTGCATTGCAAAATGTATTGCTGATAAAAAAGTATAAATGGCTATTAGTCAAACAGATATCACAGCGGTGTTTTAAGTAAATAGAGCTATATGGAAATTTCTATCATATGCAGTAAATTGGGAGCTTGTATTAGGGAACTTGTAGGGCAACCCAGTTAGGGTTAACAATGCAAAAGTGAAATGTTTTATTGCTATTATTTTGCATATGCCACTGAAGACATAGAAATCATATTTTTATTGGCTTCATACATTAACAATATACGTTATAGAGAATGAGGAATTTAGCATCCTTTGATGCAAGAATGTGACTGCAAAAGTAAACACTGCAGTACAAATGCAAATGATTAAAATATATCGGCCTCTAAGTATGCTGCATTACTGTATGAGGGTTTGTTTCCTGCATAACAAATTGTACTGTTTTTCTGCTACAGGATTAACCACTGGGAATAATCATTTTATTATTTTTATAGGTCAGGACTTGTGGGATGTGGTGATACCTAACATGTTTAGGATTTTCTTAGTTTATTTCTATTTCTGATCTAGGGAAAGGGGAGTGATTTGAACTTTACTTTTGTTTACTGTATTTAGCCCTCCAGGGTAGTTGTACCCTAGGGGGGTACCAATACTGCAATACAGCTGTATATGGTAGAAAATACTGCAGATCTGTATAAGTGTGCCTTTGACAGACCATTAAAGATCTGTCTAAACAACATTCCCTGGAGTCTCACATAGACTCTGTGCTGTCATTTAGAAGGATCATTGCCCCCTACCCCCGAATGGCATTTAAAGGGTCAAGTCCCAAAATTGCTGCCAGCATCAATTGTGGGTGTTAACAGTGGGTATAACACCACACTGTATGTAGAGGGCTCATCAAATGAGCCCTCTTTATATAACCTTAATCGCCATGTGACTCACCTGTACTTCACATGTCATTAAGGAGTTATTGAAATGTATTACAAATTTACTATTATCACCTGCTCTATTTATTTCAGAAACATAAAAAATAGTTTTAAACATTTAGATAAACTATAAACATGGTTACTATTTAGACTGAACAAATAGGGTAATGTGTGTAAATCCTAGATGATTCCTCAGACTCTTGAGCTGATGACAATTTTGGAGTTGGTGAAAATAAGTTTTCATTCAAATGGGTAGGAATTCATTCAAATATTAGGTTTAGAAGTCAGCTTGAAATGTAGGCCTTCCAAACATTTTTTTTGTGGTTTAACAACACTTTTTAGTTACATATGGTTTTCTGAAATTATAAAGTGCAGGACACTTTTTGCTCTGACTAATGGAGGCACTAATAGCTCTGAGCAGGAATTACATTTCAACTTATAGGTGGAAATAAAAATAGTAATACAACAATAAAATTGGTTAATACAGTAATTGTTGTAGAAATAATAAGTTTTAACATGCAGCATCTGATTAAAAATATTGACATTTTAGGGATAAAAATCTTTGACTAATATTGTCTATACTTAAACCTAAAATCTTTATTTCTTTTAGAGGGACACTAAATGCCAGTCTACTAAATCAATTGAAGAAACAGCAGCAATGAAAGAACTGTGGGCTAAAATTACCCAGGTAAATTACTGATTAAATAGACTTAGTGGGGGGTAATAGGCTACAGTTTTCAGATTCCCCCTACAAGATATACTAAGAGGCCCAGGCATGATGGTGCATCCGTATCAGTTCTATGCCAGGTTCTTCTTGCACTGGCACCGGCTTTAGTAAATGCACACTGACCTGGCCGACTCCACATCCCTTCCTGCAATTCCTAGTGTACAGGGAATGATAAATTTCCTCCATTGAATCCAAATTTTATGTCACATTTTTTTTTAAAGATTTTATGTTTTAATTTTTTATGCAGATAAAATGTTACTAATTCTTGTAAATACCTACATATTTGATATTTAAAATACATGTGTGATACTCCTCCTTCAGCACAATTTCCACTTCTTAAATGTTTATTATAATCAATAACTTTACATTTATAGCTACATGGTTGGCATGCAATGTAAATTCACATTCACATGCCCGTAAGATAGTATTATAGTGCATATTACATATAAGCAGTATTTGCAATGCATTTTATATGTTCAAGGACAGAACAAATATTCATATTCTGTAGCGCTATCCAGAGGAAAATAGCCTTTGAATTTTTCTGTCTGTTGTAATTGTTGTTTACCATCAAAACCTGAAATATTCTGACTTTATGATGTCTTCATAGGTTAGCTGCTATATTGTATTATCCAATAATATGGTGGCTGCATTTAATCTTTTCTATGTAAATCAATTATTATGCAATGTCCTACCGAAGCTATTAGCATGTTTTCTAATATTAATTAAATATATGATATTTGTTTTTGTAGCTCACCTTGAAGGAGAAGTTGCATAAAGCGATTAATGAAATGGATATGCTTCTAATATTGATCCATAGGATTGCTAGAGACATCAAGAGAAATAGACTTTAAAGCTCCCAAGTGTTTGTGTGTTAAATAATGTACAAACTTATATTAGAAAATAATGTAACTTCATAATATTATCGATAAATTATTGCAACTAAACATTGCATTTTTGTGCCTAAACTTTTTAAAACTTGAAATGGTATACTTGAAATATTTATTATTTTTTTATATGGTAAACAGATTTATTATATGCAAGTATATGACTCTATGTTATGTCAAAACTTAGACATCAACATGTCTAAGTAACTTGGGTTTTATGTTTAATCAAGAGTTTATTAATGTTGAAAATGAAAACAGAAAAGAAAGAAAGTAAAAGGAAAGGAGGAAGAAGATAAGGAAGGAACATTAAAGGGCATCTATCACCAGGGTGAAGGGCTGTATGCAAATGAGCCTGAGGGGCTCTAGGCTCAATAGTTGTTAATGGAGCCTGGATGCCCTCAGCCTCATTTGCATAGAGTTTTTCATCCTGGTGGTAGATGTCCTTTAAAAGACTCAAGAAGTCATGTCTTGGAGTTCTTAGGTAAGTTTCCCATGAAGTCCAGGTGGTAATAGTCTTACCTGGGTCTACAAAATTCCGGGCCGCTGTCTCCTGCATCCTCTGAATAAACCAGAGTTTCTGAATGCATTTAACCAATGTAGGAGATTGGGGACTTCTCCAATGTTGAGAGATTGTAACTAATGTTAAGTCTATTTATTGCTATACATTATAAGAGTTTTATGTCATTTTTATAGTAATCAATGGAGAAAACAACATAAAATTTTCATACGTTCAAAATTCAGAATTTAATTAAAATCTTACTGACCCAAAAAAGGGAAAAAACAAAACATGAGGCAGATTCATAAAACTTTTGGAAAATAGTTTTTTCTCTGTGGTTCTTTCAGATAGTTTCAAACATTTCAACATATGCAAATATATAGTTTAGTTTATAGTACATAAATTTGAATCTATTACTACCTTATTTTAACTATGCATTTCCAATATCTGCCAGATAGGGACTTAGTGGATACAAATGCAACGAGGATAAATGCTAGTTATGGTTTTCAATGAACCTTCCCTAGAGTTGATTAATGAGCATCATTTTTTAAAAAAAATGTGTTTAATGGTTATTTACTTTTATGTACTATTTGTTGTTATCAAATGCTTGTTCTTCCCAGTTGATGATTTTTGAAAATAGTGTTGTTTTCTCATAAACCCAAACAAAATATCAAAATATAGGTATGTATGTAAAGAATTTATGTTTACATAACAAAAATATCAAATAGAATGCATATCTTATGTCAAATGTAAAAACTGCAAACAAATTTTTTTTATGTTAGGTTTATTACAGGTACAGTGTATATTATATACTAATGTATATTTCTAACTTATGTCTAACTTAATTTATTTATTGATATATTTTATCAACTATCAGTATTGAATTGTAATTTGGTTATTTATTACTGTACTGCTGTATAATTATTAATAATAAATATTTATGCATAATCAAAATTGGAATTATTAGTGAGTTTTTATAAATAACACATACAACAAAGTAGAGCACATTTTTTAGCTCCTCAGCTTTCTTCATCAAGTCCTAGAATTAAATCAGACTCCATGGCAAAATTATTAGACTTCACTAATTCTTTTTATAGTCTTGCACAACTATAAACTAATAGGTATAGATCAGAGCCCACAATTATATTGTCAGAACTCTTGCAGGTTCTAGCTCTGCAGTGTAACGGGTACACAGACAACAGAACTAGAGTATCTGTGGGATGAGTATGGAAGGAGGGGGTCTGTGGACAGGTGGACCTTCTGGACCACTGCAGGAGATGATGATGGTACTAGCCAAAACCCGGTACAGGAGTCTAAGTGTCACCTGGTCTTCACCAGAGCTCGCCTTAAAGCAGGATGATCTTGCTGCGGTGGGGAGCCACCAGGTCATTCCATGGGCGCGACTAGACCCGCGTTGCCAGCCAGGGAAGCAGGGGGTGTGGAACACATTCCGAGCCTGGGATGACAGCAGGAGTACAGCTTGGAAGGATGAGCTGGAAATCACGGCAGGCAAGCACGCAGCTGACACAGGACCCAGGCAGACAGGAAAGGACAGGTCCACGAAGGAGAGCTGGTAGCTTGGAGATGTCTGGTCACGCTGGGAAACAGGAGCCACCAGGATTTTCTGGAAACGCTGGAGACATACAGAACACAGGAGCGTCTGGGAACGCTGGAGACACAGGAGATGATATATAGGGTAGTTAAAAACTGGATATCAGAAGCGTGAAAAGTGTGGATTTCTGGAGAGTCCGGAAACAAACTCTATCAATATGAAAAAAATAATATAACAACCGAAAATAGGCTGAGAGATGGAAAAGCTGTGGTTGGGGGAATCATAAGAAGGTTTGGTAACAGGTTTGTTGTGTTATAGGCAACATAACTCTTAAACGGACTCCTTTCGCGTAAATATGATTATTTATTATTTTCCAATGTGACAATATACTAAGAGAGGTGACTCTCGCATTGTCATAATTTGTTTATTGATAATATGTCAGCAATAATATCAGACCTACGGTATAATGTATTCTTCACACTGCACTCAATGTACTATGTACATGACTGTCAATGACCAAATTTCTATACAGGAGTATAGCTATTCCTTTTGGATTTTTACTACTTATCTGTAGTTGTTTAGAATTTGGTAATTGTTCAAGTTCGTATTACCATAATTGTTGTTTCCATGTCTACATGTATTTCTGGTGATTTAAGTTTTTATAGTTACCTTTCTCCCTCTGTTGCACTCTATCTGTATCGTAAGCAGTTCCTTTAGCCCCTTAATGACCGCCGTATTGGCTTTTTACGGCGGTCATTAAGGGTACTTCTTCTGACGCGTATGCCTTTCTACGGCGGGGCGTCAGAAGAAGATTTCGGGACACCGGGTCTCGCTGGTGCCGGTGTCGGGCTGTGATATCACAGCCCAGACCCGGCACTAACGCCCGGGATCGGAAAAACTCAGATCCTGGGTGTTTAACCCCTTACACGGCGCGGTCAAGCATGACCGCGGCGTGCAAGTGTGTCCCCCGTGGATCGAACCCCCCGGTGAGCTTACCGGGGGATACGATCCCTCCTGCCTCAGCCCCGGGTTCCGACAAGTGACCCGGGGCTGTTGGCTCCTCTCTGTGCCGGGTTCCGCCTCCTGGCAGGACCCGGCTGTGTGTAACTGAGCATGCTCAGCATGCTCAGTTACTTACACTATACACTGCAATACAAGTGTATTGCAGTGTAAAGGCTTGAATAAGCGATCGGATGTAAATCTTTGACCCAATTAAATGAGTCAAAACGTACCGATGGAACATAGGAGAGACCTTTGGTCAGTAGGTTCATCTCCGCATCATCAAGATGATGTTTTGACAGATTGATGATGCAATGGTCCATCTCGCCGCTTGGTCTTACTTTTTCCCAGGTTGACTTAGGTCCCCCCTCAAAAGATACCCCGTGATCGGGGGGTTGTTGGCTAAAAAAGACCCCCGGGTACCCCTATTGTTAGTCCCCTTGGTCTACCTCTCCTACTCCCTCTCTGAATAGCACCAGAGGTCCTCGGGGACTGGGAGCCGCTCGGATACTCTGAGTCGGTGGTATCACTCTCAGAGGAAGAAGGGGCTGGGGGCTTACCCTGGGAACGAGATTGTTGATGTGTTTGTGCCAGAAAATCATACGCCCTTCTATCTTTAAACTCCTGGAGGTCACGTAAAATTTGATAATGTTTGCGCTCCTTAATTTGAGAAGTGATTCTCTCAATAGTCTGTTGTAGGGCTTTGTCCTTCCTATCAAAGTTAGCAATATCCTTTAGGGTCCTAACTGAGGCTATCTCACCCTGTAGTTGTTCACTAGTTTGCTTGAATAGAATTTTTTCCTCTTCAAGAAGTATGCCCATCAACCTTAAGGAACTAGCTGTGACTTCTTCTTCCCATCTGTTCTTGATATTGGGTGTTTTTAGACGCGGAGATGGAGTTATAGGAATTCTAAGACCCCTTGGAACAATTTTGTTTTTCAAGTAATTATCCAAACTCTGGATCTCCCACCAGGATCTTATATATTCTTTGTACGTCCTCGTGAGGGAGTGAAAAGCTGTCTTAATGGATAACGAATGTCCAGAGAGTGGAAGTTCTCCCTCCGAAAATACACTCTGGGCCTCACTAGTCCAGCTTTCTGTGCAAGGGTCTGCAAACACAAAACCAGCCATTCCCCAATTAAAATGAAAAGTGACGAAAATCTTAGAATGAAATCACTGTCTAGAGATAGAGTATTGTTAACCTCTCTAAATTTAGTACATCACTGAAAGAAGGGGGGTAGAGAGTATCAAAACTAAAATATAACTTTTATTCGATATACTATTAAAATAGCGGAGAATGTGGTGAACGGGTAAAACCTAACACCAATGCAACGTTTAAATCAACACTAAGGTCTGATCTCACTAGCTGGCATACATAAGACCAGTCTATATAGAGATCAGTCCTGGTTAAGGGGGTAAACTGGCTGAGTTATAATTGTGTGAAGTTGTAAGCACCCATTATGTGCTATATGATGCTAGATCAAAGCAGCCAACCCCACTGATTGATAAAGGATACAATGCCTGTTAAAAATATATATGACCTCGGGCAATAAGCCTGGATGATAGCATGCACCGAGGTCCGACTAGCAAAGAGTGGAGGCTATACGTTATACGATGTAGGATAGGGGAGGGCTCATGAGCCGCACTACAGCCGCAATGGGCTATTGATAGTTGCTCTAATGCTGTAGCCACCAGAACCCTAATCCTAAACTAGCACTCCATATTTCTAAGATCCGACGCGTTTCCCTATATTGTTCATCAGGGATCAGATATTCTATATGTCAGTGTAAAGTAGTAGGTTCATACTGATGTGAAACACATTCATACAGCGGATTCCCGCATTGATGTAAGCGGCAGCGGCCGCGGGAAAACGCTGAGTATATAAAGATATGGCCCCTTCCACCTAGGAACAGATGGAGTGGTCCTATCCAATCAGATGGGCCATCACAGACGAGCCCCTCGATTGGATACACCCCGATGCGTCATCGGTTGTACCGGCCATAGAGCAGATCCGGGGGCGGAGTCCCCCCGGTCACGTGATCGGCGCGTCACTCAGGACCGCCTGGATCACGGATCAGCCATGGCTATTGGACCGCTATGAGGTGATGCAGATAAACAAAGATCGTGGGCCACTCCTGCTATTAAAGGATAACCAGGTAAGGGGTACCAGTTCTCACAAAAGATAATAAAAAAGGGGAGGAAAACGGGTGCTCGTCATGTAACATCCGAGGCAGGTTAGTGAATGGTACACTCGCATAAGATAGATAAGATGTGTGATAAGGTGTGCAGTATGTGCAGTATATATGCTGCACAGAAGATGTGATGTCATGCGAATAATGCTAAAAAACAATTGATAAAAACCGATTGGACCGGTACATAAGAAACGGAGGATGAATCTGGAACCAAGAACATAGTTTTCTGAAGGTGATATGAGAATGTCCCCCAAAGTTCACATGGCCAATAGGTCCTAACAAAGGCCATTAAAGGAAACTCACAAAGGAAAGCTTGTCATTTAGGCCATTTGGTTCCACTGTGTTCAAGGTGTATATCCATCTTGCCTCCTTTTGTTGGATTAGTCTATCCCAATTACCCCCTCTCTTTGGGGGTCTCACCTTCTCGATCACTTGAAAGTGTAGAAGATTAGGATTACTATTGTGATGCGTGGCGAAATGTCTGGCCACAGTGGTATCCCGTTGGTTCCTGATATCACCTACATGTTCTTGCACCCGAATCTTGATTTGACGGTGTGTTTTGCCCACATAGTTCTTAGGGCAGGGACAAGACAGCATGTAGACCACTCCCTCAGTCCTACAATTAGTGTAGTCTCTGATGGAGTATGTCACCCCAGTGCTGGCTCCCTGGAAATTGTTCCCCAAACGAACCAGTGGGCACACACTGCATTTTCCACACTTAAAGGTGCCGGTTCCGGCTGGTAGCCAGGTTTGGGGGGAACGAATAGGTTCACGGTGACTATGCACAAGTCTATCACAAAGGTTTTTCCCTCTACGATAGGTTACTGATGGAAATGGTGCTAGGCAATTCTCCAAATCGTGATCTTGTCTCAAGATCCGCCAATATTTGCTGAGGATATGCCTAACTGCACCAGCATTCATATCGAAGGTACCAATCAGCCGTATGATGTCTTCATTTTCCCTAATTCTGGGGTTTAAGAGATCATCTCTTCTTGAGGTTAATGCATGCTGAAAGGCTTTCGTTACCGTTCTTTTCGGGAAACCTCGTTGTGCAAACCTATCGCTCAAATCCTTGGCTTGCGTTAGGAAGTCCTCCATGTGGCTACAGTTACGGCGGAGCCTGAGAAACTGTCCCTTCGGAATACCCCTCTTGAGGGGAATAGGGTGACAGCTCTCCCACCGTAACAAGCTGTTCGTAGCCGTCTCCTTTCTATGTACTCTTGTCTGCAGTTGTCCCTCTGGGGTTTTAGATATGTGTAGATCAAGAAATGCTATTGATCTCTCATTGATCTCACACGTGAATTTTAAGCCCAGGTCATTCACATTAAGTGCCTGAACAAAATCGTGAAAATCCTTAGGGGTAGATGACCAGAGGATCAGTATGTCATCTATATACCGAAGCCAGATGGACAGATGGGATGTCCATCTGGCATATTCCTCCAAGAAAACCACACGATCCTCCCACCAGCCGAGGTAGAGATTCGCGTAGCTGGGGGCCATTGGGCTCCCCATAGCGGTCCCCCTCAACTGGTGGAAGAGTTCATTCCCAAACAGAAAAAAGTTCTTCTCCAAAGTGAATCTGAGAAGTTCCACCACAAAGCGATTGTGGTTGGAAAATTGAGTACCCCTCGTACTCAGAAAGGCCTCCACCGCCTCTAGACCCTTGTTGTGAGAGAGAGAGCCTCTACGTCCAAACTGGCGAGGTATGTATTTTCCTCCAGGACTACCCCTTCAAGATGTTTGAGGACGTCCGTGGTATCTCGTACGTATGAGGGCAAACTCGTAACAAAGGGTCTCAAGATACGGTCCACATAGATACTGATATTCTGTGTAAGGCTATTCACCCCCGAGACGATGGGTCGTCCTTTGAGGGGGGGATAGCCTTTATGGACTTTGGGAAGACCATAAAACGTTGCCGTAGTGGGAAACTTCGGGAATAAAAAACTATGTTCTTGATCACTGATGAGATGATTGTACAAAGCCCTATCAAGATGTTTTTTGAGTTCCTTGGAGAATTTCTCCATAGGATTTACTGATAGAGGGCGATAGCCGGTCTCATCAGAAAGTAGTTTTTGGCACATATTAACATAGTCCACGCGTTCAAGGAGGACGATGTTCCCCCCCTTGTCCGAGGGTTTTATGACCAAATGTTCATTACGCTCCAAATTCACTAACGCTGACCTTTCAGCGGGGCTAAGGTTGTTATAGGGATCATGACTATTTCCTTCCAACCGTTTAAGCTCCTCAGTAACAAGGTCCACAAATAGGTCAACGTGTGTAGACTCAACGGCCGGAAATTTAATATTTTTCTCTTTGAGCAAAGTGAACGGACCCTTCCCAGGTTCCCTTTCAGATTCCTGTAGAAGGACCATCATATTGTCAAAATCCCCTATTTCAGATACACTGATCCCAAGCTCCATGCATCTCTTACGGTCATTGAGTTTAAAGAACTTCTTCCATTTTAATTTTCTCGCAAAAAGATGTAAATCTTTGACCCAATTAAATGAGTCAAAACGTACCGATGGAACATAGGAGAGACCTTTGGTCAGTAGGTTCATCTCCGCATCATCAAGATGATGTTTTGACAGATTGATGATGCAATGGTCCATCTCGCCGCTTGGTCTTACTTTTTCCCAGGTTGACTTAGGTCCCCCCTCAAAAGATACCCCGTGATCGGGGGGTTGTTGGCTAAAAAAGACCCCCGGGTACCCCTATTGTTAGTCCCCCGTCCTCTTGGTCTACCTCTCCTACTCCCTCTCTGAATAGCACCAGAGGTCCTCGGGGACTGGGAGCCGCTCGGATACTCTGAGTTGGTGGTATCACTCTCAGAGGAAGAAGGGGCTGGGGGCTTACCCTGGGAACGAGATTGTTGATGTGTTTGTGCCAGAAAATCATACGCCCTTCTATCTTTAAACTCCTGGAGGTCACGTAAAAATTGATAATGTTTGCGTTCCTTAATTTGAGAAGTGAATCTCTCAATAGTCTGTTGTAGGGCTTTGTCCTTCCTATCAAAGTTAGCAATATCCTTTAGGGTCCTAACTGAGGCTATCTCACCCTGTAGTTGTTCACTAGTTTGCTTGAATAGAATTTTTTCCTCTTCAAGAAGTATGCCCATCAACCTTAAGGAACTAGCTGTGACTTCTTCTTCCCATCTGTTCTTGATATTGGGTGTTTTTAGACGCGGAGATGGAGTTATAGGAATTCTAAGACCCCTTGGAACAATTTTGTTTTTCAAGTAATTATCCAAACTCTGGATCTCCCACCAGGATCTTATATATTCTTTGTATGTCCTCGTGAGGGAGTGAAAAGCTGTCTTAATGGATAACGAATGTCCAGAGAGTGGAAGTTCTCCCTCCGAAAATACACTCTGGGCCTCACTAGTCCAGCTTTCTGTGCAAGGGTCTGCAAACACAAAACCAGCCATTCCCCAATTAAAATGAAAAGTGACGAAAATCTTAGAATGAAATCACTGTCTAGAGATAGAGTATTGTTAACCTCTCTAAATTTAGTACATCACTGAAAGAAGGGGGGTAGAGAGTATCAAAACTAAAATATAACTTTTATTCGATATACTATTAAAATAGCGAAGAATGTGGTGAACGGGTAAAACCTAACACCAATGCAACGTGTAAATCAACACTAAGGTCTGATCTCACTAGCTGGCATACATAAGACCAGTCTATATAGAGATCAGTCCTGGTTAAGGGGGTAAACTGGCTGAGTTATAATTGTTTGAACCGGCACCTTTAAGTGTGGAAAATGCAGTGTGTGCCCACTGGTTCGTTTGGGGAACAATTTCCAGGGAGCCAGCACTGGGGTGACAAACTCCATCAGAGACTACACTAATTTTAGGACTGAGGGAGTGGTCTACATGCTGTCTTGTCCCTGCCCTAAGAACTATGTGGGCAAAACACACCGTCAAATCAAGATTCGGGTGCAAGAACATGTAGGTGATATCAGGAACCAACGGGATACCACTGTGGCCAGACATTTCGCCACGCATCACAATAGTAATCCTAATCTTCTACACTTTCAAGTGATCGAGAAGGTGAGACCCCCAAAGAGAGGGGGTAATTGGGATAGACTAATCCAACAAAAGGAGGCAAGATGGATATACACCTTGAACACAGTGGAACCAAATGGCCTAAATGACAAGCTTTCCTTTGTGAGTTTATTTTAGTAAGCTCCGGCACTCATTCACTTCCTATGTAGCCGCGCGCACGGTAAGCGCCGAGCACGTACCTGCCTGCGCCGGCTATAACGTTTAAAAAGTGTTTTAAAACACTAACTAAAATAAGCTCCGGCACCAGCTCACCCTGAGCTGGTGCCCGGTATTTTCATCGGAAACCTGCCACTACAAGTGGTAGGTTTCCTTTAATGGCCTTTGTTAGGACCTATTGGCCATGTGAACTTTGGGGGACATTCTCATATCACCTTCAGAAAACTATGTTCTTGGTTCCAGATTCATCCTCCGTTTCTTATGTACCGGTCCAATCGGTTTTTATCAATTGTTTTTTAGCATTATTCGCATGACATCACATCTTCTGTGCAGCATATATACTGCACATACTGCACACCTTATCACACATCTTATCTATCTTATGCGAGTGTACCATTCACTAACCTGCCTCGGATGTTACGTGACGAGCACCCGTTTTCCTCCCCTTTTTTATTATCTTTTGTGAGAACTGGTACCCCTTACCTGGTTATCCTTTAATAGCAGGAGTGGCCCACGATCTTTGTTTATCTGCATCACCTCGTAGCGGTCCAATAGCCATGGCTGATCCGTGATCTAGGCGGTCCTGAGTGACGCGCCGATCACGTGACCGGGGGGACTCCGCCCCCGGATCTGCTCTATGGCCGGTACAACCGATGACGCATCGGCGTGTATCCAATGGAGGGGCTCGTCTGTGATGGCCCATCTGATTGGATAGGACCACTCCATCTGCTCCTAGGTGGGAGGGGCCATATCTTTATATACTCAGCGTTTTTCCGCGGCCGCTGCCGCTTACATCAATGCGGGAATCCGCTGTATGAATGTGTTTCACATCAGTATGAACCTACTACTTTACACTGACATATAGAATATCTGATCCCTGATGAACAATATAGGGAAACGCGTCGGATCTTAGAAATATGGAGTGCTAGTTTAGGATTAGGGTTCTGGTGGCTACAGCATTAGAGCAACTATCAATAGCCCATTGCGGCTGTAGTGCGGCTCATGAGCCCTCCCCTATCCTACATCGTATAACGTATAGCCTCCACTCTTTGCTAGTCGGACCTCGGTGCATGCTATCATCCAGGCTTATTGCCCAAGGTCATATATATTTTTAACAGGCATTGTATCCTTTATCAATCAGTGGGGTTGGCTGCTTTGATCTAGCATCGTATAGCACATAATGGGTGCTTACAACTTCAAACAATTATAACTCCAGTTTACCCCCTTAACCAGGACTGATCTCTATATAGACTGGTCTTATGTATGCCAGCTAGTGAGATCAGACCTTAGTGTTGATTTACACGTTGCATTGGTGTTAGGTTTTACCCGTTCACCACATTCTTCGCTATTTTAATAGTATATCGAATAAAAGTTATATTTTAGTTTTGATACTCTCTACCCCCCTTCTTTCAGTGATGTATTAATAGACTTAATAGAAGTTGTTTTACATATGTTGAGGGGTGAACTTTCTATAGTGGGGTAATTTATGGGGTTTTACTATTATTTAGGCCTTTCAAAGTCACATGAAAGCTGAGTTGTCCCTCAAAATGTGAGTTTTGGCAATTTTCATGAAAATAAGAAAAATCGCACCTAAAGTTCTGCGTCTCATAACATCCTAGAAAAATGACCGGAAGCATAAAATATCATCCCAACATAAAGCAGATATTCTGTAAATGTTAATTATCAAACTTTTTGGGTAGTTTTACATCTTGTCTGGAAACCAGAACATTTCAAACTTGAAAAATGAAGAATTTTTACAAACGTTTGCCAAATTTTCACTTTTTTTCAGAACGAAACGCAAAACTTATCACTTAAATTTTATAACTAACATGAAGTACATTGTGTCACGAGAAAACATTCTCAAAATCACTCGGATATGTTAAAGCGTTCCGAAGTTATAACCAATTATCGTGACACAGGTCAGATTTGAAAAATCGAGTCTGGTCATTGAGCTGAAAACTAGTGTCGGTGATAAGGGGTTAATGTCACGTGACTCTGGGATTGTTCCTTTGTGGGCACACGTACCTCTATTCCATCAGGTGAACTTTCACTTTGGGACTGCCTATTCTGTGACGTATGGGGGCGGGTATTTTAAATTAGATTGTAGTCTCACAGGAGGTAGATCATGAGTACTATGAGCACTTTTGTGAAGCATGCACATTTTATTGAATAAAGAAACAAGATTGCACGTTTCTTCCTAGCGTGGTTTTAGTGTGCTCAGGGCCAGCACTATGGGGAGGAAAAGTGGGCAATTGCCCAGGGCCTCCCTGAAAGGGGAGATTCTCTTCTATCAAATGAATCTTGAATGTTGTTTATAGGTGCCATAGATTCGGAGATATTCAGGTTGAAAGTGAGAATATCAGGTGCCATTTTTATATTAAAAAATCACTCCCAAAGGCAGTTTAACAGTTAATATCTCCGTTTTCCTGACACTTAGAAACACAAATTTAGATTCCTATAAAAAAGGAGACTCTCTTCCTTCATAGGAAAAAAAGTGAGGCTCTATGTGTCACAGAGCCAGAGATACAGCCCTCTGAAGTGCACGCCCCTCCAGATTCTTAGCTGGCAGAATATTTACAGTAGGAGGCTGTACACAGGAGCTTCATTTCACAGATAATGGAAATATTCACTTTATATGTTACTACATGTTTTTAACCCTTCTCTATGCAGAACTATCTAAGAACATAATTTCTCTCTTTTTTTTTTTGTAAAAATTGACTGAAACAATGAACATTCGTTCCTCTTCACCTCATGTAGCTACATATTAACACCGCGACCCAGAACATGTCCATAAAGTTATATGTAACACCAACAACACACACACATTCTGGAATAATGTTTTTATTTCACACCATCCTCCATTATTGACTCCTATGTTATGACGTTCTCACTCAAATTCTTATGAAGCATGGGGAGTTCATTTATTGTGCGACTAATACATTGGCACACATCTAAAAGTGACTTATTGGGGGTCATTTACTAAGGGCCCGATTCGCGTTTTCCCGACGTGTTACCCGAATATTTCCGATTTGCGCCGATTGTACCTGAATTGCCCCGGGTTTTTGGCGCACGCGATCGGAATTTGGCGCATCGGCGCCGGTATGCACGCGACGGAAATCGGGGGGCGTGGCCGAACGAAAACCCGACGTATTCGGAAAAACCGCCGCATTTAAAAAAAAATTTGTGTCGCGAAAATTTCACTCACCTTCATCTTGGATAGGCCGGTGTATTTCGAGGCATTCCAGCGGACTTCAGCGCAGCAGCGCCACCTGGTGGACGTCAGAGGAACTGCTTTGATGAATCCCGGCCGGACCCGAATCCAGTGCAGAGAACGCGCCGCTGGATCGCGAACGGACCGGGTAAGTAAATGTGCCCCATTATCTCATTATCTTGGTGTCAGTACCTGTCCAGCAAACGCGCATCCACAACCAGGCTTAGCGCTAGCTATCAGACTAGGTAACTGGTGGCGAACTTACCCTGAGACGTCCCTGCGGGCTTAGGCCCTGCCTAAAGCAGATAAACCGCCCTGATAAGGTCAGGTCAAGATCAAAATCAAGCGGGTAATATACAGATCAGGTACAGATACAGGCACGGAGACAGGTAAAACTGAACTAGAAACACAGGGAAGACAAGACTCAAAATAACCAGCAAGGTAAGATGGGAATGGGCAGGTATATAAGGCCGATCCCGGACACGCCTCCAGCAGCACACTGGGGGAACTGTCCATCAGGCTAGTAACCCTTGCTGGGCAGGACAGAAATGCAAGCAGCAGGGTGTGGTTCAGTTAATCCAAACACAAGAATCAAACCACAGTTCACACACAAATAAATGCCATGTATTCCGCCAACTGCAGATAGAGCGACGTTCAGGCACGAATGTTACACTTGGTTTATGGATATGTAGTTATTTATTTGGGTTACCATTGTGTAAGGAGCATACAATGATAGATCTGTATGACGCTCAGTGCAATTCTCTGCAAAAATAGTTTGGTGTCCCCTGTGGATTTAATGTTCTCTTTGCTGCATATTTTGGTGAATATACACATGTGGGGTCTGTATGATCTCCTCTAGTGATGAGCGAGTATACTCGTCCGAGCTTGATGCTCGGTCGAGTATTAGCATACTCGGACCGGCTCGTTGCTCGGACGAGTATTTGCCCTGCTCGATAACGAGCATTTAATTAAAAAAAAAAAGTGAAGAACAGTAAAAAGATACAATTAAAACATTTAATTTAATTGTTTAATTGAAGAAAACAGTGAAAGAACACAGTGCAGAACAGATTGCAGATGTTTGGAAACATCTGCAAGTTGTTCTTCACACATATTGTTCTTCAAATACTATTGCGGAGAACACCGTTCTGCACGCATGTCTCCGGAACAGATCGCAGATGTTCCCGAACATCTGCAATCTGTTCTGCACTGTGTTCTTTCACTGTGCTCGTTCAGTTTATAATTTTACTGAAAAATGCTCGGGTCTCCCATTGATTTCAATGGGGCTCGTTACTCGAAACGAGCACTCGAGCATCGGGAAATGTTCGGCTCGAGTAACGAGCACCCGAGCATTTTAGTGCTTGCTCATCTCTAATCTCCTCACATCTTACTGTTTTAGGAAAGTATATTTTCTTTATGTAAGTATCTGGATCTGTACATATTTTAGAGGAAATTTTGGGGCCCCACTTTTAGTTTTGCCCAGGGCCCCACTTTCTCTAGAACTGGCCCTGGGCATCACACACTCCCTATCCCCACTGACACCCCACACTTACCTCAGTTTATCAATGTTTCCTCTCCTCAGTCTTTTGTCTCTCATGGAAGCAGCCATGTTGTGGGGTGGGGCTTCATGCTGTAGGGGCGAAGCTATGTCTGCTCTGTACCTCTTCACCTCTAAAGTGAACAGGCTGCAAGATGCGGAGGGGCAAGGCTGACAGTAGGGAAGAGGAACAAGTCCCCTTTGTCAGCAGATCAAACTCTAGACCCCTGCAGGTAGAGCAGGGGTGGCACCCTAGGCAGGGGTCTATCTCTGCATATACCCCTAATTCCAGATGAGACAGACATGCTGCTGGTGGAAGCATAATCCGGCCCTGGTGCTGTGCAGCAGGCAAGCCTATGATGATGATACGCTTACATTGCTGATCGCACAGCACAGTCGGCAGTCACTCTGCTGCGGTTCCACGCTGATTCCCTTCAGCCTGGCTACCCGTCCTTCTGCTGACAGACACAGAGCCAGGACACGCTGCGTTCATAGTTATTTAAATGCAGCATGCTTTGGCCTACCAGCATCATACCGTGTCCAACTCTTTTATGATGCTTTTATGATGCTGCCACCCCCCCTATCGTCCAGCAGGGGGCGCTGCCCGAGGTGAGATTCTCAACTCACCTCATGGGTGGTGCACCCCAGGCTATAGCACAAAGGGACTCTGGTAATGCCTCCCCCCCCCCCACAGTGTCACTACAACTTATTAGCATAATTTTAAAAGAAGGAACCCATGCATAACAAGATCACCACAGTCACGTGGTCTGAATCTATGAGTAAATGTCCCGGGTTTATCATGCTTAATTTTTACGGTAGATTTCCTCTAAAGGGCACCTACCACCCCGATTCTACCTATAAAGGTAGAAGGGGTGGTAGGTGGATGAATGGGACGTGAGGATAGCCCTTTTTTGGGCTAATCCTCACGTCCCGGGTGTCTTTTAGAAAACTTTATTGCATGTATATGCAAATTTTTTTATGCGGCTACTGGGGCGTGGAGTAGCCGGACATGGGGCTACTAGTCGTGGCTACTCCACGCCCCGAAGAACGCAGGGGACCCGGACGAGGGCGCGCAGCTACCAGGCGGAGTAACACGGCTACTGGGGCGTGAAGTAGCCGCGACTAGTAGCCTCATGTCCGGCTACTCCACGCCCCAGTAGCCGCATAAAAAAATTTGCATATACATGCAATAAAGTTTTCTAAAAGACACCCGGGACGTGAGGATTAGCCCAAAAAAGGGCTATCCTCACGTCCCATCCATCCACCTACCACCCCTTCTACCTTTATAGGTAGAATCGGGGTGGTAGGTTCCCTTTAATGTAATAAACAAATTTTGATATCTTTTGCTAGCAAGACTGACCATATTAGTTGAAGAGAAATTTTTTCAGCACTTCACACATTCCAGGAACAGACTCATGGGCACTTTGAATTTTCTTTCTAGTCCCCACAGTTGCGGAGATATCAGTCCCAGTATTTGACCATTAAAATCTATGTTTGGTCTGAGAGGATGAGCTGGAGCCGTGTGTTATGCTAATCTCCTCTCATGCTGTCCAATCAGTGGCAGGCAATGTCAGAGAAGCTACTATGAACAGTAGTGAGCTGTGATTTTTTTTCTATGTTCATTTAAAGGCTGTTCACACACATTCTCCTAATATTATGTTGACATTGGATTTACACTGGTATCACATTTTTTACGTAGCATTTACATAGTGTTAATGTGCCGTTTGAGATTAATTTGCCCTTACACTGTGTTTGCGTTTGCGCTTTCATCACGCTTGCTTACACTTACATTTACACTTACATTTACGTCACAGTTACATTTATGTTACTTTTGCACTGCATTTACACATACCTGCCATTTGTGTATATATTGCGTTTACGCCCCCATTTACGTGCCGCTTGCGTTTGTGTCGTGTTAGCATCAACTTTATGCTTATGTTGTGTTTGCATTTATGTCTCGTTTACAATTATGTTTTTGTGGCGTTTGTGATTATGTAGTGTTTGCATCACGTTTACATTTATGTGGCATTTGTTTTTGTCGCATTTGCGTTGCATTTACATCACATTTGTATTTTACGCTGCGTTTTTATCGCATTTATTGCATTTCTGCGCTGTTTGCTTTGTGTCCTTGTTGCATTCGCATTTACGCTACATTTGCATTTATGTGTCGCTTGCATCGCATTTGCCTTTATGTCTGCATGGCATTTGCTTTTACATGGTGTTTTTCTTTACATTTACATAGTGTTTAAGAAAGTTATTTCAGTTTACCAACTAAATACAAGAATTCTACCAATTTTTGTATAAAACGGTTCTTATCAATCATACTGTACTAGGGTGCGAGAAGTTGGAGTTAGACACATGTTCGGTTACACTATCATAAAACAAATGGTCATTCCTTTTTTACAGTAGAGTTTTTCGTTAACTGCACTCCAGCCCAGTTTACCCTCTAGCCCATATCTTCCAAATAAACCAGAGACCAAATTGGATAATTATTTAACACATGTATTTTGACATTTAACATAAAAAAACAATTCATGGTATGTAATAACATAATCCACTCAAACACAAAAACCAAAACATGAAAACCAAACACACTTTATTTAAAAAAAAATTCCATGGAACGCTTAACACTGCAGATAATAATACAGGCAGTCCCCGGGTTACATACAAGATAGGGTCTGTAGGTTTGTTCTTAACTTGAATTTGTATGTAAGTCGGAACTGTATATTTTATCATTGTAATCCCAGACAGAACTTTTTTGGTCTCTGTGACAATTGGATTTTAAAAATGTTGGGTTGTCATAAGAATCAATATTAACACTAAAGTTTCATTACAGACACATTTGATAACTGTTATAGCTGTTTATTGTAGCCTAGGACTAAAGTACAATAAACTACCAATATCCAGAGGTCCGTTTGTAACTAGGGGTCGTATGTAAGTCGAGTGTTCTTAAGTAGGGGACCGCCTGTATGTAGGTTTGAATATAGAAAACAAAGCTTGGTCTTCACCCAGGGGTTATATTAATAACGAACCATTAATTTACTGTCAACAATTTTTAATAAATATTGTAAAAACAGGGTATGTAATAAATGAAAAATTATCAAACATCATGCCATGCATGAATGGGCAATCTTGTTAAATAAAATACAATACTTTGTCTCCACTCAGTGGCCATGTAAAGTACTATCAGGTTTTTTAAATGAATTTTGATCTAATGTTTAAAGGGGTATTCACAAGAAGACAAGTTTCTTATATGTACTAAGGATAACAAAATAACTTTATATATATATATACCATGCCACCACCTGTAACACATAGATATGCACACAGCCCACTAATAACACATAGATATACACACAGCCTCCCCCGAGTAACACATGGATATACACACAGCCTCCCCCCAGTAACATACAGATATATACATAGCCCCACAATAACATCCCCCAGAGAATACATATGTACACAGCCACCCCCAGGAATACATAGATACATACACAGCCTTCCCAATAATACATAGATACAAGCGGTCCTACTTAAGGACACGGAAACAGAGAACAAACAACATGTGTGTGTGGAAACAGAGAACAAACAAAGGAAGTCCAGGCAATGCCTGGACTCCCTTTGGACCTTTCTCCACTTGGTAATTTTGTGACCTCCAGCTTTGCACGCAGCAGCTTGCACCACACTTTCCATCTGGATCCCCAGTGGGACTTTTCTATTTCCATATTTCCATATTCATGGGGACTACTATATATATCAGTGGCCCTAGGTGGCAACTTTTGTCATAATAGACACATTAGCCCTCATGTTTTACACTTTTTTCTTATATCTTTTTGCATCTGTGCTGCTACTGGAGCACACCAGTGACTTATGTATTGAGTGATTTGTCCTAGGGGTCCTGTTACAGGTTGATAGTCACTATTGCATGACTTCACCTGTTATGTCTTGTCACGAAAGCAGTTGATCTGCTTGTTCGTGTTTTAATTGGTTTTATTTTGTTTGTCCATTTGATTTTCCTATTTTGTATTTAAATAAAGCATTTCATCTTTAGCTACTTGACACATGTTGTTTGTTCTCTGTTTCCATATGCTGGTTGCACCATCTGTGTAGCACCATTTGACATGGTCCCCTTACAAGGATATGATTCCGTTCTGGATAAATTTCTACTTAAGGACACCTGACTTACAGACGACCCCTAGTTAAAGGCGGACCCCTCTGCCCCCTGCAACCTCTGGTGAAGCTCTCTAAATGCTTTACTTTAGTCCCAGGCTTCAATAATCAGCTGTTAGTGTCTGTAATGAAGCTTTATTAATAATACTTGTTCCCATTACAGCAAAAAATTTGCAAACTCCAATTGTCACTGGGGCAGAAAAAAAAAATGTCTAGAACTACAATTATGAAATATACAGTTTCGACTTACATACAAATTCAAATTAAGAACAAACCTTTGGACCCTATCTTATACGTAACCCGGGGACTGCCTGTATATACACAGCCACCCTCAGGAATACATAGATATATACACAGTTCCCCTAATAATGCATAGATGTATCCACAGCCCCTTTCAAAAATAAATAAAAAAATATACACAGCCACCCCCAGAAATACATAGATATATACAGAGCCCCCAACAATACATAGATGTATAAACAGCTCCCCCAAAAATATATAGATATATACACAGCCCCCCAATAATACATAGATATATACACAACCCTGATTTCTCTCCTTACCCTCTTCCTCACCATCTTTGAAGGTCTGCTGTATTGTTGACACTCTCAAAGCTAAAGTAGCGCCACAGAGCGATGCTCTTATCTCTCCCCCAAAATAGAATTTCTTATTCAGAACCTACAAACAGCAGACTGTAATCATCTGCTCTGTTGTGCTTTATTAGGGAGAATATCAGCTGCAGGTCCCTGTCTGGTTCCAGGTTTGGCAGGATTGTTCCAAACCTGCAGTTGTGGTGCCCCCCTATCTCCAAAGTGGGGAGGCCCAGGGACACGTGCCCTGGGAGCCCTCCCTATAATCCAGCCCTGCCATGAATATTTATATGACTATACACAGCCTGATGTCTATTCACTTAAAGGGGTTGTCCGAGTTTAAAAAAAATATATATATGTGGCCAGGAGCGGGCTGCCTAAAACAATAAAGATGTACTTACCATTTCGGTGCCCTCCCGTATCCAGCGCTGCTGCGCTCCGGTCCGGGCGCCATGTAAACAAACATGGCCGCCGGAGCAGCGCTGCATTCAGCTTCCGGCCGGCCGGGTACGCCTATCCGTCCCTATACACAGCATTGTGTATGGGGGCCGGAAGGTTGTCGTGTCCGGCCGGAAGCTGAATGCAGAGCTGCTCCGGCGGCCATGTTTGTTTACATGGCGCCCGGACCGGAGCGACAGCAGCACTGGATACGGGAGGGCACCGAAATGGTAAGTACATCTTTATTGTTTTAGGCAGCCCGCTCCCGGACACATATATATTTTTTTCAAAACACGGACAACCCCTTTAATAAGGGGATGTATTCCTATCACTATTGAGTGTAATGCGAAGGACATAGCACACTGGTGCATTACTATCGATATACACTTTTAAGCATGTTTGTCGAAACATGTATACACCAAATGTATAATGACACCTCAACAAGTCACCATATTCCCTTGAGAAAGGAAACAGTATTTATATCCAAAGAAATATACAGAAAAGTGTTACTATCCAGAATTCTTTAGTCTTTATTGATAATCCATATAAGACCACACATCCAAAGAAATATACAGAAAAGTGTTACTATTCAGAATTCTTTAGTCTTTAAGACCACGCATCTGATCTGAAAATATGGTAGCGATCTATGTGTTTTGGCATTCGCCTTTATCTCAGCGTACTGGCTGAAACAAATATCAGTGTGCCAACCTTGATTTTCATGGATAGTATACAGACCTACAGTACAGACCAAAAGTTTGGACACGACTTCTCATTCAAAGAGTTTTCTTTATTTTCATGACTATAAAAATGGTAGATTCACACTAAAGGCTTTAAACCTATAAATACAGAAATGTGGAACTATAACAAAAATGTGTGAAACAATTGAAAATATGTCTTATATTCTAGGTTCTTCATAGTAGCCACCTTTTGCTTTGATTACTGCTTTGTACACTCTTGGCATTCTCTTGATGAGCTTCAAGAGGTAGTCACCAGAAAAGGTTTTCACATCACAGGTGTTCCCTGTAAGGTTTTATAAGTGGGATTTCTTGCCTTAGAAATGGGGTTGGGACCATCAGTTGTGTTGTGCAGAAGTCAGGTTGATACAAAGTTGATAGTCCTACTGAATAGACTGTTAGAATTTGTATTATGGCCATCATTATTTTAAGAAATGAAGGTCGATCAGTGAGAAAAATTGGGAGAACTTTGAAAGTGTCCCCAACTGCATTTGCAAAAACCATCAAGCAGACAGACACATCTCTACAACAACTGTTAAGAGGAGACTGTGTGCAGCAGGCATGGTAAAATAGCTGCTATGAAACAACTGCTACAGGCAACAAGCAGAATAGACTTGTTTGGGCTAAAGAGTAAATGTAATGGACATTAGACCAATAGAAATCTGTGTTTTGGTCTGATGAGTCCAAATTTGAGATCTTTGGATCCAACCACCGTGTGTTTGCGCAACGCAGAAAAGGATGAATGAACATCCTACAGGCTTGGTTCCCACGGGAAGCATGGTAGAGGAGGTGTGATGGTGTGGGGATGCTTTGCTGGTGACACTGTTGGGGATTTATTCCAAATTGAAGGTATACTGAACTAGCTTGGTTACCACAGCATTTTGCAGCGACATGCTATTCCATCCAGTTTCCATTTAGTTGGACCATAATTTATTTTTCAACAGGACAATGACCCCAAACACACCACTAGGCTATGTAAGGGCTATGTGACCAAGGAAGAGAGTGATGGGGTGCTACTCCAGATGACCTGGCCTCCACAGTTACCAGACCTGAACCCAATCAAGATGGTCTGGGGTAAGCTGGACCACAGAGTGAAGGCAAAAGGGCCAACAAGTGCTAAGCATCTTTGGGAACTCCTTCAAGACTAATGGAAGACCATTTCAGGTGACTACCTCTTGAAATTTATCAAGATATTGCCAAGAGTGTGCAAAGCAGTAATCAAACAAAAGATGGCTACTTTGAGCAACCTAGAATATCAGACATATTTTACGTTGTTTCACACTTTTTTGTTAAGTACAGGCGGTCCCCTACTTAAGAACACTTGACTTACTTACGGCCCCTAGTTACAAACGCACCTCTGGATATTGGTAATTTATTGTGCTTTAGTCGTAGGCTACAATGATCAGCTGTAACAGTTATCACAGGTGTCTGTAATGGAGCTTTATCATTAATCCTGGTTCTTATGACAACCCAACATTTTTAAAATCCAATTGTCACAGAGACCAAAAAAGTTCTGTCTGGGATTACAATGATAAAATATACAGTTCCGATTTACATACAAATTTAACTTAAGAACAAATCTACAGACCCTATCTTGTATGTAACCCGGGGACTGCCTGTATATAATTTCACATATGTTAATTTATAGTTTTGATGCCTCCAGTGTAAATCTACAATTTTTATAGTCATGAAAATTCAGAAAAACTCTTTGAATGAGGTCTGTACTATATTTTTTAATGTTTTTTCACATCATTTTTTTTTTCAACAGATCCAAACATTGTTCATTGCAGACAAATTTAGTCTATCCTATTTTTTCACATTGGCAGATCATGGATGATAATATAAGTCTATGAGTCCGTAATAAAAACTGATGTGCAGAAAACAGAAATTAAAAAATATCTGTTTTTAATTGATGCTCAACTTAAACGCCCCTGTGAATAATCCCTAAGACTGCATGTTGTAATATATGCAATCAATCACAATTTTTGCGGTCCATTTGGTCAGAACTGCCAGTAGTCGGCTTTTCAGCCAAAATAGGAGTGCATATGTCTATATGGCATAATCTGTCACATAGCGCATGGTTGTAGAGAATATTACAAAATGATATGTTTTATGTAACACCTTGTCACTAGTCACCTGGGAAAGTGTGAGGTAGAGTAGAGACACCTTGTGATCTAATAAATAGTTTAGAATGATCATTGCTTTGCGTGCTGGTCAATCTATCTGAGAACTATACAATATGCCCAAGGTATACTTACACGTTCATCAAAAATACCACCCTCATAAGTGTTAATGACATATACAGTGCTACATATGTTAGGAAACTACACAGAAAAGAAACCACAGTGTTATAAAGTCTGCAGTGGAAAGATAGATCACTTCAGCATCACAGGAAATATTGGTTGAGGCAAGATGGCATACCCCAAAATTATATACAGAAAGTATAGAAAAAAACATTTACAATCAGAAAATTATAACAAATTAGAAATACATTCCCCTTAAAGGGGTTGTCCGAGTTTTGAAAAAAAACTATATGTGGCCGGGAGCGGGCTGCCTAAAACAATAAAGATGTACTTACCTTCCGGTGCCCTCTGTGATCCAGCGCTGCTGTTGCTCTGGTCCGGGCGCCATGTAAACAAACATGGCCGCCAGAGCAGCGCTGCATTCAGCTTCCGGCCGGACCCGACAACCTTCCGGCCCCCATACACAATGCTGTATATAGGGACGGATAGGCGTACCCGGCCACGGCCGGCCAGAAGCTGAGTCCAGCGCTGCTCCGGCGGCCATGTTTGTTTACATGGCGCCTGGCCCGGAGCGCAGCAGCGCTGGATACCAGAGGGCGCCACATATAGTTTTTTTTCAAAACTCGGACAACCCCTTTAAGCTAAGAGTATCCAAAAAGGAGGATTCATACCTACTTTCAGCCTTCTGACTTTATTTTTCAATTACAAGCTTTAAACGTTATTTAGGTAATTTATTAAGATCTGGCACATTGAGGCTTATTTACTAAGGGTCCGCGGCCGCACTTTTGTCAGGTTTTCTGACATTTTCGGGATTTGCGCCGCTGGGACAGGTATTAAACTGGAGATTGTGTCGAACACGATTGGATTGTGGTGCGACTGCGCTGTCTTTCATGCAACAGAAATCGGGGGGCGGGCCGTCAGATGATCCGAATGGTTCGGACATCATGCGGGATTTAACTTTCAAATTGTGTCGTAAGATCAAGCACTTACATGCACCGGGAAGAAGAAGGTGAACTCCGGTGGACCTGAGCGGGGAAGTGACACATGCAGGATAACGGGCACACGATTTTAGTGAATCGCAGCAGAGTACATTCCGGTCGGAACAATGCACTTTGGGTGACCTCCTCAGACAGGTAACTAAATGTGCCCCATTCTGTTCCAGGCATTGAACATGTCTCACTAGATAAACTAAGAAGCCTGACCTCATTCGTCCGGTTTCTACGCAAGGTATTGTGGGGCATAGATTTGTGCTCCGCTCCCCTCTGAGTAATTACTGCATTACTAAATATTTTCAACAATATGCAACAATATATGCTATCTAGGAAAAACTTGTATTAGCTTAAGAGCCTGAATACTAATAATACTCAAATACTCATGATATATGGCAGTAGAATTATAATAGCAGCACCTCTGTCAACTGGCACCCTGGGGATAGAATGCATCAATAATGAGTGCATTAGATAATGCACCTGGGTGGTTGACGCTTAAAGAGTCATTGGAATGGTGATGCAAACTGCATCTGAAAAGCACTGACTTTACGATTACTAAGACTGTAAGTGGGGGAAACTACAGTATTACAGCCATGTGTACTGTGGAGCCAAGAAGATCCTCCCATGCATTACCGGACAGGTCAGACCCAATTCATCTTAGTGCTTAGTGGAAAGTCCTAGTTTATACAAATAAGGCATAATAGGAATACATTTCTTACCTTTATCAATAAAAAGGTACTTATTATGAAACTGTAACGTCCTAAGAGAAGTGAGGTCAATGAAGACCAAAGCCAGTTTTAAGGAAATTAAAGTTAACAAAATATGCACAAAAATGAAAAATGTTACATTAAAAAAATGTTGAATCAGTTGGGACAAAGAGAAGCTGCATCTTACTATCCAAACATTTCCAGTCCCTCAAATTTCCTCCAAGCAAATGTGGAACTTAATGGGAAAGTCAAAGAAATGCAAGTAAGGACAGCAAAAATCAGTGGTGCATGCAGGAATGAATTTATAAAATATAAAAAATCTTCTGCATGACGCTAGCTATTATGAAAGGGTTAAAGAAGCCATTATTGAAGAACACATAATACCCTAAATCATATTCATTTCTTAGCAACAAAATCCTAAAGATAGCAGTCCTTCATCATTTGATCAGTACAAAGCCACAGAACCCCTTAAATAGGTCAACAGCAAAAAGGTGAATGTTCTAGAGCCAGTTAGTAATTTTACATTGACCACATAGGAAACATAACACCTGTAACTAATGTTGGGCCATTTAAATTGAAACTAAAACTAAACTAAAGTGTTTTACCCAAAAATCTGCATCTTTACTCCTGTGTGAAAAATAATAATCGCCAAGCATCAATGTAAAATACATATAAGGGAAAGTACAATATGAGGACGCTGACAATCGTACAGCTATACATATACCACAGAATTAACAAGCTTCCAGTAAATGGCCATTTATTTTTCTTGGATGGTAGTTTTTTTCTATTGTAGTAAGGCAGCTACCATATGTATTTTAGAATGGCTTTGGTCCATGCCCTGGGATGTGAACCCGATTAAAAAAAAAAAACATTTTTTGGTGTATTTTTCAGTGAAAAGTGCTACTACTATCTTGACAACCTGACAATTCTGAGCCAACAAAAAGCCTTGAAACATGGCTTCACATATGAGCCAAATCAAACATCCAGTACAAAGTCAGTTCTGGATACTAGCTGCAGGGCCAGAACAAGGCATTTTAGTGCCTGAGGCACACTACCGTTCTGATTTCCGTTTCAAGCTTCCGCTTAAAAAAGTAAAAAAATATCAAATTGAACGGATCTGTTATAAATCCCATTGACAACAATGCAATGTTTAATGTCCCCCGTTGTTGTCTGTTAGACAGTTCTTTCGTTTTTTGGACAGCAAAAATTATGGAGCTTGAAGTACTTTTTTTCTGTAAAAAAAAAAGATTTATATGATGCCTACCTGACCATCTTTTATATTGAAGTCAATGGGGATGGATAGTAAGTGTAAATTTTTACATTTTTTTTGGATGACAAAATAGACAGCTATATATAGATAGAAATAGTTAATATACAGATATATAGATAGAAAAATAGATGATAGATAGATTATAAATGTAAGGTATAGAAATAAAGATAAGTAGGCAAACTAGGTATATAGGTAGAAAGAAATGAGAGATCCATAGGTAGTAGAAATACCTACTATTATGAGGGATAGATAGACAGATAAATAGATAGATCTAAGGGATAGATGGACGGATAGATAGAGAAGCTGTAGATCAATGTTATTGAAAGGGAAAGTAAAGTGTCTGTAACTGTAACGGACACTGTTATTAGTTTACCGTGTAGATGGAAAATAAACAGTAGTAAATGTAAAGTAAAACAGCTGAACTAGTGTGAATTTAGCCTAAAAGAAAGTTAGAATGGGAAATCAGATTTCAGTTCTGTCTAGTGGCCCAAGTATAGATCTACATGATCAAATAATAGGATCCAAAAGTGCAGGTATCATGCTCAAATGGATAGTCAGGTGTAAGCATAAATGTTGCAGCACTTTTCGGTATTTGTGATACAATTTTTTTATTCCCCACCTTCCAAAATTGACAACTTTTTTATTTTTGTATGAGGCCTAAACTGTGAGACAAGTTGTGCTTCACACGGTAGCAGCCTGTGAATCTGCAGCACTAAGCAGCTCTGGAAACCACTCCAGTGGCCTTTCAGGATCATTAATAATTTTTTAAAGGAAGAAGGCTATGGATAACAAATATAAGAAGAGTACCACAGTCACAGGGGGTTATTTATCATTGGTTTTTCAGAGCTTTTTTTAGGGTAAAAAAGTCACAATGAGGTTTTTTGGGCCTTTTCACTGCCAAAAAGTTGCACAGGACTACTTCCTTTTCAAATAAAATTATTATTTATCGTTAGACCAGCTCCTTGGGACAGATGTCTATTTTTGGAGCGCCGCTGCTCATCAGATTTATTAAAGTGGCTCTGGCCCTTTAATAAATGTTCTTAGGGTCTATTTTCTGTCTGGGATTCTTTTTTCAAAAAGTCCAAAAAAAAGTCTCAAAAGGCATAAAAAGTCTCAGCACATAGACCAGCAGGGGACTGGAGTAAGTTTGAGACTTTTTATGAGACTTTTTGTAAAAGTCTCATGTCATGAATCTGGCTGTCACGGGTGGTCCCGCGACCCATATTGCGGGTCGTGGGCTCACCCGTGCGCCCCGGGGCTTGCAGGCGTGGTGCCGGCGCAGCTCACCTCTCCCCGTTCTGGAATCACTGCCGAGCTCTGTCCACGTGCGTCCCCGCCTCCTAGGGCGCGCACACGGCACCTTCAGGAAATTTAAAGGGGCCAGTGCACCGCTAATTGGTGCACTGGCTGATCACTTCCCCTTTAAAAACTGTGCACCTTCCTTACACTCTTACTGGATCTTTGTGCCTCACAGCCGGAGAGAAAGCTATTCTGCGATTTGCCTGCGATTCCTGTGTCTCCTGCGTTCCTGTGTCTCCTGCGTTCCTGTGTCTCCTACGTTGCATCTCTGCCTCCTCCCCTGACCTTGTGCCTGGACTTTGACCACGAGATTGTCTGCCATCTCTGTACTACAACCTTGGCCGCCACTGCAGACAAGTCACGCCTGAGGAACGACCTGGTGGTACCACGCCGCAGCTTGTCTAACCCGCCTTGCGGCGGGCTCTGGTGAAAACCGGGTACCCCTTAGACTCCGGTCCCAGGTAGTGGCTTGTGTCATCGTCTGCAGTGGTCCAGAGGATCCACACCTGCAGGCCTGACACTGGCTTTGCACAGGGTTGCACTAGCAGTAGTTATATGTTTAGGTCACATTAATGAAGAGGTGTATATATCCTGTGAGACTTTTTAGCAGTGAAAAGTCTCGAATACTCTCAGGCTTCAGCCTTGATCACATGCCAATGTTACATTGCGTGTCCACTGCATGTGCTAAAACGCAATGTAACCTTGGCATTTGATCAAGGCTGAAGCCTTTGGAATTCATCAAAAACACATAAAAAAAACGTGTTGCAAGGCATCATGTGAAAGCGCCCTCAATGTGACTACTTTGAGACTTTTTTTACGCCAAAAAAGCCCAGGAAAATCAATGATAAATAACGCCCAATGAGACTGTCTTTTGCCACATGTTGTACTTCATTTTAGTGGTAAATTTTGGCTGATTAGTTTTGCATTTATTTACAATTAAAAAAAATAAGAATTTGCCATTTTCTAAATTTGAAATCCTTACGTTTTCAGGCAGATACTTTTACCACCTAAATTAGTTGCTGAATAACATTTCCGTTATGTCTGCTCTACATTATCATAATTTTTGAAATTGCTGAATAATTTATTTAAAATTATTGAACATCAGTTTTCTCTTTTTTCAAGGAAATTTCAGAATTGACTTTTTGGGGGATAATTACTGTTTTTAAAGAAATTTTATATATATAATATTAGAAACCCCTCAAATCTGCACCCCTCAAACTATCAGAAACAGCTTTTAGGAAGATTGTTAACCCCTTGATATCTTCATAGTTATAGTTAAATCATAGTTAAATCAAAATGGTGGTAAAATTTAGAATGGGCTAATTTTATTGGTAACATGTTCATTTAGCCGTAATATTTACATATTTCCAGAAGATAAAAAGAGATTACATTTATTATGCCATTTCTCCCTTGTACAGATCCCCCCCCCCCACATGTGGCCATTACTGTGGGCGCACAGCGAGGCACAGAAGGGAGCGCCCTGTAGCTGCCAGGATTTTAGTTTCCTCATTAGTGCCATTCTGTAGGCTATAGCATTTTGGGTTATTATGCCCTATTGTTGAAAATGTATTAACTTTTTTTTGATGGCAGGAGTAGAAAGTCATCAATTTTGTCTTTTTTTTGGTGTTCACAGTATAACCTAAAATATGTTATTTTTATTCTTTGGGTCAATACGACTATACTTAGATGTTTTTTCTTACGTTTTACAAAATTTGCTAAATAAAACCTAATGTGCAGAAGAATATATCACTTTTGCGTTCCTGTCTTCCAAATGGCATAACATTTTAATTCTTTGGGCTATGGAGCTGGTTGACGGCTTTTTTTTTTTCAATAATATTTTTTAATTCTACGGGTCATTACGGATGCGTTGATGGTATATGTGTGGGTTTGTGTTATGATTTTGACCTTTTATTTGCATTATATGTCTCTTTACATGTTTATGGGGCTTATGGCTATTTTTATTAACTTATTTTTTATTTAAGACCTTTTTTTTAAACTTTTTTGTAAGCACCACCTTCACATTCATCTGATTGATTGCTCATGATAATACCCTGATAATTCATGATAATATTCTGCAATACAGCAGATGCATAGTTTGACACTGTGCCTTTAAGAACCCATCACAGATAGGATCTTGCAGACACTGCCTGAGCTTAGCCATGGGGTCCTGATTAGACTTCAGGGCTGCTATTACAGAAATCGGTGCTCCCTAAGATGATGCAGGAGGGGGGCGATCGTGGGGGGGAGACCCCCAGAAGGCTGTTTAAATGCAGTGGTTGCTCTGAGCGCAGCATTTAATGGGTTAAACACCCACAATAGGAACTGTCTCTGACCGTTAGATACAGCTGCCACCCCGTGTATACCGATGTCGGCCCAGCTCCGATCTCAAGCTGAACTGGCATTAGTTCTGCGTCCGATACATTAAGAGGTTAATAAATGTTCTTATGCTCTAATTCCTTGGATTGTTTTTCAAAAAGTTACAAAAAAGTTGCAAACTGCATAAAAAGCCCCAGCACATACTCCACCCCAGGACTGAAGTGACTATGCAACCTTTTATGCGACTTTTTGCAAAAGTCCCAGGTAACCTGGCTTTGTATGGCTCTGCACTAGCGGTTGTTCTATGTTTATGCTTGATTAATAACGTTGTGGAAATAGTCCTCTGTGGCGTTTTGTCATGGGTGTCCCCGCGACCCACATCCAGTGCCTCGCTCTGGTCCCCGGCTCCAAAGCGGCCCTCAGCTTTCCCCTGTTTTGTCTTACCTCTCCACACTCCTGCTCAGCATCCGGCAGTGCAGCGCAGGCATACCCCCCACCTACGGCACGGACACAGCAGCGCATGAAGATTTAAAGGGACAGCACACACCTAATTGGTGCTGGCCATTTCCATAAATTTTATAAAAGCTGGCCACTTCCTACATTCCCCGCCGGATCAGCTATATAAGTGCGTTCCTGTGTCTCCTGCATTCCTGTGTCTCCTGCATTCCTGTGCGTTCCTGTGTGCACCCGTGAATCCTGCTTTCCTGTTCTCGTGTGTTCCTGCTCCTGAGTTCCCGTGTCCTGCGTTCCTGTGTGTCTGTGTTCCCGTACCCATCTGCCTGGACCTACCGTTGCTGAACCTGGATTAACCCTGTGCCTGATTACGAGAGTGTCTTCCGCTAAGGTACCTCGACCTCGGCTGCTGCCACGGGCTAATTGCACCTGTGGAATGACCTGGTGGTACCCTGCCACGTCAAGACCACCCCGCTTTGTGGCGGTCTCTGGTGAAGACCAGGTGCCACTTAGACTCCGGTCCCAGGTGTCGACTAGTACCACATCCTGGGGTGGTCCAATGATAAATAACCCCCTATGATTAAGTGGCCATAGTTTATCCATGCTTGATTTTGATAGTAAATTTTCTTTAATAAAGATTGGTCCAATAAGCTGCATGAGACCAGTGCTTCTGCCAGCGGACAGGTCTGGTATGGGGCGGACCCTTGCCTGCTTCATGCCTGGTGTCATTTTGCCTGGTTGTGTGGCCGCCTGACGGATGCATCAAGAGGTTAAAGCCTCTTGATGTACCCACCGGGACAGAGGGGCGTAGCCTTTATCATACACCCATGCTATGACTTTTACTGTGTTCATTATTTTATTGCATCCATAATTGTATTTAAGCTACACATGTCTGCAATGGACCAAGCCTATCCTAATAAACCCCTGGCACCAACAATATTTACTATATACTTGTGGTGTAACCTTCTTTTTGGACTGGAGGGTCACTTGGATGGTATATAGTTACCAATAATCACTTTCATATATTTTGATTGTATTATTTATTAAATGGAAACAGAATGTTACATTTATTGATGTGATTTACTTGAAACATATATTAGAGTATGAATTTATATTTAAAGGAAATCAACCACTCAAAAAACATTAAAAAAAACCTAGAAATACTCACTTCCGTTCCTCTTCACCTTGATCCCAGCACTGTCCGTCGCTGGTCCTGACACATCGGGATCACCTAGAAAAGAACGTTAGAAGTAGCAGCATGGAGCACGAGGACAGGGCAGTTCCGGGCTGCTAATTATGCACACCCTCATCTCCTCCCACTCCCATGCTGAGAGCATGTGAGAGTAAGGTGACGTCACATGACATCCCCTCCCCCTCTGAGCATGGTAGAGGGAGGTCGCAAGGGCATGTGCTCCATGCTGCTAATTATAACTTTCTTTTCTAGGTGATCCCGGCTTGTCAAGACTAGCGACGCTGGGATCAAGATGAAGTGGAGCGGAGGTGAGTATTTCTAAGGGTTTTTTTTTTTGCTTTTTGAATGGTTGATTTTCTTTATTATTCTCAATAATTCTACTGCACTATAGAAGGAGCCAGCTGACAACTCCCTGTAAAAAGTGCAGATTGATTCACACACGTATTGAGCTATTTGTAAAACAGTTTACTAGAAATAAAACCAGTGTTTCCTGTTTGTTTGTCTTTGAGTATTTTGAGGCAATGTCTGCTGAGCAGCAAAAGAGCTTTGTTTTATAATCGATTTTTAAATGTTGAGGTCTTTTTAGACAATTGTGGGAGAATTATCATTATGTTGCATATTAGACCATTGCATTTGCTGTCTATAACTATACAGTCTTCTGCTGCGCCAGATTTATCAGTTTGATGATGGATGATAAATCAGTAGTTTTGAATAGTTAAGTCATACTTTGCACCATCCATTAAATGGTCTAATTTACTGCCAAACTTTTCAGAGGCCATGTCCATTTTACCATACGAGTTGGAAAAGTATTAAAAAGTCTTGATAAGGGGCGGGGCCGGCAGCGCATGGAGTAAGTCGCACACTTGCTGATCTCCGTGTGCAGGGACCCAGAAAGTGGCACATAGCGCCAACTCACCAGAAGAATCGGCACCCCATCAATCACCCAGACTAACCTCCACCCTCTGAAGCCATGGGAAAAGCAAAAAAAAGAATGGGAATGGCAAAACTGACGGAATTCTTTCCCACCATGCGCTCCCTCAGGAACATCAGCCTCTCAACAGGTACAATTCCCGGCCTCGTCATCTCACTCTTCAGCGGAGCACTCCCCCGCTCTCAGCAGCCCAGCTCTATTGCACTCCTTTATCCCCAAGGAGGCCATATCTCCAGCTAGCAGCCCCAGGCCACAGGCGGCATTACAAACCACACCCACTCCGGTGCACGCCCTACAACAAGGGATAGTTAATCCCACAGCCACGTTTTTCCCTGCAGGGAGGCCCTTGTCAGAGGACTTACTTAAAGCTTTATTAAGTGATCTACATTCATCGCTCCAGCGAGACATACAGTCTGCTTTATCTGTTTTTCTAAAGGAGTGTGGTGAACTGGACGAGCTCACAGCACATGTGGAGGAGAAAATGACAGAATTTACTGGGGCACATAATGAGCTGGTGGATGCAAACAATGCGTTTGAAGAGGAGGTGAGAGACCTGCATCTGAAAATGGCGCATATAGAAGATCGTTCCAGGAGGAACAATGTGAGATTCAGGGGTATACCAGAATTGATACAACAAGAGACGCTGGAAGAATTCCTAACTGATTTCTTTGCGGCCTTATTACCTGACTCACCCCAGTCATATTTACTAAATGACAGGGTACATTGCCTTCCTAAAGCAAAAACCCTTCTGCAATCGGTGCCTAGAGATGTGATCGCAAGGCTACATTTCTTTCATTTTAAAGAAAAACTAATGAAAAAGGCAAGAAACTCTGAAGAAGTACCTGAAGGATTTAAGGGTATCTCCCTATTTACAGATTTATAAGCTGTCACTCTAGCCAGGTGGCGGGAGTTTCAAGAGGCGGAGAAAATTCTGCGGGCACATAACATCCCTTACAAGTGGGGATTCCCCATTAAATTTATAGTACAGAAAGATGGAAGGAATGTAGTAGCGTCTTCCCCGATAAAAATTCAAGAGCTACTAAAAGAATGGAAGCTGACACCGGAGGGAGAACATTCTACATTTACAAGAGCGGCCACAACAACGGCCCACCTAAAAATGCGTGGGAGACAGTGACTGAAAAATGAAACGCCATCTTGAGTCGTCCATTGTGAGTCGTCTGAATGCAAAAACATTCTCTTCTTTTTTCTATTTTTGTCTCATTTAGGTGAGAATATATGGGATATTATTCATTTTGTGACATACATCACTGCATTGTTTCCTTTGTTCCTGTTTTTTTCCCTTGTTTTTTGCAGGCATGAGAACTTAGGTAAACTTAGTTGCAAAATATGGGTATATATGCCATTTTTATGCAGTATGTGTATAAGCATGTAATTATCAAGTCAATATGGTACTAAAAATAACCTCAAAGCAGATGTATTTTTTGGACAGGAATCATACTTAAATCAAGAGGATATATTTAGGTTGCATCATTTCCACACATTTTTGCAGCACCTACGGTAGGAAAGAAACGAGGTACATTTATAGCAATTAAAAATACTGTTGCCTTCTCTCTTATAAAACAAACTGTCGATATACAGGGTAGATATGTAATTTTCACTTGTACCATCAATGATATACTATATACGTTGGTATCTGTATTTGCACCCAATGTCCAACAGACCAAATTCTTTAGGACTTAAGGACTCTTTTTTCTCTAGTCAACTCTTGCAAGCAAGGCTCTACTCTCTTTGCGGTTGATTTTAATATGACCATGTGGCCATCAATGGACACATCTAAAATGCTGCATATTGATAATGGATAATGCCACTGATCTATTCAACTAGACTCATGAGGAATATTACCTAGATGTGTGGCGCTTACAGCACCCGACAGAAAGAGATTATTCTTTTTTTTCCCATCCACACAAAAGGTACACCCGCATTTATTCCTGTCCGACCACAATCTTTTTGGTAGAATTAAAACTTCAAAAATAGAAATGATAAGCTAGACAGATCATGCTCCTATTTATTTGGAGATAGAAGCGAAATACGACAAGCCTAGCTCTAGAATTTGGGCGCCTAAGTAATTTTCTCCAGCGTCCACCCAAATTTTGTGAGAGCACAGTAGATAATTTGAAAGAATTTTTTCACACTAACAATGTTGATAATATTTCCCCAGAAATACTTTGGTGCTCACATAAGATGTTTATGAGAGGTCATTTCAGAGGAATAGCAGCCGCAAACTATAAAGTGAACACAGAAAAAAAACTACATATTATGGCTGGCCTATCACTTCTTCATGCATTAAATAAATCTAAGTATTGCCCTCAAAGAGAGGGGGTGATAAAGGAGCTACAATTGCAGTTAACACATTTAGAATCCCATAAATATGAGAAAGCCTCTCTCTCTTGGCAATAAAGCTAGTAAAATTCTGGCGCATCAACTAAAAAAGAGAGAGGCAAAAAATAGAACATAATTTCTGCTCAACTCAAAAAATGAAAAGGTGCATGATCCCCAGCAAATGACTGGTTCTGTATAGTGGTTCTGCACTATATCATTTAAAAGATGATGAGGCAACTACACAACCCACCTTAGAGGGAATTAGAACATTTCTAGATGGTATAAATTTACCTACCCTATCTCAAGACCAATGCCTTCTTTTAGCCAACCCTATTTCTGAAAAAGAAATTGTTAGAGCAATCAGGTCATTAAAAAATTACAAAGCACCAGGGCCTGATGGCCTAACGAATGAGTATTACAAGGCACATATTGTTATTATAGTACCACATCTAACAAAGGTATATAACTCCATTTAGTCTTCAGGCATAATCCCTAAAGAAATACTGTTAGCTGCTATTTCAACCTTGTCTAAGCCAGGGAGAACTCCAAACAAACCCTCAAATTTTCGCCCTATATTGCTCCTCAACACTGATCTCAAATTATACTCAAAAATATTGGCCGAGAGGCTGGCCCCCCTTTCTCAGGGGGAGGGTCTCGTCCGATGGCACGAGGCGATTCATAGATCTGATAAACTGTGGCGAGCGGGTTCGGACGCCTTCTCTGCTTATTTTACTGGATGCAGAGAAGGCGTTCGATAGAGTGCATTGGGGATATTTAAGAGAGGTCTTGGTGAGATTTGGATTCATGCCTGAGGCATTAAAGTATTATGGCATTATATACTGTACCTAATGCATATGTAACTATGTCTGGGTACTCCTCAATCCCCTTTAATATCACAAATGGAACCCGTCAAGGGTTCCCTTTATAGCCATTAATCTTTACTCTAATGATGGAACCACTAGCAGAGACCATTAGGGCAACAACAGAAATAAAGGGAATGAAGATAGGGGCAGTGGACCATAAAATAGGTCTATTTGCTGATGATGTCATAGTTTCACTCACACAATCCGAAGGCTTGTTAAAGAAGTATACACACTCCTCCAAGATTTCAGGAATATATCTACTACAAACTCAACACTAATAAATCAATCATCCTAGGAATGAAACTAGATAACAAAATCATTGAGGAGCTTAAATCAAGCTATCCATTTGCCTGGGCTCAGGACCACATTTCATATCTTGGCATACAGCTGACATACCCTATTCTAAGACTACATCAACATAATTATGTCCCCCTTATAGATCAAATAAAAACAGACATAGCACATTATGGAATAGCGTATGTATCCTTGGTGGGAAGGGTAGCTGCGGTAAAGATGATGGTTCTCTACTAGAGATGAGCGAGCACTAAAATGCTCGGGTACTCGTTATTCGAGACGAACTTTTCCCGATGCTCGAGTGCTCGTCTCGAATAACGAGCCCCATTGAAGTCAATGGGAGACTCGAGCATTTTTCAAGGGGACCAAGGCTCTGCACAGGGAAGCTTGGCCAAACACCTGGAAACCTCAGAAAAGGATGGAAACACCACGGAAATGGACAGGAAACAGCAGGGGCAGCATGCATGGATGCCTCTGAGGCTGCTTAAACGCACCATTATGCCAAAATTATGGGCAACAGCATGGCCATGACAGAGTGACAGAATGAAGCTAGATAGCATCTAAAACATCCAATAATTGACCCTGACACTATAGGGGACGGCATGCAGAGGCAGCGGCAGCAGCGGCAGGCTAGAGAGTGGCATGGCAACATACCCTAAATGGACTCAGGCTTCAAACCAATGGGTGGCAGAGAGGAACCAAAGGAGGTGAGCAAGAAGCGCTGAAATTATTTCCTCTGTGAACAAAAGGTTGACGGTATATTTAGTCGATAACACAGCATGGTGGCGACATAGTGACCAAGTTCCATAACGTATCTGGTGAAACACCCGAAAAATGAGCCTGACACAGCTCGTTTGATAAGGGGACGACATTTGGAGGCAGCCATGGAGAGGACTTCCATGATTAAGAGCGACAGTATGGGGCATCCATATTGCGCTTCTATGATTGCAACTGCAGGTCTCCAGCATGGCGGAGACAGACGCGCCGAGTTCCACTATGTATCTGGTGAAACACCTGAAAATTCTGCCTGACACAGCTCGTTTGATAAGGGGACCATGTATGGAGGCAGTGAACTAGTAGTAGATTAAAGGTGCTGCAGTTAAAACTGTGTTAGTTGGATCTTGGGATGGAGCTGGCGCTCCGCTGCCAGGCGAGCTTTCGCCAATCCAAGCCCCTGTCTCTAGGCTACTCCCCAAACAGCACTTCTAAGAACCTTTTGTATAAGATCAAGTGTAGTAGCGTTCTTATAAGTTTGGGATATGGCGGGTGAGGGGAATGTAAACAGATGCGCAAGAAGCGCTGAAATAATATCGGTAAATGATAAAAGTTTGCCAGTATATTTTGTGGATTACACAGCAGGGTGGCGACAAAGTTAACAAGTTTGATGTGGAATGCCCTGTAATAGCTCTTGGGCGGTGTGCCTTTTATCGCCTAGGCTCAGCAGTTTGAGCACCGCCTGCTGTCGCTTAGCGACGGCACTGCTGCCGTGCCTAGAGCTACCGACTGATGGCGCCATGCCCACGGATGGTAATTCGGAGGAGGAGGAGGTGGAGGAGGGGTGGGAGGAGGAGGAGGTATAGTAGGCCTTTGAGACCTGGACCGAGGTAGGCCCCGCAATCCTCGGCGTCGGCAGTATATGACCAGCCCCAGGGTCAGACTCGGTCCCAGCCTCCACCAAGTTAAGTGTAGTAGCGTTCTTATAAGTTTGGGATATGGCGGTGACACAGCAGTGTAATCAACAGATGCGCAAGAAGCGCTGAAATAATATCGGTTAATCATAAAAGTTTGCCAGTATATTTTGTGGATAACACAGCAGGGTGGCGACAAAGTTAACAACTTTGATGTGGAATCCATGAAAACAACCCAAATTTCTGCCTGACACACCTCGTTTGATAAGGGGACGATATATGGAGGCAGCTATATGGACGACTTTTGGAGGTAGCAATGGAGACAACGTGTGGAGGCTGCTATGGAGACAATTTAATTTGGATAGTGCCTGTATGTGGCAGTCCAAAAAAGTTTTCAAACCAGAGGAGCAGGTAGGTGGCCCTCCAGAAAAATGAAATAGATTGAGTGCCTGTATGTGGCAGTCCAAAAAAGTTTTCAAACCAGAGGAGCAGGTAGGTGGCCCTCCAGAAAAATTGAATAGATTGAGTGCCTGTATGTGGCAGTCCCAAAAATTGTTTAAAACAGAGGACCGGGTAGGTGGCCCTCCAGAAAAATTAAATGCATAGAGTACTATAGCTAGAGCCAGTGGGCCCTGTCAAAAAATAGCCAGTTTCCTCTGCTTTAGTGTACAAAGAGGAGGAGAAGGAGGAAAATGAGGAGGAGGAGTGCATAAATTATTCAGGTTGAGCTTCCTTCACCTGGTGGAGATTGGAAATTATGAGAAATCCAGGCTTTATTCATCTTAATAAGCGCCAGCCTGTCAGCGCTGTCAGTCGACAGGCGTGTACGCTTATCGGTGATGATGCCACCAGCTGCACTGAAAACCCGCTCGGACAACACGCTAGCGGCAGGGCAGGCAAGAACCTCCAAGGCGTACAGCGCCAGTTCGTGCCACATGTCCAGCTTTGAAACCCAGTAGTTGTAGGGAGCTGTGTGATCATTTAGGACGATGGTATGGTCAGCTACGTACTCCCTCACCATCTTTCTGTAAAGATCAACCCTACTCTGCCGAGAATGGGGACAGGTGACAGTGTCTTGCTGGGGTGACATAAAGCTGGCAAAAGCCTTGTAAAGCGTACCGTTGCCAGTGCTGGACAAGCTGCCTGCTCGCCTACTCTCCCTCGCTACTTGTCCCGCAGAACTACGCACTCTGCCGCTAGCGCTGTCAGAAGGGAAATACTGTTTCAGCTTGTGCACCAGGGCCTGCTGGTATTCATGCATTCTCACACTCCTTTCCTCTCCAGGGATGAGAGTGGAAAGATTTTGCTTGTATCGTGGGTCCAGGAGAGTGAATACCCAGTAATCGGTGCTGGAATAAATTCTTTGAATGCGAGGGTCACGGGATAGGCAGCCTAGCATGAAATCTGCCATATGCGCCAGAGTACCAACGCGCAAGAATTCACTCCCCTCACTGGCCTGACTGTCCATTTCCTCCTCCTCCAACTCCTCCAACTCCTCTTCTTCTGCCCATACACGCTGAACAGTGAAGGACTGAACAATGGTCCCCTCTTGTGTCTCGCCAACATTCTCCTCCTCTTCCTCCTCTTCCTCCTCATCCTCCTCCACCTCCTCCGATATGCGCTGAGAAACAGACCTGAGGGTGCTTTGGCTATCAACAAGGGAATCTTCTTCCCCCGTCTCTTGTGACGAGCGCAAAGCTTTCGACTTCATGCTGATCAGAGAGTTTTTCAACAGGCCAAGCAGCGGGATGGTGAGGCTGATGATGGCGGCATCGCCACTGACCATCTGTGTTGACTCCTCGAAGTTACTCAGCACCTGACAGATATCAGACATCCACGTCCACTCCTCATTGTAGACTTGAGGAAGCTGACTGACCTGACTACCAGTTCTGGTGGAAGTTGACATCTGGCAGTCTACAATCGCTCTGCACTGCTGGTAAACTCTGGATAACATGGTTAATGTTGAATTCCACCTCGTGGGCACGTCGCACAACAGTCGGTGAGCGGGCAGTTGGAGGCGGCGCTGCGCTGCCCTGAGAGTGGCAGCATCTGTGCTGGACTTCCTGAAATGCGCACAGATGCGGCGCACCTTCGTGAGCAAATCAGACAGATTGGGGTATGTCTTGAGGAAACGCTGAACTATCAGATTTAACACATGGGCCAGGCATGGCACATGTGTCAGTCTGCCGAGTTGCAGAGCCGCCACCAGGTTACGGCCGTTGTCACACACAACCATGCCTGGCTTCAGGTTCAGCGGTGCCAGCCACAGATCAGTCTGCGCCGTGATGCCCTGTAATAGTTCTTGGGCGGTGTGCCTTTTATCGCCTAGGCTCAGCAGTTTGAGCACCGCCTGCTGTCGCTTAGCGACGGCACTGCTGCTGTGCCTAGAGCTAGCGACTGATGGCGCCATGCCCACGGATGGTAGTTCGGAGGTGGAGGTGGAGGAGGGGTGGGAGGAGGAGGAGGCATAGAAGGCCTGAAAGACCTGGACCGAGGTAGGCCCCGCAATCCTCGGCGTCGGCAGTACATGACCAGCCGCAGGGTCAGACTCGGTCCCAGCCTCCACCAAGTTGACCCAATGTGCCGTCAGCGATATATAGTGGCCCTGCCCGGCAGCACTCGTCCACGTGTCCGTGGTCAGGTGGACCTTGTCAGAAACGGCGTTGGTCAGGGCACGGATGATGTTGTCTGACACGTGCTAGTGTAGGGCTGGGACGGCACATCGGGAAAAGTAGTGGCGGCTGGGGACCGAATACCGAGGGGCGGCCGCCGCCATGAGGTTGCGAAAGGCCTCGGTCTCTACTAGCCTATAGGGCAGCATCTCCAGGCTAAGCAATGGACATTAAGGGCTTGGGCGTGCGGGTGGGTTGCACTATATTTCCTTTTCCGCTCCAGCGTCTGGGGTATGGAGAGCTGAACGCTGGTGGATGCTGTGGAGGATCGTGGAGGCGACGATGGGGTTTTTGGGCCAGGGTCCTGGGCAGGGGGCTGACTATCAGCTGACACAGGGGAAGGAGCAGTGGTGTGCACGGCCGGAGGTGAACGGGCTTGGTGCCACTGAGTGGGGTGTTTAGCATTCATATGCCTGCGCATACTGGTGGTAGTTAAGCTAGTAGTGGTGGAACCCCTGCTGATCCTGGTTTGGTAAAGGTTGCACACCACAGTCCGTCGGTCATTCCTTAAAGAACCTCCAGACTTCTGAAAATCTAGCCCTCGCCGCGGGAGCCCTCGCCACGGGAGCTTCACTACGTGACACATTTGGCGCTGATGCACCAGCTCTGGCCCTGCCTCTCCATCTGGCCCCACCACTGCCTCTTCCAACCTGTTCTGGTCGAGGACTCTCCTCCGTCTCAGAAGCACTGTGTTCACCCGGCCTCTCAACCCAGCTTGGGTCTGTCACCTCATCATCCTCCGATCCCTCAGTCTGCTCCCCCCTCGGACTTCCTGCCCTGACAACAACTTCACCACTGTCTGACAACCGTGTCTCCTCATCGTCGGACACCTCTTTACACACTTCTTCCACTACGTCAAGAAGGTCATCATCACCCACAGACTGCGACTGGTGGAAAACCTGGGCATCGGAAAATTGCTCAGCAGCAACCGGACAAGTGGTTTGTGACTGTGGGAAGGGTCCAGAAAACAGTTCCTCAGAGTATGCTGGTTCAAATGCCAAATTTTCCTGGGAGGGGGCAGACTGGGGGGGAGGAGGCTGAGGTGCAGGAGCTGGAGGAGTGCCGATTTCGGTGACATGGGTGGACTGCGTGGAAGACTGACTGGTGGACAAATTGCTCGAAGCATTGTCGGCAATCCACGACATCACCTGTTCGCACTGTTCTGGCCTCAACAGTGCTCTACCACGAGTCCCAGTAACTTCAGACATGAACCTAGGGAGTGTAGCTCTGCGGCGTTCCCCTGCTCCCTCATCAGCAGGTGGTGTCTCACCCCGCCCAGGACCATGGCCTCTGACCCCTGCAGTAGTTGGACGCCCACGTCCCCGCCCTCGTCCTCTACCCCTAGCCCTCGGGTTAAACATTTTGAAAATGAAAGTTATAACTTAAATTTTTTTTTTACTTTTTTTTTGTGTTTTTTTGTTTGTTTGTTTTTTTTGTGTTTTTTAGTTTTTAAAACCAAACGATGCTATCCTATTGCTATGGCTATTTTCTAGCCAAGTATGAAAGCACACTGCTATGCCAGATGAGATGACGCTGAGTTATGAAAAAATAAACGTAAAATAAAAAGTAAATGGCAGACTGTGCCTAATTGAAATCCAACCCCTAATAAATTGTCCCACTTCGGTCTTTGCGATGGATATGTGCGTCACTAAGCGCTAAACACAACGGTCGCAAGTCTCACTGCAAATTCCTCACAATATGGTAGTAGATGCACTACAGCAAGGCCAGCCACCAGCAGATCAACCAGAAATAAAATATATAACGCTATTGTAGGCCTAAGTAAGCCGTTTGGATTCTCCTATGGCTATTTTCTAGCCAAGTATGAAAGCACACTGCTATGCCAGATGAGATGACGCTGAGTTATGAAAAAATAAACGTAAAATAAAAAGTAAATGGCAGACTGTGCCTAATTGAAATCCAACCCCTAATAAATTGTCCCACTTCGGTCTTTGCGATGGATATGTGCGTCACTAAGCGCTAAACACAACGGTCGCAAGTCTCACTGCAAATTCCTCACAATATGGTAGTAGATGCACTACAGCAAGGCCAGCCACCAGCAGATCAACCAGAAATAAAATATATAACGCTATTGTAGGCCTAAGTAAGCCGTTTGGATTCTCCTATGGCTATTTTCTAGCCAAGTATGAAAGCACACTGCTATGCCAGATGAGATGACGCTGAGTTATGAAAAAATAAACGTAAAATAAAAAGTAAATGGCAGACTGTGCCTAATTGAAATCCAACCCCTAATAAATTGTCCCACTTCGGTCTTTGCGATGGATATGTGCGTCACTAAGCGCTAAACACAACGGTCGCAAGTCTCACTGCAAATTCCTCACAATATGGTAGTAGATGCACTACAGCAAGGCCAGCCACCAGCAGATCAACCAGAAATAAAATATATAACGTTATTGTAGGCCTAAGTAAGCCGTTTGGATTCTCCTATGGCTATTTTCTAGCCAAGTATGAAAGCACACTGCTATGCCAGATGAGATGACGCTGAGTTATGAAAAAATAAACGTAAAATAAAAAGTAAATGGCAGACTGTGCCTAATTGAAATCCAACCCCTAATAAATTGTCCCACTTCGGTCTTTGCGATGGATATGTGCGTCACTAAGCGCTAAACACAACGGTCACAAGTCTCACTGCAAATTCCTCACAATATGGTAGTAGATGCCCTACAGCAAGGCCAGCCACCAGCAGATCAACCAGAAATAAAATATATAACGCTATTGTAGGCCTAAGTAAGCCGTTTGCATTCTCCTATGGCTATTTTCTAGCCAAGTATGAAAACACACTGCTATGCCAGATGAGATGATGCTGAGTTATCAAAAATTAAACGTAAAATAAAATGAAACTGGCAGACTGTGCCTAATTGAAATCAAACCCCTAATAAATTGTCCCACTTTGGTGTTTGAGGTGGATATGTGTGTCACTAAGAGCTAAACACAACGGTAGCAAGTCCCCCTGCAAATTCCTCACAATATGGTACTAGCTGCAAATAAAAAAAAAAAATGTATAACGTTATTGTAGCCCTAAGAAGGGCTGTTGGGTTCTTGTTGAATCACTCCTGCCTAACACTATTCTAATAGAACAGCCTAACGCTTTCCCTGACCAGCAGCAGCTCTCTCCCTAGCGGCATCCAGACACAGAATGATCCGAGCAGCGCAGGCAGGGGCTAGTCTATTCCAGGGTCACCTGATCTGGCCAGCCAACCACTGCTATCGACGTGTAAGGGTACCACGTCATGCTGGGTGGAGTGCAGAGTCTCCTGGCTTGTGATTGGCTCTGTTTCTGGCCGCCAAAAAGCAAAACGGCGGGAGATGCCATTTTCTCGAGCGGGCGAAGTATTCGTCCGAGCAACGAGCAGTTTCGAGTACACTATTGCTCGAACGAGCATCAAGCTCGGACGAGTATGTTCGCTCATCTCTATTCTCTACCAAATTAAAAATCTTTTTAGAAACATACCAATTCAACTTACCAAAACATATCTCCTTAAACTCCAGAGATTAATAAATACTTATGTATGGGGAGAAAGCAGACCTAGAATAGCTGCAGAAACTTTATATAGACCCCAACTGTAAGGTGGGTTAGGTCTCCCACGCATCACAAGCTATTATGAGCCAGCAATATTAGATCAGGCGAGGCAGTTGTTTTTCCCCTCCACAAATAAACACTGGATACAAATAGAAAATAACACGTCACAAAAAAAGAATATATCAACAGTATTTTGGGAAAGCGCTATACATTACACTCCCTTCCATAGTCCCCTTGTCATAGTACAAGCAGGAAGCCGCCAATGGGAGAGATATTCCCAAAACTCCCAATTAATTCAATTAAAAGTGAGGGATCTCACGTGCAAAGTGGCGTCTCAACTGATAGATGATTTAGACCTACAGAATTGGATAAAAAATGGCATCTATAAAATAGCAGATTTTTGGGATTAAGGCCACTTAATGTCGTTTGTAGACATTAGCAAAAAATGTAACATTCCTAAACAGGATTTTTATAAGTACTTAAGATTAAGACATTTTCTGTCAGAAATTCCCTCAAACATGAAAGAGTCCAAGACAGCCTTTGCGTTCTTAAAGCCTGAAAAAGTTCTAAGGGTATCACTTTAGCATATAGGGCCATAGAAGAAGTCTGAAAATGGCAGTAAGACTTAGGGATAACTATTGATGAGGAGGCCTGGAATGTAATGTTTAAACTATCCTTCTCTCTTTCTAAATGCACATTACATATGGAAACTAGAAGGAAAATATTACATAGATGGTATTACACTCCTAGTAAACTTGCAAAAATATTCCCAAACTGTTCAAGTACTTGTTGGAGGTGCCAAACGGGATATGGAGATATGCTTCATATATTCTGGAAATGTGCCGTGATCCGGGGGCTATGGTACAGATTGAGAATCTATTAACAGACATTTTGAAATCCCCCATCACATTAACACCAGCATTAACCCTTCTAGGCTTGGGGTTATCATACTATTTACCAGAGGAACAAAACATTATATTCCATGTTTCTACCACGGTCATCACTATCATAGCCTCCCTATGGAAGTCCCCCAAAATACAGTCATTCTCCGAACTAACTAGGCTAGTGAATATGATATGTAATCTTGAGAGGGTGATGGCTTATATAAATGACACGCAAAAGAATTATTATGCTAGATGGGAACCCTGGAGGAATTCTATCTTTTATAAGACAAATGTAGAAGACCAAGGGTCAGAACGTAATTGGTGTTTGCCAACAGTAAAGTGCTATAACTGGCTCTTTTGTTTATTACCTGTACAAATTGACTAGAAATGTGTAATACATGCTTACTATATACCCAACGGAATTGTACTTGTCTTAACTATTAGATAGGTAAACTCTTAACTACTAGTATTGCCTGTAGTTTCTCTGTTAATGGTTAACCCCCATGTTGGATTTAGTTATGAAGAGATTCAGAAAACAAGTGTTTGTTACTCCATTTGTTTATTATTCCATAAATATGGAAAAATGGTTTCTGGCTGGATAACCGGGTAAAAAACAACATTTATCCCAACATGATACCAATAAAAAGTACAACCCATCCTGCAGAGAAACAAACCCTAAAACAACTCTGTCAACATGGCAATGCAAAAACAAGCAATTGAGTCTTGCATTCTGTAAAACTAGTCAAACATACAAAGCTATATAAATTACTGACATAATTGTGCTAACCCATAAAATATGTATATAAAAAAATAATACATTTGTCAAAAAATTCTAAATATAGGCTCCGTATGAGAACCGTAAAACAGCCTACTAAAAGCTGTTTTGAAAAGTTTGAAGGTTGATTTGGGGTTGCAATTCTATTTACAGATCTTTTAAAACTCCAATAAAATGAATTGGCCTTGCAATTTCCTTAAACATTTGGAAAATTGCTGTTTGATTTTTAAGCATCCAAATGTCCTAATAAAACAAAATGACATTACATCTACCAAAATATGCCACTAATGTGAAATATAACAACATGAAAAAAATTATCTGAAAATCACTTGGGTAACCTAAAGCATTCTAAAGCTATAACCATTTATTTGTTATAGTGACACATGGCTGATATCAGAAAACAGACTTGTTCCTTAAGCCCCAAAATGACTTCGACCTGAAGTGGTTTAAATAGTGGACCCTGGTACTGTTTATTTTGGTGGCAAAAATTCCTGAAAGCCACATAATGGGGCACATTTATTTACCTAATCCCTGCGCGGTCCCCGAGGTGTGTTGTCCGATGAGGTTGAAGTCTGCTGCGATTCAACAAGATCGTTCGCCCGCATGTGTCACTTCCCTGCTGAGGTCCGCCGGAGTTCACCTTCTTCCCGGTGTATGTGAGTGTATGTCTTGTGACACAATTTGAATTGTTAAACCCCACGTGTAGTCTGAATCCGTCGGATCATCTGTCAGCCTCCCCCTGATTTGTGTCAAAAGCCAGTATGATTGCGACACAAAATGATTGCGTGCGACACAATCTCCGGCGCGATCCGCGAAAAGTCGGAATACCAGACGAAAATGCGGCCGCAGGACCCTTAGTAAATAAGCCCCAATATACAAGCCATACAAGCAGTATGTCAGAAACCTCTGAATAGGATTAGGTTTCAGGCTTCTGTGCTTGAAAACCAATCCCAGGAATGCTTTGATTGACAGTTGCCTCTCAGGATCAGTCCGTTGGGGAAAGCTGGGTGTGTCATTTTGAGTTCAGTTTGAGTATTGAGTGATGGACAACGAAACCAGTCAGTTGCTGGGGGCAGCATCCAGCAACTTTATATGTATGCCCAGTTCTGATTACTGGTAGCTAGTTAATTCAGTCCTTGTTGTGCACTTCTCTAGCCTATACTGTGTTTCTGACCCTTCCTACATTAGACTATTCTCTTGCTATTAGATTCTGTGTCCACCTTTCTTCTTACCTCACCTTCTGCTTTTATCACAAAAAAGTGAAAACTTGTTTGCATTGTCGCTCTTCAACAAAACACTGCACAGGAATTAAGGCTCATACTCCCGATATAAACAAAAGTAAAGGTAAATTATATATATAAAAAAAACAAGTAGTGAGAGATATAGCCACCGCCTAGTGGAGCTTTATCAATGTTTTTATTGGGTGTGCACCTTTTTATGGTGTGTTACCTTTGTATTTGTATTGTAAACTAATTTAACATTTTTGGCTCCAACATCATTATTGATGATGAGAAAACTAGGGGAAAAATATTTGTGTAAAAAATAAAAAAAAGAAGTTTGAATAAAATTACGGTAAGGCTTATTTAAAGCAAACACAAAGCCAAAGCAAGAAAATACACTCAATAAGCCTGAAAATACATAATTTATGCGGCCGGGGCGGAAGGAGAAGACATATTGGCGGGGCCGGGGATGAGTATAGTTTTTAGGTGATGACTCAGAATACACTCCAGAAAACTAGACAAAGGCAAACTTTGAAGAGAGGTTGTCGAGGTGCAAAAAAAAAAAAAAAATAGCAAAAGTGCATATGTGCCACAAAAAGAAAAAAAAAAAGAATAAGGCAAGCCAAAACAAGATTACATGTGCCTAGGGGTGGATTAAGACTGCCATGGGCCCTGGGCTGTGTGAAAATTATAGTTCCTACAAGTTGGGAATAACATCCTATGGTACTAGAATCAAGCTTCTTGGATAATGGAGGATGTGACATTTCTGTCTGCTTTCAATCTGCCCTTCTCAGTATAAAATTTGGTGGATGGGCCCCAGGATATAACCCAAACCACCAATATTATAATCCACTACTACATGTGCCCCATTATGTCAGAGCACTATGTTAAAGCTTACCACAGTTTCTCATACAGTCTTTATTGTTGTGTTCATTATAGATTGCTGACTGCTTAATTCTGTATACCTCTGTGATACACTTGAACATATTTTTCCAGATTTAAAGACTTTGAGAGCAGACACATAATTATAATCATTTTTAATAGAACATAATAAAAAATAATAATAATAATAATAAATATAATAAATAAATCAGACTATGTGAGGCGTATAATCACCAATGTGAGAAATCACACATAAAGTGAATAAAGAAAACATATCAAAATATTATATAAATCAAACACAACAGAATGTAATCTGGTACTCAATTTAATGTCAAAAGAAAAAAGCAAGAAAAAGAATACATTAATTTCATTGAATGTAAAGCATAACTAAAAACCATAATACAGACCAATAGGAACAAAAAAAAATAAACTTCACTGATTTAATGATAATGTACTGTATTTTATTTTTCTGATTGTTATATTTCTTTTAGATTGGTTTCAATTTTTGCTTTACTTAATTCAGAAGGCCATACAGTAACTGTGCATATAAATGGGATTCACAGAAACAACCTAGTTGCTGGAGTTTTACAACATTTTTTTTTTTGGGGGGGTGGGGGGGGGGGGCTGACAAGATGCAAGAACTGCAAGGACAGTTGAAAGGAACATTGGCAGAGGTTCCTTTGAACTGTCTTTACCAGTCCATTATTAGTAAGTCAATTAGGAACTTGGTATAGTTTCCACCAGGAACAGATGATGTCTTTAGGAAAGGCTGTTGATTTTGTAAGAATTAAATAATATTACCCCTAATGTAATCCAGTATGAAATGTTTCTTTTCATAGGTAGATTAGCTCCTTCATTACACAAAGTTCTAGGGTTCACCTAAACCCCCTTTTAACCTCTAATGCTAAGGTAACTACATCTTTATGGGATTGTAGAGCATTTACATAAAAAGAGCTTAATGTTTCTCATATGAAAATTTTAACCAACCTAAAGGTTCTTAATACATAAAATTGTACGTATAGTGAAAGTATAATGAATGTTCATCAGTCTTATTAATTTTCTATTTACATAACCGATAGTGAGACATAAAATATAGAAGATGCAACATTTTGTCACTTTTGCCACATCTTCCTGTTTCAGAATTGTACACTAAATGTTACATATATCAGCTAGAATGATTTTACCGTCAATGCAACAGAGTGGTTCACTTATCTGGAAAGTCCAAAATACCCTAACTTAGTTACCTAGTTTGTTCCTTGAAATGTTTCATGTTATCATCATATATGATGATACTATTTTAGTGTTCACTTTCACTTGATTCAAATTGTAAGTTTCCTAAAGCGGTTGTCCACTGTCAACGAATAATTGATATGGTTTGTGTAAGGAAAATCTATACAATTTTCCAATATACTTTTTATATCAATTCTATACAAAGCCTCCATGTTTACTTCTAGTGCATAGAAATATGACCATGGTAACATGATGGACATGCAGGTACGTGCACAAACCATTAGTATCATATGGCTCTGATTACTCTCTGTCATATAATGAGCTGTGCACCTTCCATGTTTACTTCCAGTGGACAGAAATATGACCATGGTCACAGAGGTGCATGGGTCGTTAGTATCATAGAGAGTAATCGGAGCTGTAGGTAATAACGAACCGTGCACCTGTGTGACCATAGAAGCGTTCGATAAAATGACAACAAGCAGAGATCTAGAAAACCATGAGGAATTGATACAGAAAGTATATTGGAAAATTGTATTATTTTTCATCATACAAACAATAACATTAATTTGCCAAAGTGGGAATACCCCTTTAATGATCAGTTCCGAAAAAAGAATGACTGCAGTATTGTAACATATACAGTACATACTGTACAAAGACTAAGACATGCAATAGTGAACAATTCAAAGTTATTCACCCAGCAGCACTTTCTGATGGAAAGGCAGGCTTGAAGAGGTGTTGTACTCTGAGGACAAGCCAAAAAGAGTGAAGAACTGGGTCCACCAGTCTGAAATATGATAATAAAGAATTTCTAATTATAACATATTAATTCACATGGACAGACAGAGATGTTTCATGCACCTCATGAGCCTCTGTATGGTGCCTTTATATGTCCATATCACAGACATGTTTTGTAAGGGCTCCTGCCCACCAAGGTGCGCTCCCCTGAGCCATAGTATCATAGTATCATAGTATATAAGGCTGGAAGGAGACGCAAGTCCATCAAGTCCAACCTTTAAGAATTAAATAAATGTTTTATCCCCATAACCCGTGATATTTTTTCTCTCCAGAAAGTCATCCAGGCCTCTCTTGAACATGTACATAGAGTCCGCCATAACAACCTCCTGCGGCAGAGAGTTCCACAGTCTCACTGCTCTTACAGTAAAGAACCTTTGTCTATGGTGATGGTAAAATCGCCTCTCCTCTAGGCATAGATGATGCCCCCTTGTCCTGGTCACAGGCTGAGGTATAAAAAGATCTTTGGAGAGATCCTTGTACTGTCCGTTCAGGTATTTGTACATTGTAATGAGGTCTCCCCTCAGTCGTCTTTTTTCTAAACTGAATAATCCCAAATTTTTTAATCTGTCAGTGTATTCTAGTTCCCCCATTCCCCTAATAATCCGGGTTGCTCTCCTCTGCACCCGTTCCAGCTCTACTATATCCTTTTTATATACTGGTGCCCAAAACTGTACACAATATTCCATGTGTGGTCTGACCAGGGATTTGTATAAGGGCAAAACTATGTCTTTATCATGAGAATCTATTCCTCTCTTGATACATCCCATTATTTTATTTGCTTTAGCAGCAGCCGCCTGGCTCTGGTCACTAAAATTAAGTTTACCATCCACCAATACCCCCAAGTCCTTTTCAGCTTCAGTTTTACTAAGTAATTGACCGTTTAGAACATAATTATACTTTTTGTTTCCATGGCCCAGGTGCATAACTTTACATTTATCTACATTAAACCTCATCAACCATTTCTCTGCCCATCCCTCAAGCTTCCACAAATCCCTCTGTAATGCTAAACTATCGACCTCAGTATTTATTACTTTACACAGCTTAGTATCATCTGCAAATATTGAAACTTGACGGTGTAAACCCACTACAAGGTCATTAATAAAAATATTAAAAAGAAGTGGCCCCAATACTGACCCCTGTGGCACTCCACTGGTGACATCAACCCAATCTGAGAATGTGCCATTAATGACCACCCTCTGTTTTCTATCACTAAGCCAATTATTTACCCAAATACACAGATTTTCTCCTATTCCCAGCAGTCTCATTTTATATACCAACGTTTTATGTGGCACGGTGTCAAATGCCTTTGAAAAGTCCAGATATACAACATCCACAGCGTCCCCCAGATCCAGTCTTGAACTTACCTCCTCGTAGAAACCAATCAGATTAGTCTGACAGGACCGATCTCTCATAAACCCATGCTGACGCTGGGTTGTGCACAGTGAGATACTCCAGGATAGCATCTCTAATAAACCCCTCAAATATTTTCCCCACCACAGCAGTTAGACTCACGGGTCTGTAGTTTCCAGGATCGCTATTTGATCCTTTTTTGTATATTGGTACCACATTTGCTATGCGCCATTCCTGTGGAACATAACCAGTCCTCAGTGAATCTTCAAATATTAAAAATAACGGTTTGTCTATCACCGTACATAATTCATGCAGAACCCGGGGGTGTATGCCATCTGGCCCAGGGGATTTATCTATCTTAGTGGTTGCGATGCAGCGCCGTACCTCTTCCTGGGTTAAACTGTTGAAATTATAAAAAGAATTAACATTATTCCTCATTGTGTCTTCCACCAGGGGATTTTCCTGGGTAAAGACAGTTGAGAAGGCGACATTTAGTAGATTGGCCCTTTCCTCATCTCCTTCCACCATGACCCCCATGTTATTTCTAAGGGGACCCACACTCTCTGTTTCTAGTTTCTTATCATTTATATACTTGAAAAATAATTTGGGATTATTTTTGCTCTCCCTAGCAATATTTCTCTCAGTCTCTATTTTTGCGACCTTTATCTGCTTTTTACAGGATTTATTTTTTATCTCTATAATCCTGTAATGCCTCATCGCTACCTTCACGTTTTAGCACCTTAAACGCTTTATCTTTCTTGCTTATTGCTTTCCTTACAAGACTAGTTAGCCACATAGGGTTTTTCTTGTTCCTTTTATGCTTTTTCCCATAAGGTATGTGTTTCTCACAGGACTTTTTCAGAATATATGAGAAAAAGTCTCATTTTTGGGGGGAGCTTTTGTCTTTGAGAACATTATCCCAGTCTATGCCTTTAAGGTCTTCCCTTAGTTGCTGAAAATTTGCCCTCCTGAAGTTTAGAGTGTTGGTTGCCCCTTCACTAACGCTCTTAGTAAAGGGTAATACAAAATCAATTATATTATGATCACTATTCCCCAGGTTCCCCCCAACCTGTAGTTTTGATACCCTATCAGGTCTGTTGGTAAGGATAAGGTCCAGCAGTGCCCCCCCTCTTGTTGGCTCCAGGACTAGTTGCGACAGGTAATTGTCTTTTGTTGTTGACAAGAACCTGCTGCCTTTGAAGGACCTGCAGGTTTCTGCCCCCAGTCGATATCTGGGTAATTGAAGTCTTCCATGATAAGTACTTCACCTTGCTTTGAAGCCGCATCCATTTCACTTATCAGCATTTCCTCTGCTGCCTCCATTATATTTGGAGCCTTATAACAAACCCCTAGTAATATTTTATTATTCTTTTTCTCTCCTCTTATCTCAAAACATAGGGACTCCACATTTGCGTTACTGATGTCATCTCGCAGGACGGGCTTGAGGCAAGAATTCACATATAAACAAACCCCTCCACCTTTTTTATTTATACGATCCTTTCTAAAAAGACTATAACCATCTATAGTAACAGCCCAGTCATAGTTACTGTCCAGCCATGTCTCGCTGATACCCACTATATCATATTTCCGCTCCAACATCAAGAGTTCCAGTTCCTCCATTTTGTTTGTGAGGCTTCTGGCATTTGTGTACATACACTTTATATGGTTTTCCCTGTCCGTATTCCTTTTGTCCTTATTCCCCAATCTCATTCCAGCCCCCCTTCCTCCCCCATGGACTATGACTCTTCCCAGCTCTCTATGTACACTGTCTATTTGCCCTGCACAAGTGTAGTTGCCCTCCCCTCAGGTCTCTAGTTTAAACACTCCTCCAACCTTCTAGCCATTTTTTCCCCTAAAACACCGGCCCCCTCCCCATTGAGGTGCAGCCCATCCCTAGAGCCTGTAGCCGACAGAAAAGTCAGTCCAGTTCTCCATGAACCCAAAACCCTCCTTCCTACACCAACTTTTGAGCCACTTATTTACCTCCTTGATCTCCCGCTGCCTTTCTGGTGTGGCACGTGGTACAGGCAGTATTTCGGAGAAAATTACCTTTGAGGTCCTTGCCCTGAGCTTATGGCCTAAATCTCTGAAATCATTTTTAAGGACCTTCCACCTACCTCTTACTTTGTCATTAGTGCCAATGTGGACCATGACCGCTGGTTCCTCACCAGCCCCTCCCAGTAATCCGTCAACCCGATCCGCAACATAGCGCAACATAGCCATAGCTTGGGCAAGCACACAGCCAGGAGACAGGAGGGCTCCTCACCCCTCCCCTCATCATAGAAAGTCAGCTCAGTCATGGTGTGTTTGACCTCATACGGTCAAATGTATGGGCCCTGAATCTATTAGAAAAGAAACAAAATCCCATTGGTTTATCATGCTTGATATTGATGGTAGATATCTTTTAAGTAATTTACCTTGATTATCAGTAATAACAAATTTGTATTTGTGGTTTCATAGTCTGACATGTCTTGGAGTCTTAAGGAACAGAATTTCCTTTTCTCTGACTAATTTGCAAGGTGTTTCCTAGGTGTGAATTACTTCAGAAAGTGCCAAATTCATCAGCATATTATATTTGTTTTCCATGTTGCTAAAATGCTTTAAAAATAGATAACTGACACCTGTACTTTCAAATTAAAGTCAGCATTTTGCCATTATGTAAAATCATACGAAATTGGAATTTTGTATGAAATTGTTAGTGGGAAATTTACAGTTTCTATTACGTTCAGGGCAGGATTGGCCGACTCTAAGATTTGTAGGTGGGTCCAGGCATTGGCACATAATCTTGGACATTGGCACATAATCATAAACCACATGGACCGAGAATAAGGATGATTAGTTCTTTGTACATGATATATCCTACACAGTGATGTCACATCATCACATCTGGTGGAGTTCCTCAGTCCACCAGTGGTAACATTATCCAGGGCCGGATCATAGGCGGGGCTCCCGGGGCGCGAGCCCCGGGGCCCCCACCACTTAGCCCTTTAAAGGGGCCCCCACCAAATGTGGGCGATTCGCGCGGTCAAACGACCGCCCGAATCGCCAACAGTGTAGTTGGCTTCGGGCTCCCCGGCCGATTCGCGCGATGTTCCTCACTTTCCTCTATGGCAGAGCGAGGGAACAATAAGTTCCCTGCTCTGCCATAGACGATCGCATATAAACAAAGATGGCGGCCCCCTGCCGCTAGCGGCGCAGTGCGTGATGTCTCAGCGTGTGACGTCACGGCGTCGTGGCGACGCCGCGCTGCCTGTAGCAGGGCGCCGCCATCTTTGTTTACATCCGACACCGAGAAGGAAGATGATGACGGCGCGCACCGGGGAACGCTGGAAGGTGAGAACAATTTTAGTTTATCTGTGACTGTATATAGTTAATTATAGTTAATTATAGGGGGATTGTCTGTATATATTTATTATGTGGGGAGGGTGTTGTATATAATTGTTATGGGGGATTGTATGCAGTTATTATAGGGGGTCTGTATTTAGTTACAGGGGTTGTATATAGTTTAAGGGGGGGTGTATAGTTATTATAGGAGGACTGTATACAGTTATAGGAGTGTATAGTTATTATAGGGAGACTGTATAATGTTATAGGGGGACAGTATATAGTAATTATAGGGGGTGTATATAGTTATAGGGGGACAGTATATAGTTATAGGGGTATATAGTTACTATAGGGGGCTGTATATAGTTATAGGGGTCTATAGTTATTATAGGGGACTGTATATAGTTATAGGGGGACAATATATAGTTATTATAGGGGTGTATAGTTATTTTAGGGGGACTGTATATAGTTATTATAGGGGGACAGTATATAGGGGGAGCTGTATATAGCGGTTGCTTGGGGAGCTGTATACAGTGATTGCTGGGGGAGCTGTATACAGTGGTTGCTGGGGGAGCTGTATATAGTGATTGCTGGGGAGCTGTATATAGTGATTACTGGGGGAGCTGTATATAGTGATTATTGGGGAGCTGTATATAGTGATTGCTGGGGGAGCTGTATATAGTGATTGCTGGGAGAGCTGTATATAGTGATTACTGGGGGAGCTGTATATAGTGATTGCTGGGGGAGCTGTATATAGTGATTGCTGGGGGAGCTGTATATAGTGATTGCTGGGGGAGCTGTATATAGTGATTACTGGGGGAGCTGTATATAGTGGTTGCTGGGGGAGCTGTATATAGTGATTGCTGGGGGAGCTGTATATAGTGATTGCTGGGGGAGCTGTATATAGTGATTACTGGGGGAGCTGTATATAGTGATTGCTGGGGGAGCTGTATATAGTGGTTGCTGGAGGAGCTGTATACAGTGATTACTGGGGGAGCTGTATATAGTGATTGCTGGGGGAGCTGTATATAGTGATTGCTGGGAGAGCTGTATACAGTGATTACTGGGGGAGCTGTATATAGTGATTGCTGGGGGAGCTGTATATAGTGGTTGCTGGAGGAGCTGTATATAGTGATTGCTGGGGGAGCTGTATATAGTGATTGCTGGGGGAGCTGTATATAGTGATTGCTGGGCAGCTGTATACAGTGATTGCTGGGGGAGCTGTATATAGTGATTGCTGGAGGAGCTGTATATAGTGGTTGCTGGGGGAGCTGTATACAGTGATTGCTGGAGGAGCTGTATATAGTGGTTGCTGTGGGAGCTGTATACAGTGATTGCTGGGGGAGCTGTATACAGTGATTGCTGGGGGAGCTGTATACAGTGATTGCTGGGGGAGCTGTATATAGTGATTGCAGGGGGAGCTGTATACAGTGATTGCTGGGGGAGCTGTATACAGTGATTGCTGAGGGAGCTGTATATAGTGATTGCTGGGGGAGCTGTATACAGTGATTGTTGAGGGAGCTGTATATAGTTATTGCTGGGGGGAGCTGTATATAGTGATTACTGGGGGAGCTGTATATAGTGATTGCTGGGGGGAGCTGTATACAGTGATTGCTGGGGGAGCTGTATATAGTGATTGCTGGGGGAGCTGTATACAGTGATTGCTGGGGGAGCTATATACAGTGATTGCTGGGGGGAGCTGTATATAGTGATTGCTGGGGAGCTGTATATAGTGATTACTGGGGGAGCTGTATATAGTGATTATTGGGGAGCTGTATATAGTGATTGCTGGGGGAGCTGTATATAGTGATTACTGGGGGAGCTGTATATAGTGATTGCTGGGGGAGCTGTATATAGTGATTGCTGGGGGAGCTGTATATAGTGATTGCTGGGGGAGCTGTATACAGTGATTGCTGGGGAGCTGTATATAGTGATTGCTGGGGAGCTGTGTACAGTAATTGCTGGGGGAGCTGTATACAGTGATTGCTGGGGGAGCTGTATATAGTGGTTGCTGGGGGAGCTGTATACAGTGATTGCTGGGAGAGCTGTATATAGTGATTGCTGGGCAGCTGTATATAGTGATTGCTGGGGGAGCTGTATACAGTGATTGCTGGGGGAGCTGTATATAGTGATTGCTGGGGGAGCTGTATACAGTGATTGCTGGGGGAGCTGTATATAGTGATTGCTGGGGGAGCTGTATATAGTGATTACTGGGGAGCTGTATATAGTGGTTGCTGGGGGAGATGTATATAGTGATTGCTGGGAGAGCTGTATATAGTGATTGCTGGGGGAGCTGTATATAGTGATTGCTGGGGGAGCTGTATATAGTGATTGCTGGGGGAACTGTATATAGTGATTGCTGGGGGAGCTGTATATAGTGATTGCTGGGGGAGCTGTATATAGTGATTGCTGGGGGAGCTGTATATAGTGATTGCTGGGGGAGCTGTATATAGTGATTGCTGGGGGAGCTGTATATAGTGATTGCTGGGGGAGCTGTATACAGTGATTGCTGGGGGAGCTGTATAGTGATTGCTGGATGAGCTGTATATAGTGATTGCTGGGGGAGCTGTATACAGTGATTGCTGGGGGAGCTGTATACAGTGATTGCTGGGGGAGCTGTATATAGTGATTACTGGGGGAGCTGTATATAGTGATTGCTGGGGGAGCTGTATATAGTGATTGCTGGGGGAGCTGTATACAGTGATTGCTGGGGGAGCTGTATATAGTGATTGCTGTGGGAGCTGTATACAGTGATTGCTGGGGGGATGTATATAGTGATTGCTGAAGGAGCTGTATACAGTGATTGCTGGGGGAGCTGTATATAGTGATTGCTGGGGGAGCTGTATACAGCGGTTGCTGGGGGAGCTGTATACAGCGGTTGCTGGGGGAGCTGTATACAGCGGTTGCTGGGGAGTGGTATGTAGCGATTGTGTTCCTTGTCTGGACTACATTCGATGGGGGCCCCCACCATATTTTGCGCCCAGGGGCCCCCACCAACCTTGATCCGGCCCTGACATTATCAATATACTTATCAGAAACAGTACAGAACTGCTTTACTTTCATATGTCTTACTGTAATCTGCATGTCCATCACAGCACCAAGGACAGATTTCTATTCACTTCAGTAAACATAGAAGCATCCAATAGCAGGACAGGAAGCAGAGATCTAGAAAACAGTGAGGAATTAATACAGAAAGTATATTGGAAAATGTCTAACTTTTCATTATACACACCATATCAATTATTTGCTGAAAGTGGACGACCCCTTCAAAGCTAAGGCTCTTTAGGTACTTCCTTCTAGAATTATTCACTTGCATAATAAACTCCACAGATACAAAGTTTCAAAAAGTTTTTGGTTTCTTCTTTTTGCAGGAAAGCCCACAGGAGTCTAAATATATCTGAACTTAAAATGTTTACAAATTTCAGTCCACTCTTAACTAAACATTGCTCTGAGAGATACAAGAGGAAATGCTAAAACATTCCTGCCAAAAATGTTGCATCATATTTCACAGTTAACCGAAGATCTGTGCTTTAAATCAAGTTCTGCCAATACTATTGACATAAGGTATTTATTGAAAAAGGATTAAAATAAAATACTTGCAAGTCTAACAAACATAGGTACAAGGTTCCTGCAGATGGATTCATATTCATTTTTATTCAGAAATAAAAAAAAATTGTGAGCCATCAAATATAGAGGCTTCTTGTCTATTCTTTAAGAAAAATCATTTCAGCCTGTGCAGGTAATTAGTTGGCATTTAATTTGCACCTGATTCATCAGATTGCTCTTTACTTTTTCATGTATTGTCATCCACACATTGGGGCACATTTGATTACCTGTCCTGACGCACTCCCTGAAAGTGTATTGTTCGACCGGAATGCACTGTGCCGCGATTCACAAAGATCGCGCGCCCCATATCCTGCATGTGCCGCTTCCCCACTCAGGTCCACCGGAATTCACCTTCTTCTACCTGGTGCTTGATATTGCGACACAATTTGAATGTTAAATCCCGTGCTCAGTCGGAATCAGTCGGATCGTCGGATGGCACGGCCCCCAACCTCTGCCGCATGAAAGCCAGCGCAGCTGTGCCACAATCTGATGGTGTGAGACACAACCCCCAGTTAAATACCTGTCACAACGTTTTCAAATCCCATTTTCAAATCCTGAAAACGTCGCAAAATCGGACAAAAGTGCGATTCGTGGACCCTTAGTAAACAAGCCCCATTGTGATTAGTTATAAATTGTGGTTAGTTGTAAAATGTGAGAACATCCCTTTTTTTTTTTTTTAAACTTCTTTATTGTAAAACACAATAAAATAAAATCAAAACATCAGACTTTCAATTAAATCATGCTTACAATATTATATGATGTTACATACATTTCATTGTCTGAGGTTCAAGATAACAATAAAATCATAATAAACAACAAGTATATACCATTGACCAGTTGAGTTGTCTTATTCTGCGTTATCTGGGTGTTCTTTATATCCGAGTGAAGATATTATGTTTGTGATTGGGTGCACCTTGATTCCGATCCTTTCAAATTGGTTGGGTACGTTTGAAGTTACACATGTTCGAGAACATCCCTTTTATCTTGTCATTTATTATGCCTTGTATGTAAGGTACATCATTAAATTTGTGACTTTAATTGATTTTTTGAAAAAAGTGGGTTAAGTGGGGCAGATATCAAGCCAGGGCAGAAATTGCAACAAGCTCTCCATAAGCACCATAGAGATTAATGGAGCAGAACGGTCATGGGTGGCTGTCTGTTCCATTAGTCTGACGGAGCAACGTGGGGTCCACAGGTTTTCATGATCTGTGGGGGTCTCAGCACTGAGACCCTCACTGATCAGCAAGTTAGGCCCTATCCTGTGGATAGGGCCTAACTTTTCTTTGTGGGAAAACCCCTTTAAATACAACTTGCAGCTAACTCTACTGCAAAATGAACTGAGATTCAATAGGCTCAGTGAAATGTGATCTTAGCCAGTTACTGATACTATTACCATTCTGACAAATGTAACCATTCCAAAAGGTTCCACAATACCAGAAATGCAAACATTTTGTGGTTTAGAGTCTAGATATGAAATTGCTTGGGTATTAAATCTGGGATTTAAATATATTTGGGGCTTTAATTTTGGTTTCTATGGGTTATGTATATTTGGACTAACAGCTAATAAAAAAAAATGTTTAGTAGTTGCATATTAGGCTGGTGTCAGCCAAAACCTCAGGTAGAAGGCATACTCTAGGTCCACAAAACTTTGTGTGTTAAATTGTTTTAAATCTGGGGGCTGCATTTTATGGGGTCTAATTTTGGTGTCTATGGGTTTAGTGTATTTGGACTAAGAGTAGTGATAAGGGGGTCTAAACCATCAAGTTCATATCCGTACCGAATTTGGCGGGTTCAGCGACCACAGACCCAGAGACTTTACAGGCACTTCTGTTCGGGATCCCATTCCAAGTTCAAGGGATATTGCTCCAGCAGCTTGAGAAGCAGCTTTTAGCCCCTTAACCACCCCAGGCATGTCCTCTGTAGGCTGATGTTATTAAGGACAGGTGGAAATCAGAAATAATTTCTCTTTTTAGGGCACTCTGAAGACTTGCATTTAGCTATTGACAGGCTACTGTAGTGCAGGGATATGCTTACTGTTTAAAAAGGAATAAACAGCAATGAATGGAAAGACCAGACAGGAATAAGTTGCTGGGCATCTGAAAACTATTTGGGGCAGACACATTATTGTGTCTGTGACAGTTTTTTGTTCTGGTTTGCATAAAAAAAGTGTAGGCTATATTTTGTCTGACACTTTTTAATACTGTGCGCTTAAAAGGGCATGGTAGTGTGTGTTTCTAGATTGCTACACCTTTATGACTGATATGACACAATTCTGTGCATGTACTAAAAACTGACCTGATTAATACATTTAAATAATGTGGTGCAACTTGTACAAAGAAAGTGTGCAGAAAACTAATGCACACTGCACCAATTTTAATATATTTAGGTCTATGTCTGCAACTGGGGCAAGGCAGGGCAGTTGGATGGCCCGTGGAATCCTGGCTAGGAGAGTTATGACAGAGCATTAGTGACTGCTCCATGACCTGTGGTTTAGATGTCCTTGTTGTTTTGAATAGTAGTGAGGTGGAGGGCCTTGCACAAAAGAGGTGGAGCAGTTTGAAGACAATCCGATGGAACTTGAGGCACTCTTTGCAATGTTAATGACCAATCCATGCAATGCACTGCTTTGAAAAGAACAATTATTTCAAATTTTTAGCTGCCTCCTCTCCCAGAAACAGTGCTGGTCTTCTAGCACATTGACATTAACAGCATTTTATAATTCATTTTTTTATTTCTTTTTGTTATTATTTAAGTACTTTCCTGAGCCATTTTTGGTGAGAACAACTGTTATGTGATCATCCCCATTTTCCAGTCATTTTTAGGTGAAAGCACCATTGATGGTGTTCGAGTTTAAGTTTGCACCAAAGTCTAAGCCCCAAACTGTATTTTCCCCTGATATTGGGACAGACTTGTTGAACCCAAATCTCAACCAACCTGCTCATCTGTAACTAAAAGCTATTGCAGGAATCATTTTCAGAAAATCCATATTACACTGAAATCAGCATAAACCTAATGGACACGGCATACTTTAGGTCCACAAAATGTCTTGTTCCTTCTTGATTATTGGCTCAGTCACAATATATATCTCATCATGGTGGTCAATTACAGGTTACAGAGATAAATTTATGATGGTTTACAAGACTACCGTATTTTTCTGACGATAAGGCGCACCGGATTATAAGACGCATTATGAATAAAGGCCTGCTAAGACGTCTAGGTGTATATATAAGGCTTATAAGGCGCAGGCAGTTTCCAGGTGGCTGCTTGGGTTAGAAGGGGTCCGTGCGGGCGGCAGATGAGGAAGCCACGTGGTTCGCACTATGGCGCCTGTGGTTCGCTAGTTAACTGTATATGCACAAAAAGGATTGTTCACAATGAGTGAGATGTTATTTTTAAAAAATTATGTTGCCTCTGCATATTTGCAAAAACTGGATATTTAATCATGTTAACAAGATACATATTATTTTACCTTATATTAATAATGAATTATTTTAAAACTATAAAAGTTGACGATTAACAAAAAATTATCTATAGTCTCATTATATTTCATCCAAAGTCTACTTTTCCATTCATGAATATTGTAAGCTTTCTAAGGATTCTTTGCATCTATATTGGGCATGACTGCTTTGTCATAGGAAACTAAATGTTCTCAGCTGAAAACCCCAGAAACCAATCAACTAATAGAAAAAAGAAACAAGAAGCACCACAACGCCTAACACCATCTCCTGTTTAGAAGCCTGTGAAATATGACTAATTGTGACGTGTTACAAAAAAGTTTTATGTATATATACCTGCTGAATTCTGCACTAGACATTAGCTTCTTCACCGGTAGTGTTACCTCGACCTGAAATACACTAATTTTACCTGCTTTATCCTGAGAAATGCTGAAATATTGCAAAATATTTCTGCTTTATTGTGTAGTCCTATGTTATCTTGGACAAATTAATGGGTATAATATTGACCTCAAGACAGCACGAAATGACATTGAAAAACTGAAAACATATTTGGTAAGTACATTTAAAGTAGAGATACTTAAAACGCTCTAGACTTTTACAAGACTGATCAATCCTTGGTTGCTGATTGGTTGCTCTGAGCTCTTGCATTTGGATATTTGTCTATCACTTTTAGTTGTATTGTTGTATTATTTATTCTTTTAGTGTCATATTTGTTTGTGTACTCGTTTTATTAGTATCTACTTCTTAATTAGATATTTCTTTAATAGATTTTTGGCACTTAGATTTTTTAACTCCTTAATATTATTAATAATTTTCTGAGCTTGAAGAAGTGCTACTGCATAGGAAAGTTTGATGCAATTATTAACCTAAAATGTATGGTAAAAAATTTACAAGCAGCTGTTCTGGGCAGGAGGAAGTGACACTTTGTAACTTCACTTCAATACTGGAGAATACACTTCAAATGTATAATTGTTTGCAAGCCAGTTAAAAAACAAAAAAATATTTCTAGAAATGCATTAAGCATTGTATGCACTATACAAAGTATACTGTGTTGGAAGTATACTATAGTAATACTATATGAATCAATTCATTACCAATAGTTCTTGGAACTGTTGCACTGAAAAAAATAACAGGCTAAATACTACATTTGTCAAGCCCCTCAACACTTTGCCTCACATTTCGGAAACCTCAAAAAGGGGGCATGGCTTACAGGTTGTACTCTTTAAAAAAAAGTCTCTTCTCTGCACATGAAAGTGGCAATGAGATGCATCAGGAAGTTTAAATATTTTTAAAATGTTTTGTGCAGCTCTTTAAGTAGTTCAGTTCTTTAAAGTTTGCATCTTAGTCAGATGTAAGACCTGTGAAATAATGGACACTTACTTTTTAAATACATCCTACACTAGTTTAAATGCTCAAATTTCATATATGATTTATTATATCTGCTGCTATTATCACACACATTTTGTTTCTAACAACAGAAGACAAAAGACATTGAAGATAGTGGTGATACTGAAAACAGTGGAGTTTTTTCAAATGTACTGGATGACTGGAAAGAGGTATGCACATGATAAAAACATTAATATATTATTCATATACTCAATATATTGCTACATTTAAAATGAATTGTGTTCTAAATAATGTGTTCTGTTTTCTCAATACATTTTACTTATATTGTAACTATTTACTATTGGGCCCCATAATAAAATGTGGAATGGGGCCCCTACCACAACTTGACACTTTTAGTAGTGAATATTTAAAAGCTTAGATAATCATACTGTGGTGTCGCAATTGGGGTATAATGAAGATATATTATACTTTCAATGACTCCAAATATTATACCACAGGCATAATGTACATCATGATATTTTCAGGAAGAACACAAAAATATAAATGCAGCAGTGAAGTCATAACCAATGCACACAGCTACATCGTACAACTTAGTAGAGCTTAGTGAAACTTTGTTTGCCTCTTTTCCCTGCATTACATGCTGCTTCCTATGTTTGAGATAAAATATGCCCCATGACAGTCTGCTACTCTCATATTACACCCATAAAATAAAATTCAGCTAAAAGTTTGGAGAGGATAACTGGAAATGTTCCAGACTACAGAAAACTCATCATTGTGAAAAGCCTGACTATAGTAAAGAAAATTTAACAGTGTAGAAAAACTCTAGGTGTAAACACACACATGATATATCTACCTGTCATCTATCAATTTATCCATGAATGTATCTAAACATAGGTTCTTCTTAATATATGTGTAGTGCACGGTGAAATTGGATTTGCTCACAGAGTTCAAAATAAATAAAAAGTCATATTGTTTCTATAAGAAGCGTTGCTTGTGGCACATGGCATCTTTTTATATCATATTTATTCCTGCCCTAATTTTAGCACCAAACGCAGTGCTGAAAGCATTAGATTGAATAGGGCTTATCAACACACTGACTTGTGCTAGTTATAAGTAGCAAACTGTGGCAGAAAATTAAGGCTCCATTAAGTTTCATTGCAATAATTCAGATCAGATTTTAGAGATTTTTAGTGGTAAAAAATAATATGTTTTGCTGTAAGGTAGAAACATCACATCATAACAAAACTGGCATGAATTGTGTCCTAGGTAGAAATGCTCAAGGTAAATATCACTACTATTGCCATTCACTGACATCTGCTTTTATGGAAGATTTACAGAAAAGATCAACAACAAACAATGGTTGATCTTTATTTACTTTGGCCTATTATCATTGCTTCTGTTTAGAAAAATAATTCCTCATGATAGGTGGCAAAGGAGTCAAAACCACATATTACTCCATTTTGATTCATGTTGTAAATTATTAAGGTAAATTATTTTGTTAGTTATATTTTCACTTACTGGAGCTTTTGGATATTGGGGTATAGTGTATACCTTCTCTACTTTGTATTAACTTCAGGTATTATGAACATATTTTTTTTTATCCTCCAGGAAGGTGAAAAGAAACTGTTATTGAGCCAGATTGTTCCCATTTACCTGAAAATGCTTGAATCCATGAAAGATTCAGACGTAAAAGACAGTATTACCAACCTGAAACAGATGCTTCACACCTCAAATAAAGACTATCTGGAGAAAACTGACAAAAAAATTAAAAGTTTGAATGAATTGAAAAAAATGCAGGTATGAGGCATACATTTTACAGTTTTATGTTTCTTTGTTTTTTTAAAAAACTAGACAACAAATTTGATGGTGAACTATCAAAATCAATAGAATAGTCTTTAATAACCATGAATAACTTAGAGATGAGAGAATTATACAAGGTTCACTTCACAGAAGCTTTGCCACATTTTTCAAAAGATTTGGTTTGGATTTGTATCAATTTGGTCCAAGCCTATGTTGCTTTGTTTTTCCTTGAAATTGGTATGTAACCCCCTATAGTCTTCTAAAAAAAATATTTTTTTCATGAAAAAGTCCTATCTTGTTTTGTATATCTTTAACAAATACTTTCTTTTCCCTTCACATGTACCGCTTCCCTAAATTCCAGGTTGAAGGACCAGTTTGGTGCCTGAATCTATGAACCAAATAATAGACTCACTCCTCTGTATATGCACTATAATTGTTTAATTTCTTAATCAGATCAATATTAATGTTTGCTAGTCTACTCTTACATGCTTTGTCTTGTGCTATAACCCATGTATTCTAGTAATGATACTTCCTAATTGGGAATAAATATTTTAATTCACAAATGTATATACCCGTATAGAAGCCGACCCAAGTATAAGCCGAGGCCCCTAATTTTACCACAAAAACCTGGTAAAACCTATATTTTTTTTTACTTGAGTATAAGCCGAGTTTGGGTTTTCAGCACATTTTTTTGTGCTGAAAAACTAGGCTCATACTCGAGTATATATGGTATATTTATAAGATGTTCCATTTCTGGGTTAGAAAACCTACCATACAAAACTCTACAAGGCAAAAATACTGTGTTATTTAATGAAAATCCATTATACTAAAAAAGAAAGTGGTCCAAAGTTCTTATTACTTTTATTTTCTTCAAATAGGTATCAGACATAAAATTTCAACGTGCTGCCATTAAAGAGCTATTACGTATTCTCAGAGATGTTTCTACTCTTCAGGATTCACCAAAAAAAGAATCAAAAAAATGCAAAAGAGAAAATGTGAGAAGAAGAAGAGGATGTTAATCAATAAATTATACTACTAAACAGACTGATAGCTACAGAAAATATTGATGATATATTTATAATATTTATCTACTTTAACCATAATGTATTTTTATTTAAAAGAAATCTAATTTATTATAATTTATTTGCTGCTAATTGACAATAAAATATGTGATTAGTCTTATCTCATGAAAATGTTTCCTTAAATAAGAGTACACATTTGAGCCCTCCATACAGGGCAGGTTACTTGTTTTATGAGGCACAGGGAGGCGCAGAAGGGGAAGAGCACCATGTGGCTGCCAGGATTTTAGTTTTCTCATTGGCCCCTTTTGTAGCCTATAAAATTTTAGTTTTTTCATTATTCGGGCCATGTGATGCCATTTTTTTGTGGGATGAGATGGTTTTTCCAGTGTTACCATTTTGGGGATAGTATGTGATGAAAAATGTATCATTTTTGTATTGCTGTCTTCCGAGTGACATAACATTTTTACTTTTTTGGCTATGGAGATGTTGTACTTTGCAACAGTATCATTCTGGAGTACATATGTTTTATCACTTTTTTTTCACATTTTTTGTGGATTAAATAGGTAAAAATCATAATTGTTGGTGGGTTTTTAATTGTTTTTTTTCCTACGGGTGGTTACGGACGCAGTGATATTATATATGTGGGATTTGTGTTATGATTTAGACATTATATGTCACTTTATATGTTATGGGGCTTATGGGCATTTTTATTGATTTATTAACGTATTTTTTATTGAATTACTTTTTTTTTAACTTTTTTATTTATTTCACTATGGGACATGAGCAAGCAATCATCTGATTGCTCGTTCATGATAATACTCTGCAATACTAATGTATTGCAGGGTATTAGCTGCGTCAGCCTATGCACATGCATAGGATGACACTGTGCCTTTAACCCCTTCCCGCAGATGCCATTTTTCGTTTTTGCCTTTTCATTTTTCACTCCCCACATTCAAAAATCTATAATTTTTTTATTTTCCATGTACAGAGCTAAGTTATGGCTTATTTTCTGCGTAACAAATTACACTTCAAAATGTTGGTATTTAATATTCCATGCCATGTACTGGGAAACGGGAAACAAAATTCCAAATGCTGTCAAATTGGTGAAAAAACGCATTTGCGCCGTATTCTTGTGGGCTTGGATTCACTGTATGTCCCAAATGACATGTCTACTTTATTCTTTGGGTCTGTACAATTACTGGGATACCAAATTTGGATGGGTTTTACAATGTTTTCATACATTTACAAAAATTAAAACCTGTACTAAAAATTTTTTGGGGGGATTTTGCCATCTTCTGGCGCTAATAACTTTTTTTTACTTTGGTGTACAGAGCTGTGGGTGGTGTCAATTTTTGCAACTTTTGAGAAGGTTTTCAATGTTATCATTTTTAGGGCTGTACAACCTTTTGATAACTTTTAATAGAATTTTGGCGCTATTTTCTGTTACGGGGTTAAATGCAGTGAAAAACCATTATTGTATTCTGATAGATCAGACATTTTCGGCTCCGACAATGCCGAATGTGTTTATGATTTTTACTGTTTATTTATATTTATATCAGTTCTAGGGAAAGGGGGGGTGATTTGAATTTTTAGAGTTTTTTATTATAATTTTTAAAAAACTTTTTTTAATTTCTATTTTTACAATTTTTCAGACTCCCTAGGGTACTTTAACCGTAGGTTGTCTGATCGATCCTACCATCTACTTCCATTCTACAGTATGGCAGTATATGGGGATTTTCCTCCTCATTCATTACAATGTGCTGATGTGCTGATACATTGTAATGAAGGGGTTAAAACGAGAGCATCACGGGGAGCAACGATCCTTGGCAAGATGACGGTGGCCATACGCTGCCATCTTTTTGACAGCTTCGTCGCCGGCGATCGTCGGGAAAACACCTGCAATCGGTGCTAGCACCAATCGCGGGTGTTACCGATAAGTCTTTCTTGCAATATGCAGCAAACAATTACCAGCTATGGAGAGGGCTTAGTCCGTGATCCCTCTCCATAAACCCGCACCCGGCATGTGACGTAATACTACGGTAAGGGGTTAAGTTGACGTCATAGACACCATCTTACAGGCACTGGCTGGGGTCCTGATGGATCAAGAGAGGGGGGAGGGGTCACCCCCTCCTCCTCTTCAGCGCACAGCGGTATGCTCCCTGGCAGGGAATACCGTGTGTAAATGCACCCTAAAATTAAGTTTACCATCCACCAATACCCCCAAGTCTTTGTCAGTTGCAGTTGCAATTACCAAGTAATTGACTGTTTAGAACATAATTGTACTTTTTGTTTCCATGGACCAAGTGCATAACTTTACATTTATTTACATTAAACCTCATCAACCATTTCTCCGCCCACTCCTCCAACTTCAACAAATCCCTCTGTAATATTATACTATCAGCCTTGGTATTAATTACTTTACACTTAAGTATCATCTGCAAATATTGAGCTCATTAAGCTCATTAATAAAAATATTAAAAAAGAAGGGGGCCCAATTACTAAGCCAATTACTAACCCAAATACACAGATTTTACCCTAGTCCCAGCAGTCTCATTTTATGTACCAACCTTTTATGTGGCACTGTATCCAATGCCTTGGAAAAGTCCAGATACACAACATTCCCAGCCTTTCCCAAGTCCTGTGTAAAAGATCATTATCCAGGACTCAAAACAGTCCTTATCAGTTGCAAGGTGAATTTCAAATTAACCCTTTTTAGCCATAAATGGCTACCGGTACTGGGATGACAGCAGACACTAAGACACACCAGTCTCTTAGAAAATGCAGAATCACAATCTTTATTTGTGTGCAGCCTCATATAAAAAACACAGAAAATCATCTTCATAGGGGCGTGAAAAGGTGATTACAGGCAGTCCCCGGGTTGCATACAAGATACGGTCTGTAGGTTTGTTCTTAAGTTGAGTTTGTATTTAAGTCAGAACTGTATACTTTATCATTGTAATCCCAGCCAGAACTTTTTTGGTCTCTGTGACAATTGGATTTTAAAAATGTTGGGTTGTCATAAGAATCAATAAGAATCAACACTAAAGCTTCATTACAGACACCTGTGATAACTGTTACAGCTGATCATTGTAGCTTACGGCTAAAGTACTATGAATTACCAATATCCAGAGGTCTGTTTGTAACTAGGGGTCATATGTAAGTCGAGTGTTCTTAAGTAGGGGGCCGCCTGTATACTGCAATGCTATCAGCCAGCTCTAATATCTCCCCATAAATTCAATTTCCCAAAAAATGCAGATGAACTTTACATATTATTTCTCACACTGAAATTATTATTATTATTTCTCTCACTGTGTCCAGGAAGACAGAATGTTTTTACTAAAAGTCCTTAGAAGAAGACTCCAATGGCTCCTCGGTGAGGCCAAAACCTAGGATAAGCAGGTGCTGAAGCAAAAATATAGGACAAGAGTCAAGGACAGAACTGTCTCTCAGCAGATTAAACAAAAGCATGTTTGAATCATGAAATGAATAGACATTTTTACAATATGGCTGACAGTAATCATCATGACCCCCCCACTAAGACAATATGGTCTCCACTTGGTCCAAAATGGCGTCTGTAGAGAAATATATCTCTCACACTAGTTTAGAACTTACCTCCTTATTAAAGCTGTTCAGAGTATTCTGACAGGACAGGTCCCTCATAAACCCATGCTGATGCTGGGTTATAAGGTCATGTACAGTGAGATACTCCAGGATAGCATCTCTAACATACCCCTTAAATATTTTCACCACAACAGAAGTTAAACTCACAAGTCTGAAGTTTCAAGGATTGCTTGCTGTGTGCCAGTCTTGTGGAACAGAACCTGTCTTTAAGGACAGGGATGGTACATCTGCTTAACCACCCACTAGGTTAATCTAGGGGTGTCTGGGCCCAAGGCAAGAGACACTGTGGCTCACATGGCAGCAGGCCGTGCTGAAACTTATCTGTTTGCACAAAAGCCCTTAGACAGCCCAGGTTCTGTGGATTGGGATTCAAGAGCAGACAGATGAGTGGTTGCTGCCACTGAATCTCAAGCCAGGAAAGATGGTGTGCTACAACAACTAGAACCTTGTAGCTGACATGGGCCTAAACAGGTTGATGCAAATCCCTTGCCTTGTGCAAACGTGGTGGTGTAAAAGTACCTGACCAATTACACAGACAACTCTGAGCTGATGCATTAAGTGTGTGGCCTGAATTCAGTGGATTTCAACTTTGCATAAGCTGAAAAGAGTGGGCCTTTGGGGTACTTGCCCACATGAGCCGATACATGCTGCAGTGCCTGTGCAATGATACCTGAGTTGACCAGACAATCAACAGTTCAGAATACTCAGTGGCATGAGGAGGGGTAAATCACCAACACAGCAGGGGCACCAGAACCACCTCTGGGGAGAGTTAGCATGGCCACAATGTGGAATGCCATGTTTCATTTTCCTCAACCTCCACCACCAATGGATAAGGCACTTAGTAGCAGGAAGCAGACTGTGACTCACATGGTGGAAGGTTATCTGTAGACTAGTCTCCATGTACTGAAGGATGGGTCCATTCAATTTCTGGGTGGGAAAATTGGACAGGCGACCAGAGCTTGCCCTCTTTGTCCTGGAGTTGCAGCCAGGCACCACAGGTGGTGTCATCACCAACAGGAGGATCTGCCTGTCCACAGCCAAAATGGACATCCGCACATATATTAAGAGGAACCAGAAATGAGATTCCAAGCGACTTGGTTGTGCCAGTGTATTAGTGAGTGGTTAGAGAATCCAATTAAGATTTCAAATTGAAATTGTCAGGTTCCACAGTTGCTGGATTCAATTGATTCAAAATTATAATTGTGAAATTCTGCATTTGTTGGATTTAAAATTGAAATGGTCAAATCCTGCATTTTTCTGGAATCCAACCACAGTGAGAAGAAGGGTTCATTGTTTTCCCATAGCTTATTCTAACGCTAAATGCTATTGATGTTATTGAGGTTAAAGGACAACTACCCTCAGATTATCTAATTGGTCCACCTACATGGTGTTCATAGTGACACCACCAGCTCTATCTCCAAAACTCACCAGGCGGGAGAACAACATTGCCAGCACTGCTTGGCGGTATGCGCAAGATTTTCAGAGAGAGAGATGGTGTCATCACCGGCATTCTGTACACTATGCAGGTTGACCAAGGAGGACCAGGGGAATGAATAAATTCTATAGCAGCAGAGCACAGTGGTGCACTGCTGGGCACGATTGGTCATTTGTATATATTATAAAGTTATATTTCTACTAAATGTGGCCATTGCCAGTTGTACTTAAAGGAAATCAGTATGGGATGGGGAGGTGAGTTGTAATCATCTACCATCAGATAATCTGATGGAAGATGTCCTTTAACTTCAATTACATTAATAACATTTTGTTTTTTATTACTTTTTAAAATAATTATTTCTTTCTTTATTTTTTATGTTATTATTTTAAGTACTTTTCCTAGCCGATTTTTGTCAGGGCAACTAGCCTGTTATAACTACCATTTTTCAGCCCTCTACCCCTTATTACATCCTTTTTACAGCCCTTTATGGGTATTAACATTTGGATACCCATTGACTTCACTGGGTTTTAAATTTCAACCAACCCTCTTAGCAATGTCACCTAAGATGCCCTTTACTGCTAACACTGATTGCTGGTGTTAGACACGGGTGTTTGCTGCATATTGCAACAATCACCCAGACTTTATTGAGAGGGCTCAGCCTGTGAGTCCTGTCCATATTACCCATGAACTATTGCAACAGTTTACATCAAGGGGTTAATGTTTCAACAACATCATTTAATCTCTATAACATGATTTTTTTTTGCTGTCAAGAAAGTCATTCAGGCCCCTCTTGAACATTTACAAAGTATCAGCAATCATAACATCATATGGCAGAGAGTTTCATAGCCTACTCTATATACACTGCAGGAGCTTTTGTAGTAGTGTAGAAGGTTTTATTGAAGTGTAGGAAAGATGCCACAGGAAGCAGAATATAATTGGGTTACTAATGAGAGAATGGGCCAGATATACTATTTACTATTAATTTTACTATTGAACAAATTTACTATTAATGAAGACCACCCCACAGTCTTCATTAATCTGGCGCACCCTGCATGTTCCGATCCCGCATAAACTGAATGCACCAGTTTTTTTCTGGTGCACTCAGTTTAACGGGTGTGCACCACAATTATGTCATGGCAGCCTTGGGTTTTCCGGGTCTTTTGGGGGGATTTTGCCATCTTCTTGCGCTAATAACTTTTTTATACTTTGGTATCAATTTTTTGCGACTTTTGATGACGTTTTCAAAGCTTCCATTTTTCGACTGTACGACCTTCTGATCACTTTTTATAAAATTGTTTATATTTTCCCCAATGAAAAAAAATGCCATTTTCAACTTCAGGTACTATTTTGCGTTACAGGGTTAAACGCAGTGGAAAAACTGTTATATTTTGATAAATCTGGCATTTTCGGACACTGCGATACTTAACCCTTTAAGGACTTGGCCCTTTTTTTTTCATTTCTATTTTTCACTCCCCACAATCAAAAATCTATAATTTTTTTTTACACATAAAGAGCTGTGTGGCGGCTTGTTTTCTGCCCTTCATAGTGATGGTATTTAATATTCTATGTCGTGTACTGGGAAGCTGAAATAAAAAAATCCAAATGCAGTGAAATTGATGAAAAAACGCATTTGTGCTGTTTTCTTGTGGGCTTGGATTTTACAGCTTTTACGGTGCACCCCAAATGACATGTCTACTTTATTCTTTGGGTTGTTGTGATTATGGGAATACCAAATTTGTATAGGTTTTTATAATGTTTTCATACATTTACAAAAATGAAAACCTCCTGTACAAAATTTTTTTTTTCCAGATTTTCCCATCTCTAGATATTTTACCAGAGAGCAGGATCAGACTAAAGGGGCTGCTGGCTATATACTGGGAGGCAGGGGCTGCTGGCTATATACTTGGGTGCCTGGGCTGCTGGACATGAGAGGCATGGGATGGCTGTTTATATACTGGGAGCCAAGGGTTTCTGGCTGTATACTGGGGGCATGAGTTTGCATGTTAAATGCTCTTCTTATACTTGGGTCGGTTTATACTCAAGTATATACAGTATGTTTTAGCATACAATAATTGGAGGTAGTGGGTACAAATAAATCTCACAGTTCAACTCTTCCTCCCTTTGTTCATTTGATCAAAGAACTCTGCACAGTGCACATGCCCACTATTCTCCCAAACAAGTTCATAGACAGTTTTTTTAGTATATACTTCTTTATAACATGAGGCCTGTTGCAACCCTTATCATTTTTCCCCTTGTGTGTGTTAATAAATATTTTTATATAATTAGATTATTTTACAACAATAACTGATGACACATTTCATTTTAAATCAAATAATGGGGCACATTTACTAAGGGTCCGAATCGCGTTTTTCCGACGGGTTTCCCAGGATTTTGGCGCACGCAATTGGATTGTGGCGCATCGGTGCCGGTGTGGCCATCGGAAAACCCAACGGATTCAGAAAAACTGCGGAATTTATTAAAAAAACAGTGTCACAAGAATATTACTCACATACACTGGAACGAAGCAGGTGAACTCCGGCAAAACTCAGCGGACCTCGGCGCAGCAGCGACACGTGGTGGACATCGTGCGCAGGACCTTAGTGAATCGCTGGAAGACCCGAATCCTCGTCGGAGAGCGCGCCGCTGGATCGCGACAGGACCGGGTAAGTAAATGTGCCCCATTGTATTCAAATTATCTTTTATTTCCAAATTCATCCCTTTTTTTACCAAATATGGAATAAGCTATGTGGACTGTAAAATGCATTTCGATTAACTGTTCTTCATGGGAATGTGTATTATACAAGTTTATACTTTTAGATAATCCACACTTCAATAAATGTATTTATTTAGAAAACCAAATGTCATATTTAAAGATTGCTTTGTTTTTTGGGAAAGCATAGCTGAATATTCTGGCTGTTGGAGTTTAGCCAAATCTAGTTTCATGGGAACTTTTATAGAGTATGATCAAAGTTCCTCATCAGCTTATTTTTTTGATCTGTCCCAATGTAACCTTTATGTAGTCTAAATAAATTTTAATATGTTATTCATAAAACAATTAAAATTTTAAACCTATTTTTTTAAGTAATAAACAGAGATTATTATGCTTAACATCAAAGCATGGGTTTACTGTTATCTGACCTACATATCAGATACTATGTGGGTGTTTAGTCTTTTTTCTGTATGAATTCAGCTAGTCTTGCACAAAGCTAAGAAATACCAGCTGCATGACTCCAGAAATTCATAGTATACCTGTGAACAATACGTTAATTATAAAGCTCTTTGTGACTGCAAGAGTCATCGTTTTGCCAAATCCACATTCTTCCGCTTCCTGTAAGAATCCCTGTCGCACATCTTTAACTGTGTGAGAGGGAAAAAGATCAACCAGCTGGACATATAAAGGATCAGAATTCTTCATTTAAGATGATTTTGAATACCTGCCAAAGAAAATGAACAGGGAGCAGATGATGATAACTGAATGAAGAGAGCAAGACATAATATTGAAGTGAAGGATCTGAAAGAGGAAACTACAGTCAACAATAGCATGACTATTCTGCTATTAAATCTCAGCATGCCTGTTCCCTCCTGCTCCTAGAACATGAGGGTAATGGTTGCTACATGTACTTACCTGTTCTTGGTCCCACTGGCTGTCTTTCAGAAGTCAAATGGTTGTCACATCATAAAAGAAAAGGCAGAGTGCAAGGGCTTTTTAAATTTCTCCCTCACTATTAAGGTATGTTCATGAAATTTTTATGACTGTCAAAACTTTTAGCAACTTAACAGCTGCTGTGCTATTTGTACCATCCTTGTTTTGCAGGAGATGAACAGTCATAAGTATAGAATTCTGATATACAGCCATCATTTTAAGACTCTCAATGTAAGTTTACAGTTGTATTTTGTGATCATGTACTAAATGTTTCACACGTGTGAAATATTAGGGCACATCAATACTCTTCTAGATAAGTTTATTAAATTAGTACTTAAATGCAACCATGCTTTAAAAGATAACACACATTTGTCTTTCATGGCAGCTCTGTTGTATGAAATTTATGAGATTTATATATTGAAATGGCATTTAGTAATACACATCAGCCCTGCATTATTTTCAGGAAGAGTATACTTCTAAAAATATGGTTGCTCGTTATACCAAAGGGTGGACTAGAATCTGCATCTTGCCAAACTGAAAATCAATTCAACTTTCTATTGACTGTTGCAAACACTTTCATAGACAAGTATTCCAAATAGCTAACATGTAAATATTATTGTCTAATGCTAGAAAATAAGACAGGGTCTTATATTACTTTTTACTCTTTAATGGATTATGGCTTATTTTATTTTATTTTGAACAAAAATGAATCAACATTTATTCAAATATAATCATATTTTCATATTTTGGAACATCTTCAAAACTTTCACTGTAATTTCTTGAGTCTTTGGCCACAATTTATCATGCTTAGCAATGGCACTTTCTTTACATGAGCTAATCTGTGTCCATGTAGCTGCTTGTAGCACATTGCATAAGTCAGCTCCCTCCTCCTCCTCATTCTCAGCTGACAACCTGGAGGGGGGGGGGGGGTAGATTGGAAACTATGACTTCAACAGAGAATATCTCCAGTTCTATGGCACCTAGAAGCTCAATTTTGTAATATTAATATAGGTGCCATGGTTCAGAAGATACAGTCATTTGTAACTAGGGCTTATTTTCTGGGTGGGGCTTCAGTCCTACTTGGTAAAGGCAAAAAATCATGCTGGTATTTTTTGCATAGAAAAGCAGTAGTACAGTCAAAACAAACTTAACTTTCAATTAAATTGCATAAATCAATAGATGATGCAGATGATAATATTAAACTTTGTAACCTGCTTTATTAGAGAAGAATATTCCTGTGTCTAGTCCCCACCCTTTCGTTTGTGTAAATCAATTTTCTGTCCCTTATACAACAAACAGAACCTGATTAAGTGTGTAATGATATGAACAGTATCTGGATAGTTTAAATCATTAGAAGAAATATTCTGTAGTTATGAAAATAATAAATCATTAGCCTCCTTAACTGTCTGAGGGGGACAGATCTCAGAACGTATTCAGACACACTGATCACTGCAGAAGGAAGAGAAGAAACAAGGCACAGAGAGGCAGATTTACTTAAAGGGGTTGGCCACTCTTTTACAAATGTTGCCACTTACTTAATTGCTTATTGCAGACACTCTTTGGATCTTTGTTTACATGTCTGAGCACAGATGAATAGGAGGGGTTGAAGCAGGAGAGTTATAACTCCTCTTGCTCTACTCTCTCCCTGTGTCTGTTAGTAAGATGGACTGTGAGAAAGGGGCACAGTGACGCCATTAGGACAGACTAAAGGAGTGAGAAGATAGATAGATAAAAACTAATAATCCCGAAAAGGGAAATTGATTTTTACCACTGCAGTTCATTTAACACAACAAAAGAAATACACATACACACACAAATAAAATATGATTACATAGGAACAAGAACAAAAAGTATTAGGCCATTATCATCTGGTGCCATGTTTGTCAATAAACAAGGTAATGGCAGATGGCAGGAACGAACACTTGGATCTTTCACTACTGATTCTCGGTAAGCAATACCGCCCACTAAATTCACTTATTTCTAAATTTAGTGGATGTAGGGAGTTCCCTGAGATAGACATACATTTTACCAATAATCTATTAAAAAAACAGCATTTAAACTCTCCATAGCAAAAACAATAAACTAGCCCACACGGTTTTTCAATTTCATCTCTATCTTCCTGCTTGAAGCTAGCACCAGAATAGACTAATCCATAGAAAATACAACTACTTCTGTGCTATAGAAAAGCAGCTTGCTGCATACAATAAAAAAATCACAATATATGCAGTAGAAAAAGTTGTGCCAGGACTGCCATAGCAGCGATCGGCACCCCCCTGAAGACGGAAGGGGCCATCGTGGGGGAAAAACCCCCGGAAGGCAGGTTAAATGCTGCGGTCTCACTGACCACAGCATTTAACGGGTTAAACACCCCCGATCAGCGGCAGATATATCAATGGATATTTCCACCGTGGAGCGGGAAGGGGTTAACAGTTTAAACTGACTAAAATAATAGTTCATTAACCATAATTTAATTGAACAAACTGATGTGAACTTCAGTGAAACGTTATCTGAACTAGCAGGGTATTATTCACACGCAGAAGCTTTGTTTAAGAACGAATTAACCCCTTCAAGCTCTTCAACGGATATACACCCTTCAACGGATATACACCCAGCTATGAAGGGTGTATGAAGAAGGCTCACGGGCTGAGCCCTGTTCATACAGAGATTAACACCTGCGGTTGGTGCTTGGTGTGCATGGGTGTGGCCATCTTTATTGAGATTGCTGCTCCCCCAAACGTCATCAGGGTGCGGCGATCAGTTGCTATGACAGCCCCGGGTCTTCATCAGATCTGAGGCTGCATGGTTTCTGAAGATTCGTTACAATGGCTCATTGTAATGCATCCTATTTAAAAATGCCATATACTGCAATAGTAGTATTGCAGTATATTGTAGGAACAATCAGACCATCGAGGGTTAAAGTACCCTAGAGGGTCTAAGAAATAGTGAAAAAAAAAGTTACATTTAATTTTAAAATGAATAAAATATAAAAAATTCAGATCAACCCCTTTCCCTAAAACTGATATAAAACAAAATAAGCAGTAAAAAACACAAACACATTAGGTATCGCCATGTCCCAAATTGCCCAATCTATCAAAATATAAAAATGGTTATTCCTGATGGGGAACCACATAACGGAAAATAGTGCCCAAATGTTCGAAACGCGACTTCTACACCTTTTTACATCACATTAAAAATGGAATAAAAAGTGATCAAAATGTCGTACAGTCCTCAAAATATTAGCAATGAAACCATCAGCGCATTTTATAAAAAATTACACCTCACATAGCTCCGTATACCAAAGTAATTGGTCAGAAGATAGCAAAATTTTTTTTTACTTTTTTGCTCACATTCGTTTAATTTTTGAAAATGTATTAAAACGCAATAAAACCTATATAAATTTGCTATCACCGTGATCGTACCGAACCAAAGAATAAAGGAGTGGTGTCATTTGGAGCGCACATTGAAAGTCATAAAAACTGAGCCCACAAGAAAGTGACACAAATGCGTTTCTTTCCAAATTTTTCCACATTTGGAATTTTAAATAATAAAGTGGAATAATAAATTCACAGAGAAGTAAAATTTGTTACAAAGGTGGAGAGTGAGAAATGAGCGAAAAAACACTGCATCCTTAAGGGATTAAAAATATTCTTCCATGCTCAGGATTTTGATTGTTTTGTTGACATGCACTTGTATTTCTACATGATCCATTTCAATTGATAGGACAGTCACAGGAGTCTCTACAACAGATCTGCCATGTGTAAATATACCCATATACATCTATGCAAAAAGTATCGAAGTGAACACACACATTATTGAGCTTTCTAAAAGAAAACACACATTGCTCATTTTTATGCTTACTTTTGACAGAAAACAGAAAAAATATGTCTTTTGAAAAAGGTTATGGGATTTTTTGAAAAAATAAATTCAAATGTACATACAACGAAAGTGCTCGAAGAGAAGATTTCTGCTTTTGAAAACCATCTTAAAAAATTTACTGATACTTGCTTAAAATGTGTAAGTCTAAAATATTTTTGTTTTATGGTTTATTATTTAAACCAAACTGTGAAATGTTTGTATAGCTACAAATGGGCAATCAGGAAGAATAAAGGTACAATAGACAATCTAACAATGTGCCAGGTTTATCAGCCAGTCTCAGACAAGATGAAGCTGGTATATTTTAACAATGACTAGTCTCATTTTGCACTGTGCAACTATTAGTCCTAATTAATAAATCTTTCCCATTCTTTTCCTATTTCATATCTGATCCTGAATTGTTTTAAAAACACTCGACTGGTTTCTCTAAAAAAAAAAAAGGGATTATAAAAATGTTTTAGCACCTTAGTGATGAGCTCTGTACAGGTAAAGCTTGAGCTGGTGACCTATAAAAAAAGTAAAATGGTGGTTCTGCATGCCATGCTTCCATATTTGTTGAGATTGTCATCAGCATGACCTCGCATTGGGTGGCAACCTGTTATTTTGACAGCCGTGAGCCTCTCCTGGGCTGTAAAATATATAATCCCAGACCAAATAATCTATGACAACACATATTCGAGTGAAAATTAACCCCTTTACCGACATGTGACGTAATGGTACGTCACATGTCGGGTCCCGATGCATTGAGAGGGCTCGCGGGCCGAGCCCTCTCCATAGCCGGTAAGTCTTTGCTGCATATTGCAGCAAAGGCTTACTGGTAACACCCGCGATTGGTGCCATCTTTCTGAGGGTCGTCGCTCCCCGTGATGTCATCGGGGAGCGGCTATCCGTTGTCATGGGTTAACACATTCAGCTATCAGCACATTGTAATGTATGTGTAGTAAAATACACATACTGTAGTATGGCAGTATATGATAGGATCGTACAGACACCCTAGGGCAGTGGTGGCGAACCTATGGCACGGGTGCCCGAGGTGGCACTCTGAGCCCTTTCTTTGGGCACTCAGGCCATCACTGCAGGACAGAGTTCACCAAACAGGACCAAATCCACCAAATCTTTCTGCAGTCGCAGGCAACTTATGAGATGCTGCTCTCAGCGCTATTTTAAAGTGACACTTCATTGACTGTTTGGAACTGCGGGAAAAGTGAGAAGGTGTTGACAGAACTGCATTATCTATGGAGGTCATCCTGCTAGACCCACCATTATTCCTGAACAGAGAGATCCTGGACAGAATCTATTTGCCCTCTTTCTTTCAACTGTATTAGTGGCATTAGGCGGCCGATAAAATTGAAAGATGTGGAAGAACACATAGCAGTACGTTAATACTTAAAATGCCACGTTGGCACTTTACGGTAAATTAGTGGATTTTGGTTGTAGTTTGGGCACTCGGTCTCTAAAAGGTTCACCATCACTGCCCTAGGGTTAAAGTACCCAAATAGTAAATAGTAAAAATAGTAAAAATAAAAATAAAAAAAAAGTAAAAAATAAAAAAACCTAAAAATTCAAATCACCCCCTTTCCCTAGAACTGATATAAATATAAATAAACAGTAAAAATCATAAAAACATTAGGAATCGCCACGTTCGAAAATGCCCGATCTATCAAAATATGATAACGTTTTTTCACTGCGTTTAACCCCGTAACGGAAAATCGCGCCCAAAGTCGAGAATGGCACTTTTTTGCCATTTTAAAAAAATTCAAAATTCTATAAAAAGTGATCAAAAGGTCACACAGTCCTAAAAATGATAACACTGTAAACATCTTCAAAATCCGCAAAAAACCACACCACCCACAACTCCATACACCAAAGTATAAAAAAGTTATTAGCCCCAGAAGATGGCAACATCCCCCAAAAAATTTTGTACAGGTTTTAATTTTTTTAAATGTATGAAAATATTATAAAACCTATATAAATTTGTAATCCCCGTAATCGTACCGACCCAAAGAATAAAGTAGACATGTCATTTGGGGCGTACAGTGAAATCCGTAAAATCTAAGCCCGCAAGAATACGGCACAAATGCGTTTTTTTACCAATTTCACTGCATTTGGAATTTTTTTCCCGCTTCCCAGTACACAGCATGGAATATTAAATACCACCATTTTGAAGTGTAATTTGTTAGACAGAAAATAAGCCATCACACAGCTCGGTACATGGAAAAATAAAAAGTTACAGATTTTTGAATGTGGGGAGTGAAAAATGAAAACGCAAAAATGAAAAAGGGCTGCGGCGGGATGGGGTTAAAGACTGTGCAAAACCTGTTTTTCAAATGCAGATTAGATTTTATTGTAATAGTGTGGGCCTTTGTCAAACACAGTTTGAATGGAAGACGCTGTATGAGTAGTGCTATCGCACGCTGTACATGCTATAGCGTGTGATAGCACTACTCATACAGCGTCCTTCATTCATACTGTATTTGACAAAGGCCCAGGGGGCCGAAATGTCCACAATATTACAATAAAATCTGTTGTGCACAGTCTTTAATTTTCACAGCAGTCTGAGGGGTTGGATCCCGAGACTGTAGCACACCCAATATCAAGAAGTGTTGACCACTTACCTACAATAACAAATATTCTAGATCAAACAATTAATAATAATATTACAGACTCTGCTTTGTGATGCTCCAACTGATGTTGCATCCTGATATGAGTTGAATGTGACCAACTTGAGGACTGAGCATTTGCAACACCCTCGCCGATGCAATGGCGAGGGAGGGTTTGCGAATACGTCCCACCTGCATGTAATCACCTTACAATACATGGTCCTGATAGGACATAGGGGTATTGCAGTGGTGAATCCTGCCTGGCAAGGCAGAGGTTAAGTATTTTGTATGATGCAAGATGCTGTTGTCCAATGATATGTGTTACATCCTGTGCTTTGTGAGCTGAGATGTGATTGGAGGAGCAGCCACCACCTGACCAAAGGGAGGTAATAAAACCTCTGGCCAGGAATGTTCTAGAGGACTTTAGGAGAAGATCTTGTAGACTTAGAGATCAGTGAGTGAGTGAGTGAGTGAGTAATCTCTGTCTAGCCCATACCAGAGCAGGAAGAGCCTAGCCCCTGCCTCTGAAGAGTGGAGCATCAGACTAGAGTTAGTGTAGTGAGGAAAAGGGGTATCATCTTACCTTTAAAGGTGATACCTGAAGCCCTACAGGACAAGCTGAAGCTTCCTACCAGGACACAGCTACCTCCCAGTCTGCCCTCTACATCCAGGCTGGTGAACTATCTCCTGAGGCTCCCTCCAACTCACATCTCAGCACCCTACCTACCTGTTAAAGGCACGTTTGCTGCGGTTCCTGCCGGTTCAAATAAAGAACTGTAAGTTGTTTTCTTCAACTTCTGTCTCCGTCTGGTCCCTGCTAATACGGCTGCCTTCATCACCGGCACCCCGTCCATCACCCAGAGACTCACACTCGGGACATTAAGGGGTTGCCCCAGGGAGATCCGCTATAGCCGCCTCTCCTTCATCTTTTCTTGCCAACACCACCCTGCTGGAGACCTGCCAGGCTGCAGGACAGCCCTCCGGTTCCCCCTGTACCAAGCACCGTGATAATAGCGTGCTTAGGCCGCAACCGCCAGCCACTCCGGTACTGCGGGCCCCGGCTGACTCCAGGCCTCACCGCAAAGGGCTAGGCCCCGGTGGGGGATGTTGCAAGTGGCGTCACGAACAGGATTGATACTTCTGTGCCTTATTCCGGCATTAAAGACTTTCCTTTATTGAAAAGACTGTGCTGCCTAACCCTGCTGCCATCCGGGTTTAGGCCCAAGTAATTGTGTGTTTCTGGATTGAACTGTGTTAATGCTGCCACGTGCTGTCGAGCGCCGCTCCAGCACTCAAGAGGTTAATTCCTGCAAGAACTGTACCAGCTCTGCTACATCCGGCGCTGCCGCGCCTGAAGAATTTACCTCAGAAACTGTGGCGCAGCAAATAATTCAAGCCCGCCAAAACCTTCACTGGCGGGAAACCCAGATGACGCACCAAGCTCCACCCACGTGCGAATGGCGCGAACCCCGCCTCCTGTGGCGCAGGAAAAATTAGAGCCCGCCACAGCTCTTGGCGGGAAGGACTTGGACTCCTCCCACTGGCTAGAGGCGGACTTCCTGCCCCGCCTCAGAGAAACGCCAGAACTCGAGTGGATTTTGGACAGTGAGGACAGCATCCTGTGGGGTCCTCGGCCCTTCCCTCCTGTGGAGCGTCCTGAGTTCTATGAAGTGCTGGAGACTATGGTGGTGGTCTCTGCGCAGCCGGTCCGGAGGCCCTTTGCTGGGCACCGGCTGCATCGAGGACTGACCCGAGCATTCGTCACCCGGCGGTATGTCCAGACGGTGACGGAGTACCAAGTCCCACCCGGGCGGTTCCTCGTACCTATCCCGGTTACCATTCCGGTACCGCAGACCCACGTGGAGGCGCCACGTGGGGAGGCCCCGACTCCTGTTGAGCCAGCGCCTGGGCCTACTGCGGCTGTGCCACCTGCTCCGAGGCCTACTGTCCCTGCTGTTCGGCCTGCTAGCCCTGCTGTGACGGTTCCTGATCCTCCGGCTGCTCCTGCTCCTGTTCCGGCACCTGCCCGACCATCACGGAGATCCGAGCCTGCACCGGAGCCACGAGCCCCAGCACCGGCACCTCCGCAGCCTCGAGGCCGAGGTGAGGCCGCCCGCCAGCGACTCCGGGACGCTGTCTCGGAGCAGCGACGCCGCGAGAAGGAGGCCCAACGCTACATGGCCGGCCGGTCTACAGCTGGAGCCTGGGTGGAAAAGAACCGCACCACCGGCATGGTCCGGTTCTTCGATAAGCAGCGTGGCTATGGCTTCGCCACCCAGGACTACACCGGACGGGAAGTATTTATACCCCGCCGGTCTGTCAAGAGGCCTGATCTGCCGGAGAACCAACACAACCTGAAGCCAGGCGAGTGCATTGAATTCTCCCTGCAAGAGGGGCCCCGAGGACCCTGGGCGGCTGGTGTGATCCGGATCCCCGACTCCGATGAGGACCGCTACCTCCCGTACGACGACTGGTATGAGGACGACGAGTGGCCGGAATCTCCGAACACCTCTTCTTCCTCGGCTGCGAGTCCCCGGGCGGTGACCCACGTGAATGCCCCATCCACGGTAATCGTGAGTACGGGTCCCATTGCCATCCATGGGCCGGGCATGATCCAGGGCGCCACCCCCACCGTCTCCCCTGCCGGGAGCATTGCCAGATCCCACGGCTCTTCTGTGGGAGAAGACATCCCGGCTAGCGAACCTTGTCCGGAGGTTCCGTCTAGGCCCACATCTCCCCTTGCCGGTTACCAATGGGGTGATGACCCGGCCCCGGAAGAACCGAGCTGGAAGGAGCTGCGGCGCTGCCACAGGCCCCTGTTTATTTCTTCCTTGACCCCTCCGTGGTCCCTGGCTCAGTTGAGCCCCCGGCTGGAACAGCCGACACCCTGGGCGACAGTGCTCCTCCCCCTGAAGGTCCGGAGGATGTTGCTGCACCTGCAGTACCCACTACTGCCACCGGGTGTCCCCAGCCGGCACCTACTCCCGCTGAGGATGCACAGGATTCCCCGCTGGAGCCGGATCCTGTCTCTGCTGAACCCAGCGAAGATGCTGACTAACCCCTGAAGGGCTGTAGCCCACTTCAGGTACTGCACTGTGTACATATGTATATTTATTCCATTTTCCCTAAAGAGCCAGAGACTGTCCTGAGACTCTTACCCTTATTTATCTCCGTCAAGAAACATACCTTGAACTGACTATTGTCCTGTGCTATGATAGCACCCTTCCTCTGCCACAGCAGAGAATTTCTTCAAAGGACCCTGTCCCTCTACACTAGAGGAGACCCTTTGCTTCTCAGTGCACTTTTCCCCACCTCAAGGGCTGTACCCAGAAGATGGACTTTGTCACTAGAGACCTTCTGAGAGACTTTCGCCAGATACTACCAGGAAAAGTTGCCATGTAAATTATTATTTTGCACTTAATGCCTTCCTTTTAGGTATGGACATTCTGCTTGCACTTTTTATGCCTTTTCTTTGCAGGAAAAGAGACATTTGCTATCGTGCTACCCTGAGTAGCCTATCTACCTCTGTAACGTTTGTAACGTTTCAAGATGTGTACCCATTGGGCTCCTAAGCCAATGTGAATTTACCTGTTTGCACACTGTCAGAAGATATGCCAGTAGTCTGCATTAACCCTTTCATAGGCTTTTCAGGTTGTAGTGTGGCTGTGTCGGACCGTCTTTCTATGTAAAACACTGACCGCTACCTGATCCCTCAAACCGAGGTTTGCACATGGGGGTAGTCCGTAAACTGCGGGTCTTTAGGGGACCGGGGGTGTTACACAGTTAGCACCTGGATGCCACCCATACGTGGGTAAGGATGCCAGTCAGGAGGTACTCGTGTCGCATATGCTAACGCAATGCAGATATACACACTATATAATTGCCGCCAGGGAAGAAGTGTTGATATAACAAATATACAGGCCTTGGTGCAAGGAGTGGATTACAGGACATGACACCACACCTTTCCTACTGTACAGTTCGGTTTAATGGCGTCAGCGACCAACTGTCAAGCACTTACATGTTTTTGTCTTAGTCCGACACCAACCCAGGTGCCTGTCTCCAGGACCATGGGCGGTTTGTCCCTACACCTCACATAGCCTGCACTTCCTAGAAGTGCCCTTAGCCCCCTCTGTGCCCCAAAACATCTGTAGTCGAGCCGAGGGCGGCTCTTTCAATTGCCCCCGGGGTATGCAACACCCTCGCCGATGCAATGGCGAGGGAGGGTTTGCGAATACGTCCCACCTGCATGTAATCACCTTGCAATACATGGTCCTGATAGGACATAGGGGTATTGCAGTGGTGAATCCTGCCTGGCAAGGCAGAGGTTAAGTATTTTGTATGATGCAAGATGCTGTTGTCCAATGATATGTGTTACATCCTGTGCTTTGTGAGCTGAGATGTGATTGGAGGAGCAGCCACCACCTGACCAAAGGGAGGTAATAAAACCTCTGGCCAGGAATGTTCTAGAGGACTTTAGGAGAAGATCTTGTAGATTTAGAGATCAGTGAGTGAGTGAGTGAGTGAGTAATCTCTGTCTAGCCCATACCAGAGCAGGAAGAGCCTAGCCCCTGCCTCTGAAGAGTGGAGCATCAGACTAGAGTTAGTGTAGTGAGGAAAAGGGGTATCATCTTACCTTTAAAGGTGATACCTGAAGCCCTACAGGACAAGCTGAAGCTTCCTACCAGGACACAGCTACCTCCCAGTCTGCCCTCTACATCCAGGCTGGTGAACTATCTCCTGAGGCTCCCTCCAACTCACATCTCAGCACCCTACCTACCTGTTAAAGGCACGTTTGCTGCGGTTCCTGCCGGTTCAAATAAAGAACTGTAAGTTGTTTTCTTCAACTTCTGTCTCCGTCTGGTCCCTGCTAATACGGCTGCCTTCATCACCGGCATCCCGTCCATCACCCAGAGACTCACACTCGGGACATTAAGGGACAATAGCGTGCTTAGGCCGCAACCGCCAGCCACTCCGGTACTGCGGGCCCCGGCTGACTCCAGGCCTCACCGCAAAGGGCTAGGCCCCGGTGGGGGATGTTGCACATTGATGACCTCATCCCAGGCCCTGTTGCTCATTAGAAAGTTGCCAATGTATATCAATAAGTAGAGGTCTGTGATGATGTAATTAGGTAATAAAATCAGAATATGCTTATTACAAAAACTATCCTTGACAGTTAGGTCCAGATTTTCTTAAACTTTGTGCGCCTTTGAAAAAGGCAATATCTCAGAATTATACATGAGGAACCGTATAATGTATTTTATTTTGGATACTAATGTACTGAAGCACTCATTGTTAACTATTAGAAATATGAGGGAAGATTGCTGCTGGTGGTAGTGCAAGATTCTTCTGGGCTTCAGATTGTGTACCCCTATACTAGAATTTAAATGTCTTTGAGATTTAAAACTCCAACTGCTTCAACATTTCACCTCTGGCGGGCCTTGATGACTACTAGCATATGATAATAGTGCATGACAGGCCGGTAAAGGGAGCATGGTTGGCAAATGTGTCCAGTGATTATCAACAGCATTCATTAACCGATAGTTGGAATATCAGTAAGAATACTACAGTAAAATGGGACAATAAACAAACAGAAATAAAGCCCTGCATACAAATCAAGAAAGGCCGGTGCTTAAGGGTCTGGAGAAATCTTGGTACTTCTATTGTTGTTCTGCCAGATATGACCCAGAGTGCAATATTTTTTACTGTATATATAAACTGGAGTAGCATAACATCTTGAAATAATTACTCAAAACCAAAAAGTAAATTAGTTGATGTGTGTTTGATGGTGAATTCTGCATCCTGCCCTGATTGATGTCACACATGCATACGTAATATCTTGACTGCTTCTGTGATTTCATTCTCAATTTATGGTGGAGCAAGGTCCGGTATAAGGACCAAAAATATTACTTCTGTATCATAAATAAAGCACCTCACAGCATCTAGTACAGTGATGGGCAACCTTTTGAGCTTGGTGTGTCAAAATTCGCCAAAAAACCGAGCATAACTCGGGTGGTGTGTCACCTTGAGAAAAAAAACTAATTTTGTGATATTTAGAGTTTAAATAACAAATACGTATACAGGCAGTCCCCTACTTAAGGACACCCGACTTACAGACAACCCATAGTTACAGACAGACCACTGTGACCTCTGGTGAAGCTCTCTGGATGTTACTATAGTCCCAGATTACAATAATCAGCTGTAAGGTGTCTGTAATGAAGCTTTATTGATAATCCTTGATCCCATTACAGCAAAAAATGTTTAAACTCCAATTGTCACTGGGGCCAAATTTTTTTTTTGTCTGGATCTACAATTATAAAATATACAGTTTCGACTTACATACAAATTCAACTTAAGAACAAACCTCCGAACCCTATCTTGTACGTAACCCGGGGACTGCCTGTAGTTATTTAACTTACCTGCTTAGTGACTTCTTTGTTAATCTGTCAGATGGTTTCTTTTGTTGGTCTTGCTGTTATTTAACTTGTGTGGGGTGCCATGAACTAAGATAAGTGAGGGGGAGGGGGAATTCTTCCAGTGATGGCGAACCTATGGCAGTCCAGCAACAGCTAGTTTTAAGGACATTTGTGTCCTGAGAAGTGCCCCCCCCCCCAAAGAGTGTACATCACAGCCCAGCCCGGCAGAGCTCAACTCAATAAATTAACTTACCTAACTGGCACAGGCTCCAACGACACCACGAACCTCCGTTACTCCTCTTCAGGCCGCTTCAGTTCCTGTGTAGATGTTCCCGCGCAGGCACAGCATAGGTTGCGTCTTTGCGAGCTGGGGCTGCTCTGTCTCCACGCTTCACTCTAGCGTCATTGCGCGGCCTTTGCAGAGCAGGACGGTAGGACAGGAGCAGCAGCTGCGATCTCTCTGACTGAGATGCAGCCGCTCGCTGCAGACCACATCGCCAACCGACCGCCCGACCGGCCCCAGACAACAGACAACTGCACTACAGCAATTTTTCTCCAGCAGCCGTGTGTCACTGAAAATGGCTACGTGTGTCAGTGCTGACACGCGTGTCATAGGTTGGCCATCACTGATCTAGTATCTAGTACTTAATTGATGAATTTATGTTTTAAGGCCTTCTTTGGGGGGAAAGGGGAACACTTTTTGTGAATTGCCAGGCTGGGTAACTTAGAAACTAGAAACTATAATGGTACTGGTACATTTAAAGGGGTATTTAAAGGGGGGAAATATTCTTAAATATACTCAGGATAACAAAATAACACACTGTAATTCAATGCTATTAACAAAAATACAACATTTACAGTGGATCCAACTGTAAATCTTCTGACTATGGTAGGACAATTGGCTCTAGCTTATCTTGCATTGTTGAAGAAGGAGGAGGGGTAGAAGGCAGACAGGACTACAGACATAGGCACTTCCTGGTTCAGTTGAGCTTCTACAGCAGCGTGGAGAGGACACAGGAGCAGCTGCTTTATAAACAGGATAAGCTCTGGATCCCAGTGGAGGGGATGACAAAGCAGTGCTATTGATTAGATGAGGCAGCAGAGCTGAGCGTGTTGTGTCTTATATTATTCTCATGACTCTGATCTGTCTCATCTCTCTTTTTTTATGTGTCAGATAGTAGTAGACTGTTCATAAGCTAAATGAAAGTGTAGATAAACCCTGTACCCTGATAATCTAAACTCATTGTCAGCACACAGCATTTCATAGCACATAGAAATCATGAAGTGTCTGCTTATACACTCTGGAATTTTACACTGACCATAACTGAGTTATAGAAGTTTAACCAGCAATTAAATGGAGTAAAATTGAAAAGTAAGGGGTCAAAATTATCTTTATTGTGTAAACATAACTAGTGGATTAAAATTTGAGAATTTTCTTTTATGGGAAAACTCCTTTAAGTAGTCCATGAAGAAGATGTCACAAGAAAAGTGAAACAATATTTCCCAACTCATTACACACAGTCTTGTGGACAAGAAAATTGCCAAACTGCATCATATGAGTGACATGACAGTTGGAAAAATATGACATGAAATCTTTCCATACCTTGCAAGGACAAGAGGTGGATGTTCAGGTAAAATATTTTAGTCAACACATCAGTTGAAAATAGGTGGCTTCGACTGACAAAAGTCATTAGACTGGGGTCTAAAAAAAATATATATTGTGATCTAAAAAAATCTTTTTAAACTCAAGATACCTATTTGAAAGGCTATGATTAGAGATGAGCGAACATACTCGTCCGAGCTTGATGCTCGTTCGAGCATTAGCGTACTCGAAACTGCTTGTTGCTCGGATGAATACTTCGCCCGCTCGAGAAAATGGCATCTCCCGCCGTTTTGCTTTTTGGCGGCCAGAAACAGAGCCAATCACAAGCCAGGAGACTCTGCACTCCACCCAGCATGACGTGGTACCCTTACACGTCGATAGCAGTGGTTGGCTGGCCAGATCAGGTGACCCTGGAATAGACTAGCCCCTGCCTGCGCTGCTCGGATCATTCTGTGTCTGGATGCCGCTAGGGAGAGAGCTGCTTCTGGTCAGGGAAAGCGTTAGGCTGTTCTATTAGAATAGTGTTAGGCAGGAGTGATTCTACAAGAACCCAACAGCCCTTCTTAGGGCTACAATAACGTTATACATTTTTTTTTTTTATTTGCAGCTAGTACCATATTGTGAGGAATTTGCAGGGGGACTTGCTACCGTTGTGTTTAGCTCTTAGTGACACACATATCCACCTCAAACACCAAAGTGGGAAAATTTATTAGGGGTTTGATTTCAATTAGGCACAGTCTGCCATTTACTTTTTATTTTACGTTTATTTTTTCATAACTCAGCGTCATCTCATCTGGCATAGCAGTGTGCTTTCATACTTGGCTAGAAAATAGCCATAGGAGAATCCAAACGGCTTACTTAGGCCTACAGTAGCGTTATATATTTTATTTCTGGTTGATCTGCTGGTGGCTGTCCTTGCTGTAGTGCATCTACTACCATATTGTGAGGAATTTGTAGTGAGACTTGCGACCGTTGTGTTTAGCGCTTAGTGACGCACATATCCATCGCAAAGACCGAAGTGGGAAAATTTATTAGGGGTTTGATTTCAATTAGGCACAGTCTGCCATTTACTTTTTATTTTACGTTTATTTTTTCATAACTCAGCGTCATCTCATCTGGCATAGCAGTGTGCTTTCATACTTGGCTAGAAAATAGCCATAGGAGAATCCAAACGGCTTACTTAGGCCTACAATAGCGTTATATATTTTATTTCTGGTTGATCTGCTGGTGGCTGTCCTTGCTGTAGTGCATCTACTACCATATTGTGAGGAATTTGTAGTGAGACTTGCGACCGTTGTGTTTAGCGCTTAGTGATGCACATATCCATCGCAAAGACCAAAGTGGGAAAATTTATTAGGGGTTTGATTTCAATTAGGCACAGTCTGCCATTTACTTTTTATTTTACGTTTATTTTTTCATAACTCAGCGTCATCTCATCTGGCATAGCAGTGTGCTTTCATACTTGGCTAGAAAATAGCCATAGGAGAATCCAAACGGCTTACTTAGGCCTACAACAGCGTTATATATTTTATTTCTGGTTGATCTGCTGGTGGCTGTCCTTGCTGTAGTGCATCTACTACCATATTGTGAGGAATTTGTAGTGAGACTTGCAACCGTTGTGTCTAGCGCTTACTGACGCACATATCCATCGCAAGGACCGAAGTGGGAAAATTTATTAGGGGTTTGATTTCAATTAGGCACAGTCTGAAAGTTTCTTTTTATTTTACGTTTATTTTTTTAATAACTCAGCGTCATCTCATCTAGCATAGCAGTGTGCTTTCATACTTGGCTAGAAAATAGCCATAGGAGAATCCAAACGGCTTACTTAGGCCTACAATAGCGTTATATATATTTTATTTCTGGTTGATCTGCTGGTGGCTGTCCTTGCTGTAGTGCATCTACTACCATATTGTGAGGAATTTGTAGTGAGACTTGCGACCGTTGTGTTTAGCGCTTAGTGACGCACATATCCATCGCAAAGACCGAAGTGGGAAAATTTATTAGGGGTTTGATTTCAATTAGGCACAGTCTGCCAGTTTCTTTTTATTTTACGTTTATTTTTTTAATAACTCAGCGTCATCTCATCTGGCATAGCAGTGTGCTTTCATACTTGGCTAGAAAATAGCCATAGGAGAATCCAAACGGCTTACTTAGGCCTACAATAGCGTTATATATTTTATTTCTGGTTGATCTGCTGGTGGCTGTCCTTGCTGTAGTGCATCTACTACCATATTGTGAGGAATTTGTAGTGAGACTTGCGACCGTTGTGTTTAGCGCTTAGTGATGCACATATCCATCGCAAAGACCAAAGTGGGAAAATTTATTAGGGGTTTGATTTCAATTAGGCACAGTCTGCCATTTACTTTTTATTTTACGTTTATTTTTTCATAACTCAGCGTCATCTCATCTGGCATAGCAGTGTGCTTTCATACTTGGCTAGAAAATAGCCATAGGAGAATCCAAACGGCTTACTTAGGCCTACAATAGCGTTATATATTTTATTTCTGGTTGATCTGCTGGTGGCTGTCCTTGCTGTAGTGCATCTACTACCATATTGTGAGGAATTTGTAGTGAGACTTGCAACCGTTGTGTTTAGCGCTTACTGACGCACATATCCATCGCAAAGACCGAAGTGGGAAAATTTATTAGGGGTTTGATTTCAATTAGGCACAGTCTGCCAGTTTCTTTTTATTTTACGTGTATTTTTTTAATAACTCAGCGTCATCTCATCTAGTATAGCAGTGTGCTTTCATACTTGGCTAGAAAATAGCCATAGGAGAATCCAAACGGCTTACTTAGGCCTACAATAGCGTTATATATATTTTATTTCTGGTTGATCTGCTGGTGGCTGTCCTTGCTGTAGTGCATCTACTACCATATTGTGAGGAATTTGTAGTGAGACTTGCGACCGTTGTGTTTAGCGCTTAGTGACGCACATATCCATCGCAAAGACCGAAGTGGGAAAATTTATTAGGGGTTTGATTTCAATTAGGCACAGTCTGCCAGTTTCTTTTTATTTTACGTTTATTTTTTTAATAACTCAGCGTCATCTCATCTGGCATAGCAGTGTGCTTTCATACTTGGCTAGAAAATAGCCATAGGAGAATCCAAACGGCTTACTTAGGCCTACAATAGCGTTATATATATTTTATTTCTGGTTGATCTGCTGGTGGCTGTCCTTGCTGTAGTGCATCTACTACCATATTGTGAGGAATTTGTAGTGAGACTTGCGACCGTTGTGTTTAGCACTTAGTGACGCACATATCCATCGCAAAGACCGAAGTGGGAAAATTTATTAGGGGTTTGATTTCAATTAGGCACAGTCTGCCATTTACTTTTTATTTTACGTTTATTTTTTTAATAACTCAGCGTCATTTCATCTGGCATAGCAGTGTGCTTTCATACTTGGCTAGAAAATAGCCATAGGAGAATCCAAACGGCTTACTTAGGCCTACAATAGCGTTATATATATTTTATTTCTGGTTGATCTGCTGGTGGCTGTCCTTGCTGTAGTGCAACTACTACCATATTGTGAGGAATTTGTAGTGAGACTTGCGACCGTTGTGTTTAGCGCTTAGTGATGCACATATCCATCGCAAAGACCGAAGTGGGAAAATTTATTAGGGGTTTGATTTCAATTAGGCACAGTCTGCCATTTACTTTTTATTTTACGTTTATTTTTTCATAACTCAGCGTCATCTCATCTGGCATAGCAGTGTGCTTTCATACTTGGCTAGAAAATAGCCATAGGAGAATCCAAACGGCTTACTTAGGCCTACAATAGCGTTATATATTTTATTTCTGGTTGATCTGCTGGTGGCTGTCCTTGCTGTAGTGCATCTACTACCATATTGTGAAGAATTTGTAGTGAGACTTGCAACCGTTGTGTTTAGCGCTTACTGACGCACATATCCATCTCAAAGACCGAAGTGGGAAAATTTATTAGGGGTTTGATTTCAATTAGACACAGTCTGACAGTTTCTTTTTATTTTACGTTTATTTTTTTAATAACTCAGCGTCATCTCATCTAGCATAGCAGTGTGCTTTCATACTTGGCTAGAAAATAGCCATAGGAGAATCCAAACGGCTTACTTAGGCCTACAATAGCGTTATATATATTTTATTTCTGGTTGATCTGCTGGTGGCTGTCCTTGCTGTAGTGCATCTACTACCATATTGTGAGGAATTTGTAGTGAGACTTGCGACCGTTATGTTTAGCGCTTAGTGACGCACATATCCTTTGCAAAGACCGAAGTGGGAAAATTTATTAGGGGTTTGATTTCAATTAGGCACAGTCTGCCAGTTTCTTTTTATTTTACGTTTATTTTTTTAATAACTCAGCGTCATCTCATCTGGCATAGCAGTGTGCTTTCATACTTGGCTAGAAAATAGCCATAGGAGAATCCAAACGGCTTACTTAGGCCTACAATAGCGTTATATATTTTATTTCTGGTTGATCTGCTGGTGGCTGTCCTTGCTGTAGTGCATCTACTACCATATTGTGAGGAATTTGTAGTGAGACTTGCGACCGTTGTGTTTAGCGCTTAGTGATGCACATATCCATCGCAAAGACCAAAGTGGGAAAATTTATTAGGGGTTTGATTTCAATTAGGCAAAGTCTGCCATTTACTTTTTATTTTACGTTTATTTTTTCATAACTCAGCGTCATCTCATCTGGCATAGCAGTGTGCTTTCATACTTGGCTAGAAAATAGCCATAGGAGAATCCAAACGGCTTACTTAGGCCTACAATAGCGTTATATATTTTATTTCTGGTTGATCGGCTGGTGGCTGTCCTTGCTGTAGTGCATCTACTACCATATTGTGAGGAATTTGTAGTGAGACTTGCAACCGTTGTGTTTAGCGCTTACTGACGCACATATCCATCGCAAAGACCGAAGTGGGAAAATTTATTAGGGGTTTGATTTCAATTAGGCACAGTCTGCCATTTACTTTTTATTTTACGTTTATTTTTTAATAACTCAGCGTCATCTCATCTGGCATAGCAGTGTGCTTTCATACTTGGCTAGAAAATAGCCATAGGAGAATCCAAACGGCTTACTTAGGCCTACAATAGCGTTATATATTTTATTTCTGGTTGATCTGCTGGTGGCTGTCCTTGCTGTAGTGCATCTACTACCATATTGTGAGGAATTTGTAGTGAGACTTGCAACCGTTGTGTCTAGCGCTTACTGACGCACATATCCATCGCAAGGACCGAAGTGGGAAAATTTATTAGGGGTTTGATTTCAATTAGGCACAGTCTGAAAGTTTCTTTTTATTTTACGTTTATTTTTTTAATAACTCAGCGTCATCTCATCTAGCATAGCAGTGTGCTTTCATACTTGGCTAGAAAATAGCCATAGGAGAATCCAAACGGCTTACTTAGGCCTACAATAGCGTTATATATATTTTATTTCTGGTTGATCTGCTGGTGGCTGTCCTTGCTGTAGTGCATCTACTACCATATTGTGAGGAATTTGTAGTGAGACTTGCGACCGTTGTGTTTAGCGCTTAGTGACGCACATATCCATCGCAAAGACCGAAGTGGGAAAATTTATTAGGGGTTTGATTTCAATTAGGCACAGTCTGCCAGTTTCTTTTTATTTTACGTTTATTTTTTTAATAACTCAGCGTCATCTCATCTGGCATAGCAGTGTGCTTTCATACTTGGCTAGAAAATAGCCATAGGAGAATCCAAACGGCTTACTTAGGCCTACAATAGCGTTATATATTTTATTTCTGGTTGATCTGCTGGTGGCTGTCCTTGCTGTAGTGCATCTACTACCATATTGTGAGGAATTTGTAGTGAGACTTGCGACCGTTGTGTTTAGCGCTTAGTGATGCACATATCCATCGCAAAGACCAAAGTGGGAAAATTTATTAGGGGTTTGATTTCAATTAGGCACAGTCTGCCATTTACTTTTTATTTTACGTTTATTTTTTCATAACTCAGCGTCATCTCATCTGGCATAGCAGTGTGCTTTCATACTTGGCTAGAAAATAGCCATAGGAGAATCCAAACGGCTTACTTAGGCCTACAATAGCGTTATATATTTTATTTCTGGTTGATCTGCTGGTGGCTGTCCTTGCTGTAGTGCATCTACTACCATATTGTGAGGAATTTGTAGTGAGACTTGCAACCGTTGTGTTTAGCGCTTACTGACGCACATATCCATCGCAAAGACCGAAGTGGGAAAATTTATTAGGGGTTTGATTTCAATTAGGCACAGTCTGCCAGTTTCTTTTTATTTTACGTGTATTTTTTTAATAACTCAGCGTCATCTCATCTAGTATAGCAGTGTGCTTTCATACTTGGCTAGAAAATAGCCATAGGAGAATCCAAACGGCTTACTTAGGCCTACAATAGCGTTATATATATTTTATTTCTGGTTGATCTGCTGGTGGCTGTCCTTGCTGTAGTGCATCTACTACCATATTGTGAGGAATTTGTAGTGAGACTTGCGACCGTTGTGTTTAGCGCTTAGTGACGCACATATCCATCGCAAAGACCGAAGTGGGAAAATTTATTAGGGGTTTGATTTCAATTAGGCACAGTCTGCCAGTTTCTTTTTATTTTACGTTTATTTTTTTAATAACTCAGCGTCATCTCATCTGGCATAGCAGTGTGCTTTCATACTTGGCTAGAAAATAGCCATAGGAGAATCCAAACGGCTTACTTAGGCCTACAATAGCGTTATATATATTTTATTTCTGGTTGATCTGCTGGTGGCTGTCCTTGCTGTAGTGCATCTACTACCATATTGTGAGGAATTTGTAGTGAGACTTGCGACCGTTGTGTTTAGCACTTAGTGACGCACATATCCATCGCAAAGACCGAAGTGGGAAAATTTATTAGGGGTTTGATTTCAATTAGGCACAGTCTGCCATTTACTTTTTATTTTACGTTTATTTTTTTAATAACTCAGCGTCATTTCATCTGGCATAGCAGTGTGCTTTCATACTTGGCTAGAAAATAGCCATAGGAGAATCCAAACGGCTTACTTAGGCCTACAATAGCGTTATATATATTTTATTTCTGGTTGATCTGCTGGTGGCTGTCCTTGCTGTAGTGCAACTACTACCATATTGTGAGGAATTTGTAGTGAGACTTGCGACCGTTGTGTTTAGCGCTTAGTGATGCACATATCCATCGCAAAGACCGAAGTGGGAAAATTTATTAGGGGTTTGATTTCAATTAGGCACAGTCTGCCATTTACTTTTTATTTTACGTTTATTTTTTCATAACTCAGCGTCATCTCATCTGGCATAGCAGTGTGCTTTCATACTTGGCTAGAAAATAGCCATAGGAGAATCCAAACGGCTTACTTAGGCCTACAATAGCGTTATATATTTTATTTCTGGTTGATCTGCTGGTGGCTGTCCTTGCTGTAGTGCATCTACTACCATATTGTGAAGAATTTGTAGTGAGACTTGCAACCGTTGTGTTTAGCGCTTACTGACGCACATATCCATCTCAAAGACCGAAGTGGGAAAATTTATTAGGGGTTTGATTTCAATTAGGCACAGTCTGACAGTTTCTTTTTATTTTACGTTTATTTTTTTAATAACTCAGCGTCATCTCATCTAGCATAGCAGTGTGCTTTCATACTTGGCTAGAAAATAGCCATAGGAGAATCCAAACGGCTTACTTAGGCCTACAATAGCGTTATATATATTTTATTTCTGGTTGATCTGCTGGTGGCTGTCCTTGCTGTAGTGCATCTACTACCATATTGTGAGGAATTTGTAGTGAGACTTGCGACCGTTATGTTTAGCGCTTAGTGACGCACATATCCTTTGCAAAGACCGAAGTGGGAAAATTTATTAGGGGTTTGATTTCAATTAGGCACAGTCTGCCAGTTTCTTTTTATTTTACGTTTATTTTTTTAATAACTCAGCGTCATCTCATCTGGCATAGCAGTGTGCTTTCATACTTGGCTAGAAAATAGCCATAGGAGAATCCAAACGGCTTACTTAGGCCTACAATAGCGTTATATATTTTATTTCTGGTTGATCTGCTGGTGGCTGTCCTTGCTGTAGTGCATCTACTACCATATTGTGAGGAATTTGTAGTGAGACTTGCGACCGTTGTGTTTAGCGCTTAGTGATGCACATATCCATCGCAAAGACCAAAGTGGGAAAATTTATTAGGGGTTTGATTTCAATTAGGCAAAGTCTGCCATTTACTTTTTATTTTACGTTTATTTTTTCATAACTCAGCGTCATCTCATCTGGCATAGCAGTGTGCTTTCATACTTGGCTAGAAAATAGCCATAGGAGAATCCAAACGGCTTACTTAGGCCTACAATAGCGTTATATATTTTATTTCTGGTTGATCGGCTGGTGGCTGTCCTTGCTGTAGTGCATCTACTACCATATTGTGAGGAATTTGTAGTGAGACTTGCAACCGTTGTGTTTAGCGCTTACTGACGCACATATCCATCGCAAAGACCGAAGTGGGAAAATTTATTAGGGGTTTGATTTCAATTAGGCACAGTCTGCCATTTACTTTTTATTTTACGTTTATTTTTTAATAACTCAGCGTCATCTCATCTGGCATAGCAGTGTGCTTTCATACTTGGCTAGAAAATAGCCATAGGAGAATCCAAACGGCTTACTTAGGCCTACAATAGCGTTATATATTTTATTTCTGGTTGATCTGCTGGTGGCTGTCCTTGCTGTAGTGCATCTACTACCATATTGTGAGGAATTTGTAGTGAGACTTGCAACCGTTGTGTCTAGCGCTTACTGACGCACATATCCATCGCAAGGACCGAAGTGGGAAAATTTATTAGGGGTTTGATTTCAATTAGGCACAGTCTGAAAGTTTCTTTTTATTTTACGTTTATTTTTTTAATAACTCAGCGTCATCTCATCTAGCATAGCAGTGTGCTTTCATACTTGGCTAGAAAATAGCCATAGGAGAATCCAAACGGCTTACTTAGGCCTACAATAGCGTTATATATATTTTATTTCTGGTTGATCTGCTGGTGGCTGTCCTTGCTGTAGTGCATCTACTACCATATTGTGAGGAATTTGTAGTGAGACTTGCGACCGTTGTGTTTAGCGCTTAGTGACGCACATATCCATCGCAAAGACCGAAGTGGGAAAATTTATTAGGGGTTTGATTTCAATTAGGCACAGTCTGCCAGTTTCTTTTTATTTTACGTTTATTTTTTTAATAACTCAGCGTCATCTCATCTGGCATAGCAGTGTGCTTTCATACTTGGCTAGAAAATAGCCATAGGAGAATCCAAACGGCTTACTTAGGCCTACAATAGCGTTATATATTTTATTTCTGGTTGATCTGCTGGTGGCTGTCCTTGCTGTAGTGCATCTACTACCATATTGTGAGGAATTTGTAGTGAGACTTGCGACCGTTGTGTTTAGCGCTTAGTGATGCACATATCCATCGCAAAGACCAAAGTGGGAAAATTTATTAGGGGTTTGATTTCAATTAGGCACAGTCTGCCATTTACTTTTTATTTTACGTTTATTTTTTCATAACTCAGCGTCATCTCATCTGGCATAGCAGTGTGCTTTCATACTTGGCTAGAAAATAGCCATAGGAGAATCCAAACGGCTTACTTAGGCCTACAATAGCGTTATATATTTTATTTCTGGTTGATCTGCTGGTGGCTGTCCTTGCTGTAGTGCATCTACTACCATATTGTGAGGAATTTGTAGTGAGACTTGCAACCGTTGTGTTTAGCGCTTACTGACGCACATATCCATCGCAAAGACCGAAGTGGGAAAATTTATTAGGGGTTTGATTTCAATTAGGCACAGTCTGCCAGTTTCTTTTTATTTTACGTGTATTTTTTTAATAACTCAGCGTCATCTCATCTAGTATAGCAGTGTGCTTTCATACTTGGCTAGAAAATAGCCATAGGAGAATCCAAACGGCTTACTTAGGCCTACAATAGCGTTATATATATTTTATTTCTGGTTGATCTGCTGGTGGCTGTCCTTGCTGTAGTGCATCTACTACCATATTGTGAGGAATTTGTAGTGAGACTTGCGACCGTTGTGTTTAGCGCTTAGTGACGCACATATCCATCGCAAAGACCGAAGTGGGAAAATTTATTAGGGGTTTGATTTCAATTAGGCACAGTCTGCCAGTTTCTTTTTATTTTACGTTTATTTTTTTAATAACTCAGCGTCATCTCATCTGGCATAGCAGTGTGCTTTCATACTTGGCTAGAAAATAGCCATAGGAGAATCCAAACGGCTTACTTAGGCCTACAATAGCGTTATATATATTTTATTTCTGGTTGATCTGCTGGTGGCTGTCCTTGCTGTAGTGCATCTACTACCATATTGTGAGGAATTTGTAGTGAGACTTGCGACCGTTGTGTTTAGCACTTAGTGACGCACATATCCATCGCAAAGACCGAAGTGGGAAAATTTATTAGGGGTTTGATTTCAATTAGGCACAGTCTGCCATTTACTTTTTATTTTACGTTTATTTTTTTAATAACTCAGCGTCATTTCATCTGGCATAGCAGTGTGCTTTCATACTTGGCTAGAAAATAGCCATAGGAGAATCCAAACGGCTTACTTAGGCCTACAATAGCGTTATATATATTTTATTTCTGGTTGATCTGCTGGTGGCTGTCCTTGCTGTAGTGCAACTACTACCATATTGTGAGGAATTTGTAGTGAGACTTGCGACCGTTGTGTTTAGCGCTTAGTGATGCACATATCCATCGCAAAGACCGAAGTGGGAAAATTTATTAGGGGTTTGATTTCAATTAGGCACAGTCTGCCATTTACTTTTTATTTTACGTTTATTTTTTCATAACTCAGCGTCATCTCATCTGGCATAGCAGTGTGCTTTCATACTTGGCTAGAAAATAGCCATAGGAGAATCCAAACGGCTTACTTAGGCCTACAATAGCGTTATATATTTTATTTCTGGTTGATCTGCTGGTGGCTGTCCTTGCTGTAGTGCATCTACTACCATATTGTGAAGAATTTGTAGTGAGACTTGCAACCGTTGTGTTTAGCGCTTACTGACGCACATATCCATCTCAAAGACCGAAGTGGGAAAATTTATTAGGGGTTTGATTTCAATTAGGCACAGTCTGACAGTTTCTTTTTATTTTACGTTTATTTTTTTAATAACTCAGCGTCATCTCATCTAGCATAGCAGTGTGCTTTCATACTTGGCTAGAAAATAGCCATAGGAGAATCCAAACGGCTTACTTAGGCCTACAATAGCGTTATATATATTTTATTTCTGGTTGATCTGCTGGTGGCTGTCCTTGCTGTAGTGCATCTACTACCATATTGTGAGGAATTTGTAGTGAGACTTGCGACCGTTATGTTTAGCGCTTAGTGACGCACATATCCTTTGCAAAGACCGAAGTGGGAAAATTTATTAGGGGTTTGATTTCAATTAGGCACAGTCTGCCAGTTTCTTTTTATTTTACGTTTATTTTTTTAATAACTCAGCGTCATCTCATCTGGCATAGCAGTGTGCTTTCATACTTGGCTAGAAAATAGCCATAGGAGAATCCAAACGGCTTACTTAGGCCTACAATAGCGTTATATATTTTATTTCTGGTTGATCTGCTGGTGGCTGTCCTTGCTGTAGTGCATCTACTACCATATTGTGAGGAATTTGTAGTGAGACTTGCGACCGTTGTGTTTAGCGCTTAGTGATGCACATATCCATCGCAAAGACCAAAGTGGGAAAATTTATTAGGGGTTTGATTTCAATTAGGCAAAGTCTGCCATTTACTTTTTATTTTACGTTTATTTTTTCATAACTCAGCGTCATCTCATCTGGCATAGCAGTGTGCTTTCATACTTGGCTAGAAAATAGCCATAGGAGAATCCAAACGGCTTACTTAGGCCTACAATAGCGTTATATATTTTATTTCTGGTTGATCGGCTGGTGGCTGTCCTTGCTGTAGTGCATCTACTACCATATTGTGAGGAATTTGTAGTGAGACTTGCAACCGTTGTGTTTAGCGCTTACTGACGCACATATCCATCGCAAAGACCGAAGTGGGAAAATTTATTAGGGGTTTGATTTCAATTAGGCACAGTCTGCCATTTACTTTTTATTTTACGTTTATTTTTTAATAACTCAGCGTCATCTCATCTGGCATAGCAGTGTGCTTTCATACTTGGCTAGAAAATAGCCATAGGAGAATCCAAACGGCTTACTTAGGCCTACAATAGCGTTATATATTTTATTTCTGGTTGATCTGCTGGTGGCTGTCCTTGCTGTAGTGCATCTACTACCATATTGTGAGGAATTTGTAGTGAGACTTGCAACCGTTGTGTCTAGCGCTTACTGACGCACATATCCATCGCAAGGACCGAAGTGGGAAAATTTATTAGGGGTTTGATTTCAATTAGGCACAGTCTGAAAGTTTCTTTTTATTTTACGTTTATTTTTTTAATAACTCAGCGTCATCTCATCTAGCATAGCAGTGTGCTTTCATACTTGGCTAGAAAATAGCCATAGGAGAATCCAAACGGCTTACTTAGGCCTACAATAGCGTTATATATATTTTATTTCTGGTTGATCTGCTGGTGGCTGTCCTTGCTGTAGTGCATCTACTACCATATTGTGAGGAATTTGTAGTGAGACTTGCGACCGTTGTGTTTAGCGCTTAGTGACGCACATATCCATCGCAAAGACCGAAGTGGGAAAATTTATTAGGGGTTTGATTTCAATTAGGCACAGTCTGCCAGTTTCTTTTTATTTTACGTTTATTTTTTTAATAACTCAGCGTCATCTCATCTGGCATAGCAGTGTGCTTTCATACTTGGCTAGAAAATAGCCATAGGAGAATCCAAACGGCTTACTTAGGCCTACAATAGCGTTATATATTTTATTTCTGGTTGATCTGCTGGTGGCTGTCCTTGCTGTAGTGCATCTACTACCATATTGTGAGGAATTTGTAGTGAGACTTGCGACCGTTGTGTTTAGCGCTTAGTGATGCACATATCCATCGCAAAGACCAAAGTGGGAAAATTTATTAGGGGTTTGATTTCAATTAGGCACAGTCTGCCATTTACTTTTTATTTTACGTTTATTTTTTCATAACTCAGCGTCATCTCATCTGGCATAGCAGTGTGCTTTCATACTTGGCTAGAAAATAGCCATAGGAGAATCCAAACGGCTTACTTAGGCCTACAATAGCGTTATATATTTTATTTCTGGTTGATCTGCTGGTGGCTGTCCTTGCTGTAGTGCATCTACTACCATATTGTAAGGAATTTGTAGTGAGACTTGCAACCGTTGTGTTTAGCGCTTACTGACGCACATATCCATCGCAAAGACCGAAGTGGGAAAATTTATTAGGGGTTTGATTTCAATTAGGCACAGTCTGCCAGTTTCTTTTTATTTTACGTGTATTTTTTTAATAACTCAGCGTCATCTCATCTAGTATAGCAGTGTGCTTTCATACTTGGCTAGAAAATAGCCATAGGAGAATCCAAACGGCTTACTTAGGCCTACAATAGCGTTATATATATTTTATTTCTGGTTGATCTGCTGGTGGCTGTCCTTGCTGTAGTGCATCTACTACCATATTGTGAGGAATTTGTAGTGAGACTTGCGACCGTTGTGTTTAGCGCTTAGTGACGCACATATCCATCGCAAAGACCGAAGTGGGAAAATTTATTAGGGGTTTGATTTCAATTAGGCACAGTCTGCCAGTTTCTTTTTATTTTACGTTTATTTTTTTAATAACTCAGCGTCATCTCATCTGGCATAGCAGTGTGCTTTCATACTTGGCTAGAAAATAGCCATAGGAGAATCCAAACGGCTTACTTAGGCCTACAATAGCGTTATATATATTTTATTTCTGGTTGATCTGCTGGTGGCTGTCCTTGCTGTAGTGCATCTACTACCATATTGTGAGGAATTTGTAGTGAGACTTGCGACCGTTGTGTTTAGCGCTTAGTGACGCACATATCCATCGCAAAGACCGAAGTGGGAAAATTTATTAGGGGTTTGATTTCAATTAGGCACAGTCTGCCATTTACTTTTTATTTTACGTTTATTTTTTTAATAACTCAGCGTCATTTCATCTGGCATAGCAGTGTGCTTTCATACTTGGCTAGAAAATAGCCATAGGAGAATCCAAACGGCTTACTTAGGCCTACAATAGCGTTATATATATTTTATTTCTGGTTGATCTGCTGGTGGCTGTCCTTGCTGTAGTGCATCTACTACCATATTGTGAGGAATTTGTAGTGAGACTTGCAACCGTTGTGTTTAGCGCTTACTGACGCACATATCCATCTCAAAGACCGAAGTGGGAAAATTTATTAGGGGTTTGATTTCAATTAGGCACAGTCTGACAGTTTCTTTTTATTTTACGTTTATTTTTTTAATAACTCAGCGTCATCTCATCTAGCATAGCAGTGTGCTTTCATACTTGGCTAGAAAATAGCCATAGGAGAATCCAAACGGCTTACTTAGGCCTACAATAGCGTTATATATATTTTATTTCTGGTTGATCTGCTGGTGGCTGTCCTTGCTGTAGTGCATCTACTACCATATTGTGAGGAATTTGTAGTGAGACTTGCGACCGTTGTGTTTAGCGCTTAGTGACGCACATATCCATCGCAAAGACCGAAGTGGGAAAATTTATTAGGGGTTTGATTTCAATTAGGCACAGTCTGCCAGTTTCTTTTTATTTTACGTTTATTTTTTTAATAACTCAGCGTCATCTCATCTGGCATAGCAGTGTGCTTTCATACTTGGCTAGAAAATAGCCATAGGAGAATCCAAACGGCTTACTTAGGCCTACAATAGCGTTATATATTTTATTTCTGGTTGATCTGCTGGTGGCTGTCCTTGCTGTAGTGCATCTACTACCATATTGTGAGGAATTTGTAGTGAGACTTGCGACCGTTGTATTTAGCGCTTAGTGATGCACATATCCATCGCAAAGACCAAAGTGGGAAAATTGATTAGGGGTTTGATTTCAATTAGGCACAGTCTGCCATTTACTTTTTATTTTACGTTTATTTTTTCATAACTCAGCGTCATCTCATCTGGCATAGCAGTGTGCTTTCATACTTGGCTAGAAAATAGCCATAGGAGAATCCAAACGGCCTACTTAGGCCTACAATAGCGTTATATATTTTATTTCTGGTTGATCTGCTGGTGGCTGTCCTTGCTGTAGTGCATCTACTACCATATTGTGAGGAATTTGTAGTGAGACTTGCAACCGTTGTGTTTAGCGCTTACTGACGCACATATCCATCGCAAAGACCGAAGTGGGAAAATTTATTAGGGGTTTCATTTCAATTAGGCACAGTCTGCCAGTTTCTTTTTATTTTACGTTTATTTTTTTAATAACTCAGCGTCATCTCATCTAGTATAGCAGTGTGCTTTCATACTTGGCTAGAAAATAGCCATAGGAGAATCCAAACGGCTTACTTAGGCCTACAATAGCGTTATATATATTTTATTTCTGGTTGATCTGCTGGTGGCTGTCCTTGCTGTAGTGCATCTACTACCATATTGTGAGGAATTTGTAGTGAGACTTGCGACCGTTGTGTTTAGTGCTTAGTGACGCACATATCCATCGCAAAGACCGAAGTGGGAAAATTTATTAGGGGTTTGATTTCAATTAGGCACAGTCTGCCATTTACTTTTTATTTTACGTTTATTTTTTCATAACTCAGCGTCATCTCATCTGGCATAGCAGTGTGCTTTCATACTTGGCTAGAAAATAGCCATAGGAGAATCCAAACGGCTTACTTAGGCCTACAATAGCGTTATATATTTTATTTCTGGTTGATCTGCTGGTGGCTGTCCTTGCTGTAGTGCATCTACTACCATATTGTGAGGAATTTGTAGTGAGACTTGCAACCGTTGTGTTTAGCGCTTACTGACGCACATATCCATCTCAAAGACCGAAGTGGGAAAATTTATTAGGGGTTTGATTTCAATTAGGCACAGTCTGCCAGTTTCTTTTTATTTTACGTTTATTTTTTTAATAACTCAGCGTCATCTCATCTAGCATAGCAGTGTGCTTTCATACTTGGCTAGAAAATAGCCATAGGAGAATCCAAACGGCTTACTTAGGCCTACAATAGCGTTATATATATTTTATTTCTGGTTGATCTGCTGGTGGCTGTCCTTGCTGTAGTGCATCTACTACCATATTGTGAGGAATTTGTAGTTAGACTTGCGACCGTTGTGTTTAGCGCTTAGTGACGCACATATCCATCGCAAAGACCGAAGTGGGAAAATTTATTAGGGGTTTGATTTCAATTAGGCACAGTCTGCCAGTTTCTTTTTATTTTACGTTTATTTTTTTAATAACTCAGCGTCATCTCATCTGGCATAGCAGTGTGCTTTCATACTTGGCTAGAAAATAGCCATAGGAGAATCCAAACGGCTTACTTAGGCCTACAACAGCGTTATATATATTTTATTTCTGGTTGATCTGCTGGGGGCTGTCCTTGCTGTAGTGCATCTACTACCATATTGTGAGGAATTTGTAGTGAGACTTGCGACCGTTGTGTTTAGCGCTTAGTGACGCACATATCCATCGCAAAGACCGAAGTGGGAAAATTTATTAGGGGTTTTATTTCAATTAGGCACAGTCTGCCATTTACTTTTTATTTGACGTTTATTTTTTTAATAACTCAGCGTCATTTCATCTGGCATAGCAGTGTGCTTTCATACTTGGCTAGAAAATAGCCATAGGAGAATCCAAACGGCTTACTTAGGCCTACAATAGCGTTATATATATTTTATTTCTGGTTGATCTGCTGGTGGCTGTCCTTGCTGTAGTGCAACTACTACCATATTGTGAGGAATTTGTAGTGAGACTTGCGACCGTTGTGTTTAGCGCTTAGTGATGCACATATCCATCGCAAAGACCGAAGTGGGAAAATTTATTAGGGGTTTGATTTCAATTAGGCACAGTCTGCCATTTACTTTTTATTTTACGTTTATTTTTTCATAACTCAGCGTCATCTCATCTGGCATAGCAGTGTGCTTTCATACTTGGCTAGAAAATAGCCATAGGAGAATCCAAACGGCTTACTTAGGCCTACAATAGCGTTATATATTTTATTTCTGGTTGATCTGCTGGTGGCTGTCCTTGCTGTAGTGCATCTACTACCATATTGTGAGGAATTTGTAGTGAGACTTGCGACCGTTGTGTTTAGCGCTTAGTGATGCACATATCCATCGCAAAGACCAAAGTGGGAAAATTAATTAGGGGTTTGATTTCAATTAGGCACAGTCTGCCATTTACTTTTTATTTTACGTTTATTTTTTCATAACTCAGCGTCATCTCATCTGGCATAGCAGTGTGCTTTCATACTTGGCTAGAAAATAGCCATAGGAGAATCCAAACGGCCTACTTAGGCCTACAATAGCGTTATATATTTTATTTCTGGTTGATCTGCTGGTGGCTGTCCTTGCTGTAGTGCATCTACTACCATATTGTGAGGAATTTGTAGTGAGACTTGCAACCGTTGTGTTTAGCGCTTACTGACGCACATATCCATCGCAAAGACCGAAGTGGGAAAATTTATTAGGGGTTTGATTTCAATTAGGCACAGTCTGCCAGTTTCTTTTTATTTTACGTTTATTTTTTTAATAACTCAGCGTCATCTCATCTGGCATAGCAGTGTGCTTTCATACTTGGCTAGAAAATAGCCATAGGAGAATCCAAACGGCTTACTTAGGCCTACAATAGCGTTATATATTTTATTTCTGGTTGATCTGCTGGTGGCTGTCCTTGCTGTAGTGCATCTACTACCATATTGTGAGGAATTTGTAGTGAGACTTGCGACCGTTGTGTTTAGCGCTTAGTGATGCACATATCCATCGCAAAGACCAAAGTGGGAAAATTAATTAGGGGTTTGATTTCAATTAGGCACAGTCTGCCATTTACTTTTTATTTTACGTTTATTTTTTCATAACTCAGCGTCATCTCATCTGGCATAGCAGTGTGCTTTCATACTTGGCTAGAAAATAGCCATAGGAGAATCCAAACGGCCTACTTAGGCCTACAATAGCGTTATATATTTTATTTCTGGTTGATCTGCTGGTGGCTGTCCTTGCTGTAGTGCATCTACTACCATATTGTGAGGAATTTGTAGTGAGACTTGCAACCGTTGTGTTTAGCGCTTACTGACGCACATATCCATCGCAAAGACCGAAGTGGGAAAATTTATTAGGGGTTTCATTTCAATTAGGCACAGTCTGCCAGTTTCTTTTTATTTTACGTTTATTTTTTTAATAACTCAGCGTCATCTCATCTAGTATAGCAGTGTGCTTTCATACTTGGCTAGAAAATAGCCATAGGAGAATCCAAACGGCTTACTTAGGCCTACAATAGCGTTATATATATTTTATTTCTGGTTGATCTGCTGGTGGCTGTCCTTGCTGTAGTGCATCTACTACCATATTGTGAGGAATTTGTAGTGAGACTTGCGACCGTTGTGTTTAGTGCTTAGTGACGCACATATCCATCGCAAAGACCGAAGTGGGAAAATTTATTAGGGGTTTGATTTCAATTAGGCACAGTCTGCCATTTATTTTTTATTTTACGTTTATTTTTTCATAACTCAGCGTCATCTCATCTGGCATAGCAGTGTGCTTTCATACTTGGCTAGAAAATAGCCATAGGAGAATCCAAACGGCTTACTTAGGCCTACAATAGCGTTATATATTTTATTTCTGGTTGATCTGCTGGTGGCTGTCCTTGCTGTAGTGCATCTACTACCATATTGTGAGGAATTTGTAGTGAGACTTGCAACCGTTGTGTTTAGCGCTTACTGACGCACATATCCATCTCAAAGACCGAAGTGGGAAAATTTATTAGGGGTTTGATTTCAATTAGGCACAGTCTGCCAGTTTCTTTTTATTTTACGTTTATTTTTTCATAACTCAGCGTCATCTCATCTAGCATAGCAGTGTGCTTTCATACTTGGCTAGAAAATAGCCATAGGAGAATCCAAACGGCTTACTTAGGCCTACAATAGCGTTATATATATTTTATTTCTGGTTGATCTGCTGGTGGCTGTCCTTGCTGTAGTGCATCTACTACCATATTGTGAGGAATTTGTAGTGAGACTTGCGACCGTTGTGTTTAGCGCTTACTGACGCACATATCCATCTCAAAGACCGAAGTGGGAAAATTTATTAGGGGTTTGTTTCAATTAGGCACAGTCTGACAGTTTCTTTTTATTTTACGTTTATTTTTTTAATAACTCAGCGTCATCTCATCTAGCATAGCAGTGTGCTTTCATACTTGGCTAGAAAATAGCCATAGGAGAATCCAAACGGCTTACTTAGGCCTACAATAGCGTTATATATTTTTTTTCTGGTTGATCTGCTGGTGGCTGTCCTTGCTGTAGTGCATCTACTACCATATTGTGAGGAATTTGTAGTGAGACTTGCGACCGTTGTGTTTAGCGCTTAGTGATGCACATATCCATCGCAAAGACCAAAGTGGGAAAATTTATTAGGGGTTTGATTTCAATTAGGCACAGTCTGCCATTTACTTTTTATTTTACGTTTATTTTTTCATAACTCAGCGTCATCTCATCTGGCATAGCAGTGTGCTTTCATACTTGGCTAGAAAATAGCCATAGGAGAATCCAAACGGCTTACTTAGGCCTACAATAGCGTTATATATTTTATTTCTGGTTGATCTGCTGGTGGCTGTCCTTGCTGTAGTGCATCTACTACCATATTGTGAGGAATTTGTAGTGAGACTTGCGACCGTTGTGTTTAGCGCTTAGTGATGCACATATCCATCGCAAAGACCAAAGTGGGAAAATTTATTTGGGGTTTGATTTCAATTAGGCACAGTCTGCCAGTTTCTTTTTATTTTACATTTATTTTTTTAATAACTCAGCGTCATCTCATCTGGCATAGCAGTGTGCTTTCATACTTGGCTAGAAAATAGCCATAGGAGAATCCAAACGGCTTACTTAGGCCTACAATAGCGTTATATATATTTTATTTTTGGTTGATCTGCTGGTGGCTGTCCTTGCTGTAGTGCATCTACTACCATATTGTGAGGAATTTGTAGTGATACTTGCGACCGCTGTGTTTAGCGCTTAGTGACGCACATATCCATCGCAAAGACCGAAGTGGGAAAATTTATTAGGGGTTTGATTTCAATTAGGCACAGTCTGCCATTTACTTTTTATTTTACGTTTATTTTTTTAATAACTCAGCGTCATCTCATCTGGCATAGCAGTGTGCTTTCATACTTGGCTAGAAAATAGCCATAGGAGAATCCAAATGGCTTACTTAGGCCTACAATAGCGTTATATATATTTTATTTCTGGTTGATCTGCTGGTGGCTGTCCTTGCTGTAGTGCATCTACTACCATATTGTGAGGAATTTGTAGTGAGACTTGCGACCGTTGTGTTTAGCGCTTAGTGACGCACATATCCATCGCAAAGACCGAAGTGGGAAAATTTATTAGGGGTTTGATTTCAATTAGGCACAGTCTGCCATTTACTTTTTATTTTACGTTTATTTTTTCATAACTCAGCGTCATCTCATCTGGCATAGCAGTGTGCTTTCATACTTGGCTAGAAAATAGCCATAGGAGAATCCAAACGGCTTACTTAGGCCTACAATAGCGTTATATATTTTATTTCTGGTTGATCTGCTGGTGGCTGTCCTTGCTGTAGTGCATCTACTACCATATTGTGAGGAATTTGTAGTGAGACTTGCAACCGTTGTGTTTAGCGCTTACTGACGCACATATCCATCGCAAAGACCGAAGTGGGAAAATTTATTAGGGGTTTGATTTCAATTAGGCACAGTCTGCCAGTTTCTTTTTATTTTACGTTTATTTTTTTAATAACTCAGCGTCATCTCATCTGGCATAGCAGTGTGCTTTCATACTTGGCTAGAAAATAGCCATAGGAGAATCCAAACGGCTTACTTAGGCCTACAATAGCGTTATATATATTTTATTTCTGGTTGATCTGCTGGTGGCTGTCCTTGCTGTAGTGCATCTACTACCATATTGTGAGGAATTTGTAGTGAGACTTGCGACCGTTGTGTTTAGCGCTTAGTGACGCACATATCCATCGCAAAGACCGAAGTGGGAAAATTTATTAGGGGTTTGATTTCAATTAGGCACAGTCTGCCATTTACTTTTTATTTTACGTTTATATTTTTAATAACTCAGCGTCATCTCATCTGGCATAGCAGTGTGCTTTCATACTTGGCTAGAAAATAGCCATAGGAGAATCCAAACGGCTTACTTAGGCCTACAATAGCGTTATATATATTTTATTTCTGGTTGATCTGCTGGTGGCTGTCCTTGCTGTAGTGCATCTACTACCATATTGTGAGGAATTTGTAGTGAGACTTGCGACCGTTGTGTTTAGCGCTTAGTGACGCACATATCCATCGCAACGACCGAAGTGGGAAAATTTATTAGGGGTTTGATTTCAATTAGGCACAGTCTGCCATAAACTTTTTATTTTACGTTTATTTTTTCGTAACTCAGCGTCATCTCATCTGGCATAACACAAAAAAACACAAAAAAAAGTTTAAAAAAAATTAAAGTTATAACTTTCATTTTCAAAATGTTTAACCCGAGGGCTAGGGGTAGAGGACGAGGGCGGGGACGTGGGCGTCCAACTACTGCAGTGGTCAGAGGCCGTGGTCCTGGGCGGGGTGAGACACCACCTGCTGATGAGGGAGCAGGGGAACGCCGCAGAGCTACACTCCCTAGGTTCATGTCTGAAGTTACTGGGACTCGTGGTAGAGCACTGTTGAGGCCAGAACAGTGCGAACAGGTGATGTCGTGGATTGCCGACAATGCTTCGAGCAATTTGTCCACCAGTCAGTCTTCCATGCAGTCCACCCATGTCACCGAAATCGGCACTCCTCCAGCTCCTGCACCTCAGCCTCCTCCCCCCCAGTCTGCCCCCTCCCAGGAAAATTTGGCATTTGAACCGGCATACTCTGAGGAACTGTTTTCTGGACCCTTCCCACAGTCACAAACCACTTGTCCGGTTGCTGCTGAGCAATTTTCCGATGCCCAGGTTTTCCACCAGTCGCAGTCTGTGGGTGATGATGACCTTCTTGACGTAGTGGAAGAAATGTGTAAAGAGGTGTCCGACGATGAGGAGACACGGTTGTCAGACAGTGGTGAAGTTGTTGTCAGGGCAGGAAGTCCGAGGGGGGAGCAGACTGAGGGATCGGAGGATGATGAGGTGACAGACCCAAGCCGGGTGAACACAGTGCTTCTGAGACGGAGGAGAGTCCTCGACCAGAACAGGTTGGAAGAGGCAGTGGTGGGGCCAGACGGAGAGGCAGGGCCAGAGCAGGTGCATCAGCGTCAAATGTGTCACGTAGTGAAGCTCCCGTGGCGAGGGCTCCCGCGGCGAGGGCTAGATTTTCAGAAGTCTGGAGGTTCTTTAAGGAAACGGACTGTGGTGTGCAACCTTTGCCAAACCAGGATCAGCAGGGGTTCCACCACTACTAGCTTAACTACCACCAGTATGCGCAGGCATATGAATGCTAAACACCCCACTCAGTGGCACCAAGCCCGTTCTCCTGGACCCACGGTACAAGCAAAATCTTTCCACTCTCATCCCTGGAGAGGAAAGGAGTGTGAGAATGCATGAATACCAGCAGGCCCTGGTGCACAAGCTGAAACACTATTTCCCTTCTGACAGCGCTAGCGGCAGAGTGCGTAGTTCTGCGGGACAAGTAGCGAGGGAGAGTGGGCGAGCAGGCAGCTTTTACAGCACTGGCAAGGGTACGCTTTACAAGGCTTTTGCCAGCTTTATGTCACCCCAGCAAGACACTGTCACCTGTCCCCAGTCTCGGCAGAGTAGGGCTGATCTTTACAGAAAGATGGTGAGGGAGTACGTAGCTGACCATACCATCGTCCTAAATGATCACACAGCTCCCTACAACTACTGGGTTTCAAAGCTGGACAAGTGGCACGAACTGGCGCTGTACGCCTTGGAGGTTCTTGCCTGCCCTGCCGCTAGCGTGTTGTCCGAGCGGGTTTTCAGTGCAGCTGGTGGCATCATCACCGATAAGCGTACACGCCTGTCGACTGACAGCGCTGACAGGCTGACGCTTATTAAGATGAATAAAGCCTGGATTTCTCATAATTTCCAATCTCCACCAGGTGAAGGAAGCTCAACCTGAATAATTTATGCACTCCTCCTCTTCCTCATTTTCCTCCTTCTCCTCCTCTTTGTACACTAAAGCAGAGGAAACTGGCTATTTTTTGACAGGGCCCACTGGCTCTAGCTATAGTACTTTATGCATTTAATTTTTCTGGAGGGCCACCTACCCGGTCCTCTGTTTTAAACAATTTTTGGGAGTGCCACATACAGGCACTCAATCTATTCAATTTTTCTGGAGGGCCACCTACCTGCTCCTCTGGTTTGAAAACTTTTTTGGACTGCCACATACAGGCACTCAATCTATTTCATTTTTCTGGAGGGCCACCTACCTGCTCCTCTGGTTTGAAAACTTTTTTGGACTGCCACATACAGGCACTCAATCTATTTCATTTTTCTGGAGGGCCACCTACCTGCTCCTCTGGTTTGAAAACTTTTTTGGACTGCCACATACAGGCACTATCCAAATTAAATTGTCTCCATAGCAGCCTCCATACGTTGTCTCCATTGCTACCTCCAAAAGTCGTCCATATAGCTGCCTCCATACATCGTCCCCTTATCAAACGAGGTGTGTCAGGCAGAAATTTGGGTTGTTTTCATGGATTCCACATCAAAGTTGTTAACTTTGTCGCCACCCTGCTGTGTAATCCACAAAATATACTGGCAAACTTTTACCATATACGGATATTATTTCAGCGCTTCTTGCGCATCTGTTTACATTCCCCTCACCCGCCATATCCTAAACTTATAAGAACGCTACTACACTTGATCTTATACAAAAGGTTCTTAGAAGTGCTGTTTGGGGAGTAGCCTAGAGACAGGGGCTTGGATTGGCGAAAGCTCGCCTGGCAGCGGAGCGCCAGTTCCATCTCAAGATCCGACTAACATAGTTTTAACTGCAGCACCTTTAATCTACTACTAGTTCACTGCCTCCATACATCGTCCCCTTATCAAACGAGCTGTGTCAGGCAGAATTTTGGGTTGTTTTCATGGCTTCCACATCAAACTTGTTAACTTTGTCGCCACCCTGCTGTGTAATCCACAAAATATACTGGCAAACTTTTATCATTTACCAATATTATTTCAGCGCTTCTTGCGCATCTGTTTACATTCCCCTCACCCGCCATATCCTAAACTTATAAGAACGCTACTACACTTGATCTTATACAAAAGGTTCTTAGAAGTGCTGTTTGGGGAGTAGCCTAGAGACAGGGGCTTGGATTGGCGAAAGCTCGCCTGGCAGCGGAGCGCCAGCTCCATCTCAAGATCCAACTAACATAGTTTTAACTGCAGCACCTTTAATCTACTACTAGTTCACTGCCTCCATACATCGCCCCTTTATCAAACGAGCTGTGTCAGGCAGAATTTTAAGGTGTTTCACCAGATACATAGTGGAACTCGGCCCATCTGTCGCCGCCATGCTGGAGACCTGAAGTTGCAATCATAGCAGCGCAATATGAATGCCCCATACTGTCGCTCTTAATCATGGAAGTCGTCTCCATGGCTGCCTCCACATGTTGTTCCCTTATCAAAATAGCTGTGTCAGGCTCATTTTTAGGGTGTTTCACCAGATACGTTATGGAACTTGGTCACTATGTCGACACCATGCTGTGTTATCGAATAAATATACCGTCAACCTTTTGTTCACATAGGAAATCATTTCACCTCCTTTGGTGAAACCTGAGTCCATTTAGGGTATGTCGCCATGAGACTCTCTAGCCTGCCACTGCTGCCGCTGCCTCTGCATGCCATCCCCTATAGTGTCAGGGTCAATTATTGCATGTTTTAGATGCTATCTAGCCTCATTCGGTCACTCTGTCATGGCCATGCTGTTGCCCATAATTTTGGCATAATGGTGCGATTAAGCAGCCTCAGAGGCATCCATGCATGCTGCCCCTGCTGTTTCCTGTCCATTTCCGTGGTGTTTCCATCCTTTTCTGAGGTTCCCAGGTGTTTGGCCAAGCTTCCCTGTGCAGAGCCTTGGTCCCCTTGAAAAATGCTCGAGTCTCCCATTGACTTCAATGGGGCTCGTTATTTGAGACGAGCACTCGAGCATCGGGAAAAGTTCGTCTCGAATAACGAGTACCCGAGCATTTTAGTGCTCGCTCATCTCTAGCTATGATTACTGTGTGAAGAATCTTCTGAACTGGAATCTTTTACAACTATATTATGTGAATAGGTGTGTGTGTCTCTCTCTATCTCTAGGTTGATAGGTGACAGGTACTTTGATTTCTTTTTTTAAACTTGTTGAGGTCAAATAAATCATAATTAAATAAATCATTTTGTATTTCTTTTTTTATTTAGAAAGAATGCAAAAAAATCAGAAATAAAATGCCATTAATGAGGGTAAGTAACCAAGCACAGTAAAAAAAAAAGGTTTTAGTGTAAGTTCCATATTCCATTTTCTTTCTACACATTAATCTTGGCTAAGGAAAATTGAGAGTATAAATATTTACAGGACATTCATTTTCTATGGTTTTATTTTCCTAACGTTTTATACCAGAAGTCACTATTCATATTTGCAGAACTTACAGAGTAAGGCTGCATTCACGTGAATGTTGTGGGGACATAGACGCCAATGGCACCCGGGTGCAGTACAGTGCGCACAACATGAGCTTTCAAGGTACCAGACTCTATCTTTGTCCATAAGAACAGCCGTGCAGAGTTGTTTCCTGTGGAGAGAGGACATATGTACAATGTGCATGTAGTCTAACCTATATAATAATATTGGATGTTGAGGAATTAATTGGTGGGGTGGTGTAAACAGTGGGGTTAGTTTAAATAGAGAAAGTGAGATCACGTTAAGATTGTAATAAGTTTCTAAGGCACGTTTGGAACTTTGGAAACTGGCTATTAGTGCCATATAGGGCATTCAAGGGGTCAGGAGGTTTGAATAAAGAAAAAATAATCTTAAATGATGGTGGATTAAGAGCCGGAGAAGGGCATTAGACTCAGAAGATGGACAAGAGGTTGACGATCAGAAATCTGGAGAGATTTGTGGATGAGGGTGTTTAGTTTAAATTGTATTTGTTCATGGGCAAACTGAAGGCTTCTGTGTAGTGTCTGGATTGATAGAAGAGTCTGGTTGCTGTATTATGGATAGATGTTAGAGGAAAGTGGTTATATTGGTTAATAGGAAGTTACTGTAAATGAACAGAGAGTAAATCACAGCAACAAGTTAGTAGATGGAGGATAACAAGAAGTTTAGTTTTAGATAAATTAAGTTTCATTTCTCTGGTGTTCTGGTTGTCCAGTCAAAGACATTGAAGTCACGACACTTAGAAGGCAGTAATCTCTTGAGCTCTCCATAGATTTTAACACAGTAGATGGAAGAGTAGGATGAAGTGTACAAGAAAAAGAGATCTGCAACCATTATAAATATCTAAGAAAGTTTTCAGCACTTTATTCATCTTTTCTTCATTTACCTGTGTTTCTCAAACAATTTAAATTGATGCATGATCTCATATTGTTTTCTGCAGTGTAAAAACTACAGCACGAATATGGTTTTAAATCAAACACAAATAACACATTGTCAGGAAAGGCTATTAAAAAAAGCAACAAATAAGGTAGGTCTTCCAATTTTACCTCTACACTAACTTAAAGTACAAATGTAAAGTATAAAAACTTTTGCCTAACTCTGCACCAGGCAAAAATAAGCAATTCTCTAATTTACTCTAATTAGCTATCTGCAGGTATTTAGCTGCTAGCAGAGGTTTTACCTTGTCATCTCAGGCTGATCTCCTTCTGTCTGTAACCATGGGAATCTGTAAAGGACTTTTAGAGCTTATTAATATGAATCCAAAACATTAGTACAAAATACAAAATAACAAAGCATTAAAAATTTAGTTTATTGATTACAATATTAAAAGTAATATGCACCACAATATTGAAATATTAGTTAAGTAGTATATGACTCCAAGTTATATGTTTAAGCCTGACAGACATCACCCGAAGGAGCAGGGTATATAAGTAATCTATAGCAAGTATTCAAATGGAGAATCAACTTGCGTGATAACAGACAAGTGGACATACTAGTTATAATCCTCACAATACGACAGATCAATTCAATATATCAATAGATAAATATTAACAAAGGTCACTGGACCTGGGGGAGGCTGTGGATGTTGTATATCTGGATTTTTCCAAGGCATTGGATACAGTGCCGCATAAAAGGTTGCTACATAAAATGAGACTGCTGGGACTAGGGGAAAATCTGTGTATTTGGGTAAACAATTGGCTTTGTGTTAAAAATCAGAGGGTCGTCATTAATGGCAGATTCGCAGATTGGGTTAATGTTACCAGTGGAGTGCCACAGGGATCAGTACAGGCAGTCCCCGGGTTACATACAAGATAGGGTCTGGAGGTTTGTTCTTAAGTTGAATTTGTATGTAAGTCGAAACTGTATATTTTATAATGGAAGTTCTAGACAATTTTTTTTCTTTTGCCCCAGTGACATTTGGGATTTCAAAATTTTTGGTGTAATTGGACCAAGAATTATCAATAAAGCTTCATTACAGACACATTACAGCTGATCATTGCAGTCTGGGACTATAGTAAAGCATCCAGAGAGCTTCACCAGAGGTCACATGGGGCAGAGGGGTCCGTCTGTAACTATGGGTTGTCTGTAAGTCGGGTGTCCTTAAGTAGGGGACCGCCTGTATTGGGGCCACTTCTTTTTAATATCTTTATTAATGACCTTGTAATTGGTTTATCCAGTTAAGTTTCAATATTTGCAGATGATACTTAGCTGTGTAATTAAGTAATTAATACCAAGGCCGATAGTATACTTTACAGTGGGATTTCTGGAAGCTTGAGTAGTGGGCGGAGAAATGGCTGATTAGGTTTAATGGAAATATATGTAAACTTATGCACTTGGGCTGTGGAAACAAAAAGTACAATAATGTTCTAAACAGTCAATTACTTGGTAAAACTGGAGCTGAAAAAAAACTTGGGGGTATTTGTGGATGATAAACTTAATTTTAGTGACCAGAGCCAGGCGGGGATGTATCAAAAGAGGAATATATTCTCATCAATCACCATGAGATGGTTCACCATCTTTTTAATGGTGCATGTAAGTGCTTGGGCTTGCGACACAATTTGAAAGTTAAATCCTGCGCTCAGTCCGAATCAGTCATATCGTCCAAAGGCACGTCCTCTAAATTGTGTCACAGGGCAGCTACGCCACAAAATGATGATGATCCAACTGATTCGGACTGAGCGCGGAATTTAAGAATAAAATTGTGTCGCAACCATTGCACATACATGCATCGGGGAGAAGAAGGTGAAGTACGGCGGACCTGAGTGGGGAAGCAACACATGCAGGATATCGGGTGCACGATGTTAGTAAATCGCGGCACAGTGCATTGTCATCGGACACGTAAGTAAATGTGCCCCATTGTGTAGTAAAAACTAGTCTGTTAGACTGTTCCTGATTTGATCTATTTTTTGTATTATCCAGGACCGACTATGTGTGATTGTGATTTGTAGGGCTCTATTACATAAGTTTGTCGGTACCCTCTTTTTTGTAATCGTTTTGATATAACCTGGCATTCTGATTGATATATGTGTTCTGTGGAGGGTGTTCTTATGAGGATGCTCTTATGAATTCACCAATTAGTAAATTTTTGATTGTATGGCTTGGATAGCAGCTGTCTGCTCTCAGTATTGTGTTACCTGCTGTGGCTTTACGAAAAAGGTTGGTGTGAATTGTACCTTGTGCATGAAAAGCTTTTGACTGTATATCTAAAAAGGTAATGGTATGTGATTGGTGTTCATATGTGAACCTTAAATTAAAGTAATTCATATTCATAAAAAAGAATATCAACATCTGCCTCCTTGTCATATGATGAGGAATTCTTCGAATCCATACCATGTTAGATAAGATGCAAGGATTAGAGGAAGAAAAAAGATATTTTATACGCTGCCATGTAAATGTTGGATAGTATGGGAGTAAAATAGGAACCCATAAGACAGCCTATCTTTTGCAGAAAAAATTTATGGCCAAACATTAAAAAATTGTTGGTGAATAAAAACCTCAGTACATCTACCACATAATGCTTTGATTCCGTGTTGAAATTGATGTATTTTTGTAAGTGGTATGCCACGTCCATGCATGCTCCATTATGTGGAGTGGAGGTGTACAGGGCCGTGGCATCAAATGCATTTTGCTTGATAAGTCCATGTTCTGTGTTTTATGGCATTTAGCACAGCCTTGCTATCATGTATATATAGTTACTGGGTCACATGTGGTTGCAGTAGAGTGTCGAACCAGGAGCCCAGTCTTTCAACCTATCCCTGACACAATGGGGCTTATTTACTGAGGGTCGTGGATTGCACTTTCGTCGGGCTTCGCCCCGTTTTCGGGGATTGCACGGCTTGGACAGGTATTTAATAGGTGTCTGTGCCGGGATTGTGTCGCACCTGATCGGATTTTGGCGCATTGGCGTTGGCTTCCAAGCCATTGGCGTTGGCGTCCCAAATCGGGGGACGTTCCGTTGGATGATCTGACTAATTTGGACTGAGTGCGGGATTTGACTTTCAAATTTTGTTTGTAAGCCCAAGCACTTGCATGTGCCAGGAAGAAGAAGGTGAACTCTGTCGGACCAGAGCGGGGGAAGCAACAAATGCAGGATATCAGGCGCACAATCTTAGTGAATAGCGACAGAGTGCATTATCTTCAGACAATGCACTTTCGGTGAACTCTGTCGGACAGGTAAGTAAATGTGCTCTAATGGGTCGGAATTTTGGTGGAAAGGTGCCTTTGTGAATTTTTGGTGTCATATTAAAGTTAGGGCAAACTGCCTTCTTCAATCAACTCCTTAAAATTTGTGGTTACTTTTGTTGTAGGATCTTCCGCCAATTTTTGATATGTCTGGTGGTCCATTAACATATTCATGTTTTTTTTGTAATATAATTCTCTATCCATAATGATCACCGATCCTTCTTTTATCCAATGGACGGATGATTGGCAGCTGTAAAACATGAGCTGCAGTGGCAGTGTATTGATATATCAGACAAGTAATTGTGATAATTCATCTAGCTACTATATATTGCCCTTAATGTAACATTCTCTCTTTACCCAATAGAGGGGATCTACGAGCTTCGCCAATTCTACAATATATATTGTAGGTACTGGACTACTTTGATAATGTTGATACATGGTATAATCATATCATTCCCCAGTTTATTTGCAACACACTGCCAAGTGTGATCTGTGTTTTTAACCTAACATGCATTTATCTCTTTTTAAATATTTGCTATTAAAAGGAGTATTCCCATTTTGGCAAATTCATTTTATTGTTTGTATAATGAAAAATTATCCAATAAACTTTCTGTATCAATTCATCACTGTTTTTTAGATCGCTGTTTGCTATAATTCTTTAGAAAGCTTCTACATTTACTTCCAGTGGACAGAAATCTGACAGTGATTACACAGCTGTACAGTGTGTTAGTGTCACAGAGAGTTATCAGAGCTGTGTGTTATAATAAGCTGCACACCTGTGTGACCGTGGTCAAATTTCTATCCACTGAAAATAAACAACGAAGCTTTTTATAGCAAAATAGCAAACAGATATCCAGATAAATGTGAGGAATGGATACAGAAAGTATATCAGAAAATTGTATAACTTTTTATTATACAAGCAATAACATTTATTTGCTGAAATGGGAATAGCCCTTTAAAGGAAACCTACCATTTGATTTGATGCATTATGAAGCAAACATACCAAACAGCCCGTGAGCCCTCTCCATGCACCTGCAGCCAACCCGTGATGTGCTGTTACGTCACGGGTCATTAAAGGATTAAACAGAACCTTGAGACTATCATAGAGCAGGTGTATTTATACGGAGACTTGATTACACACAGGTGGATTATAGTTATCATCATCAGTCATTTAGGACAACACTGGATTATTCAGAGATCCTCACTGAACTTCTGGAGTGAGTTTGCTGCACTGCAAGTAAAGGGGCTGAATAATATTGGACACCATACTTTTTTACAAAAGTTTAAAAAATCCAATCAATTTTGTTCCACTGCACAATTGTGTTCCACTTATTGTTGATTCTTCTACAAAAAATCACAACTTTATATTTTCATGTTTGAAGCCTGAAATGTGGCAAAAGATAGAAAAGTTCAAGAGTGCAGAATACTTTTGCAAGTCACTGTATTTGGTGACATTTAATGTGTAATGGTATAGGATTAAGCCACCCTTCTCGATACTTAAGGAGACCCCGGCTTCCTGATATATTTTGCGCCAGTGTACAGTTTAGTGTAAGATTGCACCTCAACATGAGAACTTTCATCCATTAAAGTTTGCTGTCTGTAACAATTGTGCAGGTGTGGGACAGGAACGGCTCCACACCCACTTGGCATGGAGGTTGCATTAAGGGGGAAATAATTGCAATCACTGGCAGTTCGCAAGTAATTGCAATTATTTCAGAGCAGAGCAAGTCAGTGGAATGCTGATATATATGACTGGAGCAGCTTGTTGTGTCTGGCCAGAGCTCCAGTGATAGAAGTGGACCTGGTGGGGGTGATGCCATGCATGAAGGACTATTCCCTGTATATAACTCTATCTATGTACTAGGGACACAGATAGAGTTGAAAGCTCCTCAGTGGGCCACTCAAAGTTCCAGGGCCCCAAAGCCACCAGTCGCCCTACACCCAATAGTTATTCCTATGCCATTGGGTTAGTGCAGTACCAGCTGGTCTCGACGCAGGAGGTGCTGTGGCTCCCGCCCAGTATTGCCGGACATCACTCCTTGCCTCCAGTTGCTTCCTACTCACAGAACCCACAGCACCACTTTTGCAAAGCCATGGGGAAACAGCAGCTGGACGTGGTAAAACTCAACTGTCTGGCTGAAAGACCACACACCGCAAGGGAGCTGTGGACTGGCACTGCCACTGAAATTCAAGCACAGCAAAGTTGTGTGTGACAACAGAAGGAACCTTGTAGCATTTTTAGATCGAAGGTGACGCAAATCCTTTGTATTGCACATGTGCTCAAGATTCCTGACCTGATACAGACCTGCTGCAGCTGCTGCATAAGGTGCATGTCGTGTGTTCTCATTTTCAACGTTCACACCCTACTGCTGCTTGCCTATATGCACTGCAGAGGATCTTTGGCCTGCCCAGCCAATGCCTCATATGTGATGTAGCATCTAGGGGGAATTCCACTATACATATGCGGGAAAGTGTGTGTCAGCAGCAGGCAATCATGGAATTCCAGCTCCAGGCTGGGTGAGTTGTTCATTAAGAAGAACAAAGCATGGATCTCATGCAACTTGGTTTTGCCAGTGTCTGTATAAGTTCTGCATTAAAAAAATTTAAATCCTAGATTAGAGAAACTTTAATTATTTTTAAATTCCAAATTAATGAAACTTCAAATTCAATTTTTTTTCTATTCCAAATGAATGGAACTTCAAATTCAAAAATGTTTAAATGATGAATTAATGGAACTTCAAATTAAAAAATGTTGTAATTCCACATTCAAATAACTGGGTGTGAACACTGAAAGTGCCTTTAACCAAAGTGAGTGGTAGGGTGTGTGGTTTTGCAATTCCTTTTTTTTTACCGCTATGAGAATGACTAGCTGGGTCTGGACACCAAGAGCACATTTAACCACTGTGACATAATTTTTTTTAAAGGGAACCTGTCACCAGGAGACACATTTTTAGCACTCCCCCAGTCCCCACAGATCATAGTACATACACGGCCAAAGTGTTTTTGTATAAAAAGTTGCCAAAAAGGAGGGACTGGAAAGGAGCAGTTCCCCCCCACCCTTGGGAAACATGTGACCTTTTCAAATATATGATTAACTCCCCTCACTCGGGATTGGCTGTAGAGGAGCAGGGGGCGTCGCTAAGCCCAGTGATGGGTGTTTTCATATATTTGAAAAGGTCACATGTAGTAGCTGTTCCCCAAGGGTGGGGGGGAAACTGCTCCTTTCCAGAACCTCCCAAAAGGCAACTGCCTAGTCACACAGCAGATGCTAATGAAAGGTACAATATTACATATCTTTTTTTCTGTAAAACCTATTTTTAATACAAAAACACTTTGGCAGTGCATGTACTATGCTCTGTGGGGACTGGGGGAGTGCTAAAAATGGGTCTCCTTGTGACAGGTTCCCTTTAATTCATTTTTTTTATTATTTATTTCTTTGTTTAATGTTATGTTATTATTTTAAGTACTTTGCCTATTGTGGGCAGGGAAACTGCCCTGCTATCCCCACAATTTTTGAGCCCTCTCCATAGCATGCGCAGTTGCTAACCCTTCAATCGATGCCGGCAGCATGTGGGCGCCGCCATGTTGGCTTAGATCGTCATTCTTTTAGATGTCATCAAGGAAGGGTGATCTGTTACTATGACAGCCTTGGGTCATACAAAGACTCAAGGCTGTCTCATCATACTTTCCAGAGATGTTGTCGTTATATGCTTAGTAACATAGATGTAAACCAATTTAATGAGTTTGTTGTGAACTGTATTAAAATTCATATGCCACTATTTGTAGGTATTGGTAAATTTGGCCCATAACTATTACTACAATTTCACTAAGATGGTGCGATATCCTATGCTGTGTGCACATTCACGATAAGTCTGGTTCCTGCCTTCTATTGTGTCTTCTAATGATGCGAGTGCATAGCCCGAATTCCTGATGATGCGTCTGTGTTTTTCGGCATGTGCATCAGCATCAGAGGTGCAAGAAGCAGGGCAGTAGAAAAACAGAAGTGGGGCAGACCTGGTATTCGCCAGGACGCTGCTGTGGACACACATGCAGATTACCTTTGTATATAAATACCTGGCACCCCGAGATTTGTTTCAAGCACCCTGATGAAGCTTTAGGAGTGTGGAACACGTGTCAGGGTGCCTGACATTCCCGATTAGGGAGAGCTTTCATTGGTAAGTGAACTTTGTTACTATATATTGAATTGATCAGGAGTATTGTGAGGATTATAACTAGTTATGTATACACTTATGTCTCATTTTGGAAGTTGGTTCTCAATTTCCTCCATTTGAATAATTGCTATAGATTACTTATATACCCTGTTCCTTTGGTTGATGACTGTTGGTGTTATATAATACTTAACTATTTATATTGGGGTGTATGTTAATTTTAATATTTGTAATTTTGTAATAGATGTAATTTTAAAAGGACTTCGTTTCGTACACATTTACATGTATCTACAGTCATCATACTATAAACATAAATATATCCCAGCAGCAACTGTACTGTACACAGTGGCGTAACAAGACCCCAGTGGGCCTAGGAGTGAACTTAGAGTAGGGGCTCCCATACACCTAAACCCTTTGCTGCTGGCCCCATTCAGCATGTTATTCTTCAGAATATGCATATACCATATATACCCTCCACAGGCAATAGCACACATACACTATAAATATATAAAACAAGTATAAACACAGCACCAAATGTACTCTTCACACACTATATACACTATACACGTACAAATACACACACCATATATTAAAAAAAACACTCAAATACAATAGCATATAAATATATATCCTCACAGCAAAACCCACGAACCTGTACAATACTAATAATTTTGCAGTAAAGAATACACCACATACATAAATATATACCAGCTGGGAATATACTGTATATTACTACATACTGCTTAAAATGTTTTGTACACCAGGTCTGCCATAAGGCAGATATAAAACATCACTTACTGTATGACTCAGATGTAGTTATGGCCTTCTTCCTCTGATCTGTCCTGGACTTCTTTTTGGTGGCTTCTCGCAGATGACAATTCTTCTCCATCAGTTACAGAACTTTGACAACTTCTCCCATGCTGGACTTATTGCTATAGAATTCACCACAAAACATCTTCAGCTCCGTGCTGTACTTCTCCAAACTGCGTCCCTAAAAACACCACAGTCACAGTATAATGTCACATGGATAAAACCTATCTCGTAGTTTATATATGGTGCCCACTAATTGTTGTACAACAACAACATCCTCTCATTAACTTATGTTCATTCCCATTCATTAATATTTAGCAAAGCAGTACCCCTATTAATTCATTTGTAACCCTGCAACTCAGAAAAGAGAAGACTCCCTCAGCAATCCATATGTAGTCAGCAATGCGCTAGTAATTAATAAGTAGCATAGCAGCTCTTAATCGATTAAGTTAATTTAGTTAATAAATATGCTGTCTTCTATTATTATATGGTCCAGGAGACTCCCCCCCGTCCTTGTAATATATGGTCCAGGAGTCCATTCCCCTTCCCCCTTGTAAAATACTGTCCAGGGGCCTATTCCCCTCCCCACCTAATAATATACTGTCCAGGAGCCCCCCAATAATTTACTATCAAGGAGTCCCCCCAAATGAATACTGTCCAAGAGTCCCCCTTTGCCCAATGAACTTGTTCAGGAGTCCTCCCTCCCTAATAATATACTGTCTAGGAATTCCCATTCCCCCCCTCCATAATAATATGCTTTCCAGGAGTTCCAATATCCCCCCTCCCTAATAATATACTACCCAGGAATTCCCATCCCCCTCCCTAATAACATACTGTCCGGGGGGTTTCAATACCCCCCTCACTAATAATATACTGTCCAGGAATTTCAATACTCCCCCTCCTCTCTAATAACATATTGGCCAGTAATTTTCATTTCCCTCACTTCCTAAAAATATACTTGCCAGCAGTTTCCACCCCTCTCGTTCATAATATACTGGTTAGGAGTCAGGAGTTTCCTTTGCTCCCCTCCCTCCCCACCCCTCACTATTAATATACTTTACCAGAGTATAAAAAAATAATAAAACATATTACTTAACTTTCTTTCCTGGTGCGGCACTCCCCTGCAACTTCTCATCTTCACAGAAGCAGAATGACGCGGCAGCGTGATGATGTCATCACGCCCGCAATGTGCCATGTAGCGAACACAGGCAGGCAGAGTGATGGGATGTGCCTGCCTGTATTGCTGAATCAATGCTATGTGTGTCTCATTGACAAACGTAGAACTGGTTCCCGATACTCTCTCTTGCGCCCGCACCTACCGCCTGGCAGATATGGGCCCATACCAGGGCCGGGCCCGGTCGAGACCCACAACCCAGGTCTCTGCCCGAGTATACAAGCTATACTAGCCACAGAGGACAACTAAGAGATGATCTCTACTCTGTGTAAGTGTTTAGAAAATATTACAACAAACACAGAGGGACAAACAACAGAAAAAAGACAGAGAAGTGAAGTCAAATGCAAGATGTCAGTCAGGTACAGAACCAAGATACAAAAAAGATAAAAAAAAAAACAAGGCAGATACACAGATAAGACCAGTAATAACCAGCAACTATTAGAGGCATATCTGGACACCGGCTCAGCAGCTGACTGACGAGGAATCCATTACAAAACCTGCATCTGAAACAGTGGCGTAACTACCGCCGTAGCAGCCGTAGCTACGGGGCCCGTGAGGTCCATGGGCCCGTGCTCCCGGGCCCAGACTGTGGTGCATCTTCATTGCAAAGATCCACCGGAGTGCGGGATCGCCGCCGCATAAATAAATTGGGTCTCCGCGTCGAGCAGCAGAGAAGGCACAGATCCGACGGGGCAGTCCGGACACTGGAATTCGCGCAGACCCCTCTCCTCCTCCCCACGGTACGGCCTCTCGCGATACCCACTGTGTCCCCCATTTCCTGCTCAGCAGCAGTGAGGCCGGGGTGCTGCCTACCGTAGCGTCTACACACAGCGCGCAGCACGGGCCGACCGGAGAACTGGGACTGAGGAGCAGACTGACTAGGCCCCAGAAGAAGGAAGATCCCGAGCACAAGCAATCATCGGCCGATCGGTCAGGAGGCTGCAGAGAAGATACATCTTCTGGTAAGTATATATATATATGTGTGTGTGTGTATTTATGTGTATGCTGTATGAGTGTATATGCTGTAAATGCATGTGTATGGTGTCTATATACTATATCTATGTGTGTATGTTCTGTATGTATGTCTGTATATGTGTGTGCATATGATGTATGGTGTGTATTTACACTATATGTATGTGTGTATGGTGTGTATATACTGTATGTATGCCTATATATGCTGTATATGTGTGTGTATATGATGTATGGTGTGTATATACTGTATATGCGTGTGTATGGTGTGTGTATATAATATATGTATGTGTGTATGGTGTGTATATACTGTATGTATGTATGTCTGTTTATGCTGTATGTGTGTGTATATGATGCATGGTGTGTATATACTATATGTATGTGTGTATGTTGTGTGTATATATATATATATATATATATATATATATATATATATATACTGTATGTATGTCTGTTTATGCTGTATGTGTGTATATGATGCATGTGTTTATATACTATATGTGTGTATGTTGTGTGTATATATATATATATATATATATATATATATATATATACTGTATGTATGTCTGTATATGCTGTATATGTTTGTGTATATGATGCATGGTGTGTATATACTATATGTATGTGTGTATGTTGTGTGTGTATATATATATATATATATATATATACTGTATGTATGTCTGTTTATGCTGTATGTGTGTGTATATGATGCATGGTGTGCATATACGTATGCGTGCACATACTATATGTATGTGTATGCTGTATGTGTGTATATGGTGTGTTTATTACTGTATGTATATATACACACCCACAGACAGTAATAAATATAATGTGAATATATATAGAGGGTTTGTATGTCTAAATATATTATGTATATATACTATATGGGGAAGATTTATAATAGCTTCTATGCCAGTTTTCTGGCGTAGAAGCAGTAACAATCAAAAATTCTTGCGCAATGCAAGAATTTGCTATTAAAATTGTGAATATGCCACATGTTGTGGAGGGGGAACCGAGGCGCATGGTGGCCAATGGAGGCGGTGGTGCACAGGGCTTAGTTTTGCCCACCTGCTTCGCCACCCGCCAGATACATCAAGAGACCTAAACCTCTTGATGTATCCCACGAGACAAGGGGCATGGCAGGTGCACCGACGTATGATAGATCTGCCTCTGTATTTATAATGTATATGTGCTATACATAATGTTTTTATATAATGTGTACTTACTGTATGTGTAAATGTATTGATGTGTATATACTTTGTGTGTGTGGATATAACATAGGTATGCGTATATATATATATATATATATATATATATATATATATATACACTCACCGGCCACTTTATTAGGTACACCATGCTAGTAACGGGTTGGACCCCCTTTTGCCTTCAGAACTGCCTCAATTCTTCGTGGCATAGATTCAACAAGGTGCTGGAAGCATTCCTCAAAGATTTTGGTCCATATTGACATGATGGCATCACACAGTTGCCGCAGATTTGCCGGCGGCACATCCATGATGCGAATCTCCCGTTCCACCACATCCCAAAGATGCTCTATTGGATTGAGATCTGGTGACTGTCTGACCAGTCTGAGATGATTTCAGCTTTATGACATGGCGCATTATCCTGCTGAAAGTAGCCATCAGATGTTGGGTACATTGTGGTCATAAAGGGATGGACATGGTCAGCAACAATACTCAGGTAGGCTGTGGCGTTGCAACGATGCTCAATTGGTACCAAGGGGCCCATAGAGTGCCAAGAAAATATTCCCCACACCATGACACCACCACCACCAGCCTGAACCGTTGATACAAGGCAGGATGGATCCATGCTTTCATGTTGTTGATGGCAATTTCTGACCCTACCATCCGAATGTCGCAGCAGAAATCGAGACTCATCAGACCAGGCAACGTTTTTCCAATCTTCTACTGTCCAATTTCGATGAGCTTGTGCAAATTGTAGCCTCAGATTCCTGTTCTTAGCTGAAAGGAGTGGCACCCGGTGTGGTCTTCTGCTGCTGTAGCCCATCTGCCTCAAAGTTCGACGTACTGTGCGTTCAGAGATGCTCTTCTGCCTACCTTGGTTGTAACGGGTGGCAATTTGAGTCACGGTTGCCTTTCTATCAGCTCGAACCAGTCGGCCCATTCTCCTCTGACCTCTGGCATCAACAAGGCATTTCCGCCCACAGAACTGCCACTCACTGGATGTTTTTTCTTTTTCGGACCATTCTCTGTAAACCCTAGAGATGGTTGTGCGTGAAAATCCCAGTAGATCAGCAGTTTCTGAAATACTCAGACCAGCCCTTCTGGCACCAACAACCATGCCACGTTCAAAGGCACTCAAATCACCTTTCTTCCCCATACTGATGCTCGGTTTGAACTGCAGGAGATTGTCTTGACCATGTCTACATACCTAAATGCACTGAGTTGCCGCCATGTGATTGGCTGATTAGAAATGAAGTGTTAACGAGCAGTTGGACAGGTGTTCCTAATAAAGTGGCCGGTGAGTGTATATATAAATAGAGAGAGAGAGAGAGTGTAGAGCTTTAAGTGTGTGTATAAGTATATAAATGTATGTATTTTTAGTGTGATATATAAATGTGCGTAATTTTACAAATATATTCATATATTTTTTTAAGTAGAAGGGGGGCCCCATGCAGAAATCTGCAATGGGGCCCAGCCTCGTCTAGTTACGCCACTGATTTGAAACACACATAACTCCCATAAGACACCACCCAACTTTTCCATTAACATTAACCACAGTCAACATGGATCAGATCAGGCAAACTTTACGTACAAAGCTATTCCTAAAGCCAAAACAAAATTCCAGTTGACAAAACTGGCAGCAGCCCCAGAATCAATAAAGGCTTTGCAGTTTTCCCAGCAGCCTAAAGGGTTACAGGTGACAACATTTTGAAAACAGGTTTGGGAAATTCCTGTGCATCCAGGTGACCGCCTTGAATGTCACCTAGACATTGGAGTTTTCTGATTTTGGTCCGACTGGACCTTATCAGATGATTGGATTTGGCACAGTAGAAGCAGAGAGATTTTTAATATGACGGTCCTTGCATTCCCGAGGGGACAAATCTTCTACTTGCCTGGGTTCTTCAGCATGCACCAGGACCTCTTTAGGCAGAGCCAGAGAAACAGTGGAAGAAGACAGAGGAGTACAGACAGGTAAAGAAGACCTATGTCCATATTTTCATTCTCTAGACTGTCTGTTTAATCTGACCACTAAGGACATAGCCTTCTCCAAAGTTTTAGACTCAGGATGGCCTGAACCTGAAGGAACACACTACCTCAATGCAATAGTCCACTGCTGGTTGCCTGAATTGGTGCAATGCTATTAACTGACCAAGCCTGTATTAACTGACCATGCCTGTCTCATTGGGATCTTCATACAACAACCCTAAGGCAGAGAAAAATAAATCAATAGACATCTCAGGAACGTCTAGTGCAAAGAAGAAACAATTATGGTTGTTCTGTCATGACAGAGAAATGGGTGCAAGCTCTAAACTCACCCACAGCCCCATTCCCTTCCTTATTGCCTAGGCTGTGCTGGCCACAGGCAACTAAGTGACGATCAAGAAGTCCTCAGGAAAGGTGACAACAAAAGCAGAGGGAAAATTAAATAAAATAGACAGACAAGTGAGGGCAGCCTAAACGGGTCAAATCCAAGATGGTGACGAGGTACAGAATTGAGTAGCAAAAGATTGGTTAAAAAAAACACAGGGTTAAATACACAGTACAATTGTAGCAAAAGCAGGCCCACACAATGCCCCACATTTACAGTATTACTGCAACTCGACAGAGTGGGGTTTCACGCTCTATGTTAAAGGTGCACAAAAAGAAAGTTGGTGCACATTTCCTGAGCAGTACAGCACTTTGAATTAATCTGGCACAGTCTGCATATTCCACAGGCAAACTGCACCTACCTAATGTTGATAAATGTGGGCCAATATAGTGCATATACTGAACTTTATTGTTATAAGACATATGTACACATTTATATAGATAGTAAATATTACCTATGCAGCATGTACATTAAGGTATATGATTTTTGTGTTTGTTAAGAATGAGCCTGTCTGTGTTCTGTTTTCATGAACCTTTCCAAATAAATGGGTGAATTGGTCTATGAAAATTGGTTAGCTATTTAAATATACTAATGCAGAAACTTTTTTTTTTTACAGATTACATATTGCACATGGTCATTAAATATGGACATGTGTGTGGGACTTAGATATTGTACGTACAATTACATAATACACATATTGTACACAAATTTACACATACTTAAAGGTCGTACACAAATCTGCACATAACAAGCACTTATATGCAAGATAAACTCACTCACCAATAAGGGTACATTCACAAGCGGTAGGCCCACCAAGCATTTGTTAAAATTTTTGTTAACACTTTAAACATATCAGTCTGTCTTTTTTTCTCTTTCAGTGGAAAAAAAATCCAAAAGAAGTACAGGAAAAAACTATTTACGAACTTAAGAATCTTCTAAATTTTGTAAGAGAAGCAAATTAAATTGATGCAGACTTTCCCACTCCTGGAAGAATACAACCATACAGAATGACAATCATACAAGATTATAAAGTGTCCTAGTGCTAAGAACCTGGTTCTCCATCTGTCTACACTCTGCACCTGGAGAAGAAACCTCAGCACCAGCTCTAACTTCTACTGAGACCTGCATATAGCATATTTTTTCTATCCCTCCACAGGATGGACCAGTTTCTCTTACATTATCTTCTATAAGGACTACTACCACCTACATTTTCCTATCAGAGCCACAATCTGACTGCTCCCCTATCATCTCCTTGCCTTGCCACTCATGGTCTAACTGAGCTGATTATTACCTATTCCTAATATTAGATAAAGTAATGAAGAAAGCTGGGACTTGTGCTCATAGATCAAATCACTGCCCTCAAGAACTGAAATGGATATGACAAATGCTATCCTTAAAATCCATTTATTATTTCTTCTCTGGTTCTTCACTGAAAAGTTTGGTGAGGATAGTTTGGAGTACTTTGATATTTTGCAGTCCAGTTCTGTGTCTTCTATTGTGGTCCCTAGTTGGATGACTACTCCAACACAGGGCTACCTACATTTCTACTCACTCACAAAAATTTGAAAGAGTAACTTTATATGCTTGTATATACCTAGCCCATATGCACAGGGGTGTAACTATAGTAGAAGCACCCATAGCAGCTGCTATTGAGCCCACAGTGTCATACAAATTCAACGTAACAACAAACCTACAGAACTTATCTTGTACGTAACCTGGGGACTGCCGGCATATATGCATGAATCGGCTGCTCAGATAAGAAATGTAGGGGGGAGAGGAAAGGGACAGCAGAATGAGGGGACTATGTGGTCAGCAGCTACTGGGACAGATCTGTGCAAGTCTATAAATGTATATATCAGTGCATAAATGTGTGCGTATAAGTGTATAAATGTGTAATAGTGTACAAATGTGTGAGTATAGAAATCTGTATCTTTTCAGAAGGGGTAGGGGGTTCCATTCATAAGTCTGCTATGGGCCTTGCCTCTCCTTGTTACACCCCTGCATATGCATAGAACTAGCCCAGTTATTATCTTGGCTCCTATGGAGGGCTTTTGATTTGAATCTTACTCGTATGTGAATAACCATATTATTTATTTGTTTATTTATTCATTGACTAACCTTTTATAACCCACACATTTAAAGGGTCTGCAGAACTATATGTGATTTCTATAGTACACATATGCTCACCTGCACTGAAGGTACTTTGTCTCCCCTAGTTGTTTAACTTTCAGTGGAGTTGTTGCCTGATAAATATATTTTGTATTCTATATGCAGTGCTTTTTGTTTTTTTCGCTCTTTAAATTTAGCCATGTTTCTATACCTCCTTTCCCGGTAGCCATCTCTTTCTTTTTGCTTTACTTCCCACCCCTCCCCTATTGTGCAAGTTCTTGCCATTCGTAACTATAACTTTTCTCAATACAAATACTGCAGCTAAGTATCAATGTACATCTATTGCCTTGACCTGATCATTGCCTCACGTATTGAGAGACTCTAGGACCGATTTCATAAAGTATTCATTTTGCTATCATATATCTCCTGAATCAGCATAGCTTGATGCAGGCTTTCTGATTGCTCAGAGGGCCTTTTGGGCATTGTGAGTGATATCAACATGTCCTTCACACTGCATTAGACAGATTCTTAGCCAGGCCCCACTTCCTCTCTCACAGATAGGTTGCACTCCCTTCTAGACAACCCTAGACTGGTGGACGTGTGCAGCAGAGGCATTGCTATGGTTGTAAAAGATCTGGGACACAGGCCCCAATGCACATGTACCAAGTTTGCCAAGTTTGTACCAAGTGTCCACTCCTGTACATAACCCCCCTCACATGTTTTTGTGGCAAAAACAACTGTACCTATCGTATACAGCTACAGAAAATACAGGATAAATCTCTACTTGTTACATCCAGTGACTTCAAGTGAAGTGTCCTTGGATTGCTGATGCTCTCTATCTTCTTCATTAGGCCCTTCATCAACATGCCTCCTCTTCCAGTCATATGTCATCCTTGTGGAGTTTACTACACAGACATTTTATGTTCCTTAGTGTCCCTACCTGTATGGAGAGTTCTTCTGAAAACAATATCCAAATAAGAAATGTTTCCTAAAATAACATGATTAAAAAGCACCCTTTTCTACACCATGCATTGCATGTGGCCTGATATGTAATAATACAATCCAAACTTAATACCATGGCCTCTACTAATTTTCCCTCAACATCCCTAAACTAAATAATAATGGTGCCCCCCTGAATAATTCTCCCACACTCAATCCTCAAATCTCACAGTAAGTAACGTCTCCCATAGCCCCTGAATGTAATGTCACCCACAGCCCACAATAATGTCCCCCAGAGCCACTGTATGTAATGACCACACAGCTTCCAATAAGTAATGTCCCAACAGCCCCAGAATATATTGACCCAACAGTTTTAATATATAATGGCCGCCACAGCCCCCATATGAAATATCCCCCCAGCACACAGTAATGTCCCCACAACCTCCAGTATGTAATGTCTCCTACGGCCTCCAATAAGTAATGGCCCCCACAGCCCTTAGTATATAATGTCCCCCACAGCAACAGTATGTCCTCACAGTCCCCGGTAAATAAGTTCCCCTCACAGCTACTAGTAAGCAAAGTCCCTAGAAATGTCCTCACAGCCCCTAGTCGGTTATGTCCCCCACATTTCCCAGTATATAATTTCCCTACAGCTTCTAGTATATAATGGCCCCTATAACCCCAGTATATGATAGCCCAAACAAGCCCTTAGTATATAATGTCCCCTACAGTCCCCAGTTTATAATGTCCTCCGCATAAAGTGTAAGGCCGTATTCGGATGAACCTGTGCTCATCTAGCTGTAGCCCAGGTGAGCACACATCGGCACTCTGCTGCTCACACCTCCCTTCTTCATAAGAAATAGCACCCCAGGTCTGTAGACAAGGGGTAAGATAGAGCATGCCGGGTCGCCATAGGCATCTATGGGGGCATATAGGCAGCCTAAGAGCCATTGATCTGTGTGGGAATACTAGGTTGGTATAGATTGGATAAGGGGTTGGGAAAGTGGAGCGGTTTTATTATGCAAATACTATTTGCCTCTCTTTTTTCTGCCCAGAGTTTTGAAGGTATGGTAGTGGTGCACAGAGCTGATGTCTCTGTGCACCACTACAGTAGAGGTGAGGATAAGGAAAATTGCCCAGACAGCGGGACAATTGTCCTGCTGAGCTGGGGACATCTGGGGCTTCAGTCAAAAGGGATCAAGGGCATTGGCTCTGGATATTTTGACCTAGTGATGCCCCTGATGTGCAGGTTTTTGACATACAAATTACATATTATTCCTCTGCCTATAATATGTTTAACTGTTTTAACTTGTTCTTTCAGCATTCATGTAGTCACTTCTTTGGTCAAAGCATATTCAAATATTTCTCTCCTAGTCCCTCTGTGAGCATACTCTTGTTACAGCAACTAAATTATGCTCTGCTGAAAAAACAGTAGTGTGGATCTGATATTGTTGAACATCAGACTGATGAGAATCTGAATCAGTTGGTGTGTTTTATGGCTATGAGAGCATGACTACTTTGGGACCATTAGCAGCCCCATGACTAGTTATGGCTAATTACAATCACAAACCTCTTTATAACTTACATTATATATTAACTTACTTATACATTTCTAGTAGAATTTGCCAAGGAAGAAAAACTGAGAATTCGGAGCACTCCACGTTTTGCTGCACTTCCAGTATTCAGACCATAGAGACACAAGCTCAAAAATCTGGTCTAACACTATTTTATATTTCATAAATAAAATAACAACAATAAAATCTAATAATGGTCTGAATACTGGAAGTGCCGCAAGAATTCTCCATTATATTTCCTTGGCAAATTCTGCATTTCAACGGACCCCAAAAGGTTCCGAGGAGGGGAGCAGACCTGAGCCGGCGAGGACCTTCCATCTACATGCCTACAAAGGAGTTATCGCTCAGCATAACTACACCAGGTGAGCAGACATCCATTTCTCTCAATATCATACAGTGATATAGCCAATTTTATACATTTCAAGGAAATGCATGTAAATGGTGGATCCCCTTCACAAAAACATGTTCATATTTATCTTGTCTTGGGTCCTTGACTTCATTTTGTTCCATCTTGTAGCTTGTAGGACATAGAAAAATACAATTCTAAGATTATCTCTATGGGGCAGATTTACTTACCCGGTCCATTCGCGATCCAGCGGCGCATTCTGTGTGGAGGATTCGGGTCTTCCGGCGATTCACTAAGGTAGTTCCCCCAATGTCCACCAGGTGTCGCTGCTGTGCTGAATTCCGTCGGAGTGCACTGAAGTTCACCAAACCAGGCTGGGTGCAGGTAAGTGCGTGTCAAGCGACACTTAATTTTTTTAAATGCGGCGGCTTTTCCGAATCCAACAGGTTTTCGTACGGCCACGCCCCCCCCCCCCGATTTCCGTTGCGTGCACGCCAGCGCTGATGTGCCACAATCTGATCGCGTGTGCCAAAAACCTGGGGCAATTCAGGGAAAATCGTCGCAAAACGGAAAAATTCGGGTAACCCATCGGAAAAAAGCGATTCAGGCTCTTAGTAAATGACCCCCTATGTGTTATAGATTCCCAACAATTGTGCATAAATTCCCTCTAAGAGTTCCCTGACACATGAAGGCGCATTTGGTTTAGTTGCTTCCACATCCACTCATTCTGGGAATGTATTTTTGAGTTCTGGCATCCAGAACTCCCTGTAACTTGCTCTTGTTTCTGTTGTCCATTGCCAACTGATTTGCCACACCGGTGCTCATGAATTAACTTATGGCAGTTGATTATAAAAATGTGAAATTCCTACTTACTAGCCTGCAGCTTCAATGTGATTTTGGTGTGGGGTGGGGGTTCTGGGAAATAGGAACTGTTCATTTCCTTGCAGAATTTAGTGGTTGAATGGTGATCCCTATATTAAATATAAGTCTTAATTTGTAAAATACAAGAGTAATCCAAAACAATTCCTTAGCTGAGTATCCAAAAGATTTATTTGCAACATTCTCCAACTTCTTATTATTCCACACTTAAAGGGAGCTGACTTTGAAGATCATTGATATTACATTACTTAGTTGAACTGAAGTTTCAAATAATGTACCTTTCATGTCAAAAGTCATATCATTTCTTGCATTGTTCTTAAAAGACAAAGAATAGAAATGATCTTACTGGAAACATCTTGTAAAGAGCATATTACAGTAATTATATACTATGTCACTGGAAGCAGAAGCCACAGGCTCTAGGCAGCTAAAAAGGTGTTATGTCGACAGGAAACAAAGTACCTCTTTTAGCTAGAGACTATACCACAACAAATCAGCATGTATTCTTATTTGTATGCACTGAAAACTATAGTACCGCTACAAATATCGCATGCAACTATGCATTAAACAGAAACCAAAATTCGGAAAATAAATATGCAGTGCCCATCTCTGCAGTTCCTGGAGTGCAAAAAACTAATTGCGGTGACCAAAAGAGATAAAAGGAGTTTTCGTCAAACCAAATTCAGCAGATGATGTACTATCGGGCATTACAGTATGATTGTTTTAACATTTATTGTAAATTGTTTCAACATTTATCATAAATTAAGTGCTGGTATAATTGTACATTTCACCAAATTTTCATGTTGTAGTTTGGTCCAAAAGAACCTCCTTTCCAGGATACTGCCAGTGCATGTCTTTAATTTTACTTTTATTTACATATATGCACTTCCTTATAAATGAATAAGTATGCAGCACCTATATGAATTAATATACAAGCAACAGCCCATCAGCCCAAATGTAGTGCTCTCAGCTCTGGGATGTGACCAGTAATAAAACATTAAAAATCACTTACCTTCCCAAGATTCCACATTTGCTTCTTCTCCCCGCTGTTCAGCTTGGGTTCTTGTAACTGCAGTAGGCACAGGCAGTGTGATAAGAGCACATAGTATGAATTATAAATAGAGCATATACAGAGGTATCATTCCTGTGCCATCATTAGCCTCTGGGTCTTAAAGACATTGGGGCTTATTTACTAAGGGTCCGAGTCGCATTTTCGTTGGATTTTTATTTTCGGGATTTGCACAGACGTTTTCGGGATTTGTTACAGGTATTTAACTAGCAATTGTGTTGCATGTGATTGGATTGTGCCACAGGTGCGCTGGCTTTCATACAACAGAAATCGGGAGGTGTGCAAGACGATACAACTGATTTGGAATGAGCGCATGATTTAACGTTTAAATTGTGTAGCAAGACCTAGCACTTACATGCACCAGGAAGAAGTTGAATCCCGGCGGACCTGAGCAAGACGACACATGCAGAATATCGGGTGCACGATCTTAGTGAATCGCGACACAGTGCATGATCGTCGGACAATGCATTTTCTGTGAACTCCTCCGAAGGTGTAAGTAAATGTGCCCCATTGATTCTAAAAATTCTCTTATTAGTAGTATTGACCTGCCAAATAGCTCTTGGTAGGTCTGCACCATGCTCAGAATGGAAAGGCCTAATGGAAATCTACCATCAAATCCATAATGATAAACCAGGGCACTTACTCATAGATCTTCTTATATTTGTTAATCATGGCCTCCTTCCTTCAAAAATTAACTTATAAACTTATACATTTTTATAGCCAGAGCCAGAGCCCCCCTGTGCTGCAGCTTCACACAGTGTTACACTATGCAGGAGGACCTACCCTTCATACTGCTGTGGTAGGGGTAGGGGATACAGTGTAATAGCCTGCAAACCCACAACAACGGGGGGGGGGGGGGGCTGGTATCACCCCCAAAACATTTCTGGCTCATTAGCAGAATGTTGATTTTTTAAATGTTGATTTTTAGAAGGGACCTTATTTACAAAAGAAGAGATAATAATGCTTTGATCAGCAACACTCCTGTCCAGGGCTGCCACTAGGAATTTCTGGATCTCTGACTAACAAATTTTTTGGGGAGCAGTAAACTGGTACTGGAATATGACACAAACTGACACTCGAAAAATATACCTCTTTATTTATTGAATGCAAAAAATGTAGCTTTTAAATCCAACTATGGAGATGGGATGGATACAACCTACATGCAAAGGTCTGCAAGTGTCTCTTTACAAAAGGGGCTAGTCACTAAGTTGCACCACTTTGAAGAGACAAAAAAAATAATAAGATGTCTACAATTTTGAAAAGAAAGAAGTAATAACCATATAATAAAAAATGAACAATAATCATTGTGAAGTTGCAAAGGGAAAGCAGTGTCCAGAGCATGTTGGAATCAGTGCAAGTTGACTTGGGCACACTTCACAGGCACATCAGAAGTAGCGTTCTATACTGCACCATCCAGCCTACCCACAGCTTTTCCAAGTTTTTTCAATAAAAAAAACAAGCACGTTTATTTTGCAAACAAGAGCCATAAACCAAAATTAACCAATTTTTTAAGTGTTGCCCTCTAAAGGCCACTGCTTTCGCTGTGTGGTCCAAGTGTCAGGTTTAAGTTATTCTTTTGATCAGTACAGAAATGAAGATACCAAATTTAAATAGATTTTGTTTTGTTTTAATACCTTTACAAAAAATTCTCTTATTACCTTATTTTTGGAAAACTTTTTATACTTCTGTGGATGTAACTGAGTAAAGTGTCTTTTTTGTGGAACCACCTGATGTTTTGGGAACTATACAACCTTATGATGACTTTTAAATGCAAAGGAAGTAGCGATTCTGACATTTGGACGCCTTTTTCTGTTGCACTGGGTTTTTGAACCCTAAGTAGTGTAATCACATTCACCAAAGATGACTAGAGATGGGCAAATCGATTCTAACGAAGTGGAATTCGGTCCGAATATCAGGGAAAATACCATTTGTCATGAATCTGAAGTTTATGATGATTCGTGGGAACGAAGTTTTTTTTTCTCTCCTTTATTACCAAAATGGGCGCCAGCAGAAGGGCAGAGAACTCTGGGAAGGAGAAAGGAACACCCTCGATCATATGTGCAGACCTGTAAGTCAATCAGCGAGCGGCAGGCTTATGTGATGTAACACAGACCTATAAAAACAGGCAGCTATTTCCAATTTTGGCATTTCACACGGCATGTGCTGTCTATAGCGTCCAGCTGCTTGTACTGTATACCCCAAATAGCCGTTCTTTTTTGTTGCTGAAGTGAATAGGAAGAAATCTGTGTAAAATCCACATACTTTCTGTAAAGATTTCTGGTCCAATTCCAGGATGTCCGTTTTGGGGGATCTGTATACCCCAAGTAGAAGTTCTTTTTTGTTGCTGAAGTGAATAGGAAGAAATCTGTATAAAATCCACATACTTTCTGTAGTTATTTCTGCTCCAGTCCCAGGGTGTCTGTTTTGGGGGATCTGTATACCCCAAATAGCAGTTCTTTTTTGTTGCTGAAGTGCATAGGAAGAAATCTGTGTAAAATCCACATACTTTCTGTAGTGATTTCTGCTCCTTTCCCAGGGTGTCTGTTTTGGGGGATCTGTATACCCCAAAAAGCAGTTCTTTTTTGTTGCTGAAGTGAATAGGAAGAAACCTGTTTCAAATCCACATATTATCTGTAGTGATTTCTTCTCCTATCCCAGGGTGTCTTTTTTGGTGGATCTGTATACCCCAAATAGCAGTACTTTTTTGTCGCTGAAGTGAATAGGAAGAAATCTGTGTAAAATCCGCATATTATCTGTAGTGATTTCTGCTCCAATCCCAGGGTGTCTGTTTTTGGGGATCTGTATACCCCAAATAGCAGTTTTTTGTTGCTGAAGTGAATAGTAAAAATTCTGTGTACTATCCATAGTTTCTGTAGTGATTTCTGCTCGTATCCCAGGGTGTACATTTTGGGGGGTCTGTATACCCCAAATAGCCATTCTCTTTTGTTGCTGAAGTGAATAGGAAGAACTCTGTGTAAAATCCACATACTTTCTGTAAAGATTTCTGCTCCAATCCTAGGGTGTCCGTTTTTGGGGATCTGTATACCCCAAATAGCAGGTTTTTTTGTTGCTGAAGTGAATAGGAAGAAATCTGTGTAAAATCCACATAGTTTCTGTAGTGATTTTTGCTCCAATACCAAGGTGTCCATTTTGGGGTACCTGTATACCGCAAATTTAAATATTTTTTTGTTGCTGAAAAGAATAGGAAGAAATCTGTGTAAAATCCACTGGGTTGCTGGAGTGATTCTTGCACCAAGTCCAGGGTGTCCATTTGGGGGGAGCTGTATACACCGAATTTCAGTTATTTCTTTGGCAAAAACATAATATATTCAGGGAAATTATAATGAATGATGTCTCTAATCTTCAAATTTAAATTAAAAATTTCAAACTTCGATTTCATTTCAAACTTCAAATTCATTTCAAACTTCAAACTCTGTCATTGTGTCACACTGTGGCCTACCATGTTGCTGCCACTTCCAGAATTTGTCATTGTGCCACTCTGTGGCCTACCATGTTGCTGCCACCTAAAGAATTTGTCATCGTGCCACTCTCTGACCTCATGCTTCTGCTGCTATATCCACACTTTGTCCTTGTGCCACTCTGTGGCCTACTAGGTTGCTGCCACCTCCACACTATATCATTGTGCCACTCTGTGGGCTCCTGCTGCTGCTGACGCCACCTCCATACTATATCATTGTGCCACTCTGTGGGCTCCTGCTTATGCTGCTGACGCCACCTCCACACTATATCATTGTGCCACTCTGTGGCCTACCGGGTTGCCACCACCTCCACACTCTGTCATTGTGCCACTCTGTGGCCTACCATGTTGCTGCCACCTAAAGAATTTGTCATTGTACCACTCTCTGACCTCATTCGGCTGCTGCCGCCATCTCCACACTTTGTCATTGTGCTAATCTGTGGCATACCAGGTTGCTGCCTCCTCCACACTTTGTCATTGTGTCACTCTGTGGGCTCCGGCTGCTGCCACCACCTCCACACTCTATCATTGTGCCACTCTGTGGCCTATCATGTTGCTGACACCTAAAAAATTTGCCATCGTGTCACTCTCTGACCTCATGCTGCTGCTGTCACCTCCACACTCTGTTATTGTGCCACTCTGTGGCCTACCTTGTTGCTGTCAACCAAAGAATTTGTCATATTGCCACTATCTGACTTCATGCTGCTGCTGCCACCTCCACACTTTGTCATTGTGCCACTCTGTGGCCTACCATGTTTCCGCCGCTTCCACATTCTGTCATTGTGCCACTCTGTGTCCTACCAGGTTGCTTTCACCTCCACACTCTGTCATGGTGCCATTTCCGCCACCTCCATAATTTGTCACTGTGCCACTCTGCGGCCTTCTCATGCTGCTGCCAACTGACCGCTGTCTCCCTGGAACACCCTGTGATTTCCATAATGCTGTTTTCACCCTCCACCACTCTATGACGTTGCCACTATGTTTGGCTTTCCCCTTCATTTCATCTGTCAGAAGGAATGAAAAGCCTCAGGATTGATAGCCAACAGCAGGAGTGGATACAGAACACAGAGGACATGCAAATATTCCATTAACAGGTCATTTCTGTTTTGGATCCACTCCTGTTTGTTTTTGGCTTTAGCAATACTGATGGATTATTGACTGTAAAAAGGGGACACTGACAGATGAAATGAAGGACAAAATGATCAGTGACGTCAATGCAATATTACTGCCGACACCCTCTGCACTCTTTTGGGGGGTTTCTACATGTATCCGCGTTTAACTGAACAGGTTCTGTCGTAATCTATGGAATTATCTGATGTCAGTGCAAAAAGAGTGCACTCTTTGATGTTATAGGGCAGTGATGGCGAACCTTTAAGAGACTGAGTGCCCAAACTATAACCAAAATCCACTTGATTACCGCAAAGTGCCAACATTGAATTTTAAGCAGTAACTTATTGCTACCTGCTCTTCAACATCTATCAATCGTATCGGCCCCTTGAGGCCACTAATGCAGTTGAACGAAGGAGGGCACACTAGTTTCTCTCCAGGGTCTCTCTGTAAAGTAAGAATGGAGGGTCCAGTAGGATGACCTACAAAGATACTGCATTTCTATCAACACATTCTCACTTTTACAGTAGTTCCAAACATCCAATGAAGTATCGTTTTAAAATGGCACTGATTGTAGCATCTCTTAAATTGCCTGGGTCTGCAGGAAGATTTGGTGAATTTGGTCCTGTTTGGTGAGCTCTCTCTTGGGATCAATGGCCTGAGTGCCCACAGAAAGGGCTCTGAGTGCCACCTCTGGCACCCGTGCCATAGGTTCGCCACCACTGTTATAGGGGATCTTGGCCCTCAGCTCAGTCCTTTTGAGCTGGCACAGACGTTACCTTGTCAGGCTGCGTTCCTGCTTTGCTTATTTGGTGAAGTTGGCCTCTGTAAGTGCACATGGAAGTAAAGAGTGAAGCGATTCTAAGGGCGGCAGTTGTCATGTGCGTGTCATACTAAAACACAGCATTGTTTGATGACCAAACCACGCCCCCTATGCATATTTGAGCCTGGCTTAACATTCTACAAAACCCTACAGGCTCTCTTCAGCCAGGAAATACCTGTTTTTTAACTTGATTCGTCATGATTCGATTCGGCTGTAATTAAATTTTTTCGAAAAATTCAGCAAATCGAGTTGAACCGAATTTCAACAAATTTGCCCTTCTCTAAAGATTACCCATGGGGCAGCGATCAGTGTCGAGATGTTTTGTGCCATTGTGGATCACAGAACTTAACTTCCACAACAGACGCCCGCAACGTATAGGGAGGGCCCTGCTAGAGAGTATTCGCCATAGAGGCTTAAAGACCACAAGCTGTAATTGTAGGTTAAAGGTCCATCATTGAATGTCAAATTTAGTCATGATACTCTATTTAGCACCCATATTGATATCATTCTGAAATTACCGCCATAATGTTAGGGAATTGTCATGCAAGGCAGATTTTAAACTTGACTTGGTTTATTATTTCAATAAAATTAAAAATGATTACAGACTCACTTCTGTGTGGACACATATATCAAGATACCCCCTCCTACACAATTTTATATTACCCCAGTGAATATTCCAGTCTCTTCTAAAATACTCCTATGGCAGACAATGGGGGTAATTTACTAAGGGCCCGATTCACGTTTTCCCGGCGTGTTACCCGAATATTTCCGATTTGCGCCGATTGTACATGAATTGCCCCGGGATTTTGGCGCACGCGATCGGATTGTGGCGCATCGGCACTGGCATGCACGCGACGGAAATCGGGGGGCGTGGCCGAACGAAAACCCGACGGATTCGGAAAAACCACCGCATTTAAAAAAGGAAATTGTGTCGCGGAGCTTGCACTCACCTTCATCCAGGATAGGATCGTGAACTTCAGTGCATTTCAGGGAACTTCAGCGCAGCAGCGCCACCTGGTGGACGTCGGAGGAACTACCTTGATGAATCCTGGCCGGACCCGAATCCAGCGCAGAGAACGCGCCGCTGGATCGCGAACGGACCGGGTAAGTAAATCTGCCCCAATGTATGCAGATGTTTTCATTGGTACTTTTTTTTCTGATCCACTCCTGGTTTTGGCTTCCACATACTAATCCATAAAATTGTCCAAATGCTAACTGTGAGAAACTTATCCTTAATGGGTTTTCCCATAAAAGAAAATTGTTAAATTTGAACCCCTTACCAATTTTTGTCAGTTTTATTGCTGTTTTTGCTCCTATCTCTCCTAGACAAGTCAGTGTAAGAATCCAGAGTGTTGGCGGGGACTCTCTAATGAAGCAGACACTTTATGATTCCTGCTATGAGATGCTGTTAGCTGACAATGTGCTTAGATTGGCATAGTGCAGGGTTTATATACACTTTTAATTAGCTTCTGAACATTCTACTAGCATCTGACACAAAAAATATACAAGGCAGATCAGAGATAAGAGATGATTAGATTCATGAGATGGGTATAAAACACAATGACACAAACTCTCACACAATGACACTCTCAGCTCTGCTAACTCACCTAGTCAATAAAGCACACAGTCAGCTCTGCTATGAAGACCTCATCTCTCTGGGAGAGGGGGCAGAGACAGGCCTTGGGCAGACAAGAGAAGCAATTTATGAGAAGAATATGGTCATAGTCTGTAGATATACCGTCATATCCAGTGACAACCAAAACTGCAAACACCAGGGCTGATAGAGACAGGTTGGAATAAAATCTGTAAAATGCTGTATTTTTTTTAATAACAGGGAATTAGAGAATAATGGGCCAGATGTATCACTATTCTGTGCTTAAGTGTAGCTGTTGTGCCTATATCAGGGTGCGGGTCAGTGGATCCTCTGGACCACCGCGGGAGATGGTACTAGCCGACACCTTTGACCGGAGTCTAAGTGGAACCTGGTTTTCACCAGAGCCCACCGCAAAGCAGGTTGAACTTGCTGCGGCAGGGTACCACCAGGTCGTTCCACAGGTGCGACTAGCCCGCGGTGGCAGCCAAGGTCGAGGTACCTTAGCGAAAAACAGTCTCGAGGTCGGGTCCAGGCTCAGGGCCAGAGCAGGCAGCAGAGATGCAATGTCAAGTCCAATTCTGGGGTCAGCAACTGGAGGTCCAAGCAGAAGGGAGCAGACACACAAGCACGGTAACACGGAGGAACTCGGGTAACACAGCAACACGGAGGAACTCGGGTAACACAGCAACACGGAGGAACTCGAGAACACGGCAACACAGCAACACAGGACTCAGGAGCAGGAACACACAGGAATACACAGGAACGCAGGAATAATCACTAGAAAGCTTTCTCTCAGGCTGTGAGGTGCAAATATCCAGCAAGGCAGGAAGGGAGGTGCCGGATTATAAAGTGGAAGTGTTCAGCCAGCGGACCGATCAGCGGTGCGCTGGTCCTTTAAATTTTTGCCAGCCAGCACACGCCCTAGGAGGCGGGGACGACGCGTACACGGCTGTCTGATGGAGACCAGGACCCAGGACAGGTGAGTCCGGGGAAGCGGGGGCCACGGGAGCGCATGGAGGAATACGGGTGCGCCCGCGATCCGAGACAGGGATCGCAGGAGCACCAATGACAGCCTACATTCTGGCGCATTGTTGTGCCAGAATTATCACAAACTACAACCATCTGTGATCACTTTATCTTAGGCACAGTTTAGGTGCAATGTTAGATCCGGGCTCTTATATGTGATCCTCCTACAACCTCCTCTCTGCTTCTCTCCCACACCCCAACATGAGAATAATCATCACAGCAAAGCCCAGGTGTGTGCCACCCTGCACCCAGTGATCTCCTCAGCAGGGGCTTCTCCTGGAGGGGATCCCCCAGCACTGATCTTATGCTGCCCCCCCTGTAATTTTGTCCAGCAACCTCCTCAGACACTAGTGTGGTCATCCTGTTACAAAGGCACATTTCTCTGTATTATCTGCAAAATCCTACAAACTTCTCTTCTCTCCTGCTCTGATCTGCTGCTTTTACATATTGCTTTGTAAATAGAAGGTTATGACCTGAGGCTGCACATAGTGTTAGTAGTGTCTGCTGAGCTCTGCTGCTGGGGATACAGAGCTCTGTACAAGAACTCAGAGCTTGCTTCTCAGTTTACGGCACCTTCAGGCTGGAGTGTTTTTCGCCGGAATGAAAAGTCGCAAATGATGAATATTATTAGATGCAGCAAAACATCTGGATTGGTAGGATAAATGAAGGAAACATGGTTATTTTGTTATCCTGTGTATATTTAAAGAGGACCTGTCACCCCCCAAAAGACCCCCATCTAAACATGGCCCCCATAATCCACTCCTCAGCCCCAGGGGCTGGGGAGAGGGTTATGGGGGAATGTTTGGATGGGGGTCTTTTGGGGGATGACAGGTCCTCTTTAAATATAGGTCCTCTTTAAGAATATTGGGGGTCATTTACTAAGGGCCCTATTCGCGTTTTCCCGACGTGTTAACCGAATATTTCCGATTTGCGCCGATTGTACCTGAATTGCCCTGGGATTTTGGCGCACTTGATCGGATTGTGGCGCATTGGCACCGGCATGCATGCAACGGAAATCGGGGGGGCGTGGCCAAACGAAAACCTGACGGATTTGGAGAAACTGCTGCATTTAAAAAAGGAAATTGTGTCGCGGAGCTTGCACTCACCTTCATCCCGGGTAGGATCGTGAACTTCAGGCAACTTCAGTGCAGCAGCGCCACCTGGTGGACGTTGGAGGAACTGCCTTGATGAATCCCGGCTGGACCCGAATCCACCGCAGAGAACGCACCGCTGGATCGCGAACAGACCAGGTAAGTAAATCTGCCCCATTGTCTTCGTGGGAATATCCCTTTAAGTGCATTTTTTCTCCAGTGAAAGTTTCACTGAAATGAATAAATCCCCGTCACTCAGTCAAATTGTAGCTTCTGAACATCCTCCATAAACTTCTCTGAACTAAGCGTCATATGCAAAAATAGAAACAATGGGGGTCATTTACTAAGGGCCCGATTCGCGTTTTCCCGACGTGTTACCCGAATATTTCCGATTTGCGCCGATTCTCCCTCAATATTATTGTATTATTGTATATTATTATATACAGGCAGTTCCCTACTTAAGAACACCCGACTTACATACAACCCCTAGTTACAAACGGACCTCTGGTAATTGGTAAGTTACTGTACTTTAGCCCTAGGCTACAATAAACAGCTATAACAGTTATCTATGGTGTCTGTAATGAAGCTTTATTGTTAATCCTGGTTCTTATGACAATCCAACATTTTTAAAATCTGATTGTCACAGAGACCAAAAAAAATTTGTCTGGATCTACAATTATAAAATATACAGTTTCGACTTACATACAAATTCAACTTAAGAACAAACGAACCTATCCTGTACGTAACCCGGGGACCGCCTGTACTAATTTAACACCTTAAGGACAGAGGCCTTTTTCAGCCCAAGGACAGGGCCACATTTTCCAAATCTGACATGCATCACTTTAAGTGGTAATGATTCAACATATCAACGTGATTTTGACATTGTTTCCTGTCACATATTTTTCATATTATAGTTGTACATTTTGATCGATATGCAATGTGTTTATTTATAAAAAATTTTTGAAATTTACCAAAAAAGTTTGAAATATTTGCATTTTTGAAAGTTTGAAATATTCTGCCTTGCAGACAATTCCTAAAGCAAAGAGATCAAAAAAATAATGGGTCAAAGTCTTGTTGACACAGACTCACCCTCCTCCTTACCTGTTCCCTAATCCCCCGGTTTATTGCTCCTACCCTGACAAGGCACAGTCCCACACTGGACCCTATCCTTGGTGTACTATCCTTGAATTGCCTTGCAGACAAATGGTCAAGGCATCCAAATGAATTACTAAATAACATTTACCATATGTTTCCTATGTTTGTACCATTCTTTTAAACATCTTTTTATTATTTTAGGATGTTAGAAGGTTAACCAATTTAATAGTACATTAATACAATAGTGCAAATAATATAGCAAAACATTGGAAGCAAGCAGCAGATAACAGCTGCCAGAAGTGGTTAACACGTATGTAGGGAGGTGTGTGTGTTTGCAGAGTTAACTGTGATGGGCACAAATCACTTCAGACAGCTCTCATTTTGTATCTTCTGGCAGGAATGAGAAGATGAGAGCTACTGAGGCAAGATTCTTTCATTCTTTTAACTTTTTAGCTATGACTGGACAGTCAGATTTGACGACAAATAACAGCAATCCTTGTGCAGGGAGAGCTGAGAGAGGTCTTGGGTGCAATGACCAAAACGATCAGAGATCTGTGACAGCTTTTGCTACTTTTTTATCACCTTGTGCTTACACAGGGTGACACATTAACTGCATGACATATATGTCACAGGTGCTCCTGCGACCCCTCTCGCGGGTCGCAGGCGCACCCGTGTGCCTCCCTGTGCCCCCCTTTCCCTGAAGCAGCCTCACTCACCTGCTCACTCCGGCGCATTCATCCCTGCCTCCTGGGTGTGCGCATTCTGAGATTTAAAGGGCCAGCACAACGATAATTGGCACTGGCCGGCTGTCCTTTCAGTTAAATTCACGGCTCCTTTCTGCGTCCCCTGTCGGTAATTTGTGCCTTATGCCTGAGAGCTTTAACCCTATGCCTAACAATTGTCTGCTGAATTTCCGTTGTGACCCCGGTTACGTTCCAGACTTCGCACCTGTGCTGCCTGACCTGACATTCCACTACGTCCTGACTCTGATGCGGTGCCACCTGTCCTAACCTCCTGCCTGTCAACGACTTCGTCTCTGCCTCACGATTCTGCAACTCGCCTTTGCCGCCACCGCAGACAAAGTTGTGCCTGTCGAGCGACCTGGTGGTACCACACCGCAGCAAGTCCAACCTGCTATGCGGTGGGCTCTGGTGAAAATTTAGACTCCGCTCCCAGGTATCGGCTTACTTCATCGTTCGCGGTGGTACAGTGGGAACACTGATCCTGACAATATAGATCATCTAAATAGCTAAAAGCTGGTTAATTTAGATGACTTATCTCGTCATCTGTCTTCAAGCTGTTAAAGGGAAGCTGTCACCACATTTTTCACAAATACAACCAGTGGCAGATTCCTATGGAGCCCTATCTGACTAACTATCTGACACCCTTCTTATAGTTAAAAATAGTTTCCCTCAGATGCCCATAAAATCAGTTATAAACTTGCCTGTTACCTAATGATCTATAGAGCAACTCGAGGAACGTGGCCTAATATTATGTGACCTCGGTGACATCATCACAGGTCCTTTAGCCTCTTTACATTAGCAAACTGTACCCCATGCACATATCTGACCGCAAAAAAAATCACATCATGGACTTCTACTCCTCTCCATGCAGGCTTCTGTGATTTCATGAGATATATATACTTGGTGTTCAGTTTCCTAATGTTAGAAGGCTAAACAACCTGCGATTATGTCACCCTGGTCACCTGTTGGATTCCTAAGGAGGCAACATCCACTTCAACTCGCTACAGACATCCTGGGATACCAGTGAAAATTATAAAGTTGAATATATGGGAATCTGAGGGGAACAATATTTATCTAGCAAAAAGGGTGTCAGTTAGTTACGAGGGATCTATGGGAATCGGCCACTACCTGTATTTGTGAAAAATGTGTTGACAGATTCCATTAAAATAATAGAGGACCTAGTACTAAATTACTTATAACTTGTGACCATTCTGGGTAGGAAACATAAACCATAATTTTCTAAATACAGGCGGTCCCCTACTTAAGGACACCCGACTTACAGACAACCCATAGTTACAGACAGACCCCTCTGCCCACTGTGACCTCTGGTGAAGCTCTCTGGATGCTTTAAAATAGTCCCAGACTGCAATAATCAGCTTAAAATTGTCTGCAATGAAGCTTTATTGATAATTCTTGGTCCTATTACAGCAAAAAAAATTGAAACTCCAATTGTCACTGGGGCAAAAAAAAAAATTGTCGGAAACTACAATGATAAAATATACAGTTTCGACTTACATACAAATTCAACTTAAGAACAAACCTACAGTCCCTATCTTGTATGTAACCCGGGGACTGCCTGTATAGCCTTTCAGACAATTTTCAATCCAAATGCAGATTATAGCTTATAAACCAATAAAGCTTATAGATCAGGGGTCTATTGGGAACAGTGTGAAGTGCACTTTGGTGAAAAATCTTTACCCACCGCAGAACTTTCTTGAGATGTGCAGCAGGAGTTCTACTCTCACATCCGCCAAAAAAAACTTGAACTTACTACATCTGTAAATAATTAAAGCTAAACATCTGTCAGTTGAGGGTGGTCACCTGAGATTTCACATTTAATCTTTCTTCATCAGTCACACATGCAATCTATCCTCAAAACAATTGCAAAGATAATGAAAATTATGAGGTTAGCCTCTACTTGCAGTGGCAATATCCTGTCTCCAGGAGAAAGTTTAACCCAGTGAAATGATGTTAAGACCTCCTGAGAAAATGTATATAACTAACAGATTTGCCACACAGAATTTTTGTTTGAAAAATCTGCAGTGTAATACAAAGCTGTGTAGTTTGTGGAAGTTATACTGTTGTGGAGTTGTATCAGATAAAACAAGCCAACAGATGGAAGTAGTCTAGATGTAAAAGAAATAATCATTTTATGCCCCTTGTGGCCCCAAGCAAAATAAGAGAGACAGTGCTGTCTACAGTTGGGAGTCTGTTCCTTCTGGAATAGATATACTGGTTTGGTTTTAATCCCGCATCATGTCATAAGGCTTCCTGAAGGTCATGCTTGATGTCAAGGGAGCTGCCTTACAAGGTAGCTATAGTGGCGTGTTTTTCCTCATCCCATCCTGGAAAACCTGTAATAAAGAGAATATGTTGACAATCTTGAATGTGAATATTTGAAAACTCGATTTCAAACAACAATTCTGTATAATCTTTTCTTATAAGGCCTCATGCCCACAAGTGTGTTTTATGGCTGAAGAAATGGCTAGGACAGGCCCGTTATTTTCTATTGGGTCACGCACATGCCCATGGATACCACAGCCCTGTGCATGAGCCCAGTGCCCAAAAGACAAAAGATGGAGCAGGTCCTATTCCTGCCCATTATCTGCAGACTGGCAACAGATAATCAAGGTTATGGTGGCACTTATCAATCTCTGTTAAGCCGAGTTTGAGTGCATCCACAGTAGGTCTCAACACCGAATGAGACCGGAGTAAAATGGAGCAATCTTTTAAATGGGTGTGGGCACAATCAAAAGCGGTTTCAGATGTACAGAAGTAAAAAAGTTTTTTAATTTATAGTAGGTTCTAAAATGTGACAGACATTAAGTACAATTGTAATGAATAGTGTGAACACATCTGCGTACAAATCGTGTAAAGATCTTAATTAGAGATGAGCGAGCACTAAAATGCTCGGGTGCTCGTTATTCGAGACAAACTTTTCCAGATGCTCGAGTGCTCATCTCGAATAACGAGCCCCATTGAAGTCAATGGGAGACTCGAGCATTTTTCAAAGGGACCATGGTTCGGGAATAAAATGTGTTATTTAATTGAAAAAGAATGTCTTCTGATAAGTTATCAGATGTATGCAAACATCTGCAATCTATTCTTCACTGTTCCGCGCGTATATTATCTCCCGACAAGTTATCAGATGTGAAGAACAGTGAAGAATAGAATAAAAACAGTGAACACAGGATCATTTAAGTGAAAAACACAGTGAAGAACACAGTGAAGAATAGATTACAGATGTTCGGCACATCTGCTTACTTGTCGGGAGAGGAGATACGCTGTCCCGGGATCCGCTCCTCTTCTTCCACTGAAGTCTCCCCGATGTCTCCCTGCTGCCCGATGTCTCCCTGGTGCCCGATGTCTGCCTGCTGCCCGATGTCTCCCTGGTGCCCGATGTCTCCCTGCTGCGCGCGATGTCTCCCTGCTGCGCGCGATGTCTCCCTGCTGCGCGCGATGTCTCCCTGCTGCTCGCGATGTCTCCCTGCTGCGCCAGATGTGTCTCTGCTGCGCCAGATGTGTCTCTGCTGCGCCAGATGTGTCTCTGCTGCGCCAGATGTGTCTCTGCTGCGCCAGATGTCTCCCTGCTGTGCGATGTCTCCCTGCTGCCGTTCCGCGTGTATCTTCCGACAAGTAAGCAGATGTGCAGAACATCTGTAATCTATTCTTCACTGTGTTCTTCACTTAAATGATCCTGTGTTCACTGTGTTCACTGTTTTTATTCTATTCTTCATTGTTCTTCACTGTGTTTGTTTAATTAAATGCTCGATCTCGAGCAGGGGAAATACTCGTCCGAGCAACGAGCCGTTTCGAGTACCTTAATACTCGAACGAGCATCAAGCTCGGACGAGTATACTCGCTCATCTCTAATCTTAATATAGATATAGGGACTTAGTTCGACCTTATCTGTATGTGTATCTCATTACCAGGATTCCTTTAGAGCTTTATAGACAATTTCTAATACTTCTAATACTTAGAGATAGTATAACAGTTGGTTCTCTAAAAATAATAATAGTAGTAACAGTAATAGTCCTGTACACAGTGGGGAGTCCTATATTTCTATAATGTCCCAATAAAAAGATTCATAGAGATGAAAAAATTCATAAAGCTGAAAAATTCATAGGGATGAAAAAATTCATAAAAATGGAAAGTTCATAGGAAAATTGCATGCAATAAAAATGAAGGTAAAAAATGAATAGTTAAAAACAAAATAAATTTGTCTGAGAGTAAATTGGTATCCAGGAGGTTTTTAGGTTGCACAAAGTGTAGGGCCCTACACTTGTGTAGACTCTTACAGCTATTTACAAAAATATATAGGATGTTTAAAATCTGATCACTCACAGTTGGTTGGTCATATGCGTCTCTCTCTCTCTGTTTGAATTGGAGACGTTCAATATTGTGGAGGTTTTGGTGGTCGCTTTTAATACGCGATGGCGTCCTCCACGTGCAGCGGCGTCTGTGTGTATCCTCCGGGAGCGCTTCCACGGGAAACAGGTTCGTACGTTTCACACTCCTCGATTTCCTCCCTTCACGGTGTGGGTTCTGCGACTGTTGGATGCCACGGAGGATGCCGCGCTTGAGAACATACAACGTTCCAAACGATAGGCTCTGGCCCACCCACGACTCGTAGGTGAGAGTTTTTTTGTAATTATATCGAGGGTGGTGTAATGGATCCAATTGTGAGAATGTTTAAGTTCTGTAAGAGTCCAGTGATTTATGGATAATGGCTAGAGGCGTTTCAAAGCGCAATGCTTCTTCCTCGGTAGCCTTGCAATTGTAAAACCTCCTCATTGTTGTGTGTGGTTAAATATCCATTTTGGATTAGACATTGACTGGTCTGGATCCGTGTGCGATGGATCGGACTATAGAAAACCAGACCTGGACCAATTTCCTTATACTCTCTTGAAGCAGCATATGCTCATCGTGTATATGTCAGAGCGAGTCTTAGCAACACACGGACAAATTCTAATCATAATAAAAGTATACATAAACCCAAATAATGGAAAAATTAATCGGAAAACATAGAAATGGAGATAGAGAAAAGATTCTATTTTATTCTCTATCTCCATTTCTATGTTTTCCGATTAATTTTTCCATTATTTGGGTTTATGTATACTTTTATTATGATTAGAATTTGTCCGTGTGTTGCTAAGACTCGCTCTGACATATACACGATGAGCATATGCTGCTTCAAGAGAGTATAAGGAAATTGGTCCAGGTCTGGTTTTCTATAGTCCGCTCCATCGCACACGGATCCAGACCAGTCAATGTCTAATCCAAAATGGATATTTAACCACACACAACAATGAGGAGGTTTTACAATTGCAAGGCTACTGAGGAAGAAGCATTGCGCTTTGAAACGCGTCTAGCCATTATCCATAAATCACTGGACTCTTACAGAACTTAAACATTCTCACAATTGGATCCATTACACCACCCTCGATATAATTACAAAAAAACTCTCACCTACGAGTCGTGGGTGGGCCAGAGCCTATCGTTTGGAACGTTGTATGTTCTCAAGCGCGGCATCCTCCGTGGCATCCAACAGTCGCAGAACCCACACCGTGAAGGGAGGAAATCGAGGAGTGTGAAACGTACGAACCTGTTTCCCGTGGAAGCGCTCCCGGAGGATACACACAGACGCCGCTGCACGTGGAGGACGCCATCGCGTATTAAAAGCGACCACCAAAACCTCCACAATATTGAACGTCTCCAATTCAAACAGAGAGAGAGACGCATATGACCAACCAACTGTGAGTGATCAGATTTTAAACATCCTATATATTTTTGTAAATAGCTGTAAGAGTCTACACAAGTGTAGGGCCCTACACTTTGTGCAACCTAAAAACCTCCTGGATACCAATTTACTCTCAGACAAATTTATTTTGTTTTTAACTATTCATTTTTTACCTTCATTTTTATTGCATGCAATTTTCCTATGAACTTTCCATTTTTATGAATTTTTTCATCCCTATGAATTTTTCAGCTTTATGAATTTTTTCATCTCTATAAATCTTTTTATTGGGACATTATAGAAATATAGGACTCCCCACTGTGTACAGGACTATTACTGTTACTACTATTATTATTTTTAGAGAACCAACTGTTATACTATCTCTAAGTATTAGAAGTATTAGAAATTGTCTATAAAGCTCTAAAGGAATCCTGGTAATGAGATACACATACAGATAAGGTCGAACTAAGTCCCTATATCTATATTAAGATCTTTACACGATTTGTACGCAGATGTGTTCACACTATTCATTACAATTGTACTTAATGTCTGTCACATTTTAGAACCTACTATAAATTAAAAAACTTTTTTACTTCTGTACATCTGAAACCGCTTTTGATTGTGCCCACACCCATTTAAAAGATGGCAACAGATAATGTTCCTTTGTTTGCTGCCCACAACAAGCACATGTTCAGGTGCACAAAGCCTTAGGCTACATTCACACTACCGTATGGAGGACGTATATACGGCCGACGTATATACAGCCGATATAGGTCCTGCATAAACGGCAATGGGCACACGGCGCCCTACGGGAGCGGTACGGTGCAGCACACGTGCGGCACCGTACCGCTCCGTACCCGGGAAAAAGATAGGACCTGTCCTATCTTTACCCGTAGTACGGCGCCGTACGCCATTACTTCCTATGGAGAGGGGCGGGAGTGAGCTGCGCTCACCTCCTCCTCCACTCCCGGTGCGCTGCTGTTGCCCACTACGGTACGGTACGGGCGGGCAACGGCAGTGTGAATATAGCCTTACTCTGTGTTGCAGTTCCTTGGCTTTAAAAATGTATCTTGCCAGGTCACCGGTTAAAGGTATGTCTCTGCATAGTTTGATGTTGTCCAATCAGTGGGGAGAGTATCAGTATTTAATAAAAAAAAAATAGTCTATTAGGAAAAGTGACAGATCTTCTTTAAGAGCACAGTATGGTTTGTTGATATACATCATGACAAATCAGGAATGCTTTACTAACTGACATTTCTAATGGCATTGTATGCCTCTATTGTTATGGAAATATAGTGTGTGCTTTTCTTTAAAGGTCACCAATTTATCTTTCCATTGACAGTAAAATAGGGTTTAAACACCTACTCAACCACTATGTTTCATTTTTAGAATAATGTTCAAATGTGTTAAATATGATGCAGCCAACTAATTAGATAGGGTGAAGTTGGGTATATTACTGTGATATGGAGATTCTGGGAATGTCCATAAAGCGTTGGGCACAAAAATCACACAGAAATACTGTAGTATTTCTTAAGCAGTGGCCCAGATTTATTAAAGCCCCTGTGTCAGTTTTCTGTCTGACACATTCTTTTCAGTGCAAATTGCTTGCACATGTATTTAAGAAGTGTTTGAGATGGGACACATTTGTGTCGTGCTGCACTCAACTGCACTGAAAGGGTGTTCCTGTGCACAGAGGTACGGTGCAACATATTTATCATGCAAAGTCAGATATAAATGTGTTGCATGCAATATGTTAAAGGTGATCCAAAAAAAGTGGTGCATTCTGTCGGGGCAGTGCAGGGAGCACCAGATTCCTGAAGAACAGGTGCTAGAAATCTGGCCCACCCTGCCCACTACACAGGCAAACTACACATAGTGCAGTTTGTACGGGTTTTGATAAATGTGTGCCAGTAAGTTCACTCACCTTTATACTCCTTTCACAAAATGTTTATAAGTTGTGCCAAAATGATTTTTAATACAAAATAAGCATTGAAAGAATTCTGGATTTGGAGATTTTTTACCAGTAAAATTGATGGCAATAAAAATATAGTAAACACTGGACCTAAAATATGACTATGAACAAAGAAAGATGTATTTTATAGGTAGAGAATGCTGAAATATAAATATATACCGTATATTCCGGCGTATAAGACGACTTTTGAAGACTGAAAAATATTCTGTCTGGCTGAGCCCTCTCCATAGCCAGTAAGTCTTTGCTGCATATTGCAGCAAAGGCTTACCGGTAACACCCGCGATCGGTGCTAGCACCGATCACGAGCGTTTTCACAGCGATGGCTGCCGGCAAAGCTGCCGGCACCCTCAAAAAGATGGCGGCGCATGGGAGCCGCCATCTTACCTGGGATCGCCGCTCCCCGTGACGTCATCGGGGGCGGCAATCCGTCTCCATGGTAGCCTCGGGTCTTCCGAAGAACCGAGGCTATTTCGTTTTAACCCCTTCATTACAATGTGCTGATAGCACATTGTAATGAATGAGGAGGAAAATTCCCATATACTGCCATATTGTAGTATGGCAGTATATGATAGGATCTATCAGACAACCTAGGGTTAAAGTACCCTAGGGAGTCTGAAAAATAGTATAAATAAAAATAAAAAAAAGTTAAAAAAAAATTATAATAAAAAAACCTAAAATTTCAAATCAACCCCCTTTCCCTAGAACTGACATAAATATAAATAAATAGTAAAAATCATAAACACATCAGGTATCGACGCGTCCAAAAATGCCCGATCTATCAAAATATGATAACGAGGTTTCAATGCGTTTAACCCCGTAACGGAAAATAGCGCCCAAAGTCGAAAATGGCACTTTTTTGCCATTTTGAAAAATATAAAAAAATCTATAAAAAGTGATCAAAATGATATCATTGAAAATATTATTAAATTTCGCAAAAAATGACACCACCCACAGCTCCGTACACCAAAGTATAAAAAAGTTATTAGCGCCAGAAGTTGGCAAAATCAAAAAAATAATTTTTTTACAGGAGGTTTTCATTTTTGTAAATGTATGACAACATTATAAAACCTATACAAATTTGGTATCCCCTTAATCGTACCGACCCAATGTCATTTGGGGCGCTCAGTGAAAGACGTAATATCCAAGCCCCCAAGAAAATGGCGCAAATGCGTTTTTTCACCATTTTCATTGCATTTGGAATTTTTTTCCCGCTTCTGAGTACATGGCATGGAATATTTAATAAAATAAAAATGTAAGGTACAGTATGGTAACATTAACAGTAAAATGGACGATGGTAATGTTGTTGTTGTATGCCTTATGTTTATGAGCGACAGTTTTCCTGCTATATACCTGCATGTCATAAGAATTTAAATTAAAAAAAGGACCATGTTAAATTCAAATCTGTTTTTTTTTAAATTTTTACCGGTGTTTTGTATGCGTTGGAAAAGGGGTAGTCTTATACGGCGAATATATCTTAAACTCTATATTTTAACAGGAAAGTAGGGGGGTCGTCTTATACACCAGGTCGTCTTATACGCCAGAATATTGGGTACATAGTAAATGTGTGCATTAATCATACATTTGTGTGTTGCTGTGATTGTTAATACCAAATTAGTTGTGTTGCAAGTCTCATTGGCAGAAGTTCAGGCAGTCTGCTTGCTCTTAGCCTGCATTAGCCACTGGTATGCATGCAGAAAATCTGCTGTGGATTACAGTAAAAAAAATAGTAATCTATTTAATATAAAAATCTACCATAAATCACACCAGAAGCCCTATCAGCTCGAAAAAATTCTCATTAATGCAATGAATAGAAGGGGAGGGGAAAAGACCGCCAACATATCTCCCATAAGAAAAACATTAACATTTGTGTTAATATGTATCATGCTCACTGCCTCTTTCTTCTGGAGTCTGGAGGTCCATTTATAAGTATAATTGTTTGACCATTTTTTCTCATATGTATTGCCAAATTGTCTGTGATTCTGTAATCAAAGAGGGAAATGGGAGCCAAAATGTAGTAGCATCTGCAGGGGTAGATTAAGACTGCCATGGGCTCTGGGTTGAATAAAGATTTCAGGATCCACATAAACATCGGGCCATTGGTACAGCCGCACAACTTTTGGCCTCATCACAGTTCCCATAGACACCTATGGCACCCTCTCAGTGAGCTCACGCTTTCTCACTGCACCGTGACTAAGCCTGTCGCTTGGCTTTCAATGGCGAAAGGAAGGGGAGGAGCTCCAGGCGAGCATATGTTCATGTGCATGAGGCCAAAGAGCAATAGAACTGCATAATAGGAATAGTGGTAAATGTGCTGTGCTAATAGTAAACAGATTAATAAATATACAGGCAGTCCCCGGGTTACATACAAGATAGGGTCTGTAGGTTTGTTCTTAAGTTGAATTTGTATGTAAGTCGGAACTGTATATCTTATCATTGTAATCCCAGACACAACTTTTTTGGTCTCTGTGACAATTGGATTTTAAAAATGTTGGGTTGTCATAAGAATCAATAGTAACACTTAAACTTCATTACAGACACATTTGCTAACTGTTCTAGCTGTTTATTGTAGCCTAAGGCTAAAGTACAATAAATTACCAATATCCAGAGGTCCGTTTGTAACTAGGGGTCGTATGTAAGTCGAGTGTTCTTAAGTAAGGGATTCTGGTACAAAACATTCTGAAAACAAAAAATTCTGAAAATAACATAAGATTTCCAATGTACATATACTGTGCATTCTGTCTGTGCAGCTGAATTTTGAATTTCATTCTTTGGATTATTTTATATACATCTCTTTTATGGTTATTTTATATAAAGCCCATATCACACCCTATAGATCCATTATATACATCCCTCCTCACCCTCATGGATTCCTTATGTACATCTTTATGGGGGCCCCCCAACAGCCCTGGGCCCCATCACCGTGCTGGTGCTGGCCCTGCTCATAGCCGCCAAAACCACTCTCCACATTTGATATTGCCCCATTAAGGTAGCATTATTGATTCTCCTCTCTTGCACAAATGAGCATAGTGCAGTACGACTAATAATATACGACAAAGAATGAAATTCAAAATTCAGCTGCACAGACAGAATGCACAGTATATGTACATTGGAAATCTTATGTTATTTTCAGAATTTTTTGTTTTCAGAATGTTTTGTTTCTCAAAACATAGACTTTTATTACTGCTATGCATTGTTGCTGTATAGATATTAGAGGAGGTGATGTATACAGCTATTTCCTTTTATGGTTTACTCCTACCAGCTACTTTCAGGTTACATGTATGCTTTACCCACAGATTTCTTTCACAACCTATGATGTATTTCCATTGCCTCTTGACATTAAAATAAAAGTGTCTATTTTATGCATATATATGCACAGTATTATTTTACTATCTACAAGGTACCTTGTATGCCAACAAGTATACAGTGAAATTAGTAATCTTAAAGGGGTTGACCACTGTACTTCATGTTTTTTGCAATGTGTGGGGGACAATATAACTGTCATAGACAGTTAGAGATCACATTAACATTCATCTGTGGCCATTTTATGGACAGGAACGGCTGGCTGATGAGGTAAAAGACAGGAGGCTTCATTTTAAATATCAAGAAAGCATAGCAGAAATTTTATTGATATAAATATAAATAAACGGTAAAAATCATAAACACATTAGGTATCACTGCGTCCGAAAATGCCCGATATATCAAAATATAATAATGTTTTTATTAAAAAAATCAATAAAAAGTGATCAAAACGTCGCACAGTCCTAAAAATGATAGCAATGAAAACACCATCAAAAGTCCCCAAAAATGACACCACCCACAGCTCCGTATACGGAAGTATGAAAAAGTTAATGGCGCCAGAAGATGGCAAAATTTAAAAAAAAAAATTTGTACAGGAGGTTTTAATTTTTGTAAATGTATGAAAACATTATAAAACCTATACAAATTTGTTATCTCCATGATTGCACCGACCCAAAGAATAAAGTAGACATGTCATGTGGGGCGCACAGTGAAAACTGTAAAATTCAAGCTCACAAGAAAACGTTGCAAATGCGTTTTTCACCATTTTCACTGTATTTGGATTTTTTTCCCGCTTCCCAGTACACGGCATGGAATATTAAATACCGTCACTATGAAGTGCAAAAATAAGCCTTCACGGAGCTCTTTATGTGGAAAAATAAAAGAGTTCTAGATTTTTGAAGGCGTTAAGTGAAAAATGGCAGTGAAAAAACTAAAAAGGGCCAAGTCGTTAAGGGGTTAAACATGGGCAGTACCATGTGACATTGCCCTATCTAGAATGGATGCCCTGCATGTCCCCACCCTGATGCGTTTCTTCACAAAAGGATTCTTGCATTAATAGTTTAAAACAAAAACATGAAAAAAGCAGCGCCAATGGGCGTTTGGAGTGCGTACTAAGTTATTATCCACTCACCAGCAGGCCATTTTTCTCCCCCCTTCTAAAAACCCTAACATTTTATTTTTTCAGTTTTAAATATGAGGGCCTATTTTTCTACATAATAAAGTGTCATTTTCTATTGTAACCATATTACACCACATGCAAAGCATGTAATAGACTATGATTAAAAAGTATTGTCCTATATCCCTAAATAGTGAACTATATCCCTAAATAGTTCCTTTCCGTGTCTGCAATATTAAAGAAAATCAGTGTTCAAACATATATGCAGCTCACCTGATGTGAGTGTGATTTTAAAGGGGTTGCCTGAGAGAAGTAGAAAATAGCGATGTGGCCATGGGAGGTCTGGTGCTCATCGCCGCGGTGTCTATCTGTGCCGTGCCTCTGTTTACAAGGGCACTGTAGGTGTGTTCAGGCACCTTCGATAAATAAACAGGGGCACGAAAAGACATTGCCGTGGGACCAAGGAGGTAAATACATGTTAATTTTTTATGTAGTATATTGCAGTAAAGTGTGAATATACTGATCATCTGCTACAGTCTACCTCTGGTACAGACATGTGCAGATGAATGAAAGGCCTGGCAGCTTTGAAAAGTTTCCTGGCTGTCATGGCAATTTAAAGGTGCTCCCAACAACGTCAATGACATGTGCAGCCAATGTTTTGGTGCTGTGGTTCTCTTGCCATAACCGATCACAGCTCTATATGGAGAGAGCAGTATATGTTAGCCATCTATAAAAAAGGTTAATCACACCATGAAGTGCAGTATTTATTTGGGATGTAGTAAAGTATATATTTATGTATAGATGAGTTGCAGTGTATCATTTATATGCACAGGGGACCGTGCAGTTTTCATTCGTGGTGGGGATACAGAATGGTCAGTTGTGTTGTGAGGGGTAAATGTTATTTAGTTGACACAGTGGGGGGTTCTATTAAAGAATAGGGCAGGGAGGGGTGATTTCAGCAGAAAAAAGTCATGGCTAAGAAAAAGTTTATTACCTGCTGCAGCAGAATGGTCAAGATGAGTAGCAAAATGTAAAGGTCACCTTGTATCTTTTCAATACTGTAGTGAGCCAATTCTCTGGAAACACTAGGATGAGGATCAAGAAGGTGAAACTGAACATTTGGCTCAAAATCACAAATGTAACACATTGACCACAACACTGAAATAAACAGGAAATCAAATACATTTATTTTATAGTCCTGCTTTCTGCTTAATTTCTTAGTAAATAGTTTAACTGTAAAAGTAAACCACAGCAGGAAAATGCAGGTCAGTCTCCAAACACTTGTAGATAGAGCAGAAATTATATTCCTGGGAGAAAAAATTAAAACCTGCTTTATTCTTTATCTATAGTCTTCCCTTTTCACAAATCTCATCTCGTTTAGGATATTATATTATTTGTTAAAGGTCAGAGCATTAAAGGCTTCTTTCCATAAAGACATTCATCTCCTATGCACAGGATATGCAATAAATGAGTAATTGCAGGTGGCCCTACACCTGGAACCCTCACAATTGGAAGAATTGTGAGAAACGGAAGTTCCCTTTGAACACACTAAAGTCAGGGTTGGGCTATCCACTGATATACTCGTAAAATGCACTGGTGGGCCCTGCATCCAACAGCTTAAAACACAAAAGCAGAAACAGAGAAAGAAGAGGAGAACTGCTTGGGGAACATGGAAAGGTGAGTATGTAGTGTTGGTTATTTTCATTATTTTTACACTGCAAAAGGGCCACAAATGTGGGGAAAGATGAGAGGGGCCACAATAAGATGAGGGCCAGAATGAGAAGGAACCCACAATAAGGGTGGAAGATGAGGGTAGCCACAATCTAAGCGGGAGATGAGTTGGGTCACAATATGAGGGGAATATGATAGAGGGCCATAATATGAGGGGAGATGAGGGGCCACAATATAATGGGGGAAATGAAAGGGACCACAATAAGAGAGTGAGATTAGAGGATTCACATTATGAGAGGTCATAATATGAGGGAGAGATAAAAGGACACAATATGAGGGGGAGAAGAGGGGGCCCACAATATGAGGGAGCGATGAGGGGGCCCACAACATGATGGGAAGATGATGGGGGTACAGTATAAGGGGGGAAATAGGAGGCCACAATATGACAGACCCAGAATATGAGGGGACCCAAAATATGAGGATCCAAAATATAAAGAGTAGATGAGAGTGTCCACAATATGAAGGGGGAAATGAGGGGGGCTAAAAAATTAAGGGGAGATGAGAGGGATCACAATATGATGGGGAGATGGGAGAGGCAATGATATAAGGGGGAGATGAGGGGGCAATGATGGGCCACAATATGAGGGGGAGATGGGAGGAGTCACAATATTATGTAGAGATTAGGGGCCACGATATGAAGGGGAGATGAGGGGCCACAATATAAAGGGGGGGGGGTGAAGCGGCCACAATATGAAGGGGAGATGAGGAACACAATATAAGGGGGAGACAAGGGGCCACAATAAGAGCAGATCCACAATATGGAGGAGCCCCTAAATCTGAGAGGGAGATGAGGGACCACAATATGAATAAGGAAATGAGAGGGGCCACAACATTAAGGAGAGATGAAAGGGGTCACATTATGAAGGGGAGATGGGAGGCCACATTATGAGGGGGAGATGAGAGGGATCACAATACGAGGGAGAGATTAGGGGCCACAATATGAAGAGGAGATGATGGGGCCACAATATAAAGGAGGAGATGAGAGTCCACAACATGAGGGGGTGATGATGGGGGCTACAATAAGAGGGGGAATACGATGGGGCCACAACAATATGAGGGTCAAATGAGGAGGTCAAGTTATGATGATAGAGGAGAGAGGCCACAATAGGAGGCGGAGAGGAGGTCCACAATATGAGAAGGAGATGAGGCGGCACAATCTGATTGTGGCAATCTATGGCATAATAGCTCTGCATTGCTAGGTGCATGCAGCAGCTTGGCTCCACTTGGCACACAGAACACAGCATGGTCTCGTGATATCGTGCTGTGTTTCACGTGCCGAGCGGAGCCAAGCAGCTGTGTGCACCCAGCAATGCAGAGCAAATATATGCTGGTGAGCAGCAGGCAGAGGGTTCTCTGACACTGCCCGCCGCCAATTGGATGGTGAAAGAGAAAATGAGCATATGGACACACCCCCACCCATGCTGCAGCTTCTTTTCTCTGATAATAGCGAAGATTGTATAGTCAGACTCCGGGGTTTATATCAGTGGATTCTGGTATGTTAGATTTAATACATTTGCGGTGGTGAAAGGTTCTCTTTAACACCATAACTCAAAAAGACGTTACTGTACATCCTGTTGCGTAGGGGGTAGTATGAAGAGGGCCCACGGGCTGCGCCCTCTTTATACTCAATGGGTGTTTGCTCCATTGTGAGTGAGCACATGCTACCACCAATCGCGGGTGTTAACCCTTTGAGCTGTCGGCGTATGGGCATCGCCTTCTTGGCTCGGAACATCGCTCCCCGTGACACCATTGGTCCCTGCTCTCTCCGCTAAGCCCGACACTTCTCTGAAAAGGATTCCCTCCCGACGTCTGTAGAAGCCATTCTGTTCTGTGAGTTCAGACTTTCAAAGTATTTACTCTGCGGACACAGCGCCGGGACCGGGGGGGGAAAATCCGTGACAATCTCATAGCTGCCCGTGACGCGGGGCAGAGGTACGAAAAACGGGAAAGTCCTGTCAAAATCGGGACGGTTGGGAGCTATGTAATACTAAATCCAGTGTCAGTAAAGAAATGAATAAAATGGTGGAAGTCAACCGATTGTTATTTTTGCACTTGTGTAGCAGAAGCAACTAACAAGTCGAAACTCAGATTCAGTTTATCATCAAATATTGAACACTGAATATTGATACTTCTGATACATCTAGGTAAAACATACCAAGGCACATTGCAAATATAATTCCTATTCCGCATTGCCCTCTGCTGGTCATGAAAAATAGTACTGTTTCCTCTGAAACAGCACAAGCAGTTTTAACCTTTAAATAAGTGAAGTTTCTGCAACTTAAAAGAGTTAGACTAAGTTTAATTGTAATATTTACACCAATAAAACAGGATAGGGAACAACAACCTGATCCCTAAGGCCTTGAGTGCTGTGACCTCCAGTGATCATGAGATCAGGACTTCCGTTTCTGCTGATGGAGCAGTAGCTCTAGCATGTGTCCTGGCAAATGATTTAATGATAATAGGAGTGCTGTAAAAAGCTTAGTTTTCAGTACATCCAATCATCCTCTATGAGACAGTTGCAGTTAGCCAAAAATTCTGCTGTGCAATTTTTCCCACTCCAGTAGGCATTGAGGTGGCAGGATGCATGCTTGACCTGCTGCTGCATCAATTAGGAGTTGCAGGACCTATAACAATTCAACTTTGCCCAACCCCTTTAAATTAAAGTACCTATCATTTAAGTTTTGTGCGGATAAGCCACAGTGGACTCCAGTACCTTAAAGATTTTAAGATTTAGGCAAAAATCTCTGCATTGTGTTGCCACTGTTACTTCCACAACAGATATACTTGTTACCTACCTTGTTAACTTCTGTTACCTAAACATTTACAATGCCTCCTGTAGCGTCTTTTTTACACTTTTTTTAGATTTTTAAAACACTTGAAATATTGGGCATTCAGAAGCATGCCCACTGTGTGGTATTGGCCTAAAGTTGAATTCTCAGTCTAGAGTCTAGATCAGTGGTGGCGAACCTATGGCACGTGTGCCAGAGGTGGCACTCAGAGCCCTTTCAAAGGGCACTCAGGCCATCACTAGAGATGACTCCAGGTATCTTCCTGCAGTCCCAGACAGCCCAGGACTTGCTGTGCACAAATCTATTTTAAAGTGAAAGGGCTACCTGGGACTACTGGAGGAGTGGGAAGGTGTGGACAGATCTGGATTATCATTGTAGCTGTGACAGAGCAGGGAGTGTAAATCACTAATAACATTTCTGTGTTGGCAATTTGCAATAAACAAGTGATTCTTGGTTGTAGTTTGGGCACTCAGTCTCTAAAAGGTTCGCCATCACTGGTCTAGATACATAAAATTGTTGACAAATTACTGCAAAGGTTATTTTTAAAATATCTTGAATACTTCCATAGGCAAGGGAGCAGATGAGACTCAATGCTGTTAAAGAATGACTGTAATTTTTTATCAACTGATGTGTACAGTTTTCTGCTATACTTTGTTCTGCCTAGTTTGAGTTTTATCTCCTGCTGGTCAGCTCTCTCTTATATAGCTGAAAGTAAAAATAATAATCATGCTGAGCAGAGGCTGATATCCTCTTCTGTTAGAAGATAGTGTTTACATAATACTATAGCCATAGAGCTGGCACTTCCTGCATCACGACAGTGTTACTCTGGTCCTTGGTTGCTTGCTCTCAAGCCAAAATATACCATATAGACCAAGATGCCAAGATAAAAATAGTTCTCTTTATTTTTTTGCCATTAAAGGGATAGATGCAAAGATGTTAAAATTGGCCACACAGGGCCCCCCTCAAGCAACTAGTAAATCATGCATTACATAGTTTTCTACTAATTTATGGCATACATCTGTCCACAGTGCATAACTGTCTGCAGATGTGAATGACTTTTGCTCCATTGCATTCTAGTGGCTACCCTGTGTCATATGAACACTGATTTATGATATGTCATAACTTAATATAATTACCTATTATTCAGGGATAAAAAAAATCTAATGATCTTGCAATAAAAAATTCCAGTGGAATATTTTTAGTGTTAGATCAACCATGAAGGCTGCAAATCCATAGGCTAGCACTAGATGGCACCAACAGTCTTACCAGTTGAAAACCCATAGAGAAAAAACTATTAGGATACAAAGCCTCAGAAAGTTTGGTATATAAAGACAGTGATGTCTGTGAAATAACTCTTTCAGCAGTAGAAGTATAAAAATATAATATATTATAGTAACATATATTTTTAAAATTCTTTAAAGCCCCTGAACTCTGCAGAATATAGGGTAATGAGAAAGGAAACCCATGTCAATATATTATTTTTAAATATTGAATTGCCAAAAACTGAGCCAACTGTTCAGGCCAGTTCACCTATATTGTTTGCCTTCAATTTTTATATATAATCAGCATTTATGCACCATTTTTAATAGTACTGATGGCAACTGATATATGTAAACATACCCTTAGAACACAGATTTACAATGCAGATCTCAAGCAAGGCTCCATATACAAAAATTTGGCCCATTCCCCCATAATAATTTACTTGTTTACCTGACCCTTATATTTACATGCCCTGTAAAAGTAGAATGTGTCCCCTCTAGTACTGATACATTGCCCTTGTAGTCTCCTTCCCAGTGCAGAGTGTTCGATTTTCAACAACATGCACACTCCATGTTGATTATTTCACAGCATGACTGTAGGGAAGAGACATAGGAATACAAATTGTAAAAATAACTGCACAACATGGAATGAATAGGCCTACAGAACAATTCAATCTAGATTTTTCAGGGTAAATAAGATGCTAAATGGAAACGGAAAGATACTTGAAACCACTGAAAGATGAAAATATCTTGTACATTCTGTGGAGTCCTGTTTGCCTCATTTTCTTTATGTTTCAGAGCAAATGCCTTCTAGAAAAAAATTGTACCAAAAAGCAGGATTCATCTTCATGTAAGATTGATAAAATAAATGTTACAACTTTCCATCTGTTCACTTTCCTGAATAAGTACATGTTCATCTGGAAGTTTACATGTTTCTGAGCAAAAGTGAACAAACCATGACCTCTGATACTACCGTATTTGTACTCATTTCTCACCAGAAACTAGTTATGTTGTGGAATAACATATTATTCCAAAAAGTGAATTTTTGTCACTTTTTCCACATTTACAATGTATGCATTTGAGAAGTACAAAGGTGCACTAAAATTGATTAAAATACACAGATAATTCAAGACAACCACAAACTGTTCAAGTGTTGGAAACAGAGGTCAAGTATGACAGGGATATCGACAGGTTTAGACAAGACAAGACAAGACAAGCACACAGTGCAAAGAGGGTACAGACAAGACAGGACAAGCAGTGTACATTCAGCCAACATATGGGTGCAGACAAAAGAAGCAAAAAAAGCAAATCAATAAGACAGGGAATGTGTGTAATGTACATGGGGCAGTTGTAGACCAGAAACCACAATTCTAGAAAGGAACAGCACAAAGTATCTACAGACATAGGCTAGACATTTCTAAGTCCACTACAGTCAAAAAAGAATGTGTGTCTACAGACGAAGGACAGAACTCTTTACAGTGTGGATCAACAAGTGACATACTTTGCATCGTAGGCTGCCATACAAGAACAAAATAACCTATATTTATCTGTCTGATCCCATCTGGTCAACCATGGCAAGGCTAGGATCATACATCACCTTTTGTATATACTCAGGGTATACACTGGGAAAGCTTCTTTTCTGCACACAGTGCACAGGGCTGCCATCAGGGGAGTTTACTGTGACTCTATTCACGGGCCCGCCCAGCAGAGGGGGCCAGAGAGTAACAGAAACCCCACCTTACTCCTGCCAGAATGGAGATGGCTGTGAAGCAGAACACACATAGAGAAGGCTGCTGTGTTGTTATCCCCATTTGTGGTCCCCTTCACAGTCTTTTACAGCCTCTTCATGCACTGCTGGAGCTACTGCAGTCAGGAGGTAGGGGAAGGGCATCAGTCACAGAGAGACAGCCAGATGCTATGGGACAAAGACTGAGTTGTCACTGCTCCCGGTATTCTGCTCCTGCTGCCTTGAGATACTTCTTTTTAAAGCAAACTTACCATTTGATGTGATGCATTATGAACCAAACATACCTTGAGAATGCTGTAGCTACTCTGATGCAGGATCATATCTTGTTTAATCCCTTAGCTGAGTGGTTTTGTTGAAAAAAATTATTTTAAAATTATGATAAGGAAGCTCTGTTGCTTCTGTGCCTGGGCTCGGCACTTTTCCTTTCACATTAGTTATGAACTGCACAAGAGGATGATGCAATCACTGTTCTCCCTGCCAGGCAGAATAATCAATTGCAGTACTATCCCCCAGCTGCTGTGTATGAGTGATCCAGCTCAGGTTGATTAGTCCTGTCTTGGCTGTTCAGAAAACTGGAGTGTAATGTGTGTAATGTGGATCCAGTTATCCCAAAGTCCTGAATTTTATAATTGTTTTTTCAGCAAAACCACTCAGCACTGAGATTAAACAAGATATGATCCTGTATCAGCGCAGCTACGGCATTCTCAAGGTATGTTTGCTATATAATGCATCAAATCAAATGGTAGATTTTCTTTCCCTATGATGACCTGACTGTTTTTTTCCTGAGTTGATCAGATATAAAATAAAGGACCAGTCATAGTGATGACAGGGAAAGTCTGGTGAGGTAACAGTTGTACTGTATATAGTGTATACCATCCTCATATTATGTCCCCTCCCCCAAGAATAAAAAAAAGAAAATAATAGAACTGTGTATAAACGATCAGGTCAATAATGATGCAGCTCTTTTACATGCTTAGTGTTTTAGTCCTCGTCTTTCCATGTTTAGAGCTGTATGAGGGTTATTTTTCTGTGGGACAAATTGTTCTTCTTGGTGACAGTATTTAATATTCCTAAATTTGTAAAAGCGGTCCTACAAAATCTACAAAAAATACAGGCAAACCATTTTAAATGTTTTATTATGGTTCAATACCAGAAATGTAATTCTTTTCTGCCATATTGGGCACTGTTCAATCTTTTGATCACTTTTTTTGATCTAGACATTTGTTTCTGTTAAATAAAATGTAGCATCACATTACTTCATTATTAACCCTTAATGCTGTTGGGTAGCACCCGGCTGTTAGAATCTTGCAGAATACGTATTAGTAGAGTTGTTTCACTACTTTATTCATAAAATAAAGTTCCATATTTATGTCAATGAAGCACAAAGTGCTTTGGGGGGCATTACCAGAGACACTTCACGGTCTCTGGCTATTACAAGCCCCGGAGGCATTTCTCCCTGCTCCCCCTGCGCCAAAAGAGCAGGAAGGTGGGATAGAATTTTTTTGGGGGAGTGTAATGTAAATAAAGTTAATTTAATCTAATAGCAAGAAAGGAGGAGCATTCTATTACAGCACTTTAGCCAGTCACTGACCTCAGTGGTGTTCGGGTGAAGCTAGTGTAAGGTTGAAGGGGGACTATGTCAAAGGCAATTAAAAAGTTGTATTCACTAATGAAAAGTACTGCTTGTCCCTTTAAAACAACCCTTCACCTAGCTATGTTGAAAATTAAAGGGGTAATCCCATTTCAGAAAATAAAAATTATTGTTTGTGTAATCGAATGTTTAACATTTTTCCAATATACTTTCTGTATCAATTTTCTAGATCGCTGCTTGCTGACATATTGTAGAAAGCTTCTATGTTTACTTCCAGTAGAAAGGAGTTTGTCCATGGTCATGTGATGTCACACAGCTGTGTGGCTCGTTAGTATCACAGAGTGCTATAGTGAGCTGTGTGCCTGCTTGACATCACATGACCATGGATAGATTTATATCCACTGGAAGTAAACATAGAAGCTTTCTACAATATGACAGCAAGCAGAGATCTAGAAAACAGAGAGAAATTGAAACAAAGTTTATTGAAAAATTGTATAACTTTTCAGCATACAAATGTTGGAGGTAATTTATCGTTTTTATTGTTTATGTTTGGCGTTGTGTTACCATAATAAAATGCTGTTTTGCGACTTTCCTTTGCGCCAAATGAGCAAAGGACAGGGCAAAGCCACTTAAATTAATCTAAGGGCAGCACCAGGTTTATCAGTGTCTGATGCTGGATGATAAATCTGGAGTAGTGTAAGACTGTCTAGTCATACTCTGCACACCCTATTAGCTGTCTTAGTTTATGCCATTAAGCTGTGCATTATTATTTAACAGGCCTTTTCATAGTTCATGTTGCTTTTGTTGTATTGTTAGTAAAAAACCCTCGATAAATTTGGCTCCAATATTCACATTGCTCTTATTTGCTTTATAAGGCGGTAACAGATTTTTAACTTTTTTAAAATCACTAAGAAATGGGTGTTATATTTTAAGAAATGTCCTATTGATAAAAAGTACAAGTAAAAATATAATATTGTGTAACACATCTCTCTCTTTCCCTCATCTCCCCTTTCTTACTGTACCAATAACTTATTTTTGGTTCACTGCCAAATGCATCTTGTAGGAAATTAAAGGACATCTACCAGGATGAAGGATTGTAAACCAAAAATACTGACATACTGGTGTGTCCCCTTTCTGGCAGGAGCTGGTATTCTTTTAGCTCATTGTGCCCCTGTTTTTAAAAGAAAAAACCTTTAAAAATATGCAAAGGAGCCTGTGGGGCTTCAGGCTTCCATTAATACCTATGGAGCCTGGAGCCCCTGAGGCTCATATGCATAATTTTAAAAGCTTTTTTTTTTTTAATCAGGGAATAAGAAGATAAAAGAACAGAAGATCCCATCAGAGGGGTCACACACCAGTATGGCAGTGTGATTGGTTTACAATCCTGGATGTAGATGTGCTTTAATATAGCTTTACTGAGATTTCAGGTTGCAGATGCTGGCTGTAGAACTGTTAAGAAAGGGTTAAATTGAAGTAGGGGAATAGATCAGAGAGGGAAGGATGCACAGAGAAACAGACACTACTGCTTCTGATAAGTCCTTCTACTACATTATATTATAATTTCTGGATCACCTCCAGAAATACTGTTCAGTACATTTTTAATGATGTTGTTCCTTCCTTTCTTGTGTTCAATTTAGCATAATTGTATACAGAAACTCCAGCTAAAAACATGTAAAAAGTCAGGTACGCTTTTAAAGTCAAACAAACATAGTCATCATTTAATAACAATATTTTTCACACCAGTTTATTATAAATACATAGCTAAAATTTAGCTTCACGCATCAGTTTTATTTTGGCAATGTGCAGAAGGAGCATTAACAGAACAAATAATCTATTCTATCAGATACATTACCAATAGCCTGTGGCATTTTTTTGACATGTGTTTATGGAGATAGCCATAAATATTGATTTGTCCTACTAAACTATATTTGCAGACAATGTGGAACAGTAACAAACCAATTTAGCATGTAGATGAATATCTGTTTAGTCTGACATTAACAACAGATCCTGTGTTTGTCCTGGCAGAAATTTCAGCTATAGTCTTCCCTGGTTTTCTGGTGGAGACTATAGTAAATGCGTCAGGCCAGGGCGTTGATTGTCGGCCTCAATCCATACCACTTTCCGCCTTGGGTTGCCCAAAGTGGCATGCATGACAGAAAAGCCCCAGAACTGGTGGGGATGGGGAGATTTACATGTCTTCTCCACCATAATGTACTACTATTGCATCATACGTACACTAACCGGCCACTTTATTAGGTACACAATGCTAGTAACGGGTTGGACCCCCTTTTGCCTTCAGAACTGCCTCAATTCTTCGTGGCATAGATTCAACAAGGTGCTGGAAGCATTCCTCAGAGATTTTGGTCCATATTGATATGATGGCATCACACAGTTGCCACAGATTTGTCAGCTGCACATCCATGATGCGAATCTCCCGTTCCACCACATCCCAAAGATGCTCGATTGGATTGAGATCTGGTGACTGTGGAGGCCATTTGAGTACAGTGAACTCATTGTCATGTTCAAGAAACCAGTCTGAGAAGATTACAGCTTTATGACATGGCGCATTATCCTGCTGAAAGTAGCCATCAGATGTTGGGTACATTGTGGTCATAAAGGGATGGACATGGTCAGCAACAATACTCAGGTAGGCTGTGGCGTTGCAACGATGCTCAATTGGTACCAAGGGGCCCAAGGAGTGCCAAGAAAATATTCCCCACACCATGACACCACCACCACCAGCCTGAACCGTTGATACAAGGCAGGATGGATCCATGCTTTCATGTTGTTGATGGCAATTTCTGACCCTACCATCCGAATGTCGCAGCAGAAATCGAGACTCATCAGACCAGGCAACGTTTTTCCAATCTTCTACTATGCAATTTTCATGAGTTTGTGGCCTCAAATTGTAGCCTCAGTTTCCTGTTCTTAGTTGAAAGGAGTGGCACCCGGTGTGGTCTTCTGCTGCTGTAGCCCATCTGCCTCAAAGTTCGACGTACTGTGTGTTCAGAGATGCTCTTCTGCCTACCTTGGTTGTAACGGGTGGCGATTTGAGTCACTGTTGCCTTTCTATCAGCTCGAACCAGTCTGCCCATTCTCCTCTGACCTCTGGCATCAACAAGGCATTTCCGCCCACAGAACTGCCGCTCACTGGATGTTTTTTCTTTTTCGGACCATTCTTTGTAAACCCTAGAGATGGTTGTGCGTGAAAATCCAGGTAGATCAGCAGTTTCTGAAATACTCAGACCAGCCCTTCTGGCACCAACAACCATGCCACGTTCAAAGGCACTCAAATCACCTTTCTTCCCCATACTGATGCTCAGTTTGAACTGCAGGAGATTGTCTACATGCCTAAATGCACTGAGTTGCCGCCATGTGATTGGCTGATTAGAAATTAAGTGTTAACGAGCAGTTGGACAGGTGTACCTAATAAAGTGGTCGGCGAGTGTATATACTAGTGTTATAGTACCGGTGTTATTAATAACTGCATCATACCATAATGTGTTATAGTATGTAAATTGTGTTACTATGTTCTATTGGTACATTCCAGCTTTATAATACCAGTGTTAATATCTGCATCATACCATACTGCGTTATAGTGCTAGTGGTTATTCTATTTGCATCATAACTGCATCTATTACTCCCGTTACTTCTCCTGTGAATAACTGCAGATGTTTCAAAACGAAAAAGGCAGGAATTGTGTTGCTGCTGGTTGTGGTTATAGAGCTGGTTCTACAGGGTTAGAAAGTGTTCTGTCAGTGCCGTGTACAACTGGCACCAGAGTGCACAGCGTATACTTTTAGGCACCAATTGGTCATAAAAAGTTAAGGCAGTGCCTCAACATCCGTTGGATTATCTTTGCCACCCTAATCCTCAATTGGAAGTCCATAACCCTCCTCCTCACACCCTTCATTGCAGAAAAGCCATATCAGCCACAAGTCATGGATCACTGACTCATGTTGTATGATGACTTTCCTCACTGGGATTCTGTGACCCATCCACCTGCTACTGTCCCAGTAGTAGGCATACATTTGAAAGATTGGCAAGAACTTGTGTTGGAGCATGAGGGTGTGGACGGTGGTACATCAGAAGAGACTTAAGATGATGAAACACAACTGCCAGCTGCTGTGGCTTTGTAGTAGAAGAAGCGAAGGGTGATGATGAGGTTGACCCTCCATGGCTAGAAGGCACTGATAGTTCGGAGGAAGAGGTGATAGTCAGGAAGCACTGGCAGCCAGCAGAACATGGATAAGGCTGTCAAGGCGTAGTGGTCAGCCCGTAGCCACTTTGTTGCCTACAACATTCCACGGTGTTGCATTTTATCTTCTAAATGGCCAATTACACAGACCTGCCAAAGCGTGTAACAATTACTGGGCCTCCATGAGGGACATTTGTTCAGTGCTGCACTGCTTCTGATATGCCCCAATATGGACAGCGTTGATGATGCCACTGTCAGTGCTACCATCTTTCGCCAGCTTGAAAAAGCCCTTCAGGCCATGGTGAAGGATGTAATGGTGGAGGGAGGAAGAGAGCGACAAATGTCAGGACAGTTCACCAATTGCTTGGTGGGTTACTGGACCAGTGGTTAGTTACTACAATGTCCAGCCAGGGGACACTTTTGGAGGTGGAAGAGGAGTTTTGCTCTGTAAGGTGACACCCAGAGAAGCTCATGGTCTTCAATTAAGAAAGGCCATCAATGTAAACATGCAGAGGCAGAAGAGACAGCTCCAACGGAGGACAACTTGTCCATAACTCTGGGCTGGCTGAGCCACTACATGCTCTAGTGCCTGCACAATGATACCTGAGTTGCCCAGATAACCACCAGTTCTAATTACAGGATTCACACTACATGGATAGCCCAGCATCCTTAATTTCACTACTAGAGTATGAGACAAAAATGAGGAAGCACAAGCTCAAATTGGTGGAGGTACTACTGGCCGAGTTCCCATCTGACATTGAGAGTGGCAGCATGAGGAGAAGGAAGTCACCAATGGAACAGGAACCCTAGCACCACCTCAGGACAAAGAGTGAGCATGGCCACAAGGTCATAGAGGTCTTATTACCTCTATATTAAAGCCATTTTTGTGTATTACAATTTAGGACCCCATTGACTACATTGGGGTTTGTGTTTGGGTTCAAGTCAGGGCCGGCGCTATGGGTAGGCAAATGTGGCAATTGCCCAGGGCCCCCTGAAAGGGGAGAATCTCTTCTTTCAAATGAATCTTGAATTTTGTTTCTAGGTGCTATGGATCCAGAGATATTCAGGTTTAAAGTGAGAATATCAGGTGCCATTTTTATATATAAAAATCACTCCCAACGGCAGTTCAACAGTTATTATCTCCATTTTCCTAAAACTTAGAAACACAAATTTAGATTCATATAAAAGAGGAAACTCTCTTCTTTCATAGGAAAAAAGAAGTGAGGTTCTATGTGTTACAGAGCCAGAGATACAGCCCTCTGAAATTAACCCCCCCCCCAATCCAGATTCTTAGCCATCAGGCTGCAGGGAACATTTGGTGCACACAGGAGTTGCTGCACCTCACAGAGAATGGAAATATTCACTTTATATGTTACTACATTTTGAGAAGGGATAATATCAACTAATATTCATGTTTTTAACCCTTCTCTATGCAGAACTATCTAAGAACGCACTTTCTCTCTTATTGCCTTTTATTTTGTGATAGTTTTTTGTTGTTGGGAAAATTAACTGATACAATGAACATTCAAACCCAGAACATGTCCATAAAGTTATATGTACCACCAAAAGCACACACATGTTCTGGAATAAAGTTTTTAATCCCACCATCCTCCATTATTTACACCTATGTTATGATGTTTCCACTCTCGTTCTTACAAAGCTTGGAGGGTTCTGTTATGGTGCAGCTAATACAATGGTGCACATCTAAAAGTGACTGTTATTATCTCATTCGCTTGGTTTATGGATATATAGTTATTTATTTGGGTGACCATTTTGTAAGGAACATACAATGATAGATTTGTGTGAATTTTCTAGCTGAAAAGAAGATATCTAGTTATTACAGTTTTAGTGACATTATGTGGATTTATTTATGTGAACAGATCAATATGGGACATTTGTGAACTCTACACATGTCCATCTATTACATTTAGGAGATGTGAAGGTAAATAGTTTCTGTTTGGAGAACATTTTTTGCCATCAAAGTCAAATTTTAAGTATTTTTTTGTAAAATGTTTCATTTCGAATCAAAGTTGCATGAAGGCGCCTATGTCTATAAACTCTTTGATGCTATTTTGAAAATGGGGCAAGTGTCTGCTTTCAGAAAATATCGGTCCCTATTCCCAATGGGCCTCACAAGTCTAATCAGCCTACCAGTAATTTTTTGGAGTGTGGGAGGAAACCGGAGAACTCGGAGGAAACCCACGCAGACACAGAGAGAACATACAAACTCTTTGCAGATGTTGACCAGCGCTGCAAGGCTGTAGTGCTAACCACTGAGCCACCGTGCTGCCCATCAATTTCCCTATCAGCTATCTCCTATTAAATTCTCCAAAATTACAGTTTGTTTTACCATACTAAAGGGAGCCTCTTGCTGACTGTGACTGGTCATAAAATAGTTTTATTTTGGGGCCCCACTTTTAGTTTTGCCCAGGGCCCCACTTTGTCTAGAACCGGCCCTGGTTCAAGTTCGAGGTCAAATCTGGGTTTGTCAGACCACACTCATCTATATGCAGCTGCCCGAAATGAAGTAGGTAACATTATCCAGGCCCTTTTAAGGGATGTTTAAAAAATCTTGTTTTTCTACTCTGGACCTGCACTGAGCAATAAGAAGCAGACTGAAAGCTGTTAAAGGTAACATAAGATACCAGTGCTGGTTTACTGAAGTCTGGAATATCTGCCTACATCTTCCCTTTAAGTAACTTGCAACTTGAAACATTTAAACTCTGCTCTCCAGGCACATTGCATAAAAGAAGTTGGATTAATCGGATTCTATCAGGTACAAAAAAAGCTTTCCTTCTGCAAAATATAGTACAAGAAATCCTTGATGTTCTAGGGTCAAGTCCCTTAGTGAGTGAATGGGAAGACATTCTAGGACAGGAGTGGCAGGAACAACTGTAACCTTGAAAACCATCAAAGTGTTGAACGTTATTATGTTTCTTTTATGTTTATGGTTATCAGTGCCTAGACATGACATTAAAAGCTTGGAAATGATTTATTTTAACTTATGTTTTTATGAGGAATGCACAGCCAAAATGTTAATGCTACTAATGAATTCCTACCGTAGTTGTACATTGAATACAAAAAGACAAATGAGTCCATCTTTAAAAAATTAATAAAGTTTTTATTCTATACATAAATCAAGTATAAAAATACAATTCATCAAAATATCATGATAATAATTGGGACAAAAACCAATAGAAGAAAAGGAGCCTCATAGAATATCACTATAGCTCTCAACAGAAATACAATCAATGACCCAAAAGGAGAGCCACAAAATATCATCAAGAATAAAATTAATAATGTATTTTATTATGAAAATAATGCACAATATACAAGAAAAAATTCTATCACATAATAGGGAAAGAAAATGAGGGGAGACAAGTGGCCCCTGATGGAAAATGGGGCAACCACGAAAACCATAAGCCCCTGCAGACACCCCAAAACCTATAAGTAAATAGTAATATAAAGACAAAATGTCTGATAAGTAGTAATAAATGATGCAGACGGGAATATGGATAGAGAAATATCTCATTAGTTGGGTCCTATGTACGATAGGGGCCGGAGGTACCTTCCGGCTCCCACTATGCACAGAATCAAATAGAGTCCTTACCCGTAAGCATGGTGACAGGTATAATGTGGGTCCCCAGGAGGCCAATGAACTACACCCCGACGCGCGTTTCACTGATGCTTCGTCAGGAGGTGACGAAAAAGGAGTCCATCTTTAAAAAATTAATAAAGTTTTTATTCTATACATAAATCAAGTATAAAAATACAATTCATCAAAATATCATGATAATAATTGGGACAATTCAAAACCGAGGACACAAAAATCCAAGATGGAAATGGGCTATACGGAATACATAAGCCCCCTCCAATATCCAAACCCTACAATCACTTTATATAACATGTATAATCTCATCACTTCTTAAAGGTATTCAATATTAATAGGATGCCAAGGTGAGTCCAGCTGACCATCTACTAGTCAAAAAACCACCTTCTTGTCTATATACAAGTTCACATAGTACTCACCAATAGGCATAATGGAAGGTTAGCAGTAGACACACCTCGACGTGTGTGGAGAGGGACAAAAAGGGTTTCTAAATGCTTTTTACTCTCTTCAGGAGATTAGAATCCTAAATGAAAATTCCTAAACAGGGTATATAAAAGTGGATTTACTAAACTGGACAAACCATTTAAACCTCTCTTGAAGAAAGCTGCACTGTAATTTCAAAGGGAAACAAGACAATTCTGACAAATGAGTCCCAGTAACAATTTCCATTCATGTATTATTTGGTACACATGAACATAACTTTATAAGAAATATGTATTACATGCCACATCATACAACTATTGAATGTTTAAACACCTAATGGTGACAATTTAGTTTCAATTACAGCTGTGTAACAAGAATCTTTAGTAATAAGAATAGTAAAATGTCATATATCAAACACAAGAAATTCCCTATGTGAACATAACTTATATGACTAATAGTCAACCCGATTTAATTTGGTTGACAATTCCTTAAAGGGGTATACTGGATAGAGAATGGGAAGTTGTTGCCAAAGGGGTAGCCCTCAGGATAGGGGCTAACTTGCTGATTGTGGGGGTCTAAGAGATGGGACCACATGGATCATGAGATGAATAGATCAGCCAACCACACATGCGCCGGCAGCTGTCTGCATAAAGAATGATACATCAGCCCCAATTAATATTCTCTGGCAGGTGTTTTTTAATGTCAAGATGAATGTGTTTCATGTCTTTTTTTTTTATAAAAATTTTTATATTTTTTCCATGCCTTTATTTTATTTTCCACATCCTTATTTTATCTTATTTATTCAGTAGCAAAAAGGATGATGTAATTGTTTTGATCAATCTTTCACAATTTCTGCATTTCTCACATTTCTGACCATCAGATTCAGTAAGTAGTTTTCTGTCTTGATATTGGAGTTTAGGGGCCTGCCATTAAAAAATAGTCTTCTGGATTAATACTGTAGAACAACAAACCAACTACGGTAACTTATTCTTGATGGACTAGTCTTGCATGGAACATATCTAGTATATGACTAAATGTAAACTCGACATACATTTTAGTCATTCAAAATAATAACAATCTTCAAACACAACAGTAAGCATATGAATTGTAATGTTCCAGGTTTCCTCTAAATACATAGGTAAATTAATTGATAAATGCATTTTGGAGGTCCATGCCTCCTGGAACAGACAAGAAACCAATGTCCTAATATACCCTTGGAGAGGTTCAGTACTATTTATAACTGTGATTATGTTATGGCAGTGAGATGCTGGACAGCTTTAAAGCAGTTAAGGCAGTTTATAAATCTTCCACCAGGCAGTCAATGTTTCTCTTGAAAGGGTTTGCCCATGAAAGAAAGTTCTCAAATTATAGTGATGTTTACACAATAAAGATCATTTAACCCCCTTCCTTTACAACAATATATAACACACAATGACACTCTGCTAACTCAGCTATAACACACAATGAGCACTGCTACATGCATCCTTCCCTTGATATAAAGAGCTTATCTTATCTGTAGCTTGTAGAGAAAGTCTGTACATGCTTCTTGCTGGCAGGAAGGGTCTGTGAGTGTGTGAGCTTGTCTTGTAATGGAGGGGGAAGGGCAGAGATTACACTGCATCAAGCAGACAGGAGAAGATATTCATAAGAAGAATCTGTCCTGCCTGACCATAAAAATCTGAAGGTTTATGGTCGGATACCGGGGCAACTGAAATTGTATACACCAGGACTGATAGAGACAGATCAGAATCATTTTTCTGTGAAATACTGTATTTTTCTCACTAAACAGTGAATAAGAGAATGTGTTACTTTGTTATCATGAGTATATTTAAAAATCTTGTCTTCATGGGAATACCCCTTTAAGAGTTTCTCTACGGCACATGTGCTAAACTACATCTTTTAAAAAAATGTATTTTTTAGAATACTATTTGTCCTGAAATGTAGAAGGTAGATTTTTGTGATATAGTAGTATGCACTCTGAGCTGTAATCATCAGGAGTGTAATCATCAAGTGACGTGAGGTCCACTTGGGGCACATTGGACCCCATCAGACCCCCGTTCTCGTGATCTGTGGGGTTCCCATCACTGAGGCCCACACCGATTAGCAAGTGGATAGGGCCTAACTTGTTTTGTGGGAAAACCCCTTTAAGGGGAGGCAATGTTGGGATGTTATCACCTCCTGCACAGATCATAGCCGAGCTTTTGATTTTGTGCTGCACTACAGCAATCATCCCATTAGGAAGTTCTAAAATCCTTGATAAATGTGGTGCAATACATTTCAGACTGTTTTTGTTTAAAATTCAGAAGGATTTGTTTGTTATAAATAGATTATTACTACTCCAAGCACTGACAATATTAATTTAAACCAGTTAATACAGTAGGCAAAAATGTGTGAAACCCCTAAAAAAAATCAACACAAATAAAGCAACATAATGGAAGTGGATAGTAACACGGGAGGACGCAGAAAGGTCCTCAATTCCTTCTGCATCATGAGAACAATTTACTGTGGTTTTGCCACACTACTTATTGGTACCATTTTTACCATAGATTACAATCGACTTAGTCTATTTAGGACTAAGATATATTCTGAGAACACCAAGAACCTAACATCTATTTATTCACAGACGATTTAACCAGCTTGCTGAAGGTTGCTGTCATCATCGGAAGCTTCAAGATTATTATTCAGGCATTTCCTAGTCATTAGTGGGACTCAGGGATTCATGGGGGTCAAACATTTGTTCTGCTGTCCATATCCCTATATAACACACTTTTAAAAATGGTCCAATCTATCATCGGGTGTCAAGATGTGTATCATCACATACGTCAAAATATACTACATCCTGAACCTGTCTACACTTAAAGTAAAACCTGCAGATGTAAATCACGCTAAAACCGACCCCTTACCCAGAGAGAAAAAATTATTTACTTTATATAAGTATTAATAATCAATATACCATTTTTACTTTATATTAGTATTAACAATCAACATACCTGATGCCCTGTTACAATATCAAACAGTGGGTTGTGGTTCCACTGTGCTGTCCAACAAGTTTGACTTTGGGTCACCATGGTACCTCACCCAATTCACTCTCGTCCTTTGAGACAGTCACAGAGGATGAAGTGCCCAGGCTCCTCTCCTCTGCCTTCCCCATTACCTGCATCAGTGACCCCCATCGCCTCACATCTCGTATAGTCCTTTTCCCCTGCAGTCACATCTCACCTCACTAAAATCTTCAACCTCTCCTTCTCTACTGCTGTTGTTCCCTCTTATTTCAAGCATGATGTTGTTACCCCAATACTAAAGAAACTTTCCCTGGACCGTCCAATGCTGTTAACACTGTTAATGCTGTTATCGACCAGCCTCTAATCTCCCTTTCATCTCAAAACTTCTGGAACGCCTGATCTATTCTCGACCAATCCACTATCTCTCTTTTAACAACTTTCTTGACCCTCTACAACCTGGTTTTCGGACTTTGCACTCCACTGAAATTGCTCTTTCTAAAGTTTCCAAAGATCTCCTCACTGCTAAATGCAAAGTGACTATTCTCCCCTCAATCTTCTGGATCTCTCTGCAATGTTTGATACTGTGGACAACAAGCTCCTCCTCAGGATGCTTTGATCCACTAGCCTAAAAGACACTGGGGGAGATTCATTATTCTGTCCATGAATTCTGTTGTAGTTTGCACTAAAAAAAATTGTCTGCACCACATTTATAAAGGGTTTTAGACAGTTTTCTGGCTCTCCTACGACTAGCTCCACAAACGGGGCGTGGCCTAAGAAAGGGGCTGTGGCCTTGCATCAAAAAGGTCCATGCACCAGAAATACTGCTGACCGAATTGTGTCCTAATTTTCTTCCATAAAGTAAGACAACAAATAGTAGGTGCAGAGTACAACTAGACAGTCTTATACTATACTACAGATTTATCACACACAGCACAATAAGACTCTGCACTGTCTAACCTTAGGACACTGTTTATAAATCTGCCCCACTGTACTCTCTTGGTTTTCTTCTCTCTCTGACCACTCTTTGTGTGTCTCCTTCTCTCTCTTCTCCTCTTTCTCTCACTGTCAGGGTTTCTTAGGGCTCAGTTCAAGGTCCTCTCCTCAATTCCCTCTATACTGCCTCCACTGGACAAACCATCAGCAGATTTGGTTTCCAGCATCATTCTATGCTGTTGATACCCAACTATATACTTCTACATGTAACATCACCCCTGACTTACTTCAGAATACCAGTGATTGTCTCTCTGCTGTGTCTAACATGTCCTCTCTCTTCTTGAAACTCAATCTTTCTAAGACTGAACTTCTTGTCTTTCCGCCATCTACTAATCAGGTTTATCCTGACCTCTCCATCTCTGTCTGTGGGATCATGATATTCCCGAGGTAGCAGGCCCATTGTCTTGGACTCTCCTTTGCACAAACCATTAATTTGTTGCTCGCTCTTGCCTCATACAGCTCACTAACATCTCCAGAATCTGCCCACTTCTTACAATTGAAACCTCTAAAATGTTAATTGTCGCTCTGATTCACTCTTCCCTAGACTACTGTAGCTTCCTACTAATTGGTATTCCACTAAACTCTCTCCAATCTATTTTTAATGCATGTAGCCAGGTGTTTCTTTCAGACCAAAGGGTGCACGGATGCCTTAAGTGTGTGCAAGACACTGCGCTGGTTGCCCATATCCTTCCAAATACAGTTTTAAAAAAAATCACCCTCATCCATAAAGCTCTGCATGATGCTGTGCCTCCCTGCCGCTTCTCTCTCATCTCAGTCTAACGTCCGACCTGTGCTCTTTGATTTGTTAGATTAATCTCCACTTTAATTCAAACCTCTTACTTACAACTTCAGGACTTCTCCAGAGCTGGACCAATTCTCTGGAATGCCCTTCCCTGGCCTATCAGACTAATACCCAAATTCCAAACTTTCAAAGATCTCTTAAAACCCATCTCTTTAGACAATCCTATCACAATCGCTAACTGCATAAAATTTCAATTTCATACATTCAGCCTCATATAATGTAAGCTCTTGTGAGCTGGGCCCTCACTCCTATTGTCCCATATGACTGTTTTATCTGTATATGCCCCCTATGAGTTGTAAAGTGTAAAGAGTACAGAATAGTGAGCTCATCTTTAATGCCAGCACTTACAATAATTCCAATGATGTCTGATCGGAGGAGACATCTGGTTCTACCTGGCCGCCATTCAGCTTCTTCCAGCCCCAACTAGTCTCTGCAGATTTAGCAACACAAAACATTTAGATTTCTCACTTCATCATCATCTCCTCTATTTACTTATCACAAACTTAATACTGTTGTATTATTCCCCTAGAGATCATTATTATGTCCCCACTAATATAGTAACATTTTCCTCACAGTAGCCAATATAGTCACAGTACCTTAAAATGGTACCCAACAGTCACAGCACCCCCAAACAGTAGCCAATTTAGTAACAGTGCCCCCACACAGTACACAATATAGTTAATTGCCCGCCCACAGTAGCCCAGCAGCGCACAATGAGGGAGACTAATGCAGAGTCAGACTCCACAGTCTTATTCTGCGCTGGATAATGTATCTGGAGTAGTTTATACCCTATACCAGCTATTAGTTCGTCTAGCCTACGTCTGAATGTTCTGGTTCACAGAGTTTTCTGGCACCCGGTTAGATCACGCCTCCTTTTCTGAAGCAACGTTCCAAGGCCACACCGGACAAGTTGCAAAATTGTCTGAAGATGGTCTGAAATCCTCAACAGCATTTTTAGGCAGAAATGAGGCTTGCATTCTAGCGTAGACAAGTTGATGAATCTCCCCCAATGTGCCAAATATAATAAGTGAATAAATGAATTTCACTATAACCAACACGAGGATCCTGGCACGGGGTATAATAAATGTGCCTGGTATGCCACCCAATTATCCACAATGATCACCAGCTCCACAATGGTCAGGCACCTTACAGTGCTAGAGTGTGTCTTTTATCACCAAAGTTGTGCTGTAGCTGGTGTTGTGGCATGCTTATTGCATGCAGCAGGAATAGGAACAGGACTGCAACCGCGACAGGTGAATTCTGCTCTGAGTGCCAGCTTGCCTTTTTCACCTACATGTAAAGGAAGTAGACTCCAGGGAAGGGGCAAAGAACAGGTAGGATTTTAAAAGCAACATAACAAGAGGGCACCAGATATGTTAAAGAAAACCTGTCACCAGACCGCCTTTTTTAGCCTTCCCCATGCCCTCAGAGACAAGTAATAGCATATCTCCAAACTGTTTTATTAGATTTCTGTCATTTGTGGATCAAATGCTAATTGATATGAAACTGTACCTGGCTCCCTGCCTGATGTGTCCCCTGGGTGTATTTATTAGAGTCCAGTCCCCTGCTTCTCCTGTGTAAAATGCTCATCTTCCTTCAGTTTGATAGCAAAAAAAAAACCTCTGGAGGTAGTTTTTTCAAAATGAAGGACGAGGAAGTAGGGATTTGTTTCTGTGATGAACATCCCCAGGGGACACAACCTCCATGAGAGCATAACTCTCATGGAGGTTAATAGGAGAGCAGAGAAAGTTATGGAAACGGCTCATTGTGCTACCCATCTCTTTGAGAGTTACGTAAACAGCTTAGAACAGTCAGATTCAACTGTTCCTGAAACTCTGACCACTTCAGAATGGGGGAGAAATAGCTCTCTTAAGTATTGCCTAATTATTACATTTTCCGCAGCACTTTACAAATCATGGGGTACATGAGGATTTCTCAAGTTGCATTACGCATTCTCCTATTCTAAAGACCCCTACAATCTGCTTTAGATGTGTGCAAAGTCAAAATAAATAATTGGTAAACATGCTGTAGTGGTGTGTAAGAAAGCTTCATTATTCACTTCCAACACCGGTATCATAATCACATTGAGACACATTGATATACTGTATATTAGTTTACCCTTTGTAGACCTAGTGTGGGAAGATTAGAACACTTCTAGACATTTAAATAGGTATTTTCTCCAATTCGCATTCTTCCCAGACACTCCACTGTCTGAATGAGTCACCTCTCAGCATTTCCAAGGGCTTTAGGAAAAAAATTCAATTATATGCACTGTTTTCCTGCTGAATGTGCAATACAGTGCTTCAGAACAATGGTTTTACAAGCTTTAACCCCTTAAGGACGGAGGGTTTTTCGGCTCATTTCTCGCTCTCCAACTTCAAAAATCCATAACTTTTTCATTTTTCCGTGTACAGACCTGTGTGAGGGCTTATTTTGTGCGTAACAAATTTTACTTTCCCGTAATGTTATTTATTTTAACATGCCGTGTACTGCGAAGCTGAAAAAAAATTCCAAATGTGGAAAAATTGAAAAAATTTCTTGTTCTTGTGGGCTCAGTTTTTACGACTTTCACTCTTCGCTCCAAATAATATGCCTACTTTATTCTTTGGTTCGGTGCGATCGCGGTGATACCAAATTTATATAGGTTTTATTGTGTTTTAATACATTTTCAAAAATTAAACGAATGTGTACAAAAAAGAAAAAAAATTTTTTGCCATCTTCTGACGCTAATAACTTTTTCATACTTTGGCGCACAGAGATGTGTGAGGGGTCATTTTTTGCGAAATGAGGCGACGTTTTCATTGCTACCATTTTGAGGTCTGTGCGACATTTTGATCATTTTTTATTTCATTTTTTATGTTATGTAAAAAGGTGTAAAAGTCGCATTTCGGACCTTTGGGCGCCATTTCCCGCCTCGGAGGTCACCGCCGCCTGTAACCGTTTTAATATTTTGATAGATCGGGCATTTTGGGACGTGGCGATACCTAATATGTTTGTGATTTTTACTGTTTATTATGTTTTATATCCGTTCTAGGGAAAGGGGGGTGATTTGAACTTTTAATATTTTATTAATTTTTTTTATTTTTTAAACTTTTTTTTTTATTTTTTTTTTCACTATCTTTTAGACCATCTAGGGTACATTAACCCTAGATGGTCAGATCGCTCCTACCATATACTGCAATACTTCTGTATTGCAATATATGGCATTTTTGCAGCACATTCATTACAATGAGCCACTGGCTCATTGTAACGAATCTGCAGCTGCCAGATAGCCTCGTGTCAAAAGAAGACACGAGGCTACCATGGCAACCGATCGCCGCCCCCCGATGACGTTCGGGGGCGTGGCGATCGGAAAAAAGATGGTGGCGCCCGCGCGCCGCCGTCTTTTAAACGCCGCCGGCGACTATGCCGGCGGCGTTGAAGGGGTTAATAGCCGCGATCGGTGCAAGCACCGACCGCGGTTATTAGCGGTGGGGGTTTTGTGCAATATGCAAAAACCCCCACCTTTGTATGAAGAGGACTCAGCCCGTGAGCCCTCTTCATACATCCCTTATACCTCTGCGCCGTAGAGCTACGGCGCAGAGCGTTAAGGGGTTAAATACAAAATTGACAATTCTAAACACAGGTCAGAATACTGTGTCATCGCACTACTATGAAATAACATTGTTAATAATAAATTTAAACATATTAATTATTTATCAAAAAGACGGGAATGCTTAACTTATTGTATAAAGTTTTATTTATTCAGAATTTCTCATAAATTGTCACGGTAGTATGTTCTGTAGAGTAACACCACATACCATTTTGTATTGGAGTTCATCGCACTTCCAACATGCAGTAAGCTCCTGAGCTCCCTCAGTTACCCTATTCCACCATATTTATATGCCTCATAACTGTAACAGTTTTACTTTCCCATTACCACAGATGAATTATCATGTTATCTGCAAGAAGCATTGTACTTCCTAGTGGCACCATTTACAATTCCATGCTATGTACTGGGAAGTTGGAAAAAATTAAAGCGTGGAATTGACATAAAAATGCAGCGGTGCCATTTTGGGGGAGACTATGCTTTTACAGGCCGTCCCCGGGTTACATACAAGATAGGTTCTGTAGGTTTGTTCTTAAGTCTAGTTTGTATTTAAGTCGGAACCGTATACTTTATTATTGTAACCCCAGTCAAAATTTTTTTGGTCTCTGTGACAATTGGATTTTAAATATGTTGGATTGTCGTAAGAACCAGGATAAATAATAAATCTCAATTACAGGCATCATTGATAACTGTTATAGCTGTTTATTGTAGCCTAGGACTAAAGTACAGTAAATTACCCAAATCCAGAGGTCCGTTTGTAACTAGGGGTCGTATGTAAGTCAGGTGTTCTTAAGTAGGGGACCGTCTGTATTTCACTGTGCAGTACAAACGCATCCTGTTCTTTCCTTGAAACAGTACGATATTAAAGGTAAGAAATTTATATAGCTTGTCATGTTTAAATGATGCAGATTTTGTCAAAGCTTTTGGGATCCAGCAGGAGTGTGCAGAATAAATATTTCACATTGGGTAAATTGAGTAGATTAATCATGCACTAGCGCTCCAGTGCACCAGCGTATGCTGTAATCCCCACCCTCCATCTGCCTGGCATAGAATTGCAGCATAGTCTGCGGCTAATTGGGTGTAGGCAAAAGTTAGTATGTAGGTGCGGAGCAGGATGCCCCGCTCTCACCCACTCTGCTGCGGCTATGCCCCTTCATACTACTCCACACTCACTGTCGTACAGTGCCTCAACATTTTAGAGCATTTGGACTGAAAGCCCACTCTGCAGTGACTAAACCTCTCATTTGCCGAAAGAATCAAAAGGCTAGACTCACCTCTGCTGAGGATCATGTTGTCCGAACAGAGGAGAAGTGGACCACTGTGATGACAGCAAGTTTAATTTATTTTGGTCTGATGGGAAACATTATGACTAGAGATGGGCGAATTTGTTGAAATTCGATTTAACCCGATTGGCCGAATTTATCCGACCCGAATCGAATTGTGACAAATCAATTTAAAAAAAAAAAGAAGATATTCCTTCGCTGCAGAGAGCCTGTAGGGTGTTGTAGAACGTTGTGCCATGCTTAAATATGCATAGGGAGCGTGGTTTGGTCTTCAAACAATGCTGTGTTTTAGTATGACACGCACATGACAGCCATCGCTCTTAGAATTGCTTCACTCTTTAATTCCATGTGCACTTACAGAGGCCAACTTCACCAAATAAGCAAAGCGGGAACATAGCCTGACAAGGTAACGTCTGTGCCAGCTCGAAAGGACTGAGCTGAGGGCCAAGATCCCACTATAACATCAAAGAGTGCACTCTTTTTACACTGACATCAGATGATTCCATAGATAACGACAGAACCAGTTCTGTTAAACGCAGATACATGTAGAAACCCCCCAAAAGAGTGCATTTCATCCATCAGTATCCGCTTTCAATTGGTCAATAAACCATCATCAGTATTGCTAAAGACAAAAACAGGAGTGGATCCAAAACAGAGATGACCAGTAAATGGGATATTTGCATGCCCTCTGTGTTCTGTATCCACTCCTGATTTTGGCTATCAATCCTCAGGCTTTTCATTTCTGCTGACAGATGAAATGAAGGGGAAAACTAAACACAGTGGCAACGTCATAGAGCGGTGGAGGATGAAAACAGCATTATGGAAATCACAGGGTGTTCCAGGGAGACAGCAGTCAGTTGGCAGCAATATGAGTAGGCTGCAGAGTGGCACTATGATACAGTGTGGAGGTGGCATCAGCAGCAGCAGGAGCCCACAGAGTGGCACAATGATAGAGTGTGGAGGTGGCGGCAACCTGGTAAGCCACAGAGGGGCACAATGATACAGTGTGGAGGTGGCGTCAGCAGCAGCAGGAGCCCACAGAGTGGCAGAGTGGCACTGATGCATAAGGCATTGATGAGTTGAAATGCGGGCCAATCCAAGCCGGATTCATCTTGAAAAAGGTCAGTCTCTCCACATTACGGGTGGACAAGCAGGTTCTCCTTGGGGTAACGATGGCCCCCGTCGCACTGAACACCTGCTCTGTTGCCACACTACTGGCCGGGCATGACAGCTTCTCTACTGCAAACTCCGCAAGTTGTGGTCACACCTCAAGATTGGCTTCCCAGTAGTCCAGGGGATGTTAGTAGTTAGGCAAAGCAGCATGCTGTGGACCGTCTGCACAATTGACTCTGAGGGACTACCAGCCAAGGTGCTTCTAGGTCATCTGCCTCATGTTCTACATCCTCCGGATGCTCCTGCTCTCCTCTCTTGCCACCTTACTGGAACTGCTTGTGCTCCAATGTCCTCCTCCTCTTCCATTTCAGCCCCCACCGGACTCATGTGGCCATGAGATGTAGTCTCCACTTCTCCAGTGCCCTGACCAGTCAGATTTTGCAGCACGAGTTCCAGGACATGAAGGCCCTGAGCAAATGGCAAGTGTCACGCATGAGCTGCCAATGGCTGACATCAAAATTACACAGGGGTGTACTACGGTCCGCTTGCATCATCAAAAAATCATTAATGTCTTTTCTCTGTTCATACAGGTGGTCTAACATATGGAGGCTGGAATTCCAACGGGTGGGACTATGAGACTATCAGACTATGTTGGGGGAGGCCGTTCTGACGCTGCAACTCAAGGAAGGGGTGCTTGGCTTTGTAATGGCTGAAGTGCATGCACAGTTTCCTGGCCGTTGTTAGAATGTCTTGCAGATGGGTGGAAGACTTGAGGAACCTGTTGACAACCAGATTGAGCACGTGCGCCATGCAGGGCGCATGGGCCATCCCTACTCGGTGCAGTGCGAACACCATGTTCCTCCCATTGTCTGTCACCATGGTTCCTATTTTCAGTTGTTGCGGCAAACCAGGTGTAGAACTGTGTGACACCGCTCTGCCCTGCACATGTGGTATGATGGAGCAGCGCTTAGGCGTGTGTAGGCTGAGGTGGTGGTGGAGAAGGAGGAGGCAGAGACTGGCGCGGGAGCAGCAGTTTGACAACGTGGAGGAGAAAGCGGCATCTCTTGTTCAAAATGTTGGTGTGGCTGGGCGGGAAGCACATTCACCCAGTGGGCCGTAAAGGACAGGTACTGGCTCTGACCTTAGTTACAGCTCCACACGTCCGCACTGCCGTGCACATTGGAAGAAACCGATAAGCTCAAGGACTAGCCCACCTTCTGTTCTACATATTTGTAAAGGGCTGGCACTGCCTTTTTGGGGAAAAAATTGCGGCTTGGAACGGTCCACCTCAGTTCAGCTAAAGCCTCAACTTCTCTGAAGGGTGCAGAGTCCACGTGTCAGGGTCGCTAGGGAGAATGCTGGGACTTCTGGTTCTTCTGCTGGTGCCAGCAGCATTCTCCGACCCCCGGCGCGTATCTGCGCAAACTCCACCTCTCGTCCCGGGCAGCGGCTGCTAAGAGCTCGCGCTGTCTAGGAGTTGTTTTCGGAAATGCTGGGACTTGTGGTACCTCTGCATGATGCCTGGTTGTTCTGCACCATGAGGGGTTAATTCCAAGAAGCTGTCCAGCTTCTATCAGGTTCTGGAGGTGGAGTTCTGGCTGCATAAATTGCAGCTTCACTAGTCACCTGTGCCAGTGTTTGAAAACCCTTCAGCACTCGCTCGCTGCATTAGGTGTGACTCGCTCTGTATCTGTATCTGAATCTTTGTGACCTCGGCTAGTTTTTGACATTGACGTTTTCCCTACTGACTTTGTTATTGACGTACCCTCTCGTTGTGATTCCAGCTAGTTTACCATTCTTTTGTGTTTTATGTTTGTCGGTCTGTTTGTGTTTCCCTTCCCACACTTATCCAGTGTATTTCGAGTCTTCAAGTAGTCGCCCCACGGTTTAGCGTGGGGGGGCTATAGGAAGTGACAGAGGTTGGGGCAAGCTCAGGGCACACTATCCCCTGTCTTCTGTGTTACCCAACCCTAACAGAAACACTGGCCCACACATAGGTCTGCATCCTGTATCTGACCTGCTACATTCACTCCTTCCATGGAGCCTTTGTCAGCTGTGGTCGCTCAGGTCCAGACCTTAACTCAGCATGTTCAGAGTCTGTCTGCCCATCTTCAAATGCAGGTTTCGGGGCAGACAACACCGCAGGCTCCACCACCACCTGCACCAGAACCGAAGGTTCCTCTCCCTGACTTGTTTTTTGGTGACCGTAAGAAGTTTTTTTCATTTAGGGAGGGATGTAAACTTTATTTTTCTTCACGCCCTCACTCATCAGGCACCGAGACACAAAGGGTGGGCGTGGTCATTTCTCTTTTGCGCGGTGATCCGCAAAATTGGGCCTTTTCTCTCCCACCTGACTCTCCATCCCGCTCTTCTCTTGACGCTTTGTTTTCTGCATTAGGCCAGAACCTGACCGCCGGGCACTGGCAGTTTCCCACCTTAGATCTCTGTGTCAGGGAAAACTGACGGCGGAAGATTATTGTGCCCAATTCAGACAGTATGTGACTGACTCGCAATGGAACGACTGTGCCCTAAAAGACCAATTTATGTCCGGACTGACAGACCGAGTACAGGACTTAGTCTTAGCTTATGCCGAGCCACAGACATTAGATGAAGCTATGACTCTGGTCCTCCGAGTTGATCGTCGCCTAAGATCCAGGCGATCACATCGAGTGTCCCCTGACTGTCAGCCAGCGGCCAGTCTGTCTCCAGGCCGTCAAGAATTGGAATCCATGGAGCTGGATAGCATCTCTCCTGCACAGTGGAAGCAACATCGAATAAGACGCCATCTTTGTTTCTGTTGTGGAAGCCCTTATCATCAGATACACAGCTGTTCCAAGAGGCAGCAGCTGGAAAAACTTCCGCTCCTAAGCAGTAATCGAGGGGACTGCTTAGGATCTCAGGTACTCCCAGTTGTGTCTAGAATGTATTTACCTTGTACGGTTAAGTTTCAATCTGTTTCCTGTACTGGTCGCGCCTTCTTGGATTCAGGCGCTGCAACTAATTTAATTGATTATAATTTTGTCTCTCAGTTTTGTATGTCTTTGATTCCATTGTCCACTCCTATCCAGATGTCAGGTGCGGATTTGACCCCTCTACAGGCAGGGTTGATTAAATTCCGAACCCCGCAGATAAAGCTTATGGTAGGAGCTATGCATGAAGAATGGTGTTCTTTCCTAGTTATGGAAAATTTGTCTGAAAATGTCATTCTTGGTCTACCCTGGCTCCGGATCCATAATCCGGTAATTAATTGGGAAACTCTGGAGCTGGTTCATTGGGGTCCTCACTGTAAGGATCACCTGACCAGAGTTTCATTATGTACAGTACTGACGGAAGATCAGAGTCTTCCAGGTTTTCTCTCTGATTACTCTGATGTGTTTTCTAAACCCTTGTCCCAAGTCCTTCCTCCTCACAGGGAGTTTGATTGTAAAATTGACCTTCTTCCTGATGCTAGATTGCCAAAGGGTCGTATATATAACCTGTCGGTACCAGAACGGGAGTCACTGAAGAGTTATATTGATGAGAGTTTGGCAATCGGACATATCCGTCCCTCTGAGTCGCCAACTGGGGCCGGGTTCTTTTTTGTGTTCGGGTGTGTTTTTTCCATCCAGAAGGTTTCCTTCTTAGGTTATGTTGTTACTCCCTCTGATGTACAGATGGATCCGAGTAAGGTTCAGGCGCTCACGGACTGGGTTCGGCCTACCAATCTTAAGGCCCCACAACGTTTTTTAGGTTTCGCTAACTATTATCAGAACTTTATTAAGAACTTTTCCGTGATCGCCAAACCTCTCACGGATCTAACCCGTAAGGGTTCTGATCCGAACAATTGGCAGCAGGGCTTGCTCTGCGTTTGAAACTCTAAAAGCGGCATTCTCGTCAGCCCCAGTTTTGGTTCAACCTGACCTCTCTCTACCGTTTGTTGTGGAGGTAGATGCCTCCGAGGTTGGAGTAGGTGCAGTGTTGTCTCAGGGGTCCTCCACTCTCACCAGACTTAGGCCCTGTGCATATTTCTCTAGAAAGTTTTCTTCTTGTGAGAGGAATTATGATATTGGTAATCGAGAGCTCCTTGCCATTAAGTGGGCATTTGAAGTCTGGCGACACTTTTTGGAGGGAGCTCTTCATCCGATAACTGTGCTCATGATCATAAGAACTTAGTATATTTGGATAATGCTAAGCGTTTGAACTCACGTCAGGCTAGGTGGGCCTTGTTTTTCTCTCGCTTTAATTTTGTGGTCACCTACCGACCTGGGTCAAAAAGTGTGAAGGCTGATGCCTTGTCCCGTAGCTTCGGGACTCCTGAGCTTCCAGAGGCTACGGACAGTAATATTTTGTCTCCAGGTGTTGTGCTGGCAGCTGTCTCCTCCCACCTCTCCTCTCAAATTTTAGCAGGACAAAGATCTGCACCTAGGAGGAGACGCATTGCTCGGTATTGGCAGGTCATCCGGGAATGCGGAGTACCTTGGATCTCTTAAAGAGAAGTTACTGGTGGCCTCACATGACTAATGATGTGCACGCATTTGTCCAAGCCTGTCAGGTCTGTGCGCGAGGAAAGACTCCCAGGAGACGTCCTGAGGGGCCTCTTCTTCCGCTTCCAGTTCCCACCAGGCCATGGTCTAAAGTGTCTATGGATTTTGTCACTGATCTGCCAGCATCTCAAGGCTATACAGTGATTTGGGTGGTAGTGGACCGTTTCTCTAAGATGGGACACTTTGTTCCATTAAAAAAGTTACCTTCAGCTGAAGAATTGGCTGAATTGTTTATACAGAATATTGTACGCCTCCATGGTATACCAGATGATATTGTGTCAGATAGGGGCGTACAATTTGTTTCCAGATTTTGGCGAGCATTTTGTTCTAAACTGGAAGTTAATTTGTCAGTCTGTTTGTGTTTCCCTTCCCACACTTATCCAGTGTATTTCGAGTCTTCAAGTAGTTGCCCCACGGTTTAGCGTGGGGGGGCTATAGGAAGGGACAGAGGTTGGGGCAAGCTCAGGGCACACTATCCCCTGTCTTCTGTGTTACCCAACCCTAACACCACGACTTGGAAAGGGAGGGACTGCAGTACCAACAACTTGGACAAGAGCACCATCAGCTTCTGCATCTTAGGATGGCTGGACGCATACAGTTGACTCTTTGAAATCGCCTCTTTCAATGACTGCTGGCGCCATGCGTAGTGAGGAGCAGGAGCATCTGGAAAGGGAGAGGATGTCGAAGACAAACAGCTCCCTTCAGCAAAGGTGCTGGAGCCTTGACTGGCTGAAATGGCTTGTGTGCCACTAGGTGCTGCTGCTGTTGCTGCGGCGGCAGGATAGACCTCCACATCTGTTCCACGTTTCTCCCAGGCCATTGGATGGTGACACTTCATGTGGTGACGCAGGGCCGTGGTGTCAATGTTAGCTCCCTGGCAATGCTTCACTTTCTGCCCGCAGATTCTACATATACACACGCTTGGCTCATCTGGTGTCTTAGCAAAAAACTGCCACACCTCTGAGGTGGTGATTTTACTGCCAACACTCTGCACTGACTCTGCACTAACGCTGCTGCCTCACTGACCCACTGAACCACTGCTTACTGGGACCTCCAAAGTGGTGTTTGTACCCCGCGGCAATTTGGCTCCCGTCCTCGCACTGCTGCCACCCTGCTGACTCACGGCCACAGTAGCGACTTGCTGTCTGCTCCGCTGCCTGACGCACAAGCTGACACTCTCTTCACCCGAAGATGAATCCTTTGCTACACCCAGCTCCCAAGTGCGATCATCTACATCAACATCAATTTGCGTTTCCCTGTCACTGCTATTCTCCTCAACGATGTCAGTATGCACAGCCTGCCTACTGCACGAAGCAGCGGATGTCTGCCCCACCTCTTCACTGGCAAGCAGCTGCTGACTGTCCTCAAACACTTCGCCCTCACTGTATAGTGGCGCTGAACCCAGACCACCTTGTAGCTCTCTGGATCAGGGAAAAGAACAGGACAAAGGCTGGTTGAGGATAGGTGAGGGCCGCTGACCTGCTCTTGGTCTGGGGTTGTCAGATGTTATATTTGAGGAATTGGGTGACCTAGTCAACCAATCAACAACCTTTGGGCCTCACAGAGTCCCCCCTGCTGAGACGTCCCCTTACTGTGCTGCGACCTCTGCCTGCTCCAGCTGCCACCATTCTGTCTGACATAGCGGTTAATCAACTACGGATTTGACACATATTTCTTGCTCTCAATTTTAGCAACACAAAAAGCATGGGAATTTGCATTATACAGACACCCCACGTCAGACGCCCTGTAATTGGAGGGAAAATCACTCACAAAATAAACTATGTTGATTTGACACTTATTTCTTGCTCTCAACTTTAGCAACACAAAGTATGGGAATTTGCATTATCCAGATACCCCAAAATGGACACCATATAATTGGAGTGCAAATCACTCTATAAACTACCTGGATTTGACACATATTTCTTGCTCTCAACTTTAGCAACTCAAAAAGTATGGGAATTTGCGTTATACAGATAGCCCACAACGGACACCCTGGGAGAGGAGCAGAAATCACTACAGCAGCTGTGCGGATATAACACAGATTTCTTCCTAGTGGCTTCAGTAACAAAAAAGAACTGCTTTTTGGGGTATACAGATCCCCCTAAACGCACAACCTGGGATTGGAGCAGAATTTGCTATAGCACAGTACAGTAGAAGTAGCTGGACGCTACAGACAGCACATGCAGTGTGAAATGCAGAGATTGCAAATGGCTGACAGTTTTTATAGCTAAATAAAGCGGGGGGGGGGGGGGGGGGACTTCATTCCCACGAATCAGCGTACACTTTGGATTCGTAACAGATCAAATTTTCCAGGAAATTCGTTTGCACATAAACTGCTTGCAGTTGTAAAGCGTTTACACCAGTTTTGTGTCAGATGTACGCCAGTTTTGTGCACTGCAACACAAAATGTGGGCCTGCGTTCGTCGATAAACTTGGGAAAGACTGAACTCAAAGAATGGAAAGAAAACAGTGAAATAAGGCGAAAGAAGTGTTATGGTTTAGGGAATGTTTTCTGCAGCAGGAGTTGGACTTCACATACAGCTACATGGCAGACTAAATGCAAGTGTATATCAGAACCTTCTTCAACAACACACAGTTCCTTCATTGTGTTCATCACTCAATCAGCGAGCAATTTTCATGCAGGACAATGCCACCTGTAAATGGTAAAGCCGTTCTTTGAACCACTAAAATGGCCAGTCCTGATCTGAACCCAATATAAAATCTTTGGAAAATCCTTGGTGACAAAGTTATAGTTAAGAAACCCACAACAGTCATAGAACTGTGGAGGTGACTGAAAGAAGAGTGGACTAAAATTACACCAGAGCAGTGTGAGACACTAGTGATGTCCTGTGGCTGCAGATTTGCTGAAGCCATTATAAGCAAAGGCTTGTGCACTTCCTACTGATTAGTGACTGTTCTAGCCTTCAGAAAATGTAAAAATCCCTCAAATATTGATCAATGTGTGCACATTATTTCTGAAAAAAAGTGTTTCATTCATCACATTGGGGCTTATTTACTAATGGTCGCAGATCGCAGTTTCGACGGACTTTGCACTGGTTTCGGAATTTGCATGGGTTTGACAGGTATTCAACAGGTTGAGATTGTGTTGCACGTGATTGGTTTTTGGCACAGCTGAGCTGGCTTCCATGCGACACAAATTGGGAGGCGAGCCGTCGAACGATCCGACTGAGAGTGGGATTTAACTTTCAAATTGTGTCGCAAGACAATGCACTTACATGTAACAGGAAGAAGAAGTTTAACTCCTGCGGACCTGAGTGAGGAAGCGACACATGCACAATATCGGGCGCACAATCTTAGTGCATTATGGTCGGACAATGCACTTTCGGTGAACTCCGGAGACAGGTTAAGTAAATGTGCCCCATTGTTCTCTTATTTTGATCTCCAGAGTAGAGCCTTATCTTTTTTTTTTTTTTTTTTATATATAACAAGGAAAAACCTAATACAATCAGACCAGGAAGTAAAAAATACTGGACTATATTTCATAGAAAAAAAATGTACAATGGTTAAATGTAATAAAGATAAATTGTTACTAGTACCATAAGGAAGAACTACTGAATAATTACATGGTAAATTGTATTTCTGTCATAAACTTCTCTTATATTTAAAGGAAAACTATATTTGAAAGCCATTAATAAATAACACAAATGATAATATTAAGCTTGTAGTATAAGCAGATGCGCCACTGGGAATTTTGGAGCCCTGACTGACAAGACTTTTCCTGTCACACACTTTAGTTCCCATCTCACACTATCATGCTTCATTGTATATATAAGTGCTTAATAAAATATATTATTGTATAAATAGCTCCCTGGAATGAATTATAGATAATTCATATAACATGACAAATAACAAAGCACAAAATTCAGCAACAATTCACTTACAGTATACACTGTACATAGCAGAGCACATGTCCCACAGTAGATAGGTAGCCACCACCTATGCGCCCCCAGTAGATAGGTAGCCACAGCACATGCACCACAGCAGATAAGTAGCCACCGTACATGCCCCACAGTAGATAGTAAGTCATAGCACATGCCCCAGGAGATAGGTAGCCACCACACATGCTCTGTGTGATGAAAACATAGGCCATGCAGCCAGAGGGAGGGGGCATTATGCTCAACAGTGCCAGTACACATCATTTACATTCTCCAGCCTTATCTGAATAATTTAATCATGTCAGAAAGACAAGCTGTAGAGTGTTATGTACTCTATGTGGGAAGCAAGTGGGTAGCACTGACTGTTTTCACAGAATTCCGTCCAATTTTTAAAGAGACACAAAAGACCATAAAAAACCCTACAACATATTTAACCTATATGCCATCTAGGGCAGCAAGTGGAACATATACCTGGGTCTTAGCTTGCTCTAGCGGCATTGGAAACTAAGATATACAGAACTCTCAATAGGAGCATGGTAAGTGCATCATGTCTGGTCTCCACAGAATCCAGAGATTCATCCTGAGCCAATGAGATCTGGACCCTGATGATATAACTTTCCATTGTGAAGCTAAAACTCATCCAAGGTCCTGGATCTGATCCAAGGAATGATGTTTCCTAAAGCCCTCCTATGGGTTTGATGGGGTGGGTTTCCAACTAATACAATCAGGGCAACCCATATGTCCATTGTCTCTTTCCTGGGAGAAATACCTTACCATCACATCAAGAGCAGGAAAGGTTTTTCAAGTGTGGAATAACTTTTTTCATCATTAGTTCAGCATAAGGTAACTGACACAGTAAATTGCTTATACTTGTAGTGCTGCTCTGCTTGTACCTGTACAATGTCAACTGTATATATCTCTATTGTTTATATTGTTTTTCTAGTGCGCCCTTAAAGCAATTAAATATTAAATGTAATCTGCGTTGTTCTTTTATCATTTGTGCGACCAAGGCGCCATAACTGCTTCATAGAGTCATAGAGAGGAGTGGATCCTCTGGGGGCATGTTTGGTGGTTACCTATCTACTGGAGGGCATGATGTTTCAGACCCCAGAAGGGGTATGCATGGTCAATTAATTGTTTTTTTATAGACACCCCTAAACACACGGGCTGTGGGATCCGCAGGAAATGAGTGAATACAGTGAATGGTAAAAAAAACTTGCCCACAAACTTGAACGACTGAAAGTCCCCTTTAACTAGCATTAGTGAGACAGAAATTTAGGCTTCCACCAACTCTCGTTTGATATAAGCCTGGTCTGTAACGGGGTTATATTGGGTCAAAATCAACCTGGTAGCGTATTTTTAATAGAGACACGGATGTGGGGTTTGTGGAAAATAATTTGGCCAACATTTTAAAATCAAGTTTGTTTCTGATTAATGTAAGTTCTGCTCAATTTTTACATGGAATACAGAAGTTACCATGTAGGTGAACTCTTTTCTATTGGAAACTAAAGCAACACTTGTGATAACGCAGTATTGCTGTAAAATATGTAGATTTATTTGGAAATAAATACCACACAATGTCTTAAAATAAACTGTACACCTTCCAGAACCCATAAACAAATTAACTGGTTGTTCATCAACACTTTCCTCCCACACAGCAACTCTGCTGTATTTATGTTTATTGCCATGTTTTATTTATTTATTTAGCAAGTTTAACATTTTAAAAAGCTTAAACACTGAGAAAAAGAAAGTAATGTAACATAAGAGATCATTTCCTAACATTTCCTATAAAGGGCAATGCAGTCATAATACAGTCTTTGTAGACTGCTTTACTAGGTACAATTAATGTGGCACAATTCATGTGCCACCCCACTGGTGTGATGCTTCCATATGATTGCATTTAATGGCTTGTCCCAGATGCCAGACATACAAGCTAACAAAGGAAGAGCTGCATCACTCCAGGTCAGGTGAAGAAAAAAAATCCTTTTTTATATATATATATGTATATATTTTTGTATATATGCTTACATCATGGGGGGAAGTGATGTTACTGCTGGACGGGGTATATACTGTATATCTGCACTTTGTATGCACACGTTAGGCTTGACAAAGAATAAATGTTGCAACGTTACTGAGTGAATGGGTTAGGGTTAGGGTATTCAAATAATTTGGTGTGATGCTTCCATATGATTGCATTTAATGGCTTGTCCCAGATGCCAGACATAGAAGCTAACAAAGAAAGAGCTGCATCACTCCAGGTCAGGTGAAGAAAAAAAATCCTTTTTTATATTGTGGCATCCAACTGTGCATGCTCTGCTTTCCTAGGAAACTACAGAAACATCTGTGCCCGTGATGGTGACAGCCGTTGTAGCAGGGACCAGACGAAGGCAGACGTTGAATAAAAACAACTTACAGTTCTTTATTGGAACCGACAGGAACCGTAGCAACGTGCCTTAACAGAATGGTAGAATGTTGGAGATGCAGTTGGAGGGAGCCACAGGATGGAGATCATCAGCCTGAATGCAATGGCAGGCTGGGAGATAGCTGTGTCCTAATAGGATGCTTCAGCTTGTCCTGGGTTGCTTCAGGTATCACCCTTGAAGGTAGGACGATACCCCTTTCCTCACTCACTAACTCACTACACTCAGGCAGGGAGCTGGGCTCACCTGCTCTTGTCTGGTGTGCTGGCTGCACTGACTCTTCAGAGTCTGTCTTCCTGTCTAACTAGATTAGACTGCTCTGTTCAGACTCCTTGGTCTGACTGACTTCTTCCTCCTCTGAGAGAGAACTCTTCTTCTCACCTCTAGAAGTTTCCTGACCAGGGGTTTTGTTACTCCCACTGGTCAGGGGGTGGCTACTCTTCCAATTACATCTCAGCTCACAGAAACAAAGTGTAACACCTGTGATTGGTTGCTGTAATTACATCACAGAAAACAATTAACTCCTGCCTTACCAGGCAGGCTCTACCGCTGCAGTGTTCCCCTGTGTTATGTAGTGACATGCTGTGGGGCTGATCAGACCCTACACAGGCTGCAAGCTACATGGTGGGACGTATTCGCAACCACCTCTCTGCCTTGCACATGTTTTAGTATATCTTCTTCTTGTGGTGTAGTACATTACTGTATGATCATTTCTTACTATAATGGAATGCAGAGCTCCAGTGCTCCGTGCTGTCAGCTCTGTGTCTTCCCAGCCTTGCTCTGCACCAATTCTGTATCCTGATTGGCTGCCCTGTCTGTGAACGTTAACGTGAGTGCCCTCAATGGTCCCATCTAAATTACGTATTGTGTTGCACGCCATTTATTTTTTGTAACATGTAATACATTTTTAATCGAGAGACCACCTCTTATATTCATGTACGCCGTTAATCTTTTAAATATCTGTCAATGAAATTATTTTATATTATTTGCACTAAACAATAAAGGAGAGCCAGCAAACCATCTGCTTGAATCACATTTTCAGTATTAGTCAAACAAGTTATGCATAATAGTATGCTAGTTATGCTTCATAGTAAAATTAGATGTTCCGTACCATAAAACCACAATGAATTTGTTATGTCTACTAATAACAGCTAATAGAAAAGTGATAGTTGTATGCAAACAGCTGCGCCGAACTAACACGTAAGAATATGTACAGAATGTAAAATCTTTCTGGTATTTCTGTTTTGAAAATTTGCATGCTTAATAAGCTTCTTAATTCCTGGCAAGGCAGAATACTAGAATCATAGTGTGAAATATTATTTGTTTTCCATGAGATGCATTTCGGTCATAAATATTTAAAGCTCAAATTATTTCTGCTCAAATACATAACTAAAGCAAAGCAAGTTCAGATACAGAAGTTATTTGAATCTGGAAAAAGTCTGTTACATAGTTTATACGGTTGAAAAAGTCCATCAGGTTCAACCAAGGAAGG